>NC_136250.1:3195000-3795000 GCF_053564925.1 Oryzias latipes
AACAAACACCCAAACACACACCTAAACACACTCAAACACATACACACAAACAAACACTAAAACACACACAAACAAACACACACTCAAACACACACACAAACACACACACACACAAACACTCAAACACACACCTAAACACACTCAAACAAACACTAAAACAGACACAAACTCAAACACACACTCAAACACACACACAAACACACACACACAAACACTCAAACACACACCTAAACACACTCAAACAAACACTAAAACAGACAGAAACTCAAACACACACTCAAACACACACACAAACACACACACACACACCTAAACACACTCAAACACATACACACAAACAAACACTAAAACACACACAAACAAACACACACTCAAACACACACACAAACACACACACACACAAACACTCAAACACACACCTAAACACACTCAAACAAACACTAAAACAGACACAAACTCAAACACACACTCAAACACACACACAAACACACACACACAAACACTCAAACACACACCTAAACACACTCAAACAAACACTAAAACAGACAGAAACTCAAACACACACTCAAACACACACACAAACACACACACACCAACATTCAAACACACACCTAAACACACTCAAACAAACACTAAAACAGACACAAACTCAAACACGCACTCAAACACACACACAAACACACACCCACAAACACTCAAACACACACCTAAACACTAAAACACACATTCTCAGATGGATCACTTTACTAATAAAAACATTCTCTTCTTCACCCGGAAAAACAAATCCTCACATTTTTTCGATTGTGTGACACAAAAGCCAGTGAACAGTTAGCACACCAGGGGGGTATTCCAGAAAGCAGATTATGCTAGCTCCCACGGTAAGTTTGAGGATAAGGAAGTTGATAACCTCAGCTTTCGCTTCCAAAAATGGAGGTATGTTTCATGGTATGTCAAGTTGCCATAGCAACTCATGCTCTGAACATCACCTGGTCTAGAGCAGAGGGGTATTACAGAAAGCAGGTTCTGCTAGCTCCCACGGTAAGTTTGAGGCTAAAGAAGTGTACAACCACCGCTTTCGGTTCTAAAAACAGAGGTATATTTATGGGTATGTCAAGTTGCCATGGCAACTCATGCTCTGAACATAACCTGGTCTGGAGCAGGTTTAGTTGAAATGTTAGTTTGTTTTCAGAGAGGTGAAGCAGCATGGCGTGTCCATTTGAAGATGATTTAGTGGATGAAGAAGCTCAGATAATACTTTTTCCTCCGTGAGAGGGTGATAAGACCACATATGGATGTTTAAAGATAAACCTTTTTACTTTGATCTAACTTAATTATTTGCTTTAGTTAAGATAAATCAATTCTTTTTAGTTAAGTCAACTTAAAAATAACACGTAGTTTTCAGACATTCATTTTACTTTCATTTAAATTAATTCAATTAAGTAGGTGTAACTTTGGTGCTGCTGTAAGATCGGCACCGCAAGGGATTGTGGGATATCATTCCGTTTGCCTGTCTGGACAGATTTGGGTTTAAGTGTGGGTTTCTGACCAAATGTGTTTAGTTGTTTAGCTGTTTTACTGTGTTTTGTCGATTTATTTTATCCTGTTATGTTTAATTCTTTCCGCACCATGAGTGAGAGGGAGGGAGAGGATGATGATTATTTAGCACCCCTACTGTGAAGTAGTGTAATGATAAATTCAGAGACATGGTCAATGGTTTAATTTTGCAAATCTGTTTTGTTTCATTCATTTTATTGTTATAAAACTGAGTATATCTGCAGGCTCAAACTTAGACATATGAGAGTTCAAGAAGTACATTAAACTAAGAAGAAAAAACTCTTTCTTTTGCTGATGATGCAGTCGTATTAATTTTGGTAAATGGCGTATACTTATATAGCGCCTTTCTTCCTACAAGGACAAAGCGCTTTACAGTCACAGACCTATTCACCCAGTCACACACACATTCACTCACAGTGTGAGTGTGAATTTTTTGATGGGTGCCATCGTTAAAATCTCAGACTCCGTCTCACTGAAGTGAAGCGCTCTCTTTTTTTCTCCACGCGTTTCCATGGTGACTCCGGAAATCGGCAATCCATTGAGAATGTCTTTATGTACTTGCTGTGCACGTGCATTAACCCAGGGTTACCAAGTGGAGTGTAATTACGCTAACTCATATCCGATCTTTTGGAACCGACATACCCAGAGTAAGCAAGTTCAGGCGGATTTCAGCCAGAGTTCAGGCTTAAAGTCAGGGGAGTTTAAACACGTTATTTGGAATACCCCCCTGACTACATAGAAGTTCTTTGTCGTGCCATAAGACCCCCACCAATCCAATCATCTGCCCAGTCCACAGGTCCCACCCCACCCTGCACACACCAGCTTTACTTTTTATTTTATTTTTTCCCTAACTTGTTCTGTCCAACAACTGAGCAAACAGATTAGAGCGGAAGGCATTTGTGTTGGACAGGTTTTACTATCAGAAAAAGAGGTTATATAACTTTGGATAACCAGAGTGTAAATTTGTATAAACCGATTTTTTCTTTTTTTATTATTTTTTTACATTTATTTGTTACATTTAGTGTGTGTTGGTTGAGAGTGGGGAAAAGTGTGAGGGGGGGGGGGGGGGGCTAGAAGAGAATAAAAGGAAGAGAGGTGGAGAATGTGGGGGATACAAGCACTGATTTAAATAAGTTATTACTTTAAGCTGTAACAATTATACCAGATCTGCTGAGATGACAAATATTACATTAAAGGGGAAATTCTGACACCAAGATGAGTGGAAGACATCTGTCCATCAATACACTGTGGGTTAGGAGGAGGGATGAAGCAGACAGGGAGCAGTGTGCACGTGCACGTGGGGGTGGAGATACATGCATGCTGCCGACGTGAACCGTGTGTTCATAAGGGGAACCAGATCCTCCCCAGCCAGACCAGCCAGACCAGGAGAGGGAGGGGGGGGCAGGCCAGAAGCATTCTCGGTGACGGGACCCACGCAGCCCGGGGGGGGGGGGGGGGGTGGGGGACACACCAGCTTTACTAAAAACATTGATCATAATCTTCTGTCCTTTTTGTGTTGATGGTGTGGCAAATATGACGCTGTTGGATGTTTTTGTGATCTTCTTATATTTCATTCATGTTTCGGTTTTAGTCGTTTCTCTGAGCCTTCATGTGGTTTCCAGTCAGGACAGACGGGATTCTGAGCTCGTCTCATGTGGGAATGAACGTGAAGCTGCTTCCACACGGTCAGACTGTCAGCCTCCTGAACGCCACACGCAGCTGAGCCGCTCCAGACACCAACGTAACAAACTTAGCTCAGTCACATTTGACATGCTGTGACCCACATGGAGGTCAGGCCCTGCAGCAGACTTTACAGCCCACTCTGCTCTGCATCACTCTGACACTAACACCACCCTGACCTTCGGGTTTTCTTCACGACCTGAAGATCAACGGCTGCGACAGACATGCAAGAAATTAGTGGTGAACTCGTCTCCCAATGGGGACATATTTTGATGTGAGCTGATCAGAGGAGGAAGAGGCGGCTCCTCATCGTTTCCTGTCTTCACTTTGAAACCAAAACCCGATCAGTTCAGGAGTGGACTTCATGGCAGAGGCATGCTCTGAAACTCCTGAGGATGAAAGCAGCCACTGACAGAAGGGAAACTGACATGTTTCCAGTTTGTAAAGCATTTACCCTTCTGCCTCTCTGACATGAGAAACATCATCCAAGCGCTCTCAGAGTCAGCCAGGATCCCTCCGGCTGACAGCTGCTCTGCGCACCGCAGGGACGACCGCGCATCATTCATTTTAGATCGCTCTGTTTACATTTCTGCACATGGATTCTTGTAAAGATTTTCAAATATTGAACCTATTCAATGGCATCATTAGAAGAAAAGCCTTACTTTGTTCTCTGGGCTTTTCCACAAGTTCCTGGAGATGTAAAGTTAGAAATGCTCATGTTTATTTGTGGATCAGATTAGCCTCTGAATGTTTTCTCACCTCAGGTAACCCCAGATACTGGGTTAAATCCTGTTAGAGTGTTAATCCGGTCACTTAGGTCTGAACAAGTGTAAAACAAACAAACAAACAAACAAACTTCACATTCAAAAGAAAAACGTGGCTTTCAAAGAACAAAGCTGTGTGGCAGCAGATGACCCTTCACATACACACCCCACAGCCAAGCACTTCAGTAAATGTTGTTCTCACAGCCACATTCAGAGATCTCAAAGTCCTGAAGCACCAAGAATAATCTGGAAAAAGGTCTACCTGTCAGCTCGAGGCATCAAACCACAACCAAGCCTTTCTCAAGCTCCTAGATTCTTCATGAATCTAAGAATGTTTGAACTGTTCTGCCCAATAAAGGTTCAATCAAAAATAAAATCCTTTATTAATGATCAAAATTGGAACAAAACATCATCAAAAAGGTACGGTTCTGTCTGTCTAGAGAACCTTCATGGTTACAGAACCTTAATGGTTTTGTTAGATACTAGACCCGCTCACCTGTTGATTAGATGTTCCTGAAGAGTTTAACGTTTGCATACACGGACTGAAGAGGCTCCTGCAGGCGTTCATTCGTAAGTCTGCTATCTCCAGAGGAAGTCAGGTAGCCAGCAGAACTCACCTGCGGGACTCACCTGCGGGACTCACCTGCGGGACTCACCTGCGGGACTCACCTGCGGGACTCACCTGCGGGACTCACCTGCGGGACTCACCTGCGGGACTCACCTGCAGAACTCACCTGCACACCCCTGAGTCTCTGCTGAAGCTCAGCAGATAGGATGACTGGATGACTGAGAAAACCAGGAGATGCTTTCTACCCTGTAAAGCCCACTAAAGGACTGACAGAAAATTCAAATCTTTGGGAATAAGATGCTTTTTAAACCCTTTGAGGAAATCTACACAAAACAGCAACTGCATTGTCTATTATTAGATAAAAACGTTATGACTTGTTTGGTGAATTGGTAAGTTTTTGTTTACAACAAAGTTAGCTTTAAATTGAAAAAAAAACCCATTAACAAATAATTAACCTGTCTCAAATTTGATCCACATGTTTTTTAATCGGCGTAACTGGATTATAGAGAATAAATGATCAACAAATGTTATATTCTTTCAACACAGCAAGTGGTCATTTAAAAAAATGAATTACAATAGATGGGTTACTCTCACCATAAAGTTTTGAAAGTTAGCAAAACTTTTACCCACCTAAGGTGTTGGAGAGGTTTCATGGAAGCAGTCGTTTTGACATGAGGAAAGACCTTCTACTGCCCCTAGTGGAATAATGATGCACTACACGGAAGAAAACCAAGTTAAAAAAATGTGTTTTTACAGAAAGTTTATCATACTGATAAGATAGTATGATCTTCATATCAGGATTAATTATGGAAAAAAAGGTAATATGGTAACATCTCTTTCAAGACACAAACGGAAGATTTACAGCTTCACATTCTTGCAGGTCACAATCTCTGACATGTGCAGGTTTATAACCTATGATTTTACCAGCATCAATGCGGCCCCATTGGTGAATCTTAACAAAACAGAAAAGTGTGGATGGGGGAGGGGGATCTGAGGTACGGACAGAAAAATAAAGAAAGGAAGAAGGCAGAAAACTGACACTGGCTTCGGTTTGAACATTATCAACTCCCAAATCGGATTTTTCCAGGCAGTTTGTTCCACTTCAGGCTTTGGAGTGAACATGGTCAACTAGGAGCCAAAAGCGGGGACTCTTTGGACTTTCCCTCTGGGACACTAGACTGTCCCAGAGGGAAAGCAACCTCAAAGCGATTTTTCTTTCACTTGTTTCCATTTAAAAACTCAGACAACATGTGCGTGGGCTGTCATCTGTGCACGGACACTCTTGTCTGAGTATAACTGCTGTGCTGGACATTTCATTGGTCCGACATCTGGGACTTGTTGACTCTCTGTGCAGCACTTGACAACTTCATCTATCTGAAGGGTTAGGTAGAGTTTGGTGGGGGTTCACCTTGTTCTGCGTATATTCTCCAAAAGCATCTGGGAGCTCAAAGGGTTGGTGAGGAAGCCATCAGCATGACTCTAAGTATGTTGTTGTGTTTGCTTGACGCTCGACTGCCTTTGAGGTGAAGTGTCTGATCAGACACGCCGCCGCCATCCCGCCTGTCACCAGGAACAATCATGTCTTGAAACGACACAGCCACCTTCAAAGACCTGCCGCAAAGCCACCGCATGCATATCAAGAGGCACCAATGGATTTTTGTGCACACCAACACGCACACGTGAATCCACAACACCAGGATCTGCAGGAACAGAGAATGTGAGCTGACTGAAAGCAGAGTTCACGTGAGAAGAAAAGGAGCAGAGAAAGGAAGGGTGAAACAGGCGCGGGAGGGGGGGTGGTGGGATGAGGATAGACTTTAACTGTCTGAAGGACGAAGCCACTGACCCGCGGATCATTCAGAGGATTGCCTTTCTGTTACAGAGCAAGGTCATGCTGCTTATTTTACCTCGCTGTTTTCCCTAATCTGTTTTTTGTGTGACACAAACAAACACTAAGGCTGTGCACACACACACACACACACGCACGCAAACACAGAGATGCACACGTACACACATATACACAAAAACACATTGAAAACAAGGCTTTCCTACTGTCTTGTATTAATTGGATCAGATGTAGGCCCTTTATGATCAGTACAGTGACACTGGACCTGTGTGTGTGTGTGTGTGTGTGTGTGTGTGTGTGTGTGTGTGTGCACATGTCCATCCATGCTGGAGTGTTTCCAAACATCACATACAGAAGCTGCTCTTCTCTCCCGTCTCTCATTGACAGGTCTGCAGGAGACAGCAGTGGCTGTTCGCTGGCAGCTCATTAGGAGCCTTACTATATTTATGTCAACACGCTTACTGGCAATCAGGGGGAAGGAGGGGCCTGCCAGCATATGTGGTGGTGGTGGTGTGTGTGTGTGTGTGTGTGTTGGGGGGGGGTGCACCAGTGGGTGCAGAGCTGCTGCTGGAACACTTTGTCAAAACACAGAAACACAGACGGGTGAGTGTGAGGCTGTGGGTTCCAAGCAGCGCTGCTGAGAAGACGCCAGCCAAAATACAGTCCAGTGAGTGTGTGTGTGTTTGTGTGTGTGTGTGTGCGTATACACAGGGTGGGTTAAAGTGCCCCAGTGTGCTCTGTGCTGATCTGATAATGAGTGAGCAGGGTCAATAGGATGTTAACAGCCCCGTGGGAACGGCGGGCTGCTGGTAGATGGGTGGAGCAAGGACGAGGGCCCAGGGACACAGAGCTGCGTTCTCTGTCCTCGGTCGCCACCATCTCTGTGTGCATGTGTGTGTTTTTGCATGTGTGGGTGTGTGCATGTGTGTGTTTCTGCATATGTGTGTGGGTACATGTGTGTGCATGTGTGTGTTTCTGCATATGTGTGTGGGTACATGTATGTGCATGTGTGTGTTTCTGCATGTGTGGGTGCATGTGTGCGTGTGGACTTGTGTGTGTGCATGTATGTGTACATTTGAGTGTGCTTATGTGTGAGTACATGTGTGAGTACATGTGTGTGTACATGTGTGTGTGGGAGCAGCAGTCAGGCTTGTCTGCCGCTCATATGTGACTCCTGCTCAGCTCCTGCTGCGTCTTCCACAGGAGAGTCTCCGTCAAACAAAAAGCAAAAAAAAAAACCTCCAACACTCCAGGTGGACCAAACTATTTGAACATCATTTCACAACTCAGGTAATCTAGACAAAAAAATGTAAGAAAGCATGAAGCCAAGCAAAATACTGAACTAGTTATGATTGCCATTCAGTTCAGGCCCAATCTCTAAAATCAAATGATCTCAATTGTATCATCAATAATCTCGTGTATAAGTGTCAGATTACAGAGTCATCTGGACCTGGAATCAGAGGAAGGCTCCCTCTAAATGCAACATGCTCTGTAAGTAGAAAGTTATTCAATGTTGTGACAAAACCATGACAGATGCATTGTGGGAAATTAATTTTCCGTTCAGGAACAAAGTGTTTTTTACGTCCTGTAAAACACATTTAAACTTCCATCAGCAAAACCATAGAAAAAGAACAAGCAGAGGAAGAAAAGATGCAGGAAGCAGATCAACAACGTCATAAAATTCCTGATGCAAAAACTGAAAGCTGCATTGACTCATTCTTTCAAACTCTGACCAGGTCCACATGATCTACAGTTCAACCAAAGACCACTAATGTACTCTCTAAGGTTCAGTGCTTTTAAACCACATGAGGGTTTTGAGTTTTGCTCGCTTTTGAGTCAGAGTCTTGCAGACAGACTGAGTTCCAGACTGAGTTGCAGACAGACTGAGTTGCAGACAGACAGCTCAACCCTCACTGCTGGTAAAGGGTGAGCTGCAGCATTCTGGTCAGCTGAATCTCACAGTTTTGGTCCCTGAACCACACAGATGAAACAAAATCGCTGATGTTTACATGCTGCCTCCTTTACCTGCACAGAGGGGAATCACCAACCTACATCACAATCTTCAAAATAAAACATTCTTGAATCCACTTTAATGGAATATGTGGTCTTTTTCTCTCTTTGGATCTGCGGCTAAAAAGCAAAGCATGTTTAAAGGTTGGCAAGCAGGTTTCTAATCCTGCCTCTAGAAAAAGAGCCACAGATGTCTGCTGAATGTTTGGAGATGTTAGATTTTCAAACTTTACACTTTCCAGGATTTTTTTTGTCTTTGCAAAAGTTCAAGTAAAAGAAGTAAATCTGGAAGGAGTTAATAATTTAAAAATTTAGAGTAAAAATTGCATCAGTGGAAAATCCAAACACTGAAGACAGGAGATCAGCAGAATAAGGAGTTTGCTTCGGTCACAGATGACTGCAGAACAAAAAGGGGGGGGGGGGGGGGGGGCACTTTATTCATCCATTGTGGGTGTGAAGTTCAAAGGTATTGTCTCTGGACCTGCAGAATCCCATCATGGTTCATTTATTAATCTGTGGTAACATTTGGACAGAAATGGAAAAAATAGAAGTGGTAAAAAAACAGAATTTTGTGTAACATCATTACAAAAGATGAGCATAAACTCACTGAGTTGGTGTCAACTGGTTAAGGCATCATTTAAGAAAATGTAGACACCTGCAACAAGACCCATTCAAATGAACTTTATTTACCAATGAATCCCAGTTAGACGAACAAATCTGCTTCCTCTGATGATATTCATACTTTTGTTGCTAGAGCCAAACATTGAACATATTTGGGGGGAAAGCACATCAACAGTCATTTCGGGACATCTCATAGACGACTGCTGTGTGTGTTTTCAAAGTGACAGAGTAAACAGAATCATTTAACATTTGTCAACCAGTAACAGCAGTTTTTTGTGAATGCAAAATTGAGTTATATGATTTCCACAAATACCATTTATTTCCAAACAAAGTTCCCATTTTTTCCTAAATTGTTTCATAGATCTACATCAGGACAAAAGTTACAGAACCAAAACAATCAAAACATGAGCACATGACATGTATTTTCATCCCAAACCCTTCAGTAAACTCAGTTCCACACACAACTTGGACACTACTGTCAGCCTTTGATGCACATATGCAGTGGAGGAAACCAGTATTTGATCCCTAACGGATTTAGTAGGTTTGACCATTTAAAAAGAAATTGACAGCCTGCCACTTTAATGGTGGGTTCATTTCAGCAATCAGAGATAGAAAATCAAGAAATTCACTTTAAAGAATTTATATACATTGATTTGCAGTTCATTGAGGAAAATAAATATTTGAACCACCTTGCTGGAAAGATTTAGTATTTTGTAACTAAACCCTTATTAGCAGCACAGAGGTAAGTCGTTTCTTGTAGTTGATGTTTCTGCACATATCAGGAAGAACTCTGGTCCACTCTTCTTTACAAATGACTTCTACATCATTCAGATCTGGTTGCTGTTGCTTAGCAACTCTTCAGCTCTATCTCCAGAGGTTTTCTATAGGATGGAGGTTCAGAGACTGGCTGGACCTCTCCATGACCTTGATCTGCTTCTTCTTCTTGGTTGTCTTGGCCAAACTGTTTTGGGTCATTATCCCGCTTGAAGACCCATCCACCACCTTTTAATTCTCCTTTGATGGTGCATAGCTGCACCCATCGCCCCACTCACACAGTGAAGTAGCTTTTTGCAGAAAAACACCCCCACAGCATAATGTTTCCACCTCCATGCTTGACAGGGATGGTGTTCTTGGGGTCATAGGCAGCATTTCTATTCCTCCAGAAGTGACGGGTTGATGCCAAAGAGCTCCACGTTGGTCTGATTGGACCACAGCACCTTTTCCCAATCTCTCTCCAAATCATGAAGGGGTTCAAACTTCAGGTCGGTCTGCACATGTGTCTTCTTAAGCAGGAGGTTTAACCTCTGCAAGATTGTAACCCTTGTGCTATCCTATGACCCCACGCTTACATTGACGTGTTCCCCCTACCATGACAAAGGTGGATAAAGGTGGAAAGATTTCATGTATTCCATAGACACCAGTGAAGATCACAAATCATTGAAGAAAAAAGGTTCAGAGCACAGTCTAGTGGGTCTAGATCAGTGTTTTTCAACCTTTTTTGAGCCACGGCACACTTTAACCTTGACAAAAATCCCGCGGCACACCAGCATCCCAAAAAAAAAAAAAAAAAAAAGCAGAAACTCATAGTCTGTTTTGATCTACAGCCCCCCCCCCCCCCCCGGCAATCTGACGTGCATTTTTGTGATAATTGTGGCAGAAAAAGCAGGAAGTTGCAGATGTTTTTCTAAAAGATGTAATAAAAGTTAAGTTACATACAAACTGTATATTCGTTGTGTTTTCAAGACGCTGTCCCTTTAAGCCAATGCATCATGGGAGATGTAGTGTGAAAACTGCGAGAAAACGGCAGAAAGACTCGCGTCTCTGAGCTTCATGGTTTTGTTCACTTGTTCCACGGTCTGATACCGGATTCTGTGGAAAGTTACACCGCTAAAGACGACCTTTAGCTGGTGTTTTTGTTGGAACTGACTGAGTTATGAGCTAAATTGGAACAAGGAAGTGGAGACTTTAACCACTTCTGATTGGTCAGACTGATGACATGTGATTAAGCCTTCAAGAATGATTGGTGGAGTCGTGGAGACAGTAAAAGCTGCGGGACTTTTCCTTACACAGTTATAGCTGCAGCTATTTCGCGTTACCGTCATTCTTATCAAAATGTCTTTAATAGAATCAAATAAACACAAAGAAAAAAGTATTTTATGATCGTTTATATTCCTAACTACTCAGTGTTTTATCAGGACCTGTTTGGATGAACAAAGAGCTGATTTCCTGGAGATGGTTAATGTTTTTAGATCAGTTAATGAGGGCAATTTTCCACGGCACACTTGACCATCTCCCACGGCACACTAGTGTGCCGCGGCACACTGGTTGAAAAACACTGGTCTAGATGACCCAACTCCCAATGTTAAAGTGCCTAGGATAACACAAGGGTTAACCCATTGCAGCGTTAAGTATTACCAATGGTTTCTGTGGTGACTGTAGTTCCAACTGCTTTGAGATCATCAACTAACTCCTGCCGTGTTGTTTCATGATGATTTCTCTGTTCTCATGTTCATGGAAACCCCACCAGGTCAGATCTGGTCAAGAGCCCCGGAGCTAAAGGTGGATTGATGGTCATGTTCTTGTATTTTGGCATAGTTGCAGCAACAGTTGCCACCTTAACCCCCAGCTTGTTGTTGATGGTTCCATTCTAGTCTTGTGCAGGTCTACAATCTTCTCCTTTAAATCCACTGAAAGCTTTTTAGTCTTTCCCGTGTTTGAGAGTTTGGAGTCTGACTGATGGACTGATCTGTGGACAGGTGTCTTTCTACAGGTGATCAGTTCAAACAGGTGTCTGCAATACAGGTGACAGGTTGATTAGGAGAGTCTAACTGGTCTGTATGAACCAGAACTCTTCATGGTTACCAGGGGATCAAATTCTTATTTCCCTCAATGAAATGCAAATATATGTAAATAAATTCTTCAAAGCTAATTTCTTGATTTTCCTTCTATCTCACTGTTCAAATGAACCTACCATCAGGATTTTCTTTTTAGGTGAGCAAACTTACATAATACGCAAAGGATACAATTTTCTTCACTGTATTTGTAGTATTTTTTGCTCTGTTTGTATGTGTCATATTTGAAAGTTCTGGGTTCCAAATAAAAGCATTTGTTTCAGGAGTTTTTGTCCTGCTTCTTTAAGATGAGCTAAAGTTAAAAATTCTACTTAACTGATGTCTTTGTCCTTTATTTCAACCATGGATCCTTTCTTCTTATTCACAGAGAATTTCAAACTATTTTCTTTGAGTTCTTTGCTACTTTCCAATGATGAGTGCAGTTTCCAGATCTTATAGTGAAGTCCTGGAAGAGAGATTGGCTTCCAGTCCTCATCAAGTCAGTGATCAAGACATTGTTCTAAAAAGATCTGCAGGACGAAAGTCAGAGTTGAGGGGTGATCTGCTGCGGGATGTTTGTTGGGGCTCTGGCTGCACACATTCAGCTGCTTCTGGTTTTCCCAGTGAGGAGAGCTTCAGAAAAAGACTCAACCAGAGTGAATCAGAATGTGTTAACAGCATGCCTGCCATTCATTATGTTTGCAAATGGTTTTGTACCGAGCGAACAAGTGTGCTAGAGGAGCCATTAAGCACAAGGTGAACTAGTAATTGGATCTTGCAAACACTGCTCAAAGCAGCTCATGTAAGGAGACAGCATGTTAGCAGCCAGTCAGAGGGGAAACTCCTGTTACACGAGTGAGCCGAGTGACCGGCATGGGGAGGTGTGAGGACGTGGTCAGAACCACAACCCTGCAGAAAACACACCAACACACCCCACCTGACACAAACAAAATGAACGGATCAGTGTCGCTTTGAAGCAGAAAACATGGCTGAAGGAAGAAGACCCATGACAGCATGGGGAGTGTGGGAGGGGGGCAGGGAGAGCTAAAAAAAACACTGCGTGTTGTGTTGGCAGGAACTCGAGTCAAATCCCTTGGCAGTTGAGTGCTTTTTCCCCTCAAGGCCCCGCCTTCGCCATCTGATAGTCAAATGTAGGGAGAGCTCCTCCCAAACCACCCGCAGGAACGTCAGGGATTAGTCAAAGAACACCAACTAGGTCAACAAGATGCAGGGCCGCTGCATGTTTGGGGGGGACACGAGGCAACTCGCCCACACAGGAGTCGTCCTAGTCTTCCCAGTGTTCCTCACTCTCCCAGGCTCCCAAACAGAAGCAGCTTTGCTCACGCAGTGACCTGCTTTCCCATCGTTTGACACTTTTCCAAAAACAACTCCAACATTCCTCTAGATTTTCCTGTCTCTAAGCAAACGGGTAGCACAAGATCTGAAGCGATGATGTGACTGTAGAAAATGAGCATTCTGGG
The DNA here is from genome assembly GCF_053564925.1 of Oryzias latipes. Lineage (NCBI taxonomy): Eukaryota > Metazoa > Chordata > Actinopteri > Beloniformes > Adrianichthyidae > Oryzias > Oryzias latipes. Next base: position 3,208,356 of record NC_136250.1, read on the forward strand.
TAACAACTATGAAGTAATAAAACTGCTGAAACTGGTTCAAGCAGGAGGACTGAGTTTCGTTTGGAGCACATCTCAGGTGATTTGCTGAGGAGACGCCTCACACCTTCTTGCAGCCGTTCCAGGAAGGTCGGCCTTTGGAATGATTCAAACCACAGATGCTGCTGATGCCTTTTCTTCTCCACGGCAGACGGAGGAAACCGGACACCCTCCTATTGTAAGGACAACATCAAGATAGCCCCTCATCGAGTGCTCTGCTCCATTCAAACAGTTTGTTGGTCCTCCACAGAAATTCAACACGAAGCTGCCGAGCCAACCTGCAGACGTTAGCGTGGTGTCAGCTGTCGCAGCACCAATGCTGCTGAGGACATTTGCTGACCTCGTTAAAACACTGTGTTGCTGAAGACCCCCTTCTGGCTGCTGGACAGTAAAATTCATACGAGTAGTACAGAAACGTGTTCTAATCAAATCAAACTTTATTTATAAAAAAGCGCTTCTCATGCCTTGCGCAACTTGAAGCGCTTTACATTTAAAACAAAAAACACACAATATTACAATAAAAACCGGGCCTACCCTTCACCTTTCCCACTCCTGTCCGTTAACACATACGACCCATGACCCCACACACTGAATACTGATAAAAGGAACTTCTTCCCTCTGCTGTGAGGAAAACAGTATTTGGGAGTCCATTCATACCAGGATTCGCTCGGCCACAGGAACATCGCTGCAGCCCCCCCCCCCCCCCCCCCCCCCCCCCCCCAGACCAGGACAGCGTCGGGGTCCACTCCACAGCCGGGACGCTGCATCGTTAAGGCCTGTTCACACCGGGACGAATTTCGCCCGCCATTTTCGCCGACGTTTAACGCCTCGTGACTAAACAAAGGGCACCAACGAGAGTGTGCACACCGAGGCGAAAAAACGCCAAGCGCCAAAGCGTCAAAAAAAAAAAAACGCCTCGGGTTCGTTTTTTTTTTTCGACGCGTCGCATCGAAATCTATTCGACCAATGAGAATGCCGCTTTTGCTCACGTGTCTGGAGCTTCTGAAGTTACAGTAAAACACAACTTGGGGGCGCTCAAACACAAAACTGCCTTGCTGAGCACACATACCAGCGAAGAAGATTACGGTGGCCCAGAAGGGTCACAACACAACACACTAACTTTACACACAACACATTAACTTTACACACAACACATTAACTTTATACACAACACATTAACTTTACACACAACACATTAACTTTATACACAACACATTAACTTTACACACAACAAATTAACTCACAACACAACACAATAGCTCACAACACAACACATTAACTCACAACACAACACATTAACTCACAACACAACACATTAACTCACAACACAACACAATAACTCACAACACAACACATTAACTCACAACACAATAACTCATGGCCCAGAAGGGTCACAACACAACACATTAACTTACCTCACAACACATTAACTCACAACGGAAGTAAAGCAGCAATTGAAGTGCTTTTATTCTGAAATTTCTACTGGGCTGAGCAGCTAACTACCTAACAGAAAGTAATGTCACAGTGAGCTGTGGAGGGAGCACGTTATTGCTACAAGAGAAGCTAGCAGCAGTGCTGCCAGAAACTTTGTCTTTACTACGGTTCTCCTTCCTCTAAACACACACAATATGAAAACACACTCCTCCCTCCGCTCTGACACCCCCCTCTGTCGCTGCACGCGCGCTCTTCTCCTCTCCTTTTTTCTGCTCCGTCCTGTGTGTGCGTGCCGTGTGTGTTGGGGACTGCACGTGCCTGTGTGAGAGGACAGAGCGGAAAAAAGGAGAGGAGAAGAGCGCGCGTGCAGCTCCCTCCACAGCTCACTGTGACATTACTTTCTGTTAGGTAGTTAGCTGCTCAGCCCAGTAGAAATTTCAGAATAAAAGCACTTCAATTGCTGCTTTACTTCCGTTGTGAGTTAATGTGTTGTGAGGTAAGTTAATGTGTTGTGTTGTGACCCTTCTGGGCCATGAGTTAATGTGTTGTGTTGTGAGTTAATGTGTTGTGTTGTGAGTTATTGTGTTGTGTTGTGAGTTATTGTGTTGTGTTGTGAGTTATTGTGTTGTGTTGTGAGTTAATGTGTTGTGTGTTAAGTTAATGTGTTGTGTGTTAAGTTAATGTGTTGTGTGTAAAGTTAATGTGTTGTGTGTAAAGTTAGTGTGTTGTGTGTAAAGTTAGTGTGTTGTGTATAAAGTTAATGTGTTGTGTTGTGACCCTTCTGGGCCACCGTAGAAGATAGACGCCAAGTAGCGTCTACACTGCCGCGAAGAAATAATGACGGACATTCTAAAATATCCCCTTACCAAGTACCAGTTGGAGCTACTGATGCTTGAAATATTCATGTTTTCTTTGTATGATTCTGACAAGCGCGTAAATACTTGCTCTCTTCTTCTGAGTGAAAAGCGACTTTAAGAATCGTAAAGTTGCGCAGCGCCACCTTGTGTACAGGAGTATTTCTGTTTACATTAAGCGCCATCTAATGTCAGGGAAGGAAATTGCATGTTCGCTCGGCTCATCGTCAGCGAAAATCGCCTGGGTGTGAACACAAAAGACGTGGCGAAAAACGCTGGCGAATAACGCCTGGCGAATATTCGTCCCGGTGTGTACGGGCCTTTAGAATCCAGCTGCCCCAGCAAGTGCAACAACCACGACAACAACCACCAACCAAGCCAGCAAGTCCTGGCAAAAAAGATCCCCACAAGAAACACTGGAGCTAAAATCAGGATAAGATACTAAAATTAAAATGTGTTCCCGCCCCCCATGGCCGAGTTCTGTAGAAGTTGTAAGTTTGAAAGAGACTTTTTGGGTAAACAAGAGAGCAGGGCATTACAATAATCTAAACAACTGAAAATAAAAGCATCAGCACCTCTGTGCTGGCAAGAGCGAGGAACAGGCGGATTCTGGCAATGTTTTTGAGATGATAAAATCCTGTCTTAACGACATTTCTGATGTGTGGGATCAAATTTAGCTCAGAGTCAAAAAGTACGCCCAGGTTTCTCACACATTGAGAAGGTTTAAAACTCTGAGGATTTGGTAAAATCATCTCTCTCTTGTCTTCAAAACCTTTGATTAAAACTTCAGTTTTGTCCTGGTTGAGCTGTAAGAAGTTTTACAACTTTACATCAAAAATACAATTTAAAAGAGTGTTTATAGGTTCATGGTCATCAGGAGACACGGCAATGTAAAGCTATGTATCATCAGCGTAGCTGTGAAAGTAACGCTGTGTCTCCTGAAGACATCCCCAAGAGGCAACATATATAAATTAAAAAGTATTTGCCCTAAAATCGACCCTTGGGGAACCCCACAACTTATTTAGTGGATTCTTGAAGAGCATGTATCCATACTTACATAAAAGTGTCGCCCTGTAAGGTAAGAGTAAAACCACTTAAGAACATTTCCAGAGAGGCCCACTAGACTCCTAAGTCTGTCTAATAAAATCTGGTGATCTACTGGATCAAAAGCGGCACTAAGATCCAGTAGCACCAGAACAGAAAGTTTCTGTGAGTCTAAATTTATTTCAAGATCATTAACAATCTTTAAAAGAACCGTCTCTGTACTATGGTTTGTCCTAAAACCAAATTGATATTTTTCCAAAATGTAATGGTTATTTAAAACTTTTGCAGTTGAGTAGCGACACTTTTTTCTATCATTTTACCTAAAAATGGTGAGTTGGATACGGGTCTATAGTTATCCAGAGTAGTTGGATCTGAATGACTTTTCTTCAGAAGGGGCTTCACCACCACTGTCTTACAGGCAGAGGAGAAGACCCCCGTCTGAAGAGAGCAGTTTAGCTCTGACTCAAAGACTCCATAAAATGTTTTAAAAAGTGAAGAGTAGGGATCTAAACGGCAGGTCGTAGTGTTTACTTGGGATAAAACTCGACCAAGCATCTTCTACCTCAACTTTGACAAATCCCCTTGCAAACACATGGAAGCAATTCTGTAGCATAATTAAAAATAAAAGTCAAAACCAGAAATGCTTTTTCATTTTCAAAATGAGGCTGCATTTTGACTCAAAATTAAAATGAAACAGCAATCCTTCAAAATTCTTCTTCCTTTTTTACTTAAAAACTGCTTGTTCACACATGCTAGGAGCAGTGTGGCTTTGTGTTAGCGGCAGAGGAGAGGCCTTTGTGATGGTTGTGCACTCATGATGATTGTACACAGCTTCTCAGGACTATGTAGCAGCATTTCCTGCCTTCATCGAACCCCCCCGGACAAGCTTTGTCTTTGGACCGGCAGCCACCTTCGCATAGCGGAGCGCTAAGCCCCACGATCCGAAACTCCAGATCGCCGAAGGCGGAAGTGCTGCTACGCAGATCTGAGAAACTAAACCATCATATGAATTTGTGTTTCCAGTGGTGTCCAGACAAAAGAAAGGATGATGTAATTCCTACATATTTACCTCCAAGATGCTCATTGCCCGCACAGAGTTTTAAGTTCCTCCACGGCCAATGTTTTTAGCACATATTAGCCTAATGCTAACCCGTCTTTCTGGTCCTTGCAGTGAAGAAAAAAGCACTGACCACATGGATTAAAAAGCTATGAGCGAGCAGGACCTCAATAATAATCATGACAGGAATAAAAGCACATTTAGAAGATAGTCTCCTGCAGCTTGGCACTGATTTTGCTGTTCGATGATAGCTCGAACCCCATCAACAGCTATAGCAGATTTCACCATGCTAAACGTTTGCTGGTTGGACCAACACACACTCAGCGGGAAGCTGCAGGAGACTATCTTCTAAATATGCTTTATTACTGTCATGATTATTATTAAGCTGTGTAAAATCATCAGAAGTTCACAAGCATCACAAAGCCGTCTTCTCTGCCGCTAACACAAAGCTACACTGCTCCTAGCATGTGTCTCTTAGCAGCCGGACACACAGAGATAACACTGACGTCATCGCCCCGCCTCCCCTCTGGAAATGTTAAGTCGGATTGAATTACGTGACACTATTCGTAGGGTGAATGTGAACATGAAAATGCAATTTTCGTTTTAATTATGACAGAATAAGCGGTTTCTAAGTAGAAATGGAAAAGCATTTTGAAGTAATGCTTTTTCATTTTCATTTTGAGTCATTTGATGCAGCTTCATTTTGAAAATGAAAAAGCATTTCTGTTAAATTGTTTGATTGTCAAATTAGACATTTCTAAATGAATTTTGCTACACATTTACCAGAGAACTTTTTGAAAATGAAATTTCAAATACCATTTTCATTATCATTTTAATTTTATTGAAGTGACAGAATAAGCGGTGTTGAAGAAGAAAATGAAAAAGCATTTAGAAGGAATGCTTTTTCATTTTTAAAAATGCAGCTTCATATAGAAAATGAAAAAGCATTTCTGGTTTTGACTTTTATTTTTAATTATGCTACAGAATCGCTTCCATGCAAACATAGTTGCGTCACTAAGTGCTTCATAAAATATATGAGACCCAATAAATGGAAACACCATTGCAACTAATTAGAAAACAGATCAACAACGGAGCTATCTGAGTAGAGCTCAAAGTTATAATCCTTTATAAAGAGTATCAGGTACTGACATGTCATTTTGCAAAATAAAAAATCCTAAACTAAAAGGACGGAGAACATGCAGCTGGTTTCTGGGAAGGAACCCTATCCCCCGAGAGCAGAGAGTTCTTGTGGGCTGATTAAAGAACTATGAGGTCCTTGTGATAACATGAAGCTTTTAGATCTTTTTGGGTCACAGGGAGAATCTCTAAGCTCATTTCATGTCAGTCAGCCAAAGCCGAGCAGGCGAAACACCAGAGATGCTGACGGATCTCCTGTTAGCATCATGTTTGCAAGAATCAACTGAAGGAATTTCCATGAATAATTTGGCCGTCCAGATGGAACAGAACAGCAGTACTCAAGCCACAGAGTACAGAGAAGTTTTCCAGCATCCCCCTTCAAAAGACGGCTCTGATCGTTGGAATGTAGCGTATGAAGAGAGCTACTCTGAAAAGATATTCAAACAAAGAAGACAGATCCAGGTCAAATGAGGCTCTAAGGTCCTCCACAGTGGCTTCTGAATTATACAACTGCTATTAAAAAAGAGAACCTCTAAGTTAATAAAGTTCAAGCTGGGATAGTCCAGCAGGCTGAGACATCTCTTTAGTGCTACTCTATAGTTGTTTCCATCATTGATCCTCCAGAGGAGAAATACCAGAGGATGAACAGTGCAGCATAAAAGTGTGAGACTGAACAAGCTAAAGTCTGATTGTTGCCATGGAGATAGATGATGCTGTGACCATGGTCTCTTAAAGACAGTTATTGACTTGGTTTTCTGAATGATTATGTTTTTGCTGTACATCTGCAAGGAAACAAGTTACACTGGAAAACATGGTTTGAACAGCAAAGGTGCTGATGAAGCAGCTGCAGAAAGCCCCCCTCCAGTCCATGTGACATAACACAAACTGTCAGCTTCCTGATTTCATCTGGATCAGAACTCTGTTTGGGGAAAATCATTTTCAAATGAGCTGCAGTTGGAACTGTTTCCAGATGCTTTGGTTCACTTCTGTCTTTCACCCTTTTATAGTCCAATTGTGAGACCTTTGCTGATTCCTGCTGAGACACCACATCCATTTAAGGTGTGCCCAGGCATCAAAGGGGCCAGACCCACACCACTCCTGGTGGTCCGACCATTGAATACGTAAGACCAAAGCCTGAAAAACACAGTGACTGTTACTGCACACACACAGACAAAGATGATGTGCATAACTGCTCTGTCACTAGTGAATGTTAAAAATCCAGTCAGCATGAAGTGGAAACAAAGCGAGGAGTCAGTTGTTGTGTCCACTTGTTGCGTAGAAAATACAATCTTTTACCAAACGTATTCACTTACACATCCAAATGATCAGAATCAGGTGTCCTATTCACTTGGCATGACCACAGGTGTATCAAATCAGCACTCTGGCTTTCAGACTGTTTTTACAAACATTTGGGAAAGAATGTTCTGCTCTCATGAGCTCAGTGAATTCCAGTGTGAAATTGTCATAGGACGCCACCTGTGCAGCAAATCCAGTGGTGAAATTTCCTCGCGCCTAAATCTTCCACAGTCAACTGTCTGCTCTATCAGAACAAAATGGAAGATTTTGGGAACAACAGCAACTCAGCCACCAAGTGGTAGACCACGTAAACTGATGGAGAGGGGTGAGCGGATGCTGAAGCACATAGTGCGAAAAGGTTGGCAACTTTCTGCAGTCAATTGCTACAGAGCTCCAAACTTCATGTGATCTTCAGATTAGCCCAAGTGCAGCACACAGAGAGTTTCATGGAACGGGTTTCAATGGCCGAGCAGCTGCATCCAAGCCACACATCACCAAGTGCCATGCAAAGTGTCTGATGCAGTGGTGTAGAGCACACCCCCACTGGACTCTAGAGCAGTGGAGACGCCTTCTCTGCAGTGATGGATCACACTTTTCCATCTGGCAATCTGATGGACGAGTCTGGGTTTGGGCAGTGCAGGAGAACGGTACCTTTCAGACGGCACTGTGCTGAAATTTGGTGGAGGAGGAATCATGGTGTGGGTTTGTATCTCGGGACTTTGGCTTGGCCCCTTAGTTCCAGTGAAAGGAACTCTGAATGCTTCAGGATAACAAAACATTTTGGACAATTCCATGCTCCAACCTTGTGGGAACTGTTTGGAGCGGCCCCTTCCTCTTCCAACATGACTGTACACCAGAGCACAAAGGAAGGTCCATAAAGTAATGGATGACAGAGTCTGGTGTGGATAAACTTGACTGGCCTGCACAGAGTCCTGACCTGAACCCAATAGAACACATTTGGGATAAATTAGAGTGGAGACTGAGATCCAGCCCTTCTCCACCAACACCAGTGTGTGACCTCACCAATGAGATTTTGGAAGAATGGTCAAAAAGTCCTACAAATAATCCTCAGCCTTGTGGACGGCCTTCCCAGAAGAGTTGAAGCTGTAATAGCTGCAAAAGGTGAACCCACATCATATTGAACTACATGGGTTAGGAATGGGATGGCACTTCAGTTCAAATCTGAGTCAAAGCAGGTGAGCCCATAATTTTGGTAATATACTAAAAAACTATCTAGCGCCCTGAATTTTAAAAGCAATTCGGACACCGTGGTCACTTTTTTTTGTTTTAAACCGTGGACATGACCTAATCGATTTTACAAGGTTAAAATCTAATTAATATGAGTGTTTTGTGACAATTATTTATGAGTTCACCGTCTTCTGAAGATAAAAACGTTGATGATTTATTTAAAAAATACATTTAAATACTTTTTTTTGGCAAAGATTGTTCCAACGCAATGCATTATGGTCTATAGTCGCCGATCTAGAGAGCCTCCATGCCCACTGGTTTTTCACTTCTAGGAAATTTCTAGGGCACTCAATTTTGGAATTGTAGATTCAGGCAGCACTACAAAATGGTGAACTGGTGAGTAGGGAAGGAATTGTGATAGAATATGTACACATATTTTTAAATCCTTTTTCACTTTAAAAATTAATGTAAAAGGGGCAGAAAAACAAACCCTCTTTGTTCCTTTCCTTTTCATTTCCTTTGTAAAACAACATGTGCAAGATCTTTTGTTTCTGTGGAAATGAAAAAAGAAATTAAATTAAATAGAAAATTGAATTTGAACCAATCCAACTTCCCAATAGTATTATTAATAACCGCTGTAGACTTTTGGTTAACCCATAACACTGAGAACACTGGAGACAACTCATGTGACAGGAAGTAACAAAGTTCCAGATTTCAGCTGCTCTTTCCTGCTTCGTTTAATCTCCGTACTGCATCACATTCTTTCTGTATTCACTCACGTGGAGCCACCTGACTATCTTTCACGAAACATTAGTGTGCTGCGGTACAATGAATGGTTGGAGAACACTGCCTCAAAGGGTCTATACAATGCTATTTTTAAGCCTTTTATAGTAAACAATGTCCATGTGTATGATAATATATTAACTTTTGCACACAAAATATTCAATTTTTATGAAATATTAGTTATTTTCCTGAGCTGTTTTCCAACCCGGAAGTAAGACGACTCGTTCTCTGAGGCTCCGCCTTTCGCTCCTTGTGGGTGCCGCCCATTTCATGACGTCATCCTGGAGTCGGCCTCAGCAGTGTGTCTGCATTTCGCCCACTCAAACATCCAAACTTTTGCAAAGATGGATGTGCATACTGTCCATGGAAAAGGAAAGATTTTAGCTGATCACCGCTAGCTCCACGGAGAAAGTGGGTGTGTTTTAGTCTGGGGGTGGAGCTGACAGCACAGACTCTTCCTGGAAGGGGCTGTTCCTCACTTTGTGACATCACAATGAGAGAACCCGTTCGTTTTCACTGGTTGGGAGGGGCTGGTGCTCAGAGAGCAGGTTTGTAGAGGAACACTCAGAGATGACAGAATGGTCAAAATACCACTTTGGGGTTGTTTATAGTGAGGATTTAAAATTATAAAACACTTAAAAGCTCAAAAAACAAATTTTGCATGGTAAAGACCCTTAAAGGAGGAAATCCAACACTAGTTACTTTCTGGTTTTGGAAATGGAAGGTGGTCTATGTTAAGGCAGCACAGGTGATTCACATGAGGCCGACAGCAGAACACAGGCACGTCTGACCTGATTCATGCGTGGCATCCCTTTGTACTGAGAGCAGTTCACTCAGCACAGGGCACCGCTCAATTTTCAATGAATTTATCTTAAATATCAGCAACTGTTATCATGTGACAAAGTCACAAGATGTTTTTACTCTGCTTTACTCCAACTTAAATAGGATCACATTTCTTTATTATAGGCATAATGGGGAACAATAACATGAACTGTGAGAAGGAGGTCAGTGGTTTAGTGCACCTCCTGTAACACTGGCAGCTGTGACTTTCATGTGTCTCCTCTGAGCGCAGAGCTGCATTGTGCTGGACTTATCTGCGCTGTCTATCAGAGACACTTTCATCTCCCTGACACACTTCAAGGACAAAACCAGAATATTTACAGAGACGGCTGAGGTGGCTGTTTAGCATGTCTGCCATAATCCACTCATAATCACTCAACTGTTTATTTTGAACAAGGTCACGCGTTTTCTTCTGCAGCCAGAGATTGTTGAACTAACAAATGCTGTTTATTACTGAGAGCCGCGCTCACCACAAGGTCACCCGTTTATCTTTTAGAAATGCTCAGTAAGATTCAAGAAGATGAGTAGCAGCTAAATAAAGTCAGAGTTTCCACTGAGCCAGCTTCTCCAAGGAGAACCGTAAGAGGGTTGTGCTCCCCAACCTCCAAAGACAAAACCCCAACAGTTGCAATGCGTCGTCTACACAAACCAGAGTTTAAGTTGGAACAAACTCCTAAGGGATTGCTCTTCTCTCTGCCTACCTGTTATTTTCTAGAAAAAAAGTTCTGTCAAAACTTCTGCTAACATGAAACGTTTTCCCTCTTCTCTTTCATCGCACTTCCCCCCAAAAAAACAGAAAATGTGTTTGAAGCAGCCTTTTTCGGGTTAACCTGTAAAGTCTGACTCTGATCATCCTTTGATCTATGATCAAAGTGTTCCCAGTGGTCTCTTAATTACGATTATTGCCAAAATGAAAAAAAAAAAAACTTTTTCTAGGACATATTTTCTGCTGAGCAGCAGGAGCTCCTTAGTAATTCACCTCTGAGTTGTGGGCGGGACTGTTGAGTAAGACCACACCCCTTATCATCTCTATCTGTTTACATGCTCTCCTGCTGGCTTACAGCCCCGAACAACCCCAGCCTAACCAGGGGCTACAGTACCAGTACAACAAAAATGGCAGCACTATCAAAGTCAAACGGGTTAAATCCAGATTCCAGCTCAGACGAGGAAAACAAAAACGTTCATGGATCTGTTTGTCTGCAGGTAGATGATCAGGAAACTTGATACCTGCTACGCAGTAAATACGATCTCTTTCAAAAGGCATTTTTTCGTCTGCTTCTGATTCACAATCATTTGACAGAAGAAAAAGAATTTTAAGCTCACAAGAGCATGTTAAATAAAAACGCCCTTTTATTTGCAGTGGGTCTTGAATGCCACATTTAGACTGAGAATGTGTCCTCTCTGGTCCAAATCCTGTCCAGTCCATCCTTTTACCCAGCACCCTCCTGTACTGTGCTTTGCTGACTGGACTCAGTCAAACAGAGGGAGTTTGGCTGAGTCATAGGTGCCGCTGCAGACGTGGGGAAAGTCACAGCCAAGTCAAGCGAATGGCAGTTCAAAGGTTACAGCGTGGTGTGACTTATGGAGGGCCGTCCCACCGCAGCTCACACCTGCCTCCTCCCCGAGAGGGCCTGGCTGCAGCGCAGACGTTTAGAGATATTGCAGCTGAAAACTGGGGATTAAAGGTCAAAGGCCGAGGGTTAATGTCTGCTAACACTGTCTCCCTCCTCCTCCTGAGACAACCCGGCGTCTCAATTGAAACGCTCCTCTGTGAACTGAGGCCACGGTGCTGCAGGCCCGACCTTTGACCCCCTCCATATTTTGGTCACCTTCAGATATTTAGGAGAAGACAGCACAAGTGTTCAAAAATAAGCCAACAGAGGCCCAGGGGCAGTTCTAACTGGATGAGCAAATCCACTCCACAGATTTGAAAATAATCTGGCCCAGTAACCCCCCCGTGAACCACGTCTGCACAAAAGGTGAGTCTCAGGTGAACTTTTCTACTGATTATGTGCTGAGGCCGGCCGGTCTGTTGAGCAGTTATTTCATAAGACACACGATGGCTTATTGAAATCCAAACATTTTAAAACTCTACCTTGTTGTGACAGCAGCCAAACACAAAGTTTAACTTTGTTTTTCTTGGCTTTGTTCATGGATTGTTTTCAGTTGCTCATTTTAAGGATATTTGCTGCAAACCAGCAGATTTTCCGGCTCCTCTTTGAAGGGACCTCCATGCCTTCTCCTGGATCTGGTGCTGTTGCTGCTGCCAGACGGCCTCCAAACCACAACTTCACCACAGACAAAGTTAAAAACCAGCGTCAGTGTTTAAGGGGGCGTGGTCCCACTCGGCCCCCACGCTGCAGGTCAAAGGACACACTTTCCTGAACCGCGTTTCTGTGAAAAGCTTCAGGGGGCAAAGTTCCCCCTTCTGCTCGGGAGGGGTGGATGAAAGGGAGGATATTGTATCTCCATTTATGTGGCATTTGGGGTTAAAGTTCAAAGATGAAAGGTCACTAATGTTCAAGGGTTATGAGGTGAGATACCATCCCAATCGCTGCGCTAAGTCTGCTGGTCTAATTTGAGGCTCCGCATTACAAACCTCCACCCGGACCTGGAGACGCAGGAGCTGCGCTTCCATCTGCTGTTGTGCTCAAAATGTCACTGCGAGGAGGCGATCCATGGAACAAGCAGCTTGTAAAAGAACACCATCCACTTTAGCCTCCTGACATGTTGAGTGCCTCCTCTGTTTAAGTTACAGGCAGCGAGCTGAGCGGCTGTTTAAACAGCAGCGCCGAGTTACAGCAGGTTAGGAGGCTTCCAACCGCCTGAATACAAGTGGCCAATAACACAGCATGATGTGATAACACATGCTGGGGGGGGGGGGGTGCTCTCTGCAAACACAAATGCAAACACAGCACGCACAACCACACACTCCCCGCCTGGGTTTGGGGGAGCACAGACAGACAGAAATGGGTGGAAATGGGTTATGCTGCCGTGTTCTGACTCACCAGAACACTGATGTTCCTCAGGGACGTTCTGTTCAGGGACGAGGCGAGATGACAGACTGCAGCCACAGGCCTGATAGTGTCGATTAGCTCCAGATGACAAAAGGCCAGAAAGAGACGATATGGAAGCGTTCACCGGCAGCCACAGATTTCACTTCCTTTCAGTCTTAGTTGAGGATTTCAGCTCTTTGCGGGGGGGACCTTCCCTCACACCTGGGGGGGCATTCCGGCTGCATTGCTCAGTAGCAGCTTGGTGCAACTTCTTTTTGTCACTCAGTCAGCAAGTGCAATGACAGGCCACAGACATGTTCTTTAATCACGTTAGATAAACCGTTTCCAAACCCTGAAGGTCAAGTGTTGCTCTCTCACATCCACAACATTAATGCATCACTATCTGACATCCAATGAGCTGTTTGTGGAATCTGACAGAAACACACCACAGTTTTGTTTACAGACAAAATAATACTTTACATGGTTAATGTTTCACTTTCATCTGATTTGGAACCTCTAAATTCTCTCTCATTTTTTGCTATTATCCTGATCTAAAATAAATGCAGGAAGTTCTGAAGAGGAATTCAGAGGATTCCCTCCATACGTTTCCATTTAATAAACCAAAAACTAATTTTCATGAACAGATGGAAATCAAAAAGCAGCAGAAAGAGAAATCAGCGTGGCTGCTGCTCTTCTTATCCAATGAGAAAACTTTTGAGAGAGAGAGAAAAAGAAAATCTGTAAGACGCAATCCTCCTCCCTCCTCCCTCCTCCCCCCTCCTTTGTCTTCAGCCTTTTCCACCGTCACACAGGAGATCAGGTGGGAGCAAAACATCAGGTGAACGTTTAGCAGCTGAAGCTTTATCCGCTCCCCCGTGTGATGATGAAGGTGATCTTTTCCACAGCCAGCTCTGAATCCTTCATCACGGCCTTAGTGTGCAGCCAGACAGTCCCAAGCATGTCCTCCCCTCTTCAGAGGAGGTGATGAGCTGCAGCCCCCACCTCAATTCCAGGTATCCAAAGATGAGGCGTTGGGATCCCAGGCGGCTCTTCTCTGAAAAAATCTATTCAGACCCTCCCCTCATGAAGCAGAACAGGTCTGAGGTGGAGATGCTCTTTATATTCTAAAACAGTAAATGTATATAATTATTTTTCAAGTGTTTGTACTTACAATCCCATTCACGCCACAAACACACATTCACACACTAAAACTGGCAGCAGTAGCCAGACCACCAGAAGGTGGTTTTCAGTGTTCTGCTTTGACAAATGCAGGAAAAGACCTGAACCTGCAACTTTATGATCGTGTACATATTTCCTGTAACTACTGTCAGGTGTTTGTTTAAGACCAATAAACCTGATTCTGGTACTGCTGCTCACATCCATGTATTTTTATTACTGTAAGGTGGTTTTCACAGTCCAAATGCTGGCTGGGTTCTTTCTGTGTGCATGTTGCATGTTCTCCTTGTGCATGTGTGGGTTTTCTTCAGGAACTTTGGTTGCCTCCCACAGTCCAAAACATGCGTCATATGTTGATTGATGATTTAAAATTAACCATACGAGACTTGGTCAAGGTGTACCCCGCTTTCACCCAACAGTAGCTAGGACAGGCTCCAATAGCCCTGTGACCCCAAAAGACAACCATCTGGTTCAGAAGACGGATAAATGAATGGATGGATGGATAAATGAATGAATGGATGAATGAATGAATGGGTGGATGGATAGATAAATGGATGGACGCATGGATGGATGAATGAATGGATAAATGAATGGATGGAGGGGTAAATGAATGGATGGATGGATGGATGGATGGATGGATGGATGGATGGATGGATGGATGGATGGATGCATGGATGCATGGTTGGATAAATGAATGGATAAATGAATGGATGCATGGATGGATAAATGACTGGATAAATGAATGGATGCATGGATGGGTAAATGACTGGATAAATGAATGGATGCATGGATGGGTAAATGAATGGATGGATGGATAAATGAATGGAAAAATGAATTGATGGATGGATGGATAAATGTATGGACGCATGGATGGATGAATGAATGGATAAATGAATGGATGGATGGATAAATGTATGGATAAATGAATGGATGGATGGATGGATAGATAAATGGATGGATGGATGCATGGATGGATAAAGGAATGGATAAATGAATGGATGCATGGATGGATAAATGAATGGATGGATAAATGAATGGATGCATGGATGGGTAAATGAATGGATGGATGGATGGATGGATGCATGGATGGGTAAATGAATGGATAAATGAATAGATGGATGGATAGATAAATGGATGGACACATGGATGGATAAATGAATGGATAAATGAATGGACAGTCAATTGGATGGATAAATGAATGGACAAATTTATGGATGGATGGATAGATAAATGGATGGATGGATGGATAAATGAATGGAAAAATGAATGGATGGATGGATAGATAAATTGATGGATGGATGGATGCATGGATGGGTAAATGAATTGATAAATGAATGGATGGATGGATAAATGAATGGAAAAATGAATGGATGGATGGATAAATGAATGGATAAATGAATGGATGGATGGATAAATGAATGGATGGATGGATAAATGAATGGATAAATGAAGGGATGGATGGATAGATAAATTGATGGATGGATGCATGGTTGGATAAATGAATGGATGGATGCATGGATGGGTAAATGAATGGATAAATGAATGGATGGATGCATAAATTGATGGATGGATGCATGGATAATTAAATGGATAAATGAATGGTTGCATGGATGGATAAATGACTGGATATATGAATGGATGCATGGATGGGTAAATGAATGGATGCATGTATATATATATGACTGGATAAATGAATGGATGAATGGATAAATGAATGGATGCATGGATAGATATATGACTGGATAAATGAATGGATGACTGGATAAATGAATGGATGAATGGACAAATGAATGGATGCATTGATAGATATATGAGTGGATAAATGAATGGATGGATGGCCTTCACAGTAGGATAGCAGATTTGAATAGAATAGAATAAAATTGTATTGCTCCCACTTAGGGGAAATGACCTGACATTACCTTTACATTGAAATGTATAGAGATTTGACTGTACATCAAGCATCCTAGGGTTACCTACAGTCTGACTCCAGTTAGTTTCTTGAAACCAGTCTAGAAGTGAAATAGTTACCGCCTCCCTTTTGCATCATCTTAGACTTTTCAACGAATGCCATTCTGATTGTAGTAAATACAACTTTGAGGGGGCATGAGTTAGTATTTGTTGCAGGTCATCAAAGTGTCCCTCTCCATCTACATACATCAAGGTTTTCTTTGGCTTTCACAAAAGAAAAAAGAAAAAAGCAAATGAACACCTGTCCAATACAAGACTCAGTCCATCCCTGCAAAGCAGCCGCGGAGCAAAGGCTGCAAAGGCAGCTTCCAGAATGATGTTATTCACAGCATCCCATTAATGTTTCATTAGAACATCTGACACAGTTACAAACTAAACAACTAATAAATAAATTACAACTGAAGCCTACATACATGTGTCTCTTTAAAAGAGTGAAATTAGGATCATGTTAAGGAACCAAGATCCAGATTGTGACCCAAAGTTCCCCCGTCATAAAATAAACATCACAATTATAAAGAGATGATGTCCTCCTAAATTATCTTATGGAGAAACAAGAAATAAGTCAGAAAAACCTCCAATAAGATAATTTATCCAATCATATGATCTTTTTGATTCACATTGAGGTCATGGGGTCGTTGGAATCTGCCCAGCTACTGCCAGCCTAAGGTGGGGATCATCCTGGACTAAAAAAAATAATTATTATAATTTACACATTTAAATCAAATTAAAGAAAAATGCCCAAACGCGCGTGATCATCTTTTATTAATGTTCCCCTGAAAGTGATATTTTGGCTCGCGGGAACGAGCACCACTGTCTCCGCGTGATTCATATTTGATAAAAGCGCGCGCTTGGCCACGCGCACAGAACTGAACCATTTCTTTTCTCCACTCTGCGCGTGCGTGGGCCGCAGCTGTGGGGCTTGTTCCTTTAAGGGTGGTGTCAGAGCGGGGCGGGGGGAGGAGGTGTCAGAGGAGGAGGAGTGAGGCAGTCTCTCACTTCTCCACAGAGGAGAATAAACAATCCGCTCGCAGCGCGCGCTCCCCACCTGAGCTTGCGCGGAAACTGAACATTCGAGTCGATATTCGGACTAAGGCTGTAATTTTTACTCCTCTAGAGCCCCCCACCCCGTGCTGTTGGAGCTGCCCCCGCTGTCGGAGCTGCCGCGGCCGGCTCTCTCTCCGCCGTCAGCCGAACAGCGATGCGCCTCTCCGGCGGAGCGCGCAGGTAAGGGGGGGGGGGGGGGTCTGGGTGCTATAACGGGGAAGTCTGGGTGCTGTCATGTCATGTCGGTGTGGGGGTTGGGGGGCTGTGTCACCGCTGCCCGTATGGCGGGTGGGTGGAACGGCGGTCGGTGAAGCAGGCAGCGGGCCGCGCGCAGAGGGATGTCGCGGGAATAAACCTGCTTCCGCTCCGCCTCACCGTTCTCCTTCATTACCGCCCACGGAGCGCGTGTTTCCAGGCCACGGCCTATCTCACGTAAGTTCCGCATGTAGCCGTGCGATGTGGCGTGCGTGCGTGCTCTCTGCGTGGGTAATGCAGGCGCGCGCGCCGTAGGACAGTCGGAGGAGCGTGATGAGCGCAGGGATCTGCGGAGCGCGATCCCCCCTCCCTCAGCTGCTCCAGCTTTGATGACAGTTTGAGGGAACGGTTCGGAGCGTGCGCGCGCGGTTTTGTGTGTGTGTGTGTGTGTGTGTGTGTGTGGGGGGGGGGGGGTCTGGATGCGCGGTGGTTCCGGTCTGACCCACAGCTTGCTCACACACAGACGCTGTAGAGAGGTCTGCAGTCCAGTCGTCCAGGTTTATCACGGATCATCTCAGGATCCTCTTCAGTGACCACTCTTTACACCTGCCCCCCCCCCCTCCAGTGTTGTTCACGCGTGGGAACAGGCAGGACTATATGGGATGCTCAGTGGGACTCCAGCTGATCGGTTGTGTGGTTCTCATGTGTTGTTGGACTTTGCATCAGCGTGGGGGCACAAAGGTAAAGTTGTGGGTGATTTTTCCGGGGTGGGGGCAGAGTTCAGGCTTGTAACATCCTGATGTTGTGATAGCGTGACAGAGCCGCTGCAGGAAGGGTCAAACATGGAGGCCTCTGAGGAGCGTCTGCGTCCGGAGGTTTGGCCCTTCGCCTCTTTTTTCCCAGTTTCAGCCACTGGATTGACCTGAACTCACCCACTCAGGATGCTCCACACGGGGCTCCGCTCGTTTCCACAGTTTGAATAGCACTGGGCGGTTCCACCTGAGAGATTGTCTCACACAACCTCTGTGTCCCTCAGTTGCTTTGACAGACATTTGCGGTTGACCGTTGTGTCCTCGCCTGGAACTTTCGAACGGCCAAATGCAAATGATGGGACAGCCTCTGAGCAGTCACAAGACTGGACTCTGCACTCTGCGCTCCGTCCACCGGCTGCTTTTCATCACAGCAAAGCTTATCTGCCAACAAAACAAGAGCAGCGCCACTGCGGCCGCATGCAGGTGGCGTGCTGGGACGCGCCGCTGCGTGTTCACAGGTGTCATAAAAATGTTTTCCATGGCCTCAGAAGAGGAGAGGGTCAGTGCTTTCATCTCTGCTCCGGACCAACAGAGGGAACTCTTGAAAACCGGTTCACTGCAGAGAAACGGGCCGCGGGAGGCGGCGGCTGTCGGGTCTTGACTGTGGAGACGCTGAAGAAGGAGGGAAGTGACGGTACAATCTAGCAGAGAGCAAGAGCCATGCATCTGCTGCAGAGTTCTTGATTTATGACAGAGCTGGGAGATGCCCAGCGCAGGAGCTGTTTGCCACCGAACATTGTTCAAGGGCACTTTGGCAGGAGACGACGAGGATCAGACTTCCAGTGGAAAGTTATTACATTATAGTTAGTGTGCTCAGCAGGACGGAGAACTGATGGGATGCAGTTACCATGCTGCTCCACGAAGCATGCTGACATGTAGGACCAGTCTCTGCTGCCATCGGCATCCGTCACTCAGGTGTGACTGTTTCAAAGCAAACTTCTATCCCGTCATTCTTTTTGCTCATTTCCCAGTTCGGTGAAGACTTTGTGCCAAATTCTCATTTGGATCCAAAAGCATCTGAATGCAAAATAATTGATTCCAAAAAGAATTTGATGCTAATGGAAGGTTTTTAGAGAAAACAGGGGTTTGTGCTCAAGTGTAATGTAGAATTTGTCGTTCCCTAAAAACAAACAGAAAGTGTCTGGTTTCCCTTATGGGACTCTCAGAGAGACTCTGAATTGTTCTGCAGTTTTAGGGGAAACCGTTTCAGCGTGACTCCTGTTTCACTGGGGTGTGTTTATCTGGAATCTAAAGTAAATGTAGACTGAAAATGAAGCGAGCTGAAGGCGGAGACCCCTGGACAGGATAGCAGTGTCATCAGGTTACAAAAGCCCACCCCTGATTTCAGAAGCAGCTTTGGGACAGACCCAACTTCACACCCAGTGTTCCTCATGGAGCTGTCCTGCAGGAGGTGGTGTGAGAGAAGCTAACCTGCACACCTTTGTTTCTGTCTGTGAAAAGAACAAACTGCATCCACTGCTGCCCATTTTTTACATGGACTTACTCTGCATCCTAATAAGTCTAAGGTGCAGCTTTACCACCAGCTCACTTTCTGACATCAATAGTTTGAAACTGTCAGCCAAGTGAAAACAGAGTGACTCGTCCTCAGAATAGGGGCAATTTAGATTTGGACTTTTCTGAATTGATTAGAATTTTCCAAAGCACAATATTGATGATAGACCCTCTACGGTTCTTGGGTTTTCCATCCGTCCGTCTGAGTCTGGCCCAGGGCGACGGCGGGGTACACCCTGAATTAAGTCGGTTCCCAGGTTTTGCTCTTTGTTTTTCTTTCCTGGATCTCTGAGACCAGCTGTCTTTGAGCCCGTCTGGACGGGTCAGCAGTACCCCTCCACCCTTTATGTTTCCAGCTGCCGGAGGAAACCGGGGAGAAGAGAACAGAGAGATGTTTATACCAGGATCTGCTGCTTTAGGGGGACAATTCTGACCAGTGCACCCCGTTTGGAATCCTCATCTTTTAATGTTGTGGAAATCTGTCACATTCTGTTCTGCAGAACTTGATTGTTCATTGGTTATAAGGCAGGGGATTTGCACCTCTGCCCTCACGCAGTGAATTCTTTGGGAGACTCACATATTTATCTGAAGATAGTTGGAACGCTGTCAGTGTTGGAGAGATGACGGAATGTTTTTGCTGTGTTAGTTCATAGAACATGTGATGTTATCTGATGATAGAAAAAAGAGTTAATAAAGCAGAGTAAATGTCTAATGAGATGCATGTGTGCTACATGAAACCAACACAACGGAGCCTTGATGCTGTGTAACTGAGCACACCAGGCAGAAGGGTTCAGACGTCTCGGCAGCGTTCTGATCTCACTTCCTTCAGGGGGGCATGAAAATAGCGATGCAATACATCTGTAGTAGCAGATAATTCCATCAGAAGATTGAACATTTTTTTCTGATAAGCCTCCTCAATAAAGCTCTGCTGTAAGCATCACACTATAGAGGTTAGGGCTGCACCAGATGAGGAAAACTCCTGATTTGCTATATTAGTAATCAGAATTGCGATATATGAACAAATAGAAAATCATCTAAATGCATCATTTCCATTTCACTGCAACAGTTTAATGTGAATAAGAGTTAATTATACTCTAAATGACCCTCGTCTACATAGGAGGCCAACATCTAACATCAAAGGGCTGCATCTGATTGGTCGACAGCATAAAGGGATTTATTTGATTCGTTAAAAACTTCAAACTGCCATAAGATTGTTTTAGCACATTTAAGGTAACCATTTATTGCAATTTTTGCCGTCTTCTGCGATCTGCCTGTTGCACAGCCTGATTTCGCGATTACAATACATTTGTGATTTATTGTGCCGGCCTTACAGAGGTCCCCTTCCTCAGCTCTTCATGTTGGGCTTTCTTTTTGCGTGTGTTCAGGGGGCTGTGAGGAGGCGTGCAGCAGTGGGATCATCTCCTCTTATTGCTGAGATGTCAGGATTTCATCAAGATATTTGTCTGGAACACCGTGACTTCAGAAATGCCCAGAGGCTGCCTCTGAAATGTTCAAAATCAGGAGCTGAGCAGCAGAGGCTGATGCTGCTCTGAAAATGAGATCACTGAGCGGGCAGCCTGTGCCCCCCCACCCCACAGGGGGCTGCTGGGACGATGGGGGGCTCTGTTTGAACAGTTCTATCTCATTCAGAGACGACGGCTCTGGCTCCTCTTGGCGTTTCTGCTGCGAACAGAAGGCGACCAAAGTCAATGGAGCTTATTTCGATGACAAAGCAGAATCTGCTAAATGCAGCTTTATGGCTATTGCTCTCAGATGGAGGCTGGAAGGATGAAATGTGTGGAGCAAAGACGTCCCCCCCCCTCCTCTGCAGTTCCTGAGAGCTGCTCTAACCCGGCCTCATCTGTTGAATGGCCCCCCCCTCCTTCACCCTCACCTTCAGCTCGCCACCCTTTGCTTCACCTTGGCCTTGGCACAATGACGGGCCCTTCAATTATGTCTGCTGATTGATCGCTGCTGATTGCAGTTGCTGTGAATTATTTAGACTTTGCTGAAGCTGCTCGCTAAACGGGAAGCAGGCCAAAGGAGCAAGTGGTTGCAGGTCAAATGAATGTAGTCCTGTGAAGCCCTGGCTCTGGCTGCTGTGGGCCGTGAACCACGGCTGCCTTCTAGTGCAGCGACTCCCACAGAGGCTCCGCTTTGGTTTCACTCTCTGGACTCTCAGGAGGTATCGCCCAATGAGCTTTGACCACGATGGCAGAAAACCAACTGCTGCCATTTGTTGTTACTGTCATGCAGTAAAAAGTGCCCGCCCCTTCTCTCCCCCTGCGTTAATACCGAACACGATCCAGGTGTCAGGAGTGCCCAGTTTCCATGTTAAGTCAATGCACAGACGCCATTAGAAGTCCTGCGCTGTTGCGTGTCGAGAGTTTGGATTGGCCTTCTTTGGCAAAGAAGGTGTCTCGCGTTCACCAATCAGAGACTGAGGCTATGACATGCTGATGACGTGATGAGTGGGTGGAGTCTAGAACCAACATGGAGGAGAATCTCATCATTCTTCTTGTGACCTTCATAATATTTTCTTATTTGCATCCAGACGATAATAAAAAGTCCCTTTAATTTTATTCTTAGTTTTTGTTTTTTCCTCCTTGGACTCATGCAGGATAGCAAGTCATCAAACCGGGTCACAGGGAGACTCTGAATGATCTCACCAACCCAGACTTCAGTTCATGAGATCCCATGAACAAATAAAGCTGATGTCTGGACATATACCATGTTTTCCATGCATTGTAAATGAGATGTACACAGACACCGTTCCATGTAGCGATCAGGCTAAAACTATTGACAGTAGCTCCTCCCACTCGCGTCTGGAGTGTTGAGTTTCTGAACAGGAGTTTGACGCGTGGATCCGGTTTGGTGTGAACGCAGCGTAACACCTGGACCTTACGTCTTTTCCCCTCGCTGGGCTTTGGACGACTCTAGCGGCTGGTTGTTTGTTTTTGGCGTCTGTGCCGAGTGTGGAAGCATCAGTGAAAGCGGGCTGACCTGCAGCATAGGACCGGGCCTGTACGCCACGCATCATAGCATGTCCCTGGCGTGGCCTGAGAAGGCCAAGGGCTACAGGTTAGAACAAGGGGTTTGAGCTGTGCGGTGGGGGCGCCGATTCTTCAGCCGGGCTTATTTTGTGCAGGTCATGTGGCGGGGGGTGCAGGTGAGAAGCTAAGTGGAAATGCCACTCATTCCTGAGGAGTCCCTGGCCTCGTCAAGGTTAGTGGTTTGTCTTTGCAAGTTGAAGGATTGATGCATGAGCCTGTCTGACGCTGAATTCAGGGACCAAGGCTGTCGCAGGCAGCAGCTCTCCTCCCCCCGCCCCCGCTCCGTTTTGCAGGCTATCACAGCGCCCCGTCCTTCCCAACTTCTTAGCAGCCTGTCCTTTTGGGAACCTTGACTAGCCCAGGCAAGGACACAGCGTCTGGTGCAGTAAGCCTGTGCAGAGGGGGAGGCTTTACGTAACGCTCTGCTTTAAAACGGGTGTATGACTTTCCTGACACGGAGCGGCACACTGCACCACAGCTCACCGCACATGTCCCCCCGGCCCCCCGAACACGGAAGGGGGCAGAGAGATCCCTGCAACTTAATTATGTCTTTCTCTTTTAAAAGCCTTCGTTTGAAATTAAATTTTCTCAGGCAATTAACTAAAGAGGAGTTTTCAGAATTTATGAATGAAGGATGGATGCGACGCACAGAGTGACGGGAGAGGAGGGCGGGGCGCTGCATGTGCAGCAGATGCAGCCAGGCCGTGTCTCCTTTTTAGTGCAGAGGTCTGCTGAAGCCCAGACTTGGTTGAAGTTGGAGACCTGGAGCTGCTGGTCTTTGGCTCTCTGCGCTCTGATTGGCGCGGCGTGCAGAGGACGGGCTTTCCCCGCTTCCTCATTCGTCTGACGGGCCTATTCCAGACACGGCTGCATGTAGTGCCGCACATATTCCTCACGTTCACATTGTTGTGTTCACTGCCCAAATCTGTTCTTGGCTTCAGCTGGGATTGTGTAACTTTTTGGCTTCTGGTGATGAGCTGAGCTGTTGCCAGGCAACAGGGGACCTGAGCACAGTGACCGTGAACAGGCAGAAGGATCTGCATCCTTTCATGAGGGTTTCTTCTAAAGGAATGCCACAGAATCTCCCTGAAATGCCTAATGTCTGCTTGTTATTCCAAGGTAGATGTTTGTCATTTACCCAATATGATATTCCATTAAAGGAGCATTAAGACCTGCCTTGTGATGGCTGTGGAATGACCGATTCCCTTCAGTCTGCTTTCAGCTGGCAGCCAATACCTGAGTGACTCACCGGTCTGTGAATAAATATCTTTAGCAGAACGTGTCTAAGTGAGAAATGAATGCACTCCCACGCCACAAAGGAGGATTGGAAGACATTTGGCTCCGAGCCAGTCTCCCACATTCACCCGGAGTGCTCTCCTGGATTTCTGAAACACGCTGTCCTTTTGTGAACCTGCAGCCCGCATTTGAATGCATCAGTGAGAAGCTGTTATTCCGAGCGGGCCGGTAAACAGGCCGGCACAGCGTGGCTGAGAAGGGCAGTTTTCTAATCACTGTATTAGAAGGCTCACAGAAGCCGTCTGAGAGGAGCTGCAGAGCCCATGACTCCCGGCGGCCGGATGACCTATTACGGAGGGAAAATGGACTGGTGACCAGAAGATTGCTGGCTCATGCTCTGCTCACCCAGTGCCCTTGAGCAAAGGCAATTAACCTGAATTCCTCCAGTAAATATCCAGCTGCAGAAATGGAAAGAGATGTGCAAGAGCGATAATCCTGTAAATGACTTTGAATAAAAGTGTCCACTAAGCAGGAAGATTATTACGCCTAATAGAATCATAACTTGTTTTGGAGTATCAAGGACTGCTGAGCGTGCACATCCACGTGCACACACATTGCCTGATATCCCTGTCTTGCTTTGGCATTAAGGCTTGACTTTCAGTCAAGTTACTTTCCAGCAGCTGATCCAGTCATGTGACACCGCCCACCCAGCCTCTCTGCATGTTTACGAGGATGAAGGCTGGCGTGTCAGCAGCACTGAGGCCAGCAGCCCGGCTCCGGACTTCCCTGTCCTCTACTGAATTCCAGGGAGGCAAGCCGAGAGACGTGCACTCCAGTGTGGAACTGAGCCTCTTTAGTCATCTTCTCAGTTCTCAGTCGGTGATGGCAGCACATGTCAGGGAAAGGCCATCTCGTGTGATTCATGCCCGCTCTGAGTCAGCTGCTCGGGTTCCTGCAGTTGCTTTGGGTGTGCAGCTGCCCTGCTGTTGGAAGCCCGCTGCCTGATAGAGTGACTTTGGAGCGTGCCGCCGTCTGCGCTCAGGCATCCGTGCTGATCCGTAAACATGCCTGCCTCCAGGACTCATCCGCATTTGGCTGAGTAAGCCAGAATTCGACAGCGCTTGATGAAGCCAGTTCCACTTCATCTAGTGCTTCTCTGAAGATGAACCATCAGGGAGCACGACGCGAATGCTTGACAAGTTTTTTAGACTCGTAGGTGGTTCCGTCTAGCTCTGGGTATAACTTCTGAAAGTGGGAGTGTGTTGGTCCAGCTGTAGGGTCACAGCAGCTTCTCTGACCTGTGACCCTCGACTGACACAGACGGCGAGGAACTTTCATCAGCAACACTCTGTGCGTCGGTATTCTACTGGGAAAATCCGAAACACGACGTGTTTGTCTCACTGCCTCTGCTCTGCAGCAAGCAGGGATTTATGAGGCTCAAGCCCAGATCCATCCTTTCTATCTACAGAGGGACTGACTGGCCTGCAGCTCTTCATGGGGTGTCCACACCTGGGGGCTCTCAATGGCCCTTCAAGGCTACATCTGCTCTTTAAACATGTGTATCTAGTTCTGTAGAATCTCCTTAAGGAAGGATTTTTACAAATCTCAAACATTGTTTTAATGCTGAAAATCCGTTTTAAAAGTTGTTTGAACTCTGTTGTTTTATTGCTGCTAAAGCTTTTTGCGTGTCTATAAACCCTTTGAAGTGTCTTTATATGAAGGTTGGTGCTGGTTTGGCTGAAAACAGTCACATGGTGATGAGATAAGCAAACGTAGGCATTGCTCTGGATTCAGTTTAGACAGGAATGCAGGCGGCGGCGGCGGCGATGGCGGCGGCTCAGAAGATCCAGGGAACGCCATAGTCCGCTGCTGCTCGGCACCAGTGTGAAGCCAACTCTGGTTTGACTCTCCAATCCTGGATGCTGGAAGAAGTGACAGTCCGTTTGAGTTTTGTTCATGTGTCTCTTTCTTAACTTTAGACAAAGGCAGCTCAGTGGTCACCCCCTCTATCTGAGCATGAAAAGGTGCTGATGGGGGGGGCTCAGACCATCTATTTGCATGTGTAGATATGTAAAACAATAGAATGTGATGCTCTGAACATGATTCTCTCCTCTGAGCTTCTGTGTGGGATTGAACTGTAGAGAAAACCTGAGAAAATCAAATGCTTCAGCTTCAATGACTTTATTTATCTTTGTCTTTTAGATTTTCTTCTTTCCTTTTCTTCTTTGTACCATTTTTCCAGCACACATAAACTTTCATGTATTAAAACCGTTCTGACATCATCATATTAAGCTGGTTTCAGACAAGATTGCCTGTACTTTTGCTGGCATAACTCCTATTATCTTAATAATAATAAAGAAGCTTGGACTCAGTCAAAAGCCATTTTAATGGGCTTCAGTAACTTTTTTCAGCATGCTATCAGCCCTAGAACTTTAACAGTTCAGCTGTTTTAGGCGTCTCCTTCAGATCTATTAGAAAAACTGTTCTGTGCATAAAGTCTGTTGTGGTTTTCATGCAGTTACAGTTTTTCTTGAATTGCAAGAACAGATGTTTGTTTGGTAGAGAATCCAACTAGTCTTGTTACGGTCTACAAATGATCAATGGGTGGAGTCAGAGTAGTTATCAGGTATTTTTGGATAAAAAGGTATTTGGGGAAGTGGGTGGGGCTGGCGTTCCATGATTCTTAGCAGGTTAAAGCAAAAAGTTTTGTTTTTTTCTGAATCATGTTTCAGTGCAGTGTGTTTCTGTATCTGTAAAGTCCTTTTGCCATCTCAAAGCTTGTTTTTTGGTCAGTATTCATTCCATTTGTCTTTTTAATTAGATTCTGCAGAAGTTGTTCCTACATTCCTGGTAGATTTCTGGAGGAACTCCGTCTCCGCAGTGAGATCCATAGTTGGAGAAACACTTGGACAGAAACATCAGAGATGAAATCATCTCTGCTAGCTTCTACATGTGGATAATTTCCCCCAGTTTTAATAGAAATGTTCAACTAGATTTATTCCAAGACATTGACTCATAATTCAATTGGGATGGTTGCTAGTCAATTGACGTTTTTTTTGTTTTTGGACCAGTCGATAAAACCCGATCATGTAGACGATACCTGCTTCAGGTTTCATTCAACTACAGCAGTTTAAATGTCACAACAGAAAAGATCTGTCATTTGTTTTTTTTAAGTTGTTTAAATAACACTAGATCTAGGGCTGGGTGATATAGAATTTTTTAAATATATTTTTTTTTGCCATCAGGCGATAACGATATATATCACGATATAAACCAAATAACTATATTTGTCAAATTTGAACTCTCTGCTAGTGAGACAAATGTGTCATCATCAGCAGGTTGTTTAGATTGAAATATTGAAATATTTCCTATCACACTTTAAACACCGGAGAAAGGTAGCTTGCTACCTCTCGGTGGGTGGAGTATCCTTACCCCTGGTGGAGGAGTTTAAATATCTGGGGGTCTTGTTCATGATTGAGGGAAGACCGGAGCGTGAGATTGACAGGCGGATCGGAGCGGCGTCCGTAGTTATGCGGTCGCTGTATCGGTCCGTTGTGGTGAAGAGAGAGCTGAGCCGAAAAGCAAAGCTCTCAATTTACCGGTCGATCTTCGTTCCAATACTCAACTATGGTCATGAGCTATGGATCATGACCGAAAGAACGAGGTCCCGAATACAAGCGGCTGAAATGAGCTTCCTCCGTAGGGTGGCTGGGCGCTCCCTTAGAGATAGGGTGAGAAGCTTGGTCACTCGCGGAGAGCTCGGAGTAGAACCGCTTCTCCTCCACATCGAAAGGAGCCAGTTGGGGTGGCTCGGGCATCTAGTCCGGATGCCTCCTGGACGCCTCCCTGGAGAGGTGTTCCGGGCATGTCCCACTGGGCGGAGGCCCCAGGGGAAGACCCAGGACACGCTGGAGAGACTATGTCTCTCGGCTGGCCTGGGAACGCCTCAGGGTCCCCCCAGAGGAGCTGGAGGAAGTGGCTGGGGCGAAGGAAGTCTGGGCATCTCTGCTTAGACTGCTGCCCCCACGACCCGGTACCGGATAAGCGGAGGAAGATGGATGGATGGACTTTAAACACAACAGAAGCCTGAAGGACCACGATTAAAGCAAAAGCTTTTAAGTTTCAAAAGAGAACATAAATAAAACAGTTCCATTTAAAAACAAAACATTAATCCTACAAATAAATTCTAATGTTTTACAGAACAAACATAAATGAGCAAACATTTTAGTCAACATCCAGTGAATAATCTAGTAACTAAAATCAAATAGTCTTCTGGTAGTTTAGCCTGTTGCTGCTGTGCAGGTCTGACCGTTGTTGTTTTTGCTGGAGAATTATCCTTCATTTCAGAGGTTGAACATGCTTGAAGTCTCTGATTTAGCTGATAAAAAAGGTAGTTCCAGTTCCAGTAACTGTAAACTCAAATTCAAACATGAACAGATTTAATTCTGCTTCCAGGTGATTACAGTTTATCTAAAATCATAGCAATAAACAGCCTGGAAGCAGTTGAATGTTTTGGATTCTTCTTATTATTTATCATTAACATTAAAGCTGCAGCTCTCATGACGGGAGGGAGCGGGGGGGATTCATACATTTATGAAATACAGTTTTTATTAATGAATTAATGTTGTTGTCTTCTTCCACTTTAAACTGGTCCGTGTTTCCATTTAGGTGACAGACTCGTTAGCATAGCATCATTAGCATCATAGCATTAGCGGCTAAAAACAGCGCTGTCTCCAAATAAACCCTTTTTATTAATCAGTCTGTTGCTGCTGGAAGTGAAGTAGCTTCATCCTCCACTTCTGACTGGATGTTATAAAAAATTAGTTCTGCTGTTTCCTCGGCTTACACTGAGGTGAAACGGCGGGTGAAGTGGCCGCGGGGATGGAGCGTGTCTTGCATGCTTTTGTGTCGCGTGCAGAAATTCATCAAAATGACAGCAAATTACATGACCAAGTTTGCCTAAACGTTAACCTGCCCTCTAACTTTTACTCTTATAAGAGGAGAAAATGCTCACAAGTGGCGACTATGAATTTTCTGACCCTTTAAAATAAAAGTCTATAGTGATTGACTTTTGATTGATTGATTGACGGTTGTATTTGAATTCCTTTACTACTCACTTAATAGTGCATTCGCCATTTAGTAGTGCTGTCTGAATCTACAATTCCAAAATCCACTGGCCTAGAAATTTCCCAGAAATCTCTGCAAAAAAGCCAGTGTGCTCACTAGATCGGCTAATATAGACCACAATGCATTGCGTTGAAACAATTTTTGCTCTAAAAATGTATTTAAATATATTTTTTAAATAAACTATCAACGTTTTTATCTTCAGAAGACAGTGGACTCATAAATAATAATCGCAAAACACTCATATTAATTAAATTTTAACTTTGTGAAATTAATGACGTCATATCCGCTGCTTAAAAAAAAAAAAAATAGAGTAGTGAGTAAGGTGTCTGAATTGCTTTTAAAACTCCGGCCACTACTTAGTGCCACACTAGATAGTTTTTTAGTAGTTGCAAAGTAAGTTACATCACGATATATTTAATATTGTTTGATCGCCCAGCCCTAACTGTATCTAAATATTTAGATAATGGGTGAGTGAGTCTGTCTGTTTTTTTCAGAAACCCCCATGTTCAACAGAAGGCTGATTATTGTGACAAAATAGCGACTGAATTGTCTTCATTTGGTTGGAGCCTGAAGTAAGCCGTTTTCTATGCGTGACATCACATTCTCTCAGTCCATGAGACGTGGGTTCATGGGCTTTTTCTCACAGATCTGAACTTCCTTGTTGAAGCACAGCAACTCCTCATTAAAACGCTAAAAAAGGGTTGTTTCCAGCTGTTGGGCTGATGCTGCCGTGCACTCACAGCACGTGTTACAGGGAGTCCTGCGCTTGTGTACTTTGGTTGATTATCAGCCTCTACCTTCTTATAACCATGAGAAGTCCCAGGAGAGCTGCACCACACCCTGATGTACTTAAAGTTAAGCCTTGTTTATGTTACAGAAAATGCAGGAACTCTAGTGAACGTGTGCAGTAGCCTTGTTTTTCTTTTGCACTTTTGCACACACACACACAGGTGCACACGCACAGCCGTTGTTGCAGGATTTGGGCAAAGAACTGTCTTATTCACAAGACAGTTGCTTGTGAAACTGTTTACGTGCTTAGAACTGCTTCTGGCACAAGAGCCAGACGAATGCGCTTTATCCAGGCCTCCTTCTGTCTAAGCCACATTACCTCTACTCAGCATTGACCTTGGTTCTTACCAATAGGCGGGCAGTGACACCCCCCCCCCCCCCCCCCCCCCCCCGGCAGCCTCCTTTGGTAACACCACAACCTGCACCAGCCTCTGCTTTTCCATCCAAAATCAATTTGCTGTGGTCTTCTTTTCCTCTGGTCACGCTTGGCCCTCTGCTCTCGTACAGTTCGCATGTCCAGCAGCATGTAATCGAAGACGTTGTCTGCGATGCCATCGGCAGGCGGTACAACACCAAGCTGCCAGGTTTGGCGGGGGGTCAGCCCCTCGCCTGGTTCGGTGGTGTCAAACTGCGGCAGATGTAGCATTTGAGAAGATGCGTGTTTTCCAGCGTCTGGGGAGATCTACGCAACAATGCAAACAAAAGGCTGACATGTAAGGAGGTGGAAGTGTTTATGAAGTTTTTTAAAGGTCATCATTAAATGTCAGTCGGACTGCAGATCGCTTCAGCGCACAGCTAAACAAAGGTTGCTAAGCAACACCAGAGCGCTGGAGTCATCACCATGAATGCCTGATGACTTTTGTCAGAGGCATTAACATAAAAATGTGCAGTCAAAGGTGTGTGTAAAAGAGGTATTTCACGCTGAAGAGGAAAAAACGGCACTTTTCTGAATGGCGGGGTACTCGCCTCTGAAACATGACTGGGTGGGGGCGCGTGGGAGTCCAGGGGGGATTTCAGATGCATCTTATGCTGTCGTGACAGCCCTGAAAAAACCAAAGGGTCACTGCCTTGCTCCTCCGTGTTAAAGTGAGTCTTGGCTCAGGTGAAAGCCCCCCCAACGAGAACAGGCACGTCATTTTTCAAGCTGCCTGATCTGTCATATTTTTACTGGTGTCAAAGGATCCTGTGTGGATTCTATTTAGCCTTCTGACGCAGCTGAAGACATGAGATAAAGGGCAAGGGGAGGTCAGCCCCGGACAGCGTTTGTCGTACGCAAAGGTCCGGATTTATTCTGGAGCGGGCTGGTCCACAGCAGAACCAGAGGAGGACCAGAGAAAACGGTCCTGCCTTTGTTTCCTCTCTGCCTCCACTGTCTGCCTCCATCATCCTCTGCAGAACTCTTCGCACGATCTTAGCGAGGGAGGAAAAAAGAGAAGAGAAGTGGGTCAGGGCGACCTAGTTTTTTTCTCCCACAGTTCACGGAGGCAGAGGGTGGCGGTGTTATCGTCGGTTAGACGAGGAGCAAGGCCTGATGGGGAGGCAGGGCCTTGTTGGGAGACACAGCCGCTCAGAAGTGGGTCAGCGGCAGAGGCTACGTCTTGTAAACGGCTTGTCATCTCGGGCAGAAACGCTGCACATGAACCTGGGATTAAACCCCCCCAAGCTGAGCACTGCAGTCTCTCCTCTCGCCACAGCGGCACACTTCAGAAACACTCGTGCTGTAAGCCCCACAGCAGGAAGGGGCTCAGGGAGGTACTGCCCCCGTATGGAGGCCCCCCCCGTTCGTCAGCGTTTGATTTCTGCAGTCAGGCAGAACAGTCTTCATGCATTTCTCTCTTTCTTCTCTCCTGTTTGCTTCACTTTATTCAGGTCAGATCATTTTACAGTACAGAGCTCAGCTGTAGAAACCGGTCAAACTGCTGCTTATTCAGCTGCCCCCCCCCCCCATTTGTATGTGTGTCAAAGATAAGCATGCAGATTCATAATCTTTTAACATTCACAGAAAGTTTTTCTTTCTTTAGTTGAATTTGGCTAACTTTTCCATTTCTGCATGTTTCCGATCAGACTGATCAGGGTTTCTACAAACCTCCTTCAGGGACGTTTGGCTGATCCTTCTGAAGCTGCAGAGAAGGAACCAGAGAGGGTTGTCAAGGGGCCCGACATCACGCCACCCTCCCTCACTTCGTGTCCTGTCTCTGCGTCTCAGACAAAGCAGGATAACACGCTTTTCATCTCCTCACTAATAATCGCAGCAGCTGTTAGGCTGAGCCCAGGCCGAAAATCTGTCCGGTCCTGGAACCGGAGTCCGCTTCAGCATTCAAGCCGGGCAGATCACTCATATTTCATGATATGGAACAAATCTGGCTGTAATGAGTCTCTCAGGACACTCCAGCGCCTCCATCAACCAGTCTGTTTTTGGCTCTTCAGCAGAGTAGATCTACAGTGGGCCTTAAATATTTCAACAAACTCATCTCCCTGATTGGAAAACTAGATGTGCAGCGTTTGATGATAGGAACATATAAGCATGCACCAGTTATTATTTGTGTCACTTATTGTTGATTTTTTTTTTTCTTGAGCCAAGAGGACAATATAATGGAGGGTGGGGTTTAACCTGGGAGGGGTGGAGCCGGTCCCATAGTTCTAGTGCTGCTCTTAATTCCAGAACAAAAGTGTGTCAACTTCAGACAAAACTACAAAAAGATGCCCAGAGGAGCTCTTCCTGGAGCCCAGTTCAGGTGGTTCACATGACGGCATCAGTTCTTTCATGAAGGGCAGGCATGTCCAAAGTTTTCCCGGCCTGCAGGGTCCTGTGATGAAATCCATTACATGCCGCCCCCAGCAGTCTGTAAGAACCATGATTTCTTGATTGTTTTTGGTAAATTACATTGTAAGCCGTTGTAAACCTGTGGTGACAACCTGTGCCTGCTTAACCTTCAGCGCCTTAGGGGCCAAACAGGGGAACAGATTTATCTCTGTGATCAAAATAAGAAAACTTTATTTTCCTCTTCACTGGAGCTAAATCTAGACATTTACAATGAATAATATTTAACGTTTCATATGAGCCCAGGTTAAATGAACAAATCTTTATTTTATTTCTGGTCTTCGGCCTGTCAAATTAACAGTAATTTTGGTAAAAATAGACGAATATAATTCTGTTCCAAATGTAAGTAATGAAAAGTGTTCATTGCAAAAACTAACATCAAAAAGTTAATTTGCGTTTGTGTTATTAAAAGGGTTTAAAGAATGTCAGGTCGATTGGTTGGCCCTCGCACGTTTTGACCAAATGTGACCTTCTTTGCAAAAGGTTTGGATAACCCTGATGTTGTCTGAGTCTGCACAAACAAAACAAGATCTGTGAAATGTCTGATGCTTTCAAATGTTTAGTGAGAGCAGGAAGCTGTGGCCTTTCCTTCATCTTCACTCCACAAAACTCAAGTTTTCTACCTGTAGAAAAGCAGCAGCAAAGGTTTAGTCTAATGCTTCAGTCGTAGCGTTCAAGAGTCTATATCCTGCTTTTCAGAGTGAACTATATCTACATATATGATAATATATTGTCTTTGGTAGACTAAAGAAAGAATTTTTAATGAAATGTTCACAGCTCATTTTGCAGCCCAGAAGTAAGACGACTCGACCTCTGAGGCTCCGCCTTTCTGTCCTTGTGGGTGTCGCCCGTCTCATGATGTCATCCTAGAGTCAGCAGTGAGTCTGTGTTTCACCCACAAAAACAAACGACATCCAAACTTTTACAGAGATGGATGTGCATATAGTGGACATGAAAGGAAGGATTTTAGCCGATCACTGCTAGCTCCATGGAGAAAGTGGGGGTGTGTGTTAGTCTGGGGGCGGAGCTGACAGCACAGACTCTTCCTGGAAGGGGCGGTTCCTCAGTTTGTGACATCACAATGAGAGAACCCACTGCTTTTTGTGGATTGGGAGCGGCTGCTGTTCAGAGAGCAGGTTTTTAGAGGAACAGACAGAGATGCATGAATTGATCAGAATGCCACTTTGGGTTTTGTTGTTGTTGTGAGGAATGAACATTATAAGACACTTAAAAGCTCCAAAAGTTGATTCTTCATGATATAGGCCCTTCAATAGGATCTTGGACTGAATTCTCCATCGGATCACTGCTCCCCTGCATGCTGTGTAGCACATAGGTAAATGTTGAACCTGGAAGAGGACAAAAACTCAAAGCTTTACAGCTGAACTTGGGCATCTTCTCAGGTATTAAGCTGTTCACCTTTGGGCACATCCTGTCATGGGTCACCACAACCAATCAGCTTTCACCCAGCTATAATAATCAGAGTGAACTGCTAAAATGTTTACGCTCCATCTGAGCATCAGGAGTCACGTGGTCACAGCGCCGCTGCAGTGGCCTTACCAGATGGTTTCCAGCATGTCTGCGGATGGCGTGTTATAACATCACAGTTTTAAAAGGTCAGGCCTGAAGAGAACCCGAAGGAGGGGGCAGCTAAGAGGAAAGCCTGCTTTCATGTGTGCGACCCGCTCGTGCCCGCCCACGACTCCCACAGAAAAGGCCTTTCATGAACACATCGCTTCTGTGTTGCTTGGAGTTTGTCAGCCTGATCCTCAGCTGCAGGGAGGGGGGGAGGGGGGGGGGCACAGTGTTTGTATTCTGATAAAACCCGTCTTTGTGCTTTTGACCACATCCCACTCTGACGGTGTGGACTCAAACTTTGGACTCTGGACTGCCGTGTTTACTCTGGAGAGTCGGAGGTCTGCAGTGAGACCCAGCAGGTCGTCATCAGCCTGTCAAAACACTGGCTGCCTAGCCCCTCCCCCTCCCAGAATCAGAGAGCTGGGATTGGCTGTCAGGCTGCCAGTCATCCTTGGAGTGCAGGCTGGGAGAATTGTTTTTGATCCTCCACTGGGTCAGTTTGGCTCAGAGCCGAGTCAGAACCAGAACAGTCTGGATTTCCTCAGACCCGAACAAATTCATCGTCTCTCACACAGGTGGAATCCACAAAGCAGCGTCTGCCAAACCATATTAGAAAAAATGCTTTCCTGAAATGGTACTGAGCTCTTGGTGGGGGGTGGGGGTGGGATTGGGGGTGTTAAAAATAAATCCAGCGTGGCCAGTCAGACATTTTGAAATTCTGCTTCTATCAGTCTGATAGAGAGGTTAAAGATGCAGCATCCTGATAAAGCAGGAGCAGATAAGGCCCGCCACAGATTGAATGAAGGGGGGGGGGGGATTGGGGGTGCTGGAGTGGGAGGAGGCCTGAGATGTCTATCAGGTTGCGTGAAGGTTTTTTTTTTTGTCTTGCAGATCCAGTTCAAGGGCGCCTGCAGGCGAGGCAGCTCGTCCTCTCACCATGCCAACACGGCTGCTCAAGGTCATGTGAGCCCGCCCCCTGACATTAAAGAGGAACAGGAAGGGGGGGCCAACACCATCAACGGCACACGTGTACAGTCGCATGCCAATTGAGATGTAAGGAGTAAGGCTCAACTCTGCTGGTCTTTTCTGTGACATGTTTGCTCTGGTTTCTGGAGCCCAGGTGCATTTCATGGGGGGGTTAATGACTTCATGGCACAGAAAATAAATGAATGCAGGGGGAACTGCTTCGTAATTGCCATATGGAGGGAACGCTTTGTTGCAAACTAAGAGAAGGGTCCCTGTGATAAAACTGAAAAGTGATTGCAGACCCTGAGTTTGGGTTCAACTGATGTTCATTTTCCCTCAAATTCACACGAATCTTTGCAGCAGAGTGCCCCCCCCCCCCATGTAGGTGCTTGGCCACAGTCCCACACAGGTGCGTGAATGTGCACCAGGTACATTTGGGTGGGAGGTCCAGTTTTGTCTGCTGATCGTTGCTGTTTTCATCTGTTCTCCCATCGCCTGTTGTTTCACAGTGGGACTGTTGGCGTATTTGATGTTTTTTTTAAATCAGCTTAACAATTGTGTGTGTGTGTGGGGGGGGGGGGGGGGACGCTAGAGCTAGGAGAACCTGACTTTAAGATTTTACAGTTGAAGCTGGTAGTTTTGTGATTTGGGCCCTGGAATGGTTTGGATCAAACTGAATGGCAACAGTCTGGAATAATTATTCCACGCTTTAGTATTGCTCTTCTTTGTTATTTGGCACTAAGAACCAGAGTGGAGTAAATCATTATATTGATGAGTGGAGGCTATTCCTCTGACAGGACGGTGAGTTTGGAGCTCAGTACTGAGCAGAACCACCAAGGTGCAGGGCGCTGAGTGTGAGTGGCGCTGACTTGTGTTGCTCTTTGCTCTGTCGTCTGGTGTTCAGTGGTCAGCTGGGTGTCGGCTTGCAGAGCCCATGACTCTTAAGTAAGAACAATGCGCCGTCACCGAGGAAGACCCAGCTGTCCGGAGCCGGCCCTCGGCTGCAGCTCCAGCGCCTGCTGTCTGCAGGTCTGCAGGTGTTTGTGCCGTTGTGCAGCATCTCACCTCACTGTGGGGGCAAGACATGAAAGTTTCTATCTGTAAAGGACATAGTTGAATGAAATGATTTTTATTTACTGGTTCTTTTATTGGCTTTGACTGTTTTTAGTCCGGGACGTTTTGTTTTTTACACCAGAGTGTTCTGAATGGGATTGAGCATTGTTACAGAGAATGGATACAGATATAATATGGCTGTCTTCGGTTTTCTTGCATATTTAAGGAACACTCAGCATACAAACCGGGTCTGGGATGTTAATAGAGCTGCTTGAGGCTACGCATCAACATGACATCCCAGATGAAAGCCTTTACACTTGCTATAAGTTGAGAAAGAACTGGCCGACCAAACATTATATTATCACTGAGATGGGTGGAGCTGTGCAGTGGAATGACTGAAGTGACTTACTGATGAGGATAATGACTGATGATGACTTGTCTTTATATTATTTCATGTTGGTGTTTCCAGTATTGGCGATTCAGTTTAGAAATCCACGTAAATGATGTTCTGACCCGCTGGATTCAAACGTACACTGAAGGAGACGGGCCGTCTCTCTGCTCTGGACATTTCAACCATTGCTTGCTGCCAAAAAGAGGACGTCTCTTCCAGCTGCTTTAAACCTTCCAATGCTTGATTCAACATGTTTTACTTTGCAGAAAAGACATTTTAATCAGTCTTTTTGGTTTTGTTTTTAAATCGGTGCTCACCACCTATGGGAGCTGCTGCTCCAATCTACCTGCTGTGATGGGA
Source organism: Oryzias latipes (assembly GCF_053564925.1). Classification (NCBI taxonomy): domain Eukaryota; kingdom Metazoa; phylum Chordata; class Actinopteri; order Beloniformes; family Adrianichthyidae; genus Oryzias; species Oryzias latipes. Next base: position 3,245,099 of record NC_136250.1, read on the forward strand.
TTGGATCCGTCTTTTGGGCCTTCTAAAATGCTGCTTGGTCCTGAGTGTTGGAAGAGAGCAGTGAGGGACCATATTTGGAGATGTGAACACAATTATTTGGTCAGCTGATTGCCCCTCCCCTCTGTACTGTCTGTTTTAGACAGACTATAAAATATTGAGAAGTCTTCAGAAGCATATCAAAGGCTTTGTTGATTATATCATTTGGAAATCTGCAATATTTGTATCACCAGAAGCATTATTGTATTGCTATTGTATGTAACGAACATTCTAAAATTCTCTGATTCTTCACCTTGTAAGAATAATGTCAAGTCTAGCCTCTGTATTCTGAGTTCAAATAAAATGCTGCTAAAAAATAACGAGTTCTCTTCAAAAGGAAACGTTTTCAACAGTAGGGGAGAGGAGGAAAGTTGGCTTGTCCCAAGTCCGGCCTGCAGGGTCGTTTGACGATGAACCCTGGGGTTCCCACCACAGTAGACAGAAGCCCCTCTGCTGTCTTTGTGCCCCCTCAGGACACAGTCACAGGGAGGAGAATGGCTGTACCAGCATCCTGGGATGGGGGGACTTTCTGAAGAGATTCCGATTGCGAAAGTCTGAAGGATTTTTGTAGAAATGGGCTTTACTTTTGGCTCTGAACATTTAGCATGAAAGCGGCCTGGTGGCTCTGTGTTTTCTAATGGTGTGCCAGGTTTTTGATGTTATGCTGTACTGATCATCTGCAGCCTGTGCAGAACACATTTTGGATCATCTCTGTCATTGTTTTTGGTCTCTGATTAGAAAAACAGCAGTTATTCCTTCACTAAATGAGACTTTCCTGTGATGACATGATTATGGTCAGCCATCCACGTGACACATACGGTGATGACAGCAGACTACAAACACGTCTGCTTAGAGACGGGTATGCAGGATGAACTAAAACAACTAAACCTAATGCATCACAGGATAAGCGGGAAAACACGAAAAGGAGAAGGAGCTGGGAAAAGCACATCTCTGCATCACCACTGCTGTGATGCTGTGTTTGGTTGAACTGTTACCTTTTCTAAAGGTAGATTAATGCTGGATGGCAGCTCTGAGAGCATTTCATGATGTGGTTTGGACAGAAAACACTCCACCGTCTGATGGAGGTCCCTGAAGTGTTCTGCTAAACTCTAGTGGAAGTTGTTTTTTGGGCTGATTTTGACAAACTGCCTAAGTTCATGTAGTAAATGCAACATGGGTAAAGATAATTCAGCTATCATCAGACGAGAAGAGCAGTTTTGGTTGCTCACATAGTTCTTCAAGAATCCTGCTGTTTTTATTCAAATGGCTGATGCTTGGTCACAAATGATCAAACTACCAGAAGGCCTTTGTCTGAGGCCAGTGAATAACTGTGAGAGCAGAGGGTGAACTTTCCATGGAGGAGTAAAAGGACTCTTCCAGTTGAACATCTTGCTTAAGTCCTGAACTGTACTTTCTGCTCAGACAGGATTGACCTACAGTCTCTCGCATGTGTGACACAATGCTTTTGAATGCTAACCACACAAAGCTGGATTTGAAGCTCCTATGGACCCTGGTGAACTTTGAAATGTAGCATGAAAGAGGCTCTTCTATCCAGGTAAAAATCTCGGGTTTTGCAACGTAGCTGCTCGTCATCTAGCCAACGGGATACAGTTTCTGACTCTGTTCCTTGTTTAGGTAGAAACTCTTTCGGACTGAACCTTTAGTGGGTTCTTGCTTGGGTTCCGAGTCTTTCAGGCCTAAATCTAAGTAGGCTGCCTGAAAGTCATGTTAGCGAGGAGCAGCAAGCTTAAATCTTAGCTTCACATCATCATACCAGTTTGGGTAACCTTCCGCTCTGTCCATCTTGTCACAGTAGTTGGTTTAGAAGTGACAGGAGGCGTTGTGAACCCATTTCTCTGCTACTTGTGTTGTACATGAAGCTGAACACGCAAAGCAAATACACTGATGAAAATAAGTCCAGAGAGTCGAGAGCAGCAGCATGTTAGTGCCGGGCATCAGTGATGACAAAGATACTGCTCCAAAGTTACATGAGCCTGCAAAAAGATATTTGAACACATGACTTATTGGCTTGCTTTCGTGGACACTATTTTGGCCAGATATGGTGGCACTAGACTAGAGTACTTTTTTTTTTTTTACGGACATTGCCGGACAGTTGTTGGAACACGCCCATTATGACCATTTTGAAGCTGACAATTTCTTGTTTTCACGTGACTCCAAAGTCTAAGATAAACTACCTTTGCTGGCAGAAAGTTTTGGTTGTTGAAGAGTCAATTGGCCTTGCTTATAAAGGTAGCAGGTAGGGGTTGTGCCATTGGATGCACTACATGCAGCGCAGACAGACAGGGACATGTGTTTCATAGAATTCAGTCTGAGAAAGAGAATATAGAGGATGACCAGCTTGTGTGTTTTCATTTTTAAATGTACAGCAGGCCTGAGCGGTGCAGTGGAGACGGACGTTACCCACATGTGTATCAAGCACCACGTTAATGACAAGAACAAGTAAAACATGAAGCATTATTTGCTCTGTTCTTTTACTGCAATAGTTTTATGGCGCTTGTGCGTTATGGTCCCACAGCTGCAACCCTCTGACAGCTTTTGTTAGCTCTGCCATTAATATACAGCTGAAGAACTTCTCAAATAAAAGCCATCTTTATAGAAGAACACACAACCTCTGACACCAACCATCAGCAATGCAGGGGCAGACAGCAGTAAATGTTAGCGGGACCTTTCTAGCATTTGTGATGCAACGTTCTAAAACAAGTTGAAATTGTGGGACTGGTATACTTGACTTAAATCGAATTTTAATGTATTTAACCGTAATTTGCATATTAATTCAATGACTGAACCTTTAAAGCTTATGTGTTTAATAACTAGCATTATCAACTGACTGTCTCTACAATAAACATTTATTTCCTCTTTACATCCCAGATCCCGACATTGTTGACCCATCTGATAAAATTCCCTAAAGTCCCACTTTGGTCATCTTTTGATCTCTCGTCAAAGTGTTGCTAGTTGTCTTTTAAATCCCATTTATGCCATTTTTAGGCAAAATCACAAAACCCTGTCTGTATCTAGAGCGGCAAGAGTTGATCAGAAGTTTACCTCTGAGTTGTGGGCGGGACTGTTGGCGTGGAGCAAGCTCGTCCCCACTTCCTGTCAACCATGTGTTTACACGCTCTCCCACACACTCCTAACCTACCATTAGCGGTGCAACAACAATGGTGAAGAATATCGGAGCTATCCAGCCTCACAGTTTGGATCCAGACTCCAGCTCAGACCAGGAAAACAAAGACGTTGATGGATCCATTTGTCTGTAAGTGGATGATCAGAATGGAGCGGAGCAGGAAGACTTTGGCCTGGTTATTGAAGCAGATGCATCAATGCTGCTTTTTCCAATGGCAGTTTTTCGCCTGTTCCGAATTCAAAGCAATTTGAACAAAGAAATCCTCAGAAATGAAATTTTCAGCTTAGTTTTTATTACATATGTCCCCAATCATGAGAAAAGTGCCATGTTAAAAACACCAAAAAGTGGGTCTTAATTGTGCTGTGGCTGGTGTGAGGTGAGGGCTTGTCTGGCAGATGGAAACATCACCGGGTTTCAGTTCTGCTGATTGTCTGAAGAGGCTGGAATAGTTCCACAGTTGTTCAAAGGGAGATGCCTCAAGTCTGCAGTTAAGTTGATTTTTTTACTGTCATAAATTCTCATTAAAATACTTAACACCAAAAAAAAAAACCCAGAAAAAGTGGATCTCAGCTATAAAACAGTCTTGCTTGGTCCAACAGAGATGTCCCCAGAATGCATGAACTTTGAGACTTTTATGAACAAATGAGATAGGGTGACTCATGTCCCCACATCCTCTTTATTGGAATTAATATGTTAACTCATGCAGCCTGCCAAAAGGGAAGCATCCACAGAATCTGAGGTTTTAGAACATTTTGGGAAAAAAACTGTTTTTGAAAGCAGCTCAATCCACCAGGATCCTGATCACACACTGATTTCAATGATGGACAGAAGGTTTGGTCTAAATCAGGGATGTCTTGATCATTTAATTGGAAATTGGACCCAATCCTAAGGTTTCAGCCTCGATCGGAGTCAGATGTAACATCCTGATCGGGGATTGGATATTTATTTTAATTTTCATAATCAGTGCTGTATATTTCTGTCTTATTATTACAGATGAATAATCTCATAGTAGTCTGCATATCCAGAACAGATGGTGGGATTTTATTGCTGTAAAACAAAGCAGAAAACAGTGCAGTTTGAGCAGGAGGCGCACAAAAACTGTTCAGTAAAGTTAGTGAGATATTCACAGATTCTGACTTGCGTTCTTCTTTTATTAAACATTTTAAACTGACAGGAAGTGTCTCTATTGGTTCGTCTTAACTCAAACAACGACCTGCAAAGACATAAAAAAGGAAAACGGTTGAGTTTTTGTTTCTTTTTAATGAAAACGGCATTCTCTGCGCTGAGACTCCCAGGCTGCAGAGTCTGGAAAAAAGTCATTTGAAAAGAAATCCACAATCTCTCCAAAACCAATAAATGTTAATATTGATATAGTTATGAAAACTCATCATTCTATTCATGCTACAACAATAATTTTGAAAGAAAATCTTCATTCATTTTTGATGGAGATCTAAATCAAACATGATCAAAATGTTTAATAGTTTTGAAGATACTAAAGCTACAGGCACCCGACTAATTATCCCCTATTCTTACTAGTTAATACTTCACTATTTTTCTAGTTGATAGCTGCACTATTTTTATTTATTGTATTTACCGGAATATAAATGGCACTGGAGTATAATTTGCAGAAGTTACAAAAATGCTAATATAAAAGAAAGAAACCATGCAAACGTTTCTCCGTAGTAAAAGTCGCACACTTGGGAGAAAAGTCCAACATTTCTGAACAAATCCGGGAAGAGAAATAGGACGTCCTTAGTGCTCAGTTGTAAATTAAAATGTGACGTTTCTCTTTATAGATGTCATAACCTGCACTTTAGTCTTTGGTCTGTTCATCCATTGCAGCTCATTTCAGAAGGTGAATCATATTTTGTCACATTTTTGAAAACACTTTTTTGGTTTTCTCTCTGCCAAGACTTGGGGAACTGCGTTCACGCCGCTCGCCATTAACGTATGAAATGTTTGCCCGCTAACTCTTTTGACGTGCGCCAAACGTGTTCATAGCTCCTGTCATATGTGGAAGAAGCTTCCGTCAAGTTTTAGCTTCATCGCCACATGGAAACATTGGCTATATATATCATTTGCAGTGCATGGAAGACATGGATGCTGTTTAGAGATCAGGTTCAGTTATTTTGAAGAGCTCTACAAAAGCATCAATAAACATGTCTGGGTTGATGAGATCAGTTTATTCTTCCTTCAGCGATCATCACCTTCTGTGTCTGAGTGACGGCTGCTTACTTCCATGTCTCTGTGACCCAGTTTGATGACTCGCTGTCCCGCATTCGTCTAAAGAAAGTGAAAATAAAAACAGGAATAAGGATGTCTCGATGCAAATAAGGAAATAACAGAACGTTCAGGGGGTTTTGGACGGCACGTCTTCTTCTGCGTTTCTGTCGGCAGCAAATACGGATACACACACCTACAGAGGCGGATGTTAGTGGCGAAATAACCAATATATGATCCAATATTTTGGTTAAAAAACAACAACAAATGAGTCGCTCCTGGGAAGAAGTGGCTCCTCTGGCCAAACTGTGGACAACTCAACCCTCATACTCCTGAAAATACTGTCATTGTTCAAGCTACTTCACAAAAGTTTGAAATGGTAAAAAAATGTTTCTAAAAGCAACCGGAGAAAACCCGGATCTGTTTATAACATTCATTCACTTTTTATATGTGTTCCAAGCGTATCAGATCAGGACTCCATATCTGCAAATACTCAGTCGCTGCACTAATAATCATTATGTAAAAACAGAACTTTTGTCAAATATGGAAGAATGTAGTCTCAGAATCGCTGCATCGTGATTCTTCCCTGCATCGCGTTCCCCCCATCTGGCTGGGGGGGGGGGGTTGAAGAGTCAGAACCAGCCTGTCTCTTACCCTTTCTCCTGCTTGTGAGGTGTGTGTGTGTGTGTGTGTGATGGTGTGCGTGTTATGTGTGTGTGTGACAGCTGCCTAATTGGGCATTCTCCCCTCGTCGGAGCGCCTGCCTCTCCGCTCTCCCCCCCTCCCTCAGCCCCGGCCTGGGCTGCTGACGAATGGCAGCGGATTACAGATGAGGACACAGTGACCCGCCTGACCTTGCTGCACAGCCACAAGGGAGGGAGATGAGAGGGTGGGGAGGGCGGGGGCAGTTAGGGAGGGGTGGAAATGGGGCTAGGCCTGGAGAGAGAGGTTGCGTGGGGGGTGACGGCGTCGGGTCAGGAGAGGATGAGCTCGCGTGAAGGTGGGTTGAAGGGTAGCTGGTTTTAGGTGGGGGGTCGGCCAGGTGGTTGGGTGATGAGACGAATGACGAGAGTGTCAAATGACAGATCCCCCCCCACCCCCCGTGTTAGTGTGTCAAGGGCATGAGCCCCCGCTGGCGACCGTCACTGCGGCATTTCCCCCCACTTCTCTCTGTACTCTTCTTCTCTTTCCTACTTTTTTGTGTCTGTCAGACGATCAGCTCAAGTTCGACTGCTGCAACCCCCCCTGGCAGTGATGTGCTCGGTCAAAAGGAGGCAGCAGGTCCTTCACTCTGCAGAATTTTAATTTCTTAGAGGACTAAAGATATTTCTGTGCCCCCACCCACAACTCTGCCCTCTCCCAGCAGACACCTCTTCCCCACTGTGTGGCAGAGACTGCCAAGGTGAGGTGTGTCCTCTTGTTAAGAGCGATTAATGGCACTCGTTATGTACATAATGAAACATCATCGCTGATGCGGAGGGTGGCGTTGGTTCTCGTGCACACACAGTGGGCTGGGGTGCACACACAGTGGGCTGGCGTGCACACACACTTGGGCGTGTGAAGAAACATGGACAGAAAGCAGCAACACTGAGATGAGTAGTTTCAGCCTGCAGGCGAGTCCAGTGTTGTTGGTGGGCGCACACACACACACACACTGTGGAAGTCGGCTACACTCGCAGCTGCCCCGTCCGCTCGCCTTCACCTCACGGTGTTGAATGTGCACGCCGCTGCATCTTCCTGCGTGCTGTCAGCGGTAGAGACGGCTGACCCGGTGCAGCTTTGACAGAAAATCTCCGTCTTGATCTGCTTTGTGTGTTCTGCTAAATGTTCTCCTCACAGCAGCTCTGAAGTTGACCTTGTTGCTGTTTGCTGGTCTGAGGCGCGTCTGCCTGGAAAGGAAAGGAAGCCGTTGGATTCCCAGCAGATTCTTATTTTGATCTTGTGTGTTCGTGCGTGCGTGTGTGTGTGTGTGTGAGCACTCACACCATTCGGTGCCTGAGTCAAGCTGTGCGAGCTCGTCTAATCCCACGCCCCGGTGCACGTAGCCTTGATTGGTGGCAGCAGCTATCTGTGCAGAAGTCAACCCGGCCTCCTTTGGCGTTTGCTGGGGTCTGAAGAGATGGGGGCACTCGGGGCGTCAGCTTTTGGAAAAGGTGAATGAGGAGAGGTAGAGGGGGTGTCAGCGGAGGGATGGCTGAAACCACAGGGGGGAGCAGGGGGGAAGCCTTATTGTTATTCTGAAGGAGTGCTCCTGCCAGCACAGAAATTGATCACTACATTTTACCTGGATCAGCCTCCGCAGCTGAGGATGACAAGGTGTGCAGCCAGATGTGTGTCCACATTCAGCCGGCGTCAAGGCAGAGGAGGGGGCGTGGCTTGTTGTGGTTTCAGTGTTTTTGTTGGCGTCTTGAGTGTTGCCCCACCACACTGTCGTCCCTCTCCTCCTGTTCTCCTCATCACAGCGAGCGCCTGTTGGGGTTGGATGCCCACCGTTTCTTGGTCTCTGATTTAAGTCCGAGGCTGACGGGGAGGAGGGGCTTGTTTCCTGCATCCTGGATGCTGCGCTCGTTGTCTGGGAGGTTGACAGGAAGTGAGCTTCTTTTGGTCGCTGTAAAGGTGACCTGTTTAGTCACAGCAAGCCAGACGCTTTGTTTGTGCTTCTACTGTTTATGTGGAAGGTTCATTCACTGAAGATGGAGAGCTGGACGGAGTGACTCCTCCCCCCTGGTGTAATGAGGAAATACTGAGGATAATCAGGATGTTAAGAAAAATGTATCAGATCCAGAACGTTTATTCTGACGCATAGAATAACAGACTAACATGGGATTTTGGCTTCTTGGAATCAGCAGGTACTTCCTGTTTGGAACGCCAGAGGGGGGGGGGGGGGGGGGTCACTCAGTCCAATTCTCTTATACAGTCAATAATCTAGATACTAGTGACAGTCATAATGTAGTAGCCTGTCACTGTTGGCGTGATCTGTTCCTCTAGTTCAAATGTTGTTTAGTGGCCCCACCAGAATCCTGGAGGATGATGGGAGCAGATACTATATTCAAAGCTCCTTCTTGGTTGGTGTGAGTGAAGACTGATCAATGCTTTTCTACTAGTTTGTTTTTCAGATTCATCAGATTTGAATTTTTACCCCTGATTTTATGTAAATAGGGATAGTCATCAACGTACCTTGAAGTCTTTTGAGACCAACTGTATGAAATAATAGAAAAGAGAACAAAAACAGTTCACTGTAATTTTTTATTGATTTTAAAAAGTTCATAGGCTTATAAAATCCCATGAGTACAAACAGAACCGATGGATTTCATGCAGTGACAGTGACCATGATGACATGAACCTCGTGTGGCCTCGGTTTTGCACGCTGCTGCCGGTCTGCTGGTGGCAGATGCAAACCAGCTCCTGCTTCTCCTCTGAGCCCGGGGGATGCAGACAGTTACAGTTACCGCTACTCAGGTGGAAACTCAGGTGTTCTGTGAGCAAAGAAGACCAGGAACTAGTGAAGTCAGCACCCTTTCTTACAGAGAGAACGTGTCTTCTTCAGCTGTTTATGTCGGTCATATTTACGCTCAAAGGCAGGCACCTGATAAGTTACTTTAACTCTTTTTTTTCCCCCAGACAGCATTCTTCTTGTTTGCTAATTCATTTTGATGAATAAGGCTACGTTCATACTGCAGACTGAAACGACCCAATTCTGATTTTGACGTCATCGATACGCTACAAACGTCATCATTCTGCGTTGAAGTAGGTGGGAACGAGAACATAAACATCAACCATGGCGGACGACGCTGCTGAGACCGACTTCACTAACACTGCTCCACAAAACGCCATGACCAAACTTTGCTATCCTCCTTTTTCCTTTTCTTCTTAAAATGAGAAGATTGTAATTGTGCTGGCTCCTTCATGAAAATAAATGTATTAATGCAAAAAGAGCTCTGCTCACCTCTATTATGGACCAAACAGGAAATGTCACTCATGACCCGGTCAAAATTAATAACGCATTTGAAAAATTCTATAAAAACCTGTACACACCGCAGATCAATCCGTCAGAGCAAAGTATTGACTCATTTCTTAATAATGTAAACCTACCCAGGCTAAATGAGGATCAAATCACAAACTTAGATTCTCCGCTCTCGCTGTCTGAACTTCATGAAGCTCTGTTACTTATGCCCAATGGTAAAGCACCAGGGCCTGACTGCTTTCCTGCTGAGTTTTATAAAGAATTCTGGGAACAACTGGCACCAACATTTTATAAAACGGTCACATCTATTAATGAGAGCCAACCAATGCCACCTAACATGAACTCAGCCAACATAATTCTTCTTCTAAAACCAGACAAAGATCCCACTAGTCCTTCAAGCTATCGCCCTATTTCTCTAATCAATGCAGATGTAAAAATCATCTGCAAAGCACTAGCACAGAGAATAGAAATAATCACTCCTCACATAATTCACTTCGACCAGACTGGATTCATCAAAGGCAGACACTCGGATGATGATGTCCGTAGACTAGTTAATATAATAGACTTTGCCACCATTGAAAACCAGGAAATGACGGTACTATCGCTGGATGCTGAAAAAGCCTTTGACAGAGTAAATTGGAAGTTCCTTATTGCTGCCCTCCATAAGTTTGGTTTTGGAGAAGCATTCATCAATTGGATCAAAATATTATATCACAACCCCAATGCATCAGTTAGAACTAATAAACAGACTTCAAACAGGTTTTTTCTTGGAAGAGGAACCAGACAGGGCTGCCCACTCTCTCCTTCTCTTTTTGCTATATTCATTGAGCCTTTAGCTGCAGCAATAAGACAGAATGAGAGCATTATATGAATAAAAACCAAACACAGCCATCATAAAATTAGTCTTTATGCGGATGACATATTACTGTTTTTAAGGAATTTACATTCTGTAAATGAAACAGCAACGATCATAAATGAATTCTCCTCCATATCAGACTATTCCATTAATTGGAATAAGTCTGTTTTATTACCACTCAACAGGAATATGGAACAAAGACTCACAATTCCAGTTAAAACAGGAAATATCAAATATCTGGGTATCTACTTTTCCCCCAAACTATCAGAACTGGTGCAGCTAAACCACACCCCATTACTGAAAAACATACAGGACGATCTAACACGCTGGACCAACCTGCCTCTGTCCCTTATGGGCAAGGTAGCCACGGTTAAAATGAAAATCTTACCCAAGGTTAATTATCTCTTCTCAATGATTCCCACACAACCGCCATTAAAATGGTTCAAAACATTAGACTCATCCATATCAAGCTTTTTATGGAACAATAAACCTGCAAGAATAAGTCTAAAAACTTTAAAATCTGCAAAAAGCTGTGGAGGATTAGAATTACCTAACTCCCACAAATACTTTCTTGCAAATAGATTACAATATATCTTAAAATGGTTAAAAAATAATCCAGAAACCAACTCATGGTTAGACTTGGAACAGGCGTTATGTGGAAAGATCAACCTGTCACAGCTACCATTTATTAGCCAAACAGTTAAAAAACAGGATTGTTTCAAAAGCATTAATATAAATGCCACTTTAACGGCCTGGTGGGAATTTCTCAAAATATCCAAATCATCAATTCAACCGTGCAAAATGACACCCATCTGGAACAACCCGGACATCCTTATTAACAAAAAAAAATGATTCACTTCCCAGCTTGGCAAGCAGGGGGCATAAAACAACTAGAGCACGTAATTATTGATAGAAGATTCATAACTCCCCTGGAACTTCAAGACAAACATGGAATAAATAACTTCTTGGAATATCAGCAACTCAAATCAAGTATTACTAAAAAGTATAAAATTAAAGACGACGATTTAAAGCTACCAGATGTAGTTACCACTCTGATTAATTTTTCAATGAATAAAACTCTCTCCAAAATATACAAACTTTTATGTAATTTAGATAACAATATTGCCCTTCCAACAAAAAAATGGGATGTAGATTTGAGCATCAGCACAGATGAAAGCTTCTGGTCAGAACTCTGTGTAAACACCTTTAAACTGACAAAAAGTCCAAATCTGCAGCTAATCCATCTCAAAACTCTTCACAGAATTTACTACACTGGACAGAGTATGTTCAAGATGGGTTTCAGTAACTCAGACATTTGCGAGCACTGTGACCGTAATCTACCCGACAGCTACATGCACGCACTGTGGTTCTGCACTCCTGTCCAGGCTCTCTGGCAGCAGGTATGTGCCGATTTATCAGTCTGGCTTAAGGTTTCAATCACTGCCTCACCGTCACTTTGTGTGCTTGGTGACATGAGTGCCATCGATATAGAAGAAGGATTAGCATCTATCATTTTCATAACTCTTTGTATTGCCAAAAAAACTATTTTAATAAATTGGAAAAACAAGAAAAATATAAACATAAGTCAACACCGAAATCTGCTGTTTGATCATATCAGCTTGGAAAAAATGTCAGCCCAAAGCTCAAGTAACTTTGAAAGAATTCAGTCTCTCTGGTCTCCTGTGGTTGACTCCATGACTTAAGGGGTGGGGGGCTTGGTCGTCGCTGCTCCTTGCCCTTCTGCCGTGGTTTGGGGTGGGGGTCGGGGCTTCCGGTGCCTGGCGGGGGCGGTGGGGGCTCCGTTGGTCGGGGGGTCGGGTCCGGTGCCTGGGTGGGGCGGGCTGGGGCGCTGCGTGGTCCTCTGGGCTTGGGTGTGGGGGTGCGTGGTGGGGGGGTGGGGTGGTGGTCTGGCTTGGCTTGGGGGGGTGGTCCCTTTGCCTGTGCTGGGGGGGGGTTGGCGGGGGGCCCTGCTCGGGGGGGGGGGGGGGGGGGGGGCAGCGGCGCAGGATGGGCTGCCCATCTGCACCTGGGGCTGGGATCGGCCCTTCCCTGGCTCTGGGACGGGACGGGACAACCCTCTCGGGGCCCCCGGTCGCTCTGGGTGTCACCCGCTTTGGCTGCGGGGTCTGGGGTGGGGTGGGGGGCTTGTCGGCCCTGTCCTGTCGGGGGGCGTTCTGGGGGGGAGGGGGGGCCCATTATTGGTACGGGTCGGGGGGGCTAGCGGGTCGGGGTCTCCGCTGAGGCAATCAGTGGTTGCCTCGGCCGGTTGGCCTCCTCGGTCCCGTCGAGGCCTGACCAGAGATCCTCTAGGGCCGGCGTCTGGGGGTGGGGGCCTGGGCTTGCTACGGGGGGGGGGGGCAGCGCTTTTTTAGCTCCTCTCTCTCTGTGTGGGGTGGGTGGTGCCGGGCCTGGGGTGTCGGCGCCTCCGGGGGTGGGGCCCCTGGGCTGGGTGGCCCTGGCCCCTTTGCTGGGGTGGGCTGGGGGACGGCAGTTTGACAACCGGGGGACAGTCTACCAGCTGTCCCCAACTTACCCCCTTCCTCATATAACCTCATATTAGGGTGAGGGGGTGGGGGGTCTAACCTGCGATGCGCCTTGGGGGGGGCTACTTGGGAGTGGCCCCCCTCCTATGGTTGCCGTATGGAGTGGGCCCCCCCTCTTTCAGTTTTATTTGCACCTTAGACATGTAGGGTCCTTGGTAGGGGGGGTGCTTGGACATCACTGCAAGCAAGCAGCAGATGTCCTCCTGGCACCCTACCCGCCAATTTTAACCGCACCTTAGACATTTAGGGCCCCTTGGTGTGGAGGGTGAGGGGACATCACTGTGAGTAATCAGGAGATGTCCCCTTAGTGCCCTACTCGCCAATTTTAACTGCACCCCCCTTAGTACACACACCCCTCCCCCTTCAATATATACATTCAAACATAAACACACACACATGCACACAAACACCCTCTCAAACACCCATACACGCACACACATTTTACAAGGAAGGTGGGACCTGGGTCCATCTGTCCCCTACCCCTTCCCTGGTGGGGGGTGCGGGCCCCTTGGCGATGGCGACCGTGTCCCTTGGGTGCCGGCTCCCTGGGCCCGGCGGTGCTCTCTCCGCACGGTGGGGGGGTTCATATTACACCTGAGCCGGGGGTGTTAGTGTCCCTGGGGGGTGGGTCCTGGTCCTTGCCCCTGGGCGCTGGGCCCCGCCAAACTTCCAACATGGCCGAGCCTGGTCGGGCCATATTTATAACACCCCTTGTGGGCCGCCCTTTTTTCCCCGGGGTTCCCCCCTCCTGGGCGGGGGCGGCGGGCCCCTGCCTTGCTCCTACCTGGACCAACCGTGGGCCGGGTGGGTGGCTGCCTGGAGTGCGGAGCGGGTCTCCCTTGGGGGGTCCTGGCTCGTACCTGGGGTCGGGGCGGGGGGATGCCCGGAACTCCTGGGTGGTGGTGGGGTGCTCGTCTGGGGCTGTGGGCGTCCCTCTCCGGTGGGGCCCTGCGTTGGGCTCTTCCGGCGCGGCGGGGGGGCTGCTTTCCTGGCTGGGCTGGGGCGGCGCTCTCTTTCCCTCCGCGCCTCCCTGCTCTCTGGCTCTGGGGGCCTCGCGGCGGTCCTGCTGGCCCTGGCCTGGGTGGCGGTCTTGGTCGCCCGGGGGGCGGTTGTTCCCTGCCTGTTCCCGTATGGCGTTGGGGGAATTCCGGCTGCCGCTGCTGCTGCGGCGGGGGTCTGGGTGTGGGGGTGGCTGGGCGCTCCTCCTCCTTCTTCTCACATTCCACCATCCATTTTAGAAGAACATAAACACTCACTTGAGCACTGGTGTTAGCTCACCTTTGCACTAATAGTTTGCGTGATTGAATGAATGAAAGATTTCACACTAGTTGGTTTAAAGGCATAGGTATGCGTTCGTGAACACTATCTGTTTTGTGTACATGTTGACATGTGGACATTTTTGCAGCTAGCAGGTGTGTTGATAATGTTTGAGTGTGTGTGAACAGGCCCCGCCCCTTTTGTACTACATTTGAACCGTACCGTAGTGATAAACAACCAGTAAACCTGTCTGCTCTATGCTGCTTCATGGTCTTACCCCCCTTCCCCTCCTATTATCACCCTCCTACCCCCCCCTCTCTCTAATGTCCCTCTCTCTTCTTCCCCTCTTTCTTTTTCCGTCCGGTCCAACACCAAAGATTTTCAAACATGATTGAAATTAATAAAGTTTTGCCTCAATTACAAAAGGGGTTTGTTCAGTCATACCTTTGGTTTGTCTGAAGATTAATAACCCCTCTTGTTAAAATAAAATATGTCCAACACAAGAGGCCCTCAGCTCTCATCTGTTTGCCTAGCTGTTGGACAGGACAAGTTAAAAGAAAAAAAAAAAAAAAAAAAGAGCTCTGCTGTTGACAACACTGTTGTTGACATCCATTGTTAACATAAGCTATTTCTGCAAACAACAGTGACGTCGTTCCCCGTTGAGTACTCTTCTGCGCATGCGGGTCACTTCTGGGTCATTTCACGGTCACACAGGAGATCACAAAAATTCACATTTAATTGGAAATGTGAACGGCCTTCCAAAAAAATTGATTTTATTTCAAAAAAAGGGAATTGAGCATGAAGCCCTGCAGTGTGAACGTAGCCATAGTGATGGTTGGAAGGTTCTTAACTTGGCTTAAGTGTTGCTAGCAAAGTCCTGACGGGCATGTCCTCCTCAGACCACATGGTCCGTGTTGGACAGTAGACCGCAGGAATGAAGGTGCTCTTTCCTTTTTGACCATTTTAAAGTCAACCTAATCTGATCGGTTACGGTGGCGGTCACATGCTCGTGTGTCATCAAAAGTCAGGTGGATTTTATATCCACTGCATGTTACTGATTCATGAACTTCTGTTCTCTGTGAGCGATGCAAATCCAATAAGCAGTTTTCATGTCTGCTGCATAGAATCAGCAGAGCTGCAGGATCCGTTCTGCAGAATGAGTTGTGTGTGGTTGTGGTGTTCTTCCTCTTCTCTGCACCACCCCACTCTGGTTGCCAGATTTCTTTGCATGCATTAGGGTACTTGCTGGACTACTGTGTTGGTTGAATATTTACTACGCTTAGTACGAACAGTGTCAGCTTTTCTCTTGGAGGAGCCGTAAAGATAAGACATCCACATAATTCTTCAGTTACTGTTTGTGAGGAAAATGGAGCTCATCCACTGATGGACCGTCAGCGAGCAGCTCAGGCGAAGCCGCTGACGAGCCTAAAGTCTGAGAGGTGTAGCCCCCCAAAATATTTCCTCAAAATCTCACAGGTGAGGCAGGAGGTTCTGCTGAAGGAGGTGTTTCTCCAGCAGGAGGTGGATTTCCTGAATTATTATCAACAGGAGCTGAAGGACTGTAGGCAGTTGAGATATTTTAAAGCCCCACTCTTTTCTTTATGTACAAAGGAAAAATATTCTTTTTTTAACATTACGCATGTTTTACTAAATTTTAATCTTATAAAAAGAAGAGGATTTTTGTTAGTCTGAAGATAGTTTGCATTGTTGTCTGGACATGCTGGCAACAACTATTACACACTATTTATTCAGCGCCACTTTTGAATGCTTTGTTTTATTTTAAAGAAAAAAGCGTTTTGTTTTTCTTTGCCTTCTTGTGGAGGACATCAGGTGGAAATTAACACGTGTTCACTGCAGTGTTGCATGGGACCCTTTGGGACGGCCACCACTAATCTTTCTTAGCTAACGGGACAGTGTTGTGTTCCAAAACCTCCTTCCGTACGATCAGCTCGTACCTGCTTGGGTCTGCAGGAAGCTGTCACTCAAGGGTTTTTATGAAGTCTGTCTTACAGTGAATTTACTCGGGGATTGGAATTCATGTCTGCCAGCCCAAAGATGAATTTGTTTCCTTACCTGTTTACACTTGTGAGGACTTTTGGGTGGGGAGTGGGGGTTGGGTATTATTTTAAAAATGGCCCTTCTTGATTACATTAATCCTAGAAAACACTTTCCCTGTAAAAAGTTACACCATCCCTCTTGTAGGGGGATTTTTACACATTATAACATACCCAACCAAAATTACTGGTCATAAAAAATGCATCAAACCATGACAACATATGATGATCAGGAGAGTGAGTGATTTTCTTTTATTTTAAATTGTGATATGTGTAACAAAATAAAAAACAGGAAGTTCCTAAAAACATGCTCAGAAATTTCTGGAAAAAGTAGGAATTTGAGAAGAAAAAATTCCAATAAAATAAAATAAAATGATACTAGAAGCTCCTTGACCCGCGACATATTGAAATCCATGGAAATACTTTTGCTCTGTTGAAAATCATCCGGTGTTAGTGCTCTAGGGTTAAAGCTTAAATGTTTGCATTTTTCAGAGGCAAAACCTCTTGAATGTCCGGTGTGTGGACTTTCACTTTGTCCTCCCCAATTGGCAATTTAGGATGTATTGTTGAGGTGGGCGGAGCAAACTTTGGGTATTGTGCCCGTACCTTTTCAGGCATTGTTTTCATCTTTTCGATTTAATGGTTGTCGTCAGAGGTCATCCTCCCACATGTCTGTGCCTGAAATAAAGACAACTGATGATTTGATTTGATGATTGTTCACTGCAGCCTCCGAACATAGCTGGAGCGCTCCTCGGTGTGGTTTAAAATCTAAAAAGCAGGTCAACAGAAGCATTATGAAAGACTAAAAGGTAGCAGAGATGTGTCTTCTCTTTCTGTCACTTAGAGCTCACTCTGCACACACTGGAACAGTCCAGTTACCCTCAGTGGAAGGAACAAAGGAGCACTCTCTTTAACCCAATAAAGGCAGACATTTTGCTGACTCACAGCAACGGCCTCCTTCGGAACGATGCCAAGGATATTATGGAAATGATTCGTTAAAGGCCAAGTTTTTGTAGCTGGTTTAATCCAGCTCTCAGGGCAGCCTGACAGTGAGACATTTGATCTCGACAGCAAAGTGTCCCATTTCTCTCAGACAACACCACTGCAATGTGTTTGAAGGGCCCAACTCTGCTGGCCAAGGGGCAATACTCTGTTCCTATTTCCAGCAGAGGCGTTTATAAATGTGAAATGTTTGTTAATGTGGAAAAAGGGGGTTAACAGAAGATTACCTCTGATAGAAATGAATCAGGCATGCAGTGATGGCAGCCATGCCTTATTAAGGTGGAATGTGTGTGTTAATTTGCTGCACTAATTCTCCACTCAGGAAATGACCCTGGGGTGGGTCTTCCGAACAGCACACAAATATTTACCGTGGACACAAACATTTTTGGAAGCGCATCCGTGAAAGCCCGAACACGTAAAGTAAGAGGGAAGTGTCTGTGATCCATTGCAGTGATATCATCGGTCGGCGCTCAGCCACTCAGCTGAGCTCTGAAACACTTAGATGACTCATCAAGTGTGCATGAATTCGTCTGTGTGTTCTCTCTCAACCCCAAGAACTCCTTGTGCTGATGAGTTCAGAGGAAGTTACAATCCGCCCCCGTGCTCCTCGTGCAATGCCAGATGGAGTTAGAAGAGCTTCAGCATTTAAACCAAGTCTCCACTGCTATAAATCATCGGGGTAGGATTTAATATTCAGACCAAAGGGTTTGACTTCAGTGCATCACGCCATCTTCACGGTGCTCTGCATCTATGGGTTTCAGCGTGCACACGTTTGAGCATGTGAGTGACTTGTTTGGTCAGTGCATCTCAAGAAGTAGGTCATAATGCCCTTGTTCTGATTGTGTGGGCATGCTTGTTTCTGTGGGTGTCACTCATCTGCAGAGAGGCCTTCCTGCTCCAGCTCTGTCGCTCCTGACTTGTTGTTTTCTTGTTTACCTCTCACAAGGTGGAAGAGCGGGTTCAGGTCTGCTGTCCTTTTGTGCACACGCTCACTTGTGGAGAGCAACAGTTTGCTCAGGAAGCCCATGTTTTCTCTTATTTAATCATGTCAGGCCATATTGAATTTACAAATAGCGGTCACACTGCATGTGTAAGTGAGCCACCCCGCCGAGAATGTGCGGCAGGGCTAGGCTGCAGATTACACTATATAATGGTGTTTAGGCATCGCCTCTTCTTTTAAATTTCTTTAACCTTGACTCCCCTTAAGCACAAGGAGAACACATCTGCCAGGCGGGTGTCAGACGTTTGTAATACACACCGCTCAGGCAGCATTGTCACTTTTTATTAACGCCCCGAGCTTTGCATGGACACCAGCTGTTGCATCTTGTGGAAGAGTCTTGGTGGGATGAATGACCTTGATTTTAACTGCCTCTGCTTTGGCTTGTCTCCGTCTTTAATTCTTTTGTTTTCTCTCATACATTTTAAACGCCTCGAGTGGATTCTCATTTCGGATGATGAAGGTCATTTAGAAGCTCACATCTTGCCTGACTGAAGGAGTAGCTGCCACGACAGTGTGCGGCCATGCCTGAGGGTCTGTGGATTGTGATGGAGGTCAAACATGAAGGGCCGGGACTACACCGAAGTTCCCATTATAAGTAGAGAGACAGTTTTTACTAGACTGGCAATGCAGATCTGCTTATTTGACCAGAATAGGAACAAACTTGTTGTGTTTGGGACAAACTAATGCTGTAGACGTTTAGACATTTGGAGGCAAACATGCCTTTATTGTGTGTTTTTTGGTCATTAGCAGAGTGATGCAAGTGAGCAACTTTGATATGCCTAACAAAAGCCTCCAAGAAAAGTGGCTTACATTCAAAGAAATGTAGAATTGCTACGGTGGATCTATAATTTCAAAAGAAAATTCATTGCAAGCAAACTTTTCCAAAATTTGCAGAGAAGGATCTCTTACTTAACATTGTTTCTTAATTGTTCATTTACAATAGGAGTTTTAACATGAAACAGGGCTGCTGTGGTGTAGCGGTAGTGTGGTCAACCTCTGATTGGAGGATAGCCGGTTCCATTCCCGTCCTGCCTGCCCATTTGTCCAAGTGTCCTTGGCCAAGGCACTGAACCCCACATTGCTCCTGATGGTTACAGGTCGGCGCCAGTGTTCGGCAGAGGATCTGCCCTTAGTGTGTGGATGTGTGTAAATGGGCGTGTGACTGTAAAACGCTTTACTTCTAAGATAGTAGTAAAGTCCTATGCAAATAAATGCCATTTACCATTTACAATCCCTGGCCACGTTATCAGACACACCTGTTGCTGTTGATGCAAATTTCTAATCAGCCAATCACACAGCAGCAACTCATTTAGGCATATAGACATGATCCAGACGATCTGCTGCAGTTCAAACCGAGCATCAGAACAGGAAGAAAGGTGTTTGATGTGTCTTTGAACGTGTTGTTGGTGCCAGACGAGCTGGTCTGAGTATTTCAGAAACTGCTGATCTACTGGGATTTTCACCCACAACCATTTCTAGGGTTTACAGAGAATGGTCTGAAAAAGAGAAAACATCCAGTGAGCAGTAGTTCTATGGGTGGAAATGCCTTGTTGATGCCAGAGGTCAGAGGAGATCGACCAGACTAGCTCCAGCTGATAGAAAGACAACAGGAACTCAAAGAACCACTGGTTCCAACCGAGGTCTGCAGAAGAGCATCTCTGAACACACAACACGTCCAACCTGGAGGCAGATGGACTACAGGAGCAGAAGACCACACAGAGTCCCACTCCTGTCAGCTAAGAACAGGAAACGGAGACACCAATTCACACAGACTCACCAAAACTTGACAATAGAAGATGGAAAAACGTAGTCTGGATTGATGAGTCTCCATTTCTGTGTCAACAACATGAAAGCATGGATCCATCCTGCCTTGTATTAACAGTTCAGGCTGGTGTTGGTGGTGTAATGGTGTGGGGAATATTTTCTTGGTACACTTTGAGCCCCTTAGTACCACTTGAGCATTGTTCCAGTACCACAGCCTACCTGAGTTTTGTTTCTGACCGTGTCCATCCCTGTCTAACCACAGTGTTCCATCTTCTGATGCTACTTCCAGCAGGATAAGGCGCCATGTCATAAAGCTGGAATCATCTCAGACTGATTTCTTGAACATGACAATGAGTTCACTGGACTCAAATGGCCTCCATAGTAACCAGATCTCAACCCAATAGAAAACCTTTGGGATGTAGTGGAACAGGAGATTGACATCATGGATGTGCAGCAGACAAATCTGCAGCAACTGTGTGATGCTGTCATGTCAGTATGGACCAAACTCTCTGAGGAATGTTTCCAGAACCTTGTTGAATCTATGCCACCAAGGATATTAAGGCAGTTCTGAAAGCATAAGGGAGTCCAACCCGGTACCAGCAAGGTGGACCTAATAAGGTGGCCGGTGAATTATACTTGTAAATTGTGATTTATATTGTTGCAGTACAAGTGTTAATATGCTGGCATTAAATGTGACACATTTTTTAAGCAATGAAATGAGCAGTTCTATCAAAGTTTTGGCATCACTGCTTAATAGCTCAACAATCTGAGTAAACAGTTGAGAATAATAGTAAGACTGAGGCAGATGTAAGTGTGATCATGGACAGTGATAGTTGCAATAATGCAGTTCACCTTTCGCAGTCTTGCTATTTTGCAGACTTTTTTGTGCAATTCTGCATGTTTTTTCTTTTCTTTTTTCTTTTTACATAAATTCAATTTCAATTTTATTGATATAGCCCAATATTACGATAGTCGCCTCAATGGGCTTTCTAATAACCATGAAATCATAAAAAAAATGAAATCATAGAATTCAACGGATGATGGCTAAACTAAGCTAAACAGACGAAGCTAAACTGGGCATCCCTGCCATTAGACCCTCTTTTTTGGTAAGGAAAAACTCCAACAAAAAAAAAAAGAAAGGAGGGATCCTCCCCCAGGACTGACAGGTGAAGTATCAGAACTCTTAGAGAAGAATTAGCTTATCTAACGCTACAACTACATGCATTGTGTTCTGCATCCTGATTGCCTTTAGATCATTGTTTATCAATCTCTTCCATGCTGTGTCTCCTGTACAGAATGCATTCAGTTGCCAGAGTTAGATAAATCCTTGATCGCGATCAGATCTTTGTTTTATTCTAGAAACTAGACTTATTTTTCTATGAGGGTTTGAACTTTGAAAGTTTAAACAAGATAGAAAAGTGTGAAAATGTTGATGCCTGTCTGAGAAAAGTGGAGAAAGTGTGTAGTGAGGAGTTTCACTGCTTTGAAACATCTCTAATTATTGCTGACTACATCACTTATTTCACCTATCATGGGTTATTTTTTAAATGTAACTCCCGCAATAAATGGGGGATCACTATGCACCATAGAACTGATTATTATTGGATTTTTTTATTTATTCAATTGTAAAGGTGACCATATAAGCATAAACATAAATCAGAATTGAGCTTATTTCTCTGAGATTTCTGCCTGCCAGTAAACCTTTCATGGCTTGTATCCATGTTTACCTGATTTATTTCTTAGTATTACATCTGTGCGTGTATAAGCCCTTGTAGTAGACTTACCAGTTGCCACATTAGAAATGCTAACTCTTTAGTCTTTGGTTCCATCATGTTTACCGAGAACGGACTTGCAAATGTTTTAAAAGTAACAGGAAGTTTGAAACGTACATATAGCTTTCCTCTGAAGTAATTCAGATACAGGAGTTGAACATGTTGACTAGGATTCTGTGATGATAATTATCTGATTTTTGTTGGGATATAAACAGGCTCAGGATATGTCCAGTTGGCATATGAACACCTTCCTCAGAAAGACCCAGAACAAATAAATTGAAGTAAAAAAAATCGAAATAATTTTAAAGTTAAGACAAAGAAAAATAATCCGAGCTGGATAAAGAGTTGGTGAAAGCAGATCACTCAGGACTGACCCATCAGAGTCATATTTTCTCTGACCTCTGGTTCTACAGTGAATCCCAGACTGTGGCTGAAAGTACGCTGACCTTTCCTGTTTGAAGTGTCTTTTAAGTGACTGTGAGTGAAACAGAAAGGTAGAACTGGATGAGAAATCAAGCAGTCAGGGGAGAGTGAAGCCTACTCCCCCATTATCACCACCTCAGCCCCCCTCCTGCGTGTGCACAGCTGACCGTAGGGGTAAAAATCACTTTTGAATGGTGCCTGCTCTGTCATTGGCTGACATTGTCAAGGATAATGGATAATCACCACTGAACAGCTCATGGGTGCTGTGGTTTTCACAGCATGGGGAGGGAGTGGAGGTCAGCCTTTTTGGGGACCACCAACAATGAGACTACATGTTAACTTTGCTTCTTATACCTAAGGAATAAATACAGTTGGTTTTTGCGAAAACGAAATGTTTCAAAAGCGTATTAATGTCACAGATGTGTTGTGTATGCACTGATGCAGTGTCGGGATCCCTTCTCTGCCCTGCTAGCTCTTTATAGAAGTGTCTTTGGGCAAAAACACAGACAAGGTCAACTGTAATTCCAAGGGTTCACTGCCAGCAGCAGGGAGATTAACAGAATTCCCCGTGTTGAAACTGTGTCAGCGTTTCTTTTCCGTTCCCAATTTCCTCTCACTGACTAGAGGGCTCTATCGCAGCATATTATTCATTTAGCAAGGCATGCTGAAGGTAAACATGTTTACCGCTCTGATCAAACACGGTCACACAAGGCCATTCTGTTGTGACTGTGTTAAGGTCAATGACGGGAAAACGGTCCTAATCCGTAGCATTTAAGATTAGCATGACAACAGACGTCAGATGGCCCACAGTGACCAGGTTGGCCTTTGTTATTTTCAGATTTAGGTCAGCTGTTTAAAGATGGCCTTAAACTGATATTGATGCTTATGGGCCAATCTTTGACTCTTTTACTGGTGTAGAATGTAAGTTTAAAAGCCTAATCTCTTTGTGAACTGTTGGTTGCAGCCGGTTTTAAAATGGCTAACCTGTTTGTTTTTCTTCTGCTGCTCAGACTTAATTATGCCCTAATCAACTTAAATCCAGCACCTAATCCTAGTTCATTTCCAATGTGGCATTTTAAAGTGGAAGCCAGTTTGTCTCACTGTCATGGCCTGATACGGTCAGTATCGGGCCAGCATTAGAAAAGAATTTCCGACTGAATAGGAGTTCTGTGCCTCATTGTTTCTAGTCTTTTCTCAGCTGTCTATGAATGGTGTTAGAGTAGGTTGCTGTGGTCTCAGGTCATAATAAATGGGTTCTGTCCTGTCACGTGACCAACTATGTCGGCCCATGGAGCGGACTCTAAAGGTGAGGGCATAAGGGACACAGACAGCAGCCGAGGCGAGGTGGAAACTCTGTATTAATTAACCTTTATGAGATGCGACCGGGACTGTCAGAAGTGTCCTGTATCCACGGAAACCACTCTGACAGAGTTCATAGCAGAGGTCTTTTAGGGCAGCGTCACTGACACTGTCATGGCAACTGGCACAGGGCTCACCCCCATGTCACCAGCTCTGCCCTCCTGACAGTGGACGGGTGTGACAGGCGCAGCCGATTATCTACACAAACACAAACACACTCATTCACTTAACATTTAAGTCTAACTTGTCTGTCATTACCGTGCTGTGTTCCCCTCTGATCATCACAGTTTCAGGTTAAAATGGTTCAAAGGTGTGAAGGGGATGTTAAAGGGGAGCTTCTTAAGGACACCAATACATGCATCACCTATATTGAAGCATAAACAATCACAAAATCCTGATTGTGCACAAGTAGGTGGGCGGACCCCAGCTCAAGTGCATAAGAAGCAGGAGGCGGTGGAGAGGGATAATCGTCTGAATTATGAGGCGCAGAATGAAATATTCAGAGCTTTAAGACCCCTCACATGTGAAAGATACTGCAGGGAGATGCTCAGATCTCAGTACTTGTATGGTTTGAAGGTAGTGGGCTTGAATTTTCAGTACAAATTTAATCAAGCCTCATCTGCATTTATTGTCAGTTAGGTGATTGTGAGGGTGCAGTGAGGAGAAGGAGGGGGAGGAGCCTTGTGCAGTTACTCTGAAATGTTGCTAAGTAACAGAGATGGCATGAATGATGGTGGAATAAATGTTGTACAGTCCTGTACAAAGTCCTGCTCCTGACACGGTTTCTCCTCTTTCTCCCCTCTTTTCCCTTCCTGTCATATTTCCCTTGCCCTCCTCTCTTCCTCTCACTCCTGTAGGTCTGACTGGTGAGATCTTCAAAGCCTGAAGACAGCACCACAGCCAAGCAGACAGACGGAAAGTATCTACAACCTCAGGATGTGTCAGCGCCTCCGTGAAATCCCGCTGATTCCCAGTTTTCTACTGACATGAACCAGAAGCTCTGCCTTTTTTAATCCTGCGATGCTTTGGAGGCTCACCTGTCCCTCACTGCCTCTAGGCATGGATCCGGTTTCATGAAGCTGCTGATTGTGACCACCACCAAGGCATTCAGCCACCACATTCTTCCCCCCATCTGGATACACATTTGGTGCAACTTCACATCCTCTTTTTCCGATTAAAGTAGTACATTCAACTGCCAATCTGATGACTGAGATGACATTAATTTCCCAGTAGCATTGCTAAGCTATACCAGGGGATCTGAGTGTTGAACATGACTCATGGGGAGGAGCCTGGCCCTGAGACACACAAGGATTCAGCTGTTCTAACTTATCTGGAAGGTTTACTGATGCATCCAGTGGTGGCCGGGCCTGGGGCCACGGCAGGTGGGAGGTCTGAGGCTGCTCACAGCAATCAGGAGCAGGGCGACAAGAGGGGTGGAACCTTCCAGCTACCTAGCCATGGTCCCACTACGCCAAAGGCTGGCACCAATGGGCCCACGCTAGGCTCTTCACAACATCTGAAGAAAGCTCGTTTGCTGCGCTCTGGAGCTTGGAATGATCCAGGGAACCAAAGGATTAATTCGCCTCAAATAGAGCTGAATGGCCAAGTGGGGGGGCTACCAAATGGAGCTCTAGATGGATCTCCTCATGCTGGTGAAAGCACCCTGTTGGCTTCTCTGTTGCAGTCATTTAGTTCACGGCTTCAGAGTGTTGCAATGTCCCAGCATGCTAATAAGCCTGCTAGTGAGTGTCCCTCTTCACCCAAGCCACCACCATCAGACAAAGAGCCACTACCTGTTTATGGGACTGCATCAAGCCGCTTGAAGGGTCTGATGAGAAAGAATAAACTTCAGAACCACAACAATACCCCGTACAGTCGTCGGGGCCATAATCAGGAAAGGAACACAGAGTCCCCTCGGTCAACACACAGCGCCACACCTCCTGCCACTCCCACAGCTACTGAATCGGTGTCCTGCGCAGACCGTTTGAAGGCAGTGGCAAACATGGTGAAAATCCGTTCCAGCCCAGTACCGTCCCCCAAGCCGAGTGTTGCCTGCAGTCAACTGGCCTTGTTGCTTTCCAGTGAAGCCCATCTCCAGCAGTACTCTAGAGAACATGCACTCAAAGCCCAACTCTCAGGGAGATCTGCCAGTGAGAGACTAGCTGCCATGGCAAACCAGCAGCAAGGTCAGGACAAGAGGCCTCCCAGCTTAGGAGGGTCTTCAGAGACTCTAAACTCCAAAACACAAAATGGAGTAGTAATAGCAACCACAACTACAACACTCCCACGAACAACAGTGTCTAGTCCACAGAGTCCCTCTCTGCTGCATGGCCCCGGCCAAAGTTCCCCACCCATTCCACCACCCGCTTCAGCCCACACTCACAGCCAGCTTCCAAGGGAGAAGCGAGGATTTGACACACGCCCAACCCGCCCCCCACAAACATGCAGCAGCTTGCTGTTACTGCTACTCAACAACCACAACAACCAAAACCAACTGACGAAGAATGGGCACCTGGATGACATTGGTGGAGCTCTGCCTCCAAGTGGCTCCTCCTCAGTCACATCAGACAGTGAGTGCTCCATCCAGGAGAGAAGCATTACAAAGGACAGCAGTGATGCAGAGAGCTCCTATTCCAGCTGTTCTCCCATTGACCTCTCTGTGAGAGGCCGGTTCAGTGCACAAGACACGGGGCTTAAGGGTACACCTGCAACCTTCACCTCTACCTTTTCTTCTTCTACTGTGGTCATATCCTCTACCCCAGCTGTGTTTACTCCCCACTCTTCTGTTTCATCCTTCACATCTTCGACCACTTCTGCGTCTTCAGTTCTCATTGCTGCCTCTTCATCTTCCTCCTCTTCTGTTTCTACCTCATCCCTGGACAAACTAACAGAGACTTTACTAAACAAGTGGAAGCCAGAGCCATCAGGATCACATGTGTCAAAGAACAAGGAGCCTAAAATGAGCCCAGACCTCAAATCCCAACCTAAGGTCACACTCATGCAGCTTCTTCTTGAGCGCAGAAATAATGAGATTCTCAATAAAAGCATGAGTAAACAAGATTTACCACTTGATATAACAATGGGCACCTTGTATCAAAGTCAACAAAAGTTGCCTTGGGAGGAAACCAGAGCAACAAGCCCTTCAGAGCGGCCAGTGGCTCCAGCCCAGTCCATGTATTCACTTAGTCGTGACCCAAATGGTGCATTGTCCCCTTACTCCTCCACTCATGTCCAGTCTGGCCCACTTGATTTGTGCAAATCTAAAACATTCACCACTGAGAGAGAACCTGCCTTCAGTGCCAGTAAGCTGTTACAGAACTTGGCACAGTCTGGAACAACTTCTTCTCCCCCACCCATCTCCTCTGGAAAAAAGCTGACCCAGGAGCTTGATGTCAACAGGCCTCTTGCCCTATTAGAAAGGCTCAATGCTCCGGTCAACAGAGCCACCCCCACCCAACACTCAGACGAGGCCTCAGGCAGTGGCACACCGTTCAGTCACAAGGAAGCTTCACCTCCATCCCAAATTGAGAACCTCCTAGAGAGGCGAACTGTGCTCCAGCTCCTTCTAGGCACAGGATCAGCTTCTTCTTCCACTGGGCGTAAAGATAGGCCTGGGGCGAGTGGCAGACGGAGTGTGGACGTGGCAGGGGCACGTTCTTCTTCAATTGCATGTGACACCTCTGATGGGCCCATCATTGATGTAAAAGTGAAATCAGAACTGACAGAGGAGGTCGGACCATACCCAGCCAAGTCTGAGGACTTGGCTGGCAAAACAAGAGTGAGTAGCATTGAGAAGAACAGTCCCCTTTCCGAGTCTCAGCAGGACTTAAAAACTGAACCGCGGCCTGGAGAGGTCATAGCAAAATACGGTCTGCTCAGCCAGCTGCTTAAACAACAGACTTCTACCTATTATTCAAGTGCTGCTTTGCAGACTGAGCCTCAGTTAAGGCAGGTTAAGGAGGAGCAGAAAGATTATCCAAGTCCTAGTCCCAAGAGGAGACGAGTCTGGTCTGAGCAGACTGATGGTTTGAATAACATCAGCTCTCCAAGAGCCGTGGACAGTGGGAACATTTTTGCCTCCCCTGCTGTCCAGGTAGAGCCTGACCAGCAAAGGGGTTTAAAAGAAGAGGAGCCTCCACCAAGGAGTTCACCGAATGAAACCTTTGCCAGAGAGAGTCGGGGCTTCAATGTGCTCAAGCAGCTGCTGCTCTCTGACAATTGTCTGAAAGAACTTTCTCAGCAGCCACAGGCAGCTTCCAGCCCTTCACTTCTGCAGACCAACGGCAAAGCTAATGGGAACATTTTTGGTCAGCCTGCCCATAACCACAACTTCCTCCACCTGCCCAGCTGGAATGCTCATAGTTCCTTGAATTCAGGGCTTCCAAGTAATCTAAGACCACTGCCCACCCCTCCTGCCAGTGAAAGCCCCCTCCGCCCTCCATGGAGTCGCCACTCCGCTCCATGGCCTGCAGCTCAAAAGCGGGACGCCCCAACTCTAGTGAAACAGGAACCGGAGAGCCCTGTTCGGTGGAATAGTCAGGAGAACGAAGAGCAGGAGGAGGACTGTTGTGACTCAAACCCAGACTCTCCACGGCTCTCGCGTTCCAACCCCATCCTGTATTACATGCTA
Organism: Oryzias latipes; assembly: GCF_053564925.1. Lineage (NCBI taxonomy): Eukaryota > Metazoa > Chordata > Actinopteri > Beloniformes > Adrianichthyidae > Oryzias > Oryzias latipes. The sequence continues at coordinate 3,273,124 of NC_136250.1, forward strand.
CAAAGGGGCAGCATTCAGCTGAGGAAGGAAGCAAGGGATCAAGCAGAGGAAGCACCATCTGTGGTCCGAGTCAAAGAAGAGCCGATCAGTGACATGCATGCCTACGAACACAGTCTGAGCTCGGCTCCACAGTCTCCAGCCCACAAAGAAGAGAAGCACAGCCATGAGAGCCCGGGGTTGAGTCAGTCCTCCCAGTAGGTGTTCTCTGCTGCAGATGTTGATTCTAGTTCATTAACCCTTTTCTTTCCCCATCATTTTGAATGAATTTTGCCAAACTGGTTTGATAAGAACATGCGAGTGATTTTCTTTTTGTTCTGAAAATTGAAAGTTATAAAAAGAAAAGCTGTTTGTGTTGCTTTTTTCAAGATGGTGAGGTTTTTTGAATGGTACAGTAGTGGTCTGTATTAGCAAAGTGCTAAACCTATGTAACCAAAATTACAGTCTGATTGTTTTCCCCCCACTATTTTGGTCTTCATTTGTTCCTTGAAGTATCCCATAATCCTTTTTTTCCACTTTACCTGAACTGAGCTCATAGCAAGCTATTGTCATTTTTTTTTGCCTCTCTTCATTTGCAAATAACATTTCAAGCAATGTTTATCATTGATTCCAAAAAACCCGCTCAATTTAGAGTTTATTTATTTTCTCTGTTGCAACTTATTCAGATGGTCCCGTAAATTTCCAAAAGGATTGTTAATAAAGCTGTCGCCTGGAGGGCACAGGGGTCTCCTACAACAGTGATGCGTTTGAAGGGGGATTCTGGTGGTGAAATGAGAGCTGTGGGATCTTCAGAGAGGAGTCTGCTGGCTCTGTCAGGACGTGCTATGATCACAGCGGTAAAAGAGTAACTCACCGCAGGTGGGTCAGCGTGTTTTGGTTCCATTAGAGTTGCACCCTTTGGGCCAACATTCGACGGTGCAGATTGGAGGCAGCGTGTTTGCAGACTGCGCCTCTCTGAGCAGATGGGTCATCAGAGTTTGTGCAGTTGAACAACTGCATACAAACAGGTTTCTAGAGCAACAGCTAAAGGTTGCACTGGTTCACCAACTTATCTTACCATCCTGGAAAAACCCACACTACTTTTTTTCATGCACACATGTAAGAGTGTGAAGCACACAGGCCTCCCCTCTGGTGTTGACGGTGAAAGAGACTGCCTGAAGTTTGCACTTTTGAAGCTGAGTCCTCGCTGTCCTCTGACAGGGATTTATAGACATGTAATGAAACTGTGTCAGTATTGTTATCTGTTGAGAATTTGACAGTTTGTGATTTTTTTTTTCACATTATCTCTTAATTGCTGTGGTTTATGGGCATCTTTTTTTCTTCCTGTGGCAATATCTTGTTCATTAAATGTCAAAAGAATCGCATGATAATAAAGAGAAGTCCACATGTACTTCTTTGTTTTTAAAGCTGGACCCCCCCCCCCCCCCCCCCCCCCCCCCCCCCAGCCCAGAGTACAGCTCTTCCTGACAGATTACTGTCTGGAAGGATTGTCTGTTTCTAGCTCTTCAGTTTACATCGTACTGTATTCCTCTCAGTTGATTTCACTGCTTTCTCCATTCAGTCTTGTGATCTTTTTAATACATATAGCTGTCTCTTCTATGATTAATACATTTTCACGATGGTTAAATATATTTGTGTAAATAGTACTTTCATTATGAAAGATGACTATTTTGTAATGTTTAAAAAAAAAGATATTACCCTAGTTTTTAATGCCCTGATGTGTAAATATGAATTATATGCGTACATGTGTACATACAAAGGCAGAGGATGATGTGCCCATGTTCTTTTGGTTGGTTTGTTCTTTGCATGTGTCTCTGTGTGGTAAACGATAATCTATCCTGCGCTGTGTTGTGTAATAATGTCCCACTCTCCTCACTGCTGCCTGTTGCATGCAGACGCATGGGAACTACCTGTGTATCCCTACTGGTGACGGGGGAAATGTCAAGTCTTAAAATAGGTCCTTTTTCTTCATCTCAGAGTGAGCGAGAGGTTTGCTTTGAAGATGAGCGGTCCCCGGGTAACCACAGACTCTTGAGCAAGTTGATGAAAATTAAACGTGCATTGAATATTTTGGTGATTTTCCTTTCTGTTACTGGTTAACAAAGCTCTGGGAACGAGCATGGGGCTGTAGTGAGGGACTGACGTACAATCATAGATCTGCATTGTGCATCTCAGAATTGCATTTGTAGCAGCAAATATATAAATATAATAAAAAAAATGTTTCTTTTTTTCATGTGAAAAGCTGAAGCATTATTTTGTTTTTTATGTTTTCTTTTTTTGGTGTTCATTTGCACTGATATCGCAGAAATAAAGTTCTAAAATGCATGACTTAGTATGAATGTGTCCATTTTTTTTCAGTTTGTTTGATTGTAAAGAACCATTGATTGATCATAATAATGTTTTATACTGACATTTTGATCTGAAAGTGCTCTAAATGTATTTCTCTGCAGCTGAAATGGTTACTTGATGGCTTCCTGAAGTGGAAACAAACACTGAAACGGGGAACGCAGGGTTTTAAGGAGATGATTTTTCTCCCACAACAATAATAATCCCAATACAGGAAGTCTGAGAAAACCTGCTGATAATGAAGTCAATGTGTGAGAAAAGAGTTGGCTGGTGGGGGACATGAGGGGAGAACGGTTCTTTTCTTCTAGAATACTCCTGGTTACATTTATTTTTAACGTCTGGACCATTGACTGTATGAGAAAACTTGACTGAGTGACCCCCCCGGCGCTCCAAGCAGGAAGTACCTGTTGGCTCCAAGAAACCAAAATCCAATAGATTTCTACTGAGAAATAAACAGCTGTTACTCTGTCATTCTATTGGTCACCTTTTTTAATGCATTTTGGTCATCCAAAAATGTTCCCCCCTTTTTTTTTTTTTTAGGTGGTTATTCAAGTTATAAACTTACCAATCGGTAGGTGGTCTCATGTCGAATATTCAAAACTTTTTGATTGACAGGTTTTCAAAGTGTAAAAGGTGTGGACTTCCAACAAGCTCTCCACTAGTTGGTGAGAGTGGTTGCCATGGAAATGTAGACTCAGACCGACTAGGACCAATCACTGCTTCCTGAGGATTTCTGGATCCAACATGGCGTTATCCGTCAGGCAAAGGAATAGTGCCTGAATTTCTTTTTTGGATGGAGTTGGGAGTAAGCCATTTTCTATGGGTGATGTCACACTCACTCAGTCCAGGTCTCTGATACAGTCAAGACTCTGGAGCCACATTCATGAACAGGTGTACTGCATGGGTCAGGCTGTGTTGGGTTTCGGTTCCAATGCATCCCCCCATCCTAATGATGAGGGATCAGAGTTGTGCTTCCTGCTCTGCTCAGTGTTTCTCTTTTCAGATCTACAGAAATGGCGTATAATTCATATGAGTGGTCACTTTTACAGAACATTTTAATAAACCAAAGCCACCATTAGGAAAATTGATGCTCCACTGCAGCCCCACACCAGACTCCGGCCTCACATTAAAGAGTATTAGTGTTTTAAAAGGACATCAAAGCCAAACAGCACTTTCTGTAATCAAAGACTGCTCTATTAAAGTGGAGCGAGAGGATGTCCTGTATGTGCCCCGAAATTTCTGCTCCCTGCTTGGCTGCTGTTTACCACACTGCTGAGTCTGAACAAAGGCAGGAAAGATGCAGAAGCAGGAGGACCCATGAAGGTCACCAGATGTGCAGAGAATAACCAACGCAAATGCAGCATCTCTGATTCAGAATCCATAATATGTCAAAGACAGCCCAACAACATATTTCCTCTGCAAAAAGTTTGCTGCTTTTCTGAACTTGCGGATCAGCGTTTAGCATGAGACTTTCCAAAGGTTAAAGAGAGTTCAAGTCAAACGCTCCTCGCTCTGGCCTGAATATGAAGTCCAGTGAGTGAACAGGCATCTTTTTGTGTGGCGTGCTCTCTGCAGCACAGTTCCTCAGCCCTGACTTCCCTTTTTATTTAATCCTCCTCATGACTGACTGTGCACTCTTTAAACTCCCGGTAACCTTTCCCCTCTGCAAACTTCTCCATTTCAAGATTCTTATCGGGGCTGAACTCCCGGTAACCTCTTGATTTCCTCTGATTGCTGAAGCAGCGGCAGGCATGAAGGAAGGAGGCACGAGTTTAAGAGGAGGTCAAGGTGTAAAGCTCCACAATCGGCTGTTTGTCTGAGCTTTCTCTCTATGATTTCCTGACCTAGTGGGAGTCCAAAAGGATGTGAGCTCTGCACAGCAGGCAGCCATTGGCTCGACTCAGGGCCAAGGACAGCGAACTCCCACAGCAGACATTTGAGAGAGGCCTCCAGAAACTATTTCCCGACATTAAGGATGCTTATTATCTAACAAACAACTTAATGACTGCACTTAACGTGCTCGGCCAAGAGTTTATCTACATGCAAACGCACAAACCATTTTAAACACCAACTACCCTTAAGCACGGTCGACTGGGTTCTCTGCTGCTGAGAGATGTCCTTGCTTTGTTTCTTCGCGTGGAGGCCTCACACAGCTGACACTTGTCACATGTTGTCATGGTAATTAGTGGGAAAATAAACTCACAGATGTTTGATCACCCTCTTCTGTTTGAATCCTGAGCACAGTTTGACCTGGAATGAAATGCAAACACACCATTTGATTAGCATTTTATGGGTCTTGTGACTGCAGTGTAATAAAGGCAGCATGTGAGACTGAAAGGCCATGCTTTCCTGCAGCAAGACTTCCTGTCCCCTTAGCTAGTGCAGAAAGAGTCAAACGAGGCAAAGACACGAAAAAGGCTGAGCTGAACACCTGGGGGAACTCCTGCAGTGTGAAAGGAGGTCAGAACCGTTTATTTTCCTGACCTTACGCTGGTCCCCCTGCTGGGGCCCGTGCTTCCAAAGCCTCACCCCTTTGTGAAGTCTTTCTCTTAACCCTGGGGGTCATGATCTTCTGCCCCACCTGCTTTACTCTGACCTGGCTGATCCTGTTTCCCGGGACAGGATCAACTGTTGGCCTGCAGCTGTGGCCCCCACCCCCTATGTATCAGCTCTAACAGAACAACACCCAGCCCGCTCTCTGTTTTCCATCAGCACTGACGAGCATTCGGTTGCTGTGTTTGGCCCTTCATGTGGTTTTATTAAGTAAAGCTTTCAACAACAACAACAAAAAGAGGGCGGGGGTTCTCGTTAGATTATATCAAGTGGAATTTCACTATAATTAGGTAAAAATTTCTGACTAAAACCTCCAAACACGGCAGAGGTAAGGGGGTCACAGAATCAACAACACATTCGGTCTTGGTTGATACGCAGGAAAGCTCTCTTGGGTTCACACAGACCTTTTCAGCGACAAACATTGTTCGCTTTAAGGCCCGTGTGCTGCTGCTTTTCCAGAGACATCTTCTGATTGGCTAATGCTTGCATTGACACTTAAAAAGTTAAGCAGATTTGCTGCACGTTTAGGAACACTTAATGTGATCTGAGACAAAAGGGGGAATCCAACCAACACCTTCAGCTTCAGACGTAACTATGTCAACACCATTGGCATCTTTTGGTTCATTCTAAAAGCGTCTTTTAATGATGATTATGCAGTTTTTAGCCAAAAACGTGTTAATTTCTAGAACGTAGTTTCTGCAGAGCAGCAGGAGTTCAATAGAAATTCACCTCTAAGTTGTGGGCGGGACTCCCTTTCTTATCAACAATCTGTTTACACACTCCTGCTCCTAGAGCCCCTCACATCCTCAACCTAGCATTAGAAGTGCAACTAAAATGGCAATCAATATCAGAGCTATCCAACCAAAGATGTTAATGGATTTATTTGTCTTCAAGTGGATGTTTGTGGCCTGCAGATGTAGGTTCTATGTCACAACTACAAACTTTTTGCAATGGCATTTTCTTATCTGCACCTGATTTATCACAATTGAATAAAGAAATAATTAGAAACGCCATTTTAATCTGAATTGTCTTTATATTTGTCCTCCATCATGAGAAAATTGCAACAAAAACATGTTGAAAACACAATTTTCATTGGATTGAGTCTTTACACAGCCACTTTCCTGGTTAACAGTGGGGGTGTGTATTGGCATGAGTCTGGTGATACGAAATGTGTCGGAACACATTTTCTTTCCTTTTCACATGACGATGTGATGTTTCCTCTTGTTTGAGCACACAGATCATGCATTTTCCACATGGGCACAAGTACAGCCAGTGTTACACGACAATATTGTAGTAATACAGGGTTTTCTGATATGTCAAATCTAAAAGAAGCTGAGGCTTTACAGTTTGTTAGGACCACATATCAGCCCACAATAGAGAAAATGCTAACGTCAGTCAAAAATGTATAACGAATAATGGACTTTCTAGTTGTTTTGGTCAAACATATTTAGACACTGATCATTTTTTTTACTTTTTGATTAGGTTGTGTGCAAATGAAAGATTGTTTATCTGATGGATTTAGTGTTTTAAAATGTTTCATTTCTAGTAAAAAGCTAGAGATTCTCAAACAAAATCTTTTGTGCCATCCAACTTCAGCTGCATGCTGAAGTTAGTTTTTTCCTTGGAATGCATAAAACTCCATCTACAGCAAGAAACCTACAACATGAAGCTAAGACGTTTGATTGTCATTCCCAGCTCTGCCTCAGCCAGTCATCACCTGATGCGCGATTCTCCAGACACAAAGTGATCTGGATTTTTCTAAAGCATGTTTCTGTTTGTTAACATCCGCTGGTCAGTGTCCTGAGTAACAACAGACTAACTTTATATTTAATGAAACATGTTCACGCCAAACACATCCTGTTACCTGGAAGAGGAGAGGAGACACATGTGAGGAAGACTTCTGTTGCCTTCATCCGAAAGAGCATTTAGGTTATCAGGTTTTTGTTTTAGCATGATGCAACACACCTTCAGGAACAGAAATATTACTGCCATCTAGTGTTTGTCTGTGTTAATACAGAGTTGCAGAACATGGAGCTATTGTCCATCACAGTTGCAAAAAGCTACAAAGTTTTATTAGTTCAAACATCTAGGTAGAGAAGTGTGAGGACATACACAAATGTTCAAAATGTTACCATGAACACAATTAGTACTCATACAACACCGTTACTCCATATGTCAGGACCTCATCCTTGTTCTCAAAAACATACAATGGAGTTTCATACAAACACGACTCTGTCTCACATTTCTCTCACCTTTTGATTCATGGAACAAGGTAAGGAAAGTTCTGTTTGGGTGTGAAATGTTTTGGACACATTCTCTAAAGATCCATTCTGGGGAAAGTTCTGTTTTTAGTATTTGGGGTTTTTTGCGCTCTCACCTCGAGAAGTTTAAGTCCCAGCTGGAACCTGTCTGTGGGGAGTTTGCATGTTCTCCCCGTGCATGCGTGCGTTTTCTCCGGGGACTCCGGCTTCCTCCCACCGTCCAAAAACATGCTTCATAGGTTCATTGGTTACTCTAAATTGTCCATAGGTGTGAGTGTGCATGAGTGTGTAATTGTGGCCCTGCAACAGACTGGCGACCTGTCCAGGAGGAACTCTGCATTCACATGCAAGTGGCCGGGATAGGCTCCAGCAGCCCCGTGACCCCGAAAGGGACAAAACGGGTAATAAAATGCATGGATAGATAGATGAAATGATGAAAATTGTATTTTTAATGTGTATTTTTTGATGATGGAGGACATATGTAAAGAAAATTGAGATTAAAACTGCACTTCTTAGTATTTCTTTATTCAAATTGTTGTGCATCAGGAGCAGAGGAAAAATACAGTTTTTTAAAAGCTTGCAGTTGTGACGTAGAAGCTACAATTGCAATTCACAAGCTCCCTGCTCTGCTCCATTCTGATGTTCCGCTGTCAGACAAATAAATCCATGAACGTCTTTGTTTTCCTGGTCTGAGCTGGAATCTGGACAAAACGGTACGGCTGGATAGATCTGATGTTGCTCACCACTGTTGTTGCATCAGTAATATTAGGTTAGCTTATCAAAACAGATGATCATCACATCACTACCATCTGATGACAACTCTGACAAAGACGGAAGATGTCCATCGAAACATATCATGTATGTGAATAAGAACAAAACATGAGTCACATAACAGAAGAACCTAAGAAGTCAGTTAATAATACAGACACTATGAACGTTATTGAACAGACTTTTGATCTTTTGTAAAAAAAAACATCTGCATTTTTTCATCTGCTCCTTATTCACAACAAATTAAATAATATAAAAAACAGAAAAATGGAGTTATAACCTTAATTTTCTATATATATGTCCTCCATCGTGAGAAAAATCCCTCAAGAACATGTTAAAACACCCAAACACCCATTTTCAGTTGTTTTTGTTCCTGAACAGTTGTTTGTTTTTTTTAAACTTAGTTTTTTTTTTTTAACTTAGTTATGTATTTGAAAAAAAAAATGTATTTTTTTACAAGTTTTTTACAGTTTTACAGTTGATCACAAAAATATATGTATATATTTTTTATATGTTTAGTGACTCAGTTGCGTTCTTATTCACATACATGATATGCATTTTGCAGACCACATTATTTTTACACTTTTGCAGCTGTATTTATTTAATATTTGATATTTATTTCTTTATTTAATAAGAATCTCATTTTTGATAATAATTTTTCATAATAATTTTAGTAATATTTTTAATTATCTAATATGAATGTCATTTGTGATGTCCTTTTTTGATGTTATATTATATAGATCATTTCTGAATGTCATTTTTGCTGCCACAGATAAATGAAATTTCCCCATTGTGGGATTAATAAACTCATCCATCCATCCATCTAAAACATGGAATGAGCAACATGCAACACAGGAGCAGAAGATGACGATCACTGGGATCTAGCAGCTGCTCCTGTGGATCACAGATGGATCAACTACTCTCTTGCACTGCTGTCATTAACCCCCAGTCAGGGTTTTGTTCTGTAAAAAAAAGGGTGAGGGTGATTTCTGTGGTTGAGCACCCCCCCCCCCCCCCCCGCTCACTCCTTTCCTCTGCCACCAAGTGACGGATCGATCAAAGAGCAACAGCACTGAAGAAGCACAGAGGGATTCAGGATTTACATCGTCCTCTGACACGCTCACATAAACACTACAAATGATAAAGAAACTACAGTCCGTCAAGGACACCGGCTCTCGTTTAGCCGTTCAAAGTTGAAAGATTTGTCGTCTTCCCTCTGTCTGATATCAGAGCGAAGCTCGCAGCCTTTGTGAATTATTTAGTTTATTGACCTCTGCAGGGATTTAATGTGAAGGTCATTTCCTGCTGGCATGTGGAGAGCCGGCGGGGTCCTCAGGTGACACGGCCAAGGTCGTCTGTCTCCCTCCAGTTAATAATATATTTGTCACACGGGGCGTGTTGCCCCCCCCCCCCAACGCACTACCTCTGCCTTCCACTTGATTAGTGCAACCAATAAGGACTGCCAAAGATAATAAAGCAGACATTGGCTTAAGGAGATGTGGTAAATCCACCCCCCTCCCCCCTACACAGATACACAAATTGAGACCCCCCCCCCCCCCCCTGTTCTTGTTTTATTGTTTCCAGGATGAAGGTTAAAGGGAGATGCTGAACGGACAGAACAGCCTGAGGGGCCTTGGAGGGCCTGGCTGCAGCAGCCGCTCGAGTGGCCAGCATCAGCAGCAGCCCTGCAGCCCCGTCCCACCCAGGACCGCAGACAGCACACTCCACCCAAGAGTCAGAGGGGCAGGAGGGTGAACTAGAGAGGCCAGGGGCTTAAAACAGATGATGACGGGGGGCAGGAGAGAGCCTGGAGTTCCTGACCGTGTCTGTCACTGATAATGATCACAGAGGGCTATGGAGCCGTAGTTGTGCCGCTGCTTGGCTGAGACAAAACGCCAGGAGAATGAGAGAGGGGGAGAGCAGGGCATACTCCAAAAAAGATGCTGTAACACCTCAGTGGAGAGAATGAGAAGATGGTTAGCAGGAGTCTGGCGCTGACAGGAAGAGAGGGTGGCTGAAAAGGTGCTGTAGTCAAGGGGGTGGAGCTGCAGTTTTTCCTAGAAACATTTGCACCAGAACATTAAGATTAAATGTCTATTTCTGTGTATTTCTTGATTCAAACTATTTTGTATCAGGAGCAGACAAAAATGCTGTTTAAAAAGATCGTATTTGTAAAGTAGGTTATACATAGAGTGCCCCATGAGCTTCCTGCTCCGCCTCATTCTGATCATCCACCTGCAGACAAGGAGATTCATGAACATCTTTGTTTTCCTCATCTGAGCTGGAATCTGGATCAGAACTGGACGGCTGGAAAGCTCCAATGTTGATCACCACTGTAAACAGATGGGTGTCTGGAAGTGGAGGTGGGCCTATTGTCACTCGCCCGGGGAGTAAGTTAACCACCACTGGCATGTCTACAGACTGCACATTAACAGTTTCGAAGAACTTTTTTATTTGCAGCTCTCTAGTCCCAGGCTTTAGTCTCTCTTTCCTTTTCTCTAACCCTTGTGCTATCATAGGCACTTTGACATTGGCAGTGGGATCCTCTAGACCAGTGTTTTTCAACCTTTTCTGAGCCAAGGCACACTTTAACCTTGACAAAAATCCTGCGGCACACCAGCATCTAAAATTTAAAAAAAAGGAGAAACTCATAGTCTGTGTCTATCTACAGCCCCTCTGCAATCTCATATGCATTTTTGTGATAATTGTGGCAGCAAAAGCTGGAAGTTGCAGCTGTTTTTTCTAAAAGATGTAATAACAGTTAAGTTAGAAGATTTAAAAACTGTTTGATTTGTTTTCGTCATGGTTTCAAGACGTTTAAAAAGTAAGATTCATTGTGCGCTGAGACGCTGTCACTTTAACCCAATGCATCATGGGAGATGTAGTGATGGCAGACAGACTCTCTTCTCTGAGCTTCATGGTTTTGTTCACTTGTTCCACGGTCTGACACCGGATTATGTGGAAAGCTACACCGCTAAAGACGAGCTTTAGCTGGTATTTTTGTTAGAACTGAGCAACTTTATGAGCAGAATTGGAACAAGGAGTGAAGACTTTAACCACTTCTGATTGGTCAGACTGATGACGTGTGATTAAGACTCCAAGAATGATTGGTGGAGACATTTAAAGGGGCGGGACTTTTCCTAAAACAGTTATGGCGGCAGCTAAATCACGGTACCGTCATCTTATCAAAATATCTTTAATAGAATCAAATAAACACAAAGAAAAAAGTATTTTACGATCTTTTATATTCCTAACTACTCAGTGTTTTATCAGGGCCTGTTTGGATGAACAGAGAGCTGATATCCTGGAGATGGAAAATGTTTTTAGATCAGTTAATGAGAGTAATTTCCCACGGCACACCTGACCATCTGTGCCGTGGCACACCAGTTGAAATGACTGATCTAGACCCCACAAGACAGCTGAACCTTTTCTTCAATGATTTGTGATCTTCACTGGACGTGTAGGGAGAATGCGTCAACGGTCATCTTAACCCCAGGATAGAACAAGGACTAATAAAGCTGCCGGACAGCAATGAAAAGAAGTTCAGAGACATGGCTTTGACTGTGTTTCTCTGTGACAGACTCCTTCTGGGCTTCTGCTGCCAGGGGGCCCCCGCCCAGCACATCAGACTGGGGAGGTCCCCTGCACAGGTGCCTGTTGGCCTGCTCATTAATGAGTGCTGGGGCAGAAATTCAGGGCAAGGTCTTCAGTTCCAAAGTAACTCTGTGGCTGAGACCTCATCTGGAACCAGACAAGCCCATTGTAGCAGCAAATAAAACAATATTGATTTTGCAAGTGGCAACTGGGCTGTGCATCTTATTGATCAGGATCAAGCACTTATCACTCTGTAGACCCAGACTGTGCCGGTGTTTCACGCAAGTCTCAGGTCTTAATTAGGACAGTGGCCTTTACATGCTTCCTCGCCTAATGAAGCTCCAGTGAGACTGCTGTGTTTGACCTTCTGTGCAGCGGGGCGGGCCAAGTGCCCTTCTTCCTTTGCTGGAAAAATATTACTGTCAGATCAGATGGAAAACGTAGATGTGCTCTTTTCCGCTGCCCGCTAATCTCTAATAAACATTTCTCCTGTTTATTCAAAGCCCTGACAGGGGACCAGACGTGAAGACAATGACAGCGGTTTGGAAATGTTTTTATCTGTGTTACCACGGAAAATAAAATAAAAACGACTTTCTATGGGTTTTTTGTGCTGCACTCTAATGCAACTGTTAAGGTCATGGTCTATGAGGTGTGTTAACATGGTTTATGTCTAGCTGTTATTACTGGTATGTTAGTAAAACGATGGTTGCTGAAGGAACAACCAGGCGTCCAGCAGATGTTACATCCTACAGTCAAAGAGGCCTGAGACGCAGTCAATTGTTTTTTTCGTTCCCTGGTTTATTTCAGTCCAAAAGGTTCAATTAAAATATGTTAAACATGTTTCCAGTCATGAAACCACCATAAGAATTGTTCAAATGTTTCCGATCTATCAGGAAATCCAGTGCTCTGCTGTGACTTTGTTGGTTGAGTGTTTTGGGTGAGGAGGGTCATTCTGCCAGAAGATTTGCTCCTTAAAATTCTTCAAAGTTGAACTTCTTTTTTCACAACATTTTAATCTAAAATGTAGTAATATACACATTTACCTATTCAAAATGAGTAGTGGTCAATCTCAGTCGACTTTAGTTAATTTTTTAAAGACTTTTGAAAGTTTATTATCATTGCTATGTTTTCTTCGCACTTGCCAAACCTCAAGTGGCATTTGAAAACCGTCTTTAAAAGAAAAAACACAACACAGAATGTTTTCATATAAGGAAACAGTTCATGTAGAAGAAATGATTGTATTCCGAAAATTTGACAAAGAAATTACCTTATTTTGTTTAAACCTTGTGCTATCTTAGGCACTTTAACGTTGGGAGTTGGGTCATCTAGACCCACTAGACAGTGCTCTGAACCTTTTTTCTTCAATGATTTGTGATCTTCACTGGTGTCCATGAATTACATGAAATCTTTCCACCTTTATCCACCTTTGTCATGGTAGGAAGAACACGTCAATGTAAGGGGGGGGGAGTCATCTAAGATAGCACAAGGGTTAAAGTTTTTTCTTACTTTGACTGAGTTGAATCTGTTTTCCCTAACAAGCACAAAGACCGTTTAGTGTTACCAAGTTCCAAATATTGTCTACATGTGGTGTCACTCACAGTAAAAAATCAACCTGATAGCACACATTTTTATAAAATTACCCATTGGAAGGGACAAGCCGAAAGGTGAACAACAACAACCCATTGGATAATTTCATTAAATTTACAGCTCATCTATTTGTGGACACACATCTTTCTTCTGAATATCAGCCTGGGGGGTATTCCAGAAAGCAGGTTATGCTAGCTCCCACGGTAAGTTTGAGGCTGAGGAAGTTGATAACCTCAGCTTTCGGTTCCAGAAATGGAGGTATGTTTCAGGGTAGGTCAAGTTGCCATGGCAACTCATGCTCTGAACATAACCTGGTCCGGAGCAGGTTTAGTTGAAGCTTAGTTTGTTTACAGAGAGGTGAAGCAGCATGGCGTGTCCATTTGAAGATGATTTAGTGGATGAAAAAGCTATATACTTTTTCCACCGTGAGAGGATGATAAGACAATGTATGGATGTTAGAAAAATAAACGTTTTTAGAGACCATTTCCCATTGATTCTGAATGTCTACCGTATTTGAACTAGTGCCTTTTTTGTTTATTTCTAGGTGGATTCATTTCCATTTGTTTAACCCCTGTGCTATCTTATGACCCCACCCTCACATTGACGTGTTCTCCCTACCATGACAAAGGTGGATAAAGGTGGAAAGATTTCATGTAATCCATGGACACCAGTGAAGATCACAAATCATTGAAGAAAAAAGGTTCAGAGCACTGTCTAGTGGGTCTAGATGACCCCACTCCCAATGGTAAAGTGCCTTGGATAGCACAAGGGTTAAAAAAAAGCCAAATCCTGGTCTGAAATGTCCCAAAGAGAGGCCACAGGGGAAACCATTAGTAATCTATTTGGGCCCACTTAAGTTGAAAAAATAAATTTTATATCAGAACAATTGGAGAAGTAGTTCAGTTCCTTGCTGTAAATGAACTTCCACTTGGCAGTGTGGAAAGGTCAAATGATGAGTATTTCTCTGCAGGACTGTTCTTAAAAAAGATTGATTACACACTGAAAAAGCACCCAGAGTTTAACTAAATAAACAAACACATGCCACAAAGTGCAAAATACACCTCTCACATTATCCAAAGTAAAATGATTGAAACATTGGCATAAATGGTATTAAATAAAATTAAAGATAATTATAACAAAGCAGATTCTGCAGGGCTTTAGACCCAAAAGTGATGGAACCAGAGACGGATGCAATGGGGAGAATCTGTCAGTCAAGATTAGATTTGTCTGTAAAGGTATTCCAGAGGAACACCTGATTGGTCTGCTTGACCTCAATCTGTTAAATGCAGAATTTATTACCACCCAAATGCTTGAGCATCTTTCTGCTTCAGGTTATAGTGCAGCTGAAACATTTTATAAGGTGAGGATGATGACAGGTGAAGTACAAAAATACAGACAGATACACACCTAACCCTTGTGCTATCTTGTGGGGAATTCCGGCTGAGGTGAAGAATTACAGGTATAAAGGAGCTTTGGAAGACTGTGGGTCTCCAGCACAATTATCTGACCCCACAAGATAGCACAAGGGTTACGCATGCACACTAAAAAAAACCAAAACAGCAAATGCAGAAAAAAAGGAAGGAAAGAAGCAAATATCAAATGGACAGAGGAGGACTTCAGACCCCCAGAGAAAGAAGGGGGACTCTTTACTATAACACAACAGAACAAAGCACAGGAAAGGGAGCAAACAGGAAAAAACAGAAAACACAGCTGAACTCCAGGAAGCCTCCAACCAAGACTGGCCGCTCTGCTAACTGACCGCTCTGACCACTTGTGTCAATTATACTGAAAATTCTTGTGTTTATTATAAAAACAGATCCTTACCTGCTGCAGCATTTAAGTGCAGCCAGCATTTACTGCTTATAGGATAGCGTCAGCTTTCATGTAGAACTTACCTGTCTTTATGTAATTTCAAGAGTCGGAACAAGTTGGTTGTTGTTGAGTCTCTGTAGGTAATCCTTTCACCTGCTTGTTTTGCAAAACTCAAACTGTTTTTCTGTTGGCAACCTCGTAACTTTTATACCGGGACCTGATGACGGCGTCCCCTAGAACTGATGCCCTAATTGACAGTTTTTCTTCTTTGCTTGTCTTGCAATCTGATTGGTTGGATTGTCAGATCAAGCCAACGGGGACCTAGTACAAACGTACAAAAGGCCCATTTAGATGTCACATATAGCAAATGATATTCAGTCTAGAAGGTTATCTCAAGCTCGGCTGTGGTTCTGTGCATCCACTGAACCACAGCCGAGCTTGTCCTGCTGTCAGATCTGTTCTGTCTGCTTTCATACAGAACACAGAGGGATCTAGTCTTAGATTAGTGAGCTAAGAAGGAGCTCTGCCACTCAAGGTGCTGTCAGTCACCCCATCCTGGTAGTAGGTCAATCGATGGTTGCTCTTTCCTCTCTGCCTCTGCTCTTTCTCTCATTCTCTCTGTTTCCACTGATCTTCTCAGATCAGTGGAGGGGGGAGAAAATCAATGGAGTAAAGTAATCACTTGGCGGAAGATACAGCGAAGGCCTAAGGCCTACTCGACTACCTGAGTTCCATTTCACGCCTCAGCAGCTGCAACACAAACACACAAAGCTAGCCTGTCCTCCCATCTTAAACAGCACGATCAGCCTGATGCTCGGTACCCCCACCGACCTACTCCTCCCCAGAGGAAATTCCCTGATTGCACTGCAGTGCCTCACTGCTGTCTATCCAATAGGTTGGTATTGATCCGCAGACCCACACACTCGGGCAGTGATAGCGCCGGTCATAGTTTATTTCCAAAATGCAGAGTGGCAAAACGGGTCTGTTTTGACTGTAACATGATTGGAGCCCTGTTTGACAGCCCTGCCTTTTTTGAGCCTCCAAAGTGCTGCAACAGTCCATTGAATTGATGAGGCAGGTCACGGTGCATGTCAGGTCCACCACTCTCATGTAGGATTTCTTCATACAAATGAGTCCATCTCTGACCTTCAGTTGACCTCACAATGAGGTGGGTGAGGTCACAGTGGTGTGTCAGGAAGGACATGTTGGTTAAAACTTTTATAACCTAACCAGGGGTTGTGGAACGTTTTCAGGGTCTCGGATCCTTCTGCATGTCCTGTATATACAAGGGTCAATCATGTGTTGAAATTCAAGTTGAACAGAGAGGTCTGAATATGGAAGTGGAGGATATTTTCCCCTAAAAAACTAACAACTCTCCAAACTGGCAACCGGTCCTTGTGTTCTGCTTTGACAGACAGAAGTGTCTGATTGGGCCTGACTCCACCCACCCCGCACCCTGCGTCTAGGCTCTGGTGTTTAGACATCTATGATCTGAGCTCATTCAAGCACAACAAGACGCTGTCAGCGCAGAGACTAACTGCCACAAATTGTGGATTTATTTCATGCACATTTTTCGGTAACACAAATAAATCTTTACTCACATTTCTAATATATTTCCGTATTGAAATAATGCATGTGACAGTTAAACAAATGTAATAACTCAAAAAAAAGCTCCTCCTCCTCCTCAGTGAGCGGTATATCCCTTTGAGCCTGATAAAAGTTGATGTAACCCTTCTGCTATCTTAGATGACCCCACCCTTACATTGACGTGTTCTCCCTACCATGACAAAGGTGGATAAAGGTAGAAAGATTTCATGTAATCCATGGACACCAGTGAAGATCACAAATCATTGAAGAAAAATGGTTCAGAGCACTGTCTAGTGGGTCTAGATGACCCAACTCCCAATGGTAAAGTGCCTAGGATAGCACAAAGGTTAAAGGGAAGCTAAGCCACTCCTGTGTTGTCTTAGTTCAGACTTTTGTGTGATGTAGAATTTGTCACATGACTCCTGTCTTGTGCCAGATTGGAGCTGGTTCTGGACTGTACTGCACACTTCAGCTGAACTGATCTGATTGAACAGGTTTAGCCTTATGTTTATGGCTCCGCCTTCACTCATTGAAGAGGCTTCATCTAGAGAACTTCACCATGCATTTTGCTTTTAACTGCAGTGAAACAGGAGCTGAAAAACTTTTCCAAAACATGCAATAGACTCATGACTGAGATCATCATGGTATCAAGGCCACTTCCAAAGCCACATTCCAGCAAACCTTTGGTTTCTTCTCAGCAGACAGCAGAATTTTTGGTGAGCAGGGTCACCTTGATCATTGATGACTCTCGTCCTCCTCTTGCTCTCTCTCTTTCCCCCTTCTTGTTTGTGCTGTTCTGTTATCTTTTCATTCTTCTCTCACTCGCTCCCCGAAGCTATCTCGGGACGAACACCTCATTGTTTTGGTCCTTGTGCTGCTCTCCAAAAGTGTGTGATGTTGAGCAGATTTGCACTCTATTTGACCTTTTAATGTCTAAAGGAGGAGAGGTCAAGTCTCTGTCAACTGTTCAGTGTGCGACTGTCCATCTTAGCCAAAGATGAACACATTTACCTGACGATGTTGATTATTGGAGACTGGACTGAAGTGCCACTTCTTGTAATTCTAGACCTGAAACAAATGAACTGTAAAGTTCAGTTCATGCTCCTCTGCCATCCCTGTTTACCACCCACTGGGCGACTAGGATCATTCCGTTCATCTAATAGGTATTGTAACAAAATAGGATTTAATTGATTTAATTAAATTCTGTTTGATCTCTGCCAAAGTAAAAAAAGATTCTTTATGTTTGCAGGCTGAAGCACACAAAAGGTCTATGAAGAACTTTTAAGTTTAAGTGGTGAATGGTGGATACTTGTTTAGTGCTTTTCTAACACTTTACAGTCACAGTCCCGTTCACCCACTCACACACTCACACACGCACACACACACACACACACACACGCACACACACACACACACACACACACACACCCACACACGCACACACACGCACACACACACACGCACACACACACACACAAATTCACACACTGATTTAGTGTAGAAAGGAAACTAAGAGAAAACTTCTGGAGAAAAAGTATTCAGCATTTCTTGTTTACTTTATTTTATTTTATTTATTTCAATAAAAACAACAATGGATGAATTTATACACTCGCTGATTATCTATAGTCAGTCATTGAAAAGTCTATTAAACAAAACGATAAACCTGTTTGAAGTGGAGATCAGCAGAAGCTGGAGCTTATTTAAGCTTAATTCCTTATTCTGTTTTTAAAAATCCAAAACATCAACAACAAAACTCCACACAATATATAGATAATATCAATATCATTATCTGTCTAATGATTTATCAATCAACATAGTGTCATCAGCACATCATAATAGTTAAGTAATAAATAATTACCCAGGTATTAATTCCAATCAAGGGGCTCCGGCATCAACAGAAGTAACTATTGAGTGATCTAATGTAAAGATTGAAAATCATGTCTTTGTATTTATATTTGAAATGGCAAACATTTGGCCATTGTGTTATCTCTGTAGGTGCTTCTTTCCACAGTTTTAATGCGATTACTGTAATGCAGAAACTCTGTAATGCTGTTCTAAGTTTCATTGTTTTCAGATTCAATGTCCCCTTTATCCTGTAGCCTCCTTTCCTTTCAAAAACATTTTTGTAACTGAAGCTTTGGCGCTATTTCATAATGGAAGATCTACCTTACGTACTCTGGGTTCACTCACTCTACACACCACTCATCAAATAAGCCTTTATTCTAAATCAATAGCTACATTTCCCGTATTCCCCATATTTCTGCTTTTAACCCTTGTGCTATCCTAGGCACGGGTCATCTAGACCCACTAGACAGTGGTCTGAACCTTTTTTCTTCAATGATTTGTGATCTTCACTGGTGTCCATGGATTACATGAAATCTTTCCACCTTTATCCACCTTTGTCATGGTAGGGAGAACACGTCAATGGAAGGGGGGGGGGGGGGGTCATCTAAGAAAGCACAAGGGCTAAATTCATGGATGTTTTTCTCTCCACATTCCAGACGGTTTTGCCAGCCTTCCTCCGCCCAGTTCTCCACCTGGACCAATACTATGTCATGGACTGGCCTTTACCACCATCGAGGCTCTGGGGTTTATCCATGTCTGGTCCAAGCTTTTCCCAGTAGGATAAAGACATCTTACCGCCAAAGGGCTATGGACTATTTCATGCACATTTTTGTATCACAATTAAATCTTTATCATTCGCATTTATAAGGTCTCTCCTTGTTGAAATGGAGTTTACTTCCTCACTCTTAAGCTCCAGCACCACTGGATGCTGAAGTGGGATGAAGGCAAAGACCGCTGATAGAAACCAGCTTCATTGATCGACTTTACTCCGAATACACAAGTAATAAACATAGATGTGGAATTTCCCATTTTATTTGGTACAAAGAGATTTATCAGCCCTTCTTAAACATAAACATGACCTGAACTAAAGATTCATGTGATAAAAATATTAGGTCACGCAGTGGGTCAGGGTTGTTTTGATCGTTTCTTCTGGATTGTTTTTTTATGGAGAGAAATTAGACTCAGTCGGATTTGTGCGTGCGTAATTCTTGATTTGTGCGTAAATTAGGATCTGTGTATGCATATTCTTGCTTTGTGCGTGCGTAAATTTGGATTTGTGCATAAATTTGGATTTGTGTGTGATTTGTTACTCACATAATACGTTTTGTGTATAAGTTAAAAAAATATAAAATGAAAAAAATACAAAATGCAATTTACGTATGCACAAATTAAGATTACAACAGCTTGAAACTACTTACACACACACATCTTTAAAAAACACGCACAAATCCCTTGTTACGCACACACGAAGCCAAAGTTACGCACGGATCCACCGTGAGACTGTTTTCACGTCTCACAATTCCGTCCGTAAGTGCTGCGTTTAAATACCAGTGGAATGCTCGGTCATTAGAATTTTCCTATCGGCCTTTCCTTCTCAACGTATTTCCTTCAGTGGGTGTAGCAGGGCTTTAAAAAACTTTGAAGGAAAATAAAAATTATCGTCTGAGAATATGACGTTCACTTTTAAACGCTAATATATATGTTGAAAGTATATTATTCTCCGAGACACCGAATTGATGTAAAATGCGTAACAGGAACGACCAGTAAGGGGCACTGTGTTTTTCTTCCGGAAAAATCAAAGGCAGTCAGACTGAGAGAGTCACGGGAAGAATGGCGGGCCATCTTGGTGGTCAGCGCCCCGAAGTAAGTAGCCTCTATGTTCAACACTAACATCTACCGTCTTCATGTATTGATTGAGTCATTGCCTGGATACGTTTGGAAGGGAAGGCTGATAGGAAAATTCTAATGACCGAGCATTCCACTGGTATTTAAACGCAGCACTTACGGACGAATTTGTGAGACGTGAAAACAGTCTCACGGTAGATCCGTGCGTAACTTTGGCTTCGTCTGTGCGTAACAAGGGATTTGTGCGTGTTTTTTTAAAGATGTGTGTGTGTAAGTAGTTTCAAGCTGTTGTAATCTTAATTTGTGCATACGTAAATTGCATTTTGTATTTTTTTCATTTTACATTTTTTTAACTTATACACAAAACGTATTATGTGAGTAACAAATCACGCACAAATCCAAATTTATGCACAAATCCTAATTTACGCACGCACAAAGCAAGAATATGCATACACAAATCCTAATTTACGCACAAATCAAGAATTACGCACGCACAAATCCGACTGAGTCTAATTTCTCTCCATATTTTTTCTTCCTGTGTAAGCGCTCACACAGCTTCAGCGACTCTTGTGGAATCCAAAATTAAGTCAGACTGTGCTTCAGGGACACTTTCAGTGAACTCGGCTTTGTGATGACAGACAGGAATTTCAGAGTTTTGTCTTTCAGCAGAATCAGACCAGCAGAGTGAAGCCGTCTATTGGAGTTCATGGTTCAACCATTCCAGCTGAAACTGGACATCCGTGTTGGAGTCCCGCAGGTGATTATCCCTTGTGCTATCCTAGACACTTTAGCATTGGGAGTTGGGTCATCTAGACCCACTAGACAGTGCTCTGAACCTTTTTTCTTCAATGATTTGTGATCTTCACTGGTGTCCATGGATTACATGAAATCTTTCCACCTTTATCCACCTTTGTCATGGTAGGGAGAACACGTCAATGGAAGGGGGGGTCATCTAAGATAGCACAAGGGTTACGAAGGACCATTAATGCAGCAAATGTGGGAATTCAATATTACTAAACATCAATACATAATCAAAATGTGTCATACTAAAGTTCTGAGCATTACTTGAACCTGCACAATTGAACTGTATCTAAAATCCAAAAGAAACTTGGCATATCTGCACATACTGGAATAGAATGTTCAAAACTTACATTTGTAACAAGAATTTTAAACAAACTTCCCAACATTTAGATTAACCTTATAAAAACTGTAATTAATGCATTTATGGAAAAGCTTAGACAATGATCAGTTCCAGTTCAAAACCTTAACTGCAAATAAATTGAATCTTAATTTGTTTAACTGATGTGTGTTAGATAAAGTGTCCACAGATTCTAAAGAAAAGTCAATTTATCCACTTAAGTTTTTTAATCTGCTGTCAGCTGAGGTCCATATTTTCCACAAACATTGTTGACCCACTGATTAAAGCTGTTCCGAACACAAATAACAGTTTTTTCTGGACTCAGATCAACCTGGCTGCCGTAGGGTCAGAAGGACATTTCCTCTCAGCTGATTGGACACTGCACCAGGTTACCACTGCAAAGGTCCAGCATATGAGTGCAGTATATGGAGTCTACTTGGCCTCATCACTCCTGAGAAATAAACTTCAAGCTCAAAAGAAAAGAACATTCAGATCAGCTAAAATGTGGTGGCTTTTTTTGATCATCTGAGGAGTTTATGAAGATCATAAAAGTGAGCAACATCCACTGCAGATGAATCTAAGCACAGGTCGATGCTGTGAGCTTGTACCATTTTGTGCTCAGTCACTACTCTTATCTGTTTCTCGCTGATCCTCATGACATCGTCTCTTGCCTTTGCTTGAGCAGAGAAGCCGTGAACCTTTGTCACATTCTTTACAGTGGTCATGAAAGCTTTGAGCCTCTTTCACCTCTCTGCCTGCTCTCTGATCTCAACCTTCATGTCATGAACTTCTGTTTCAGCTTCTGAGCAGTCTTACTGGCATAAATTGTGTGGGAACTCTAGAGACATCCCTCTGTATGGTCTGGGCTGGTCAGGCCATGCTGTCAAGAACCAGTGGTGAACTTAGTTGATAACAGTGATGTTAAAGCACTGCCCCACGTGGGGCAGTGCTTTAACATCACTGTTATCAACTAAGTTCATGCGCGCATGTCTCATAATAATGCAGCATATTTGAATTGTCAGTAATAATAATGAATTATTCTGGATTTTTACTGTAAAAGTTCAGGTTATCAAGTAACAAGTCTGAGTTTTTATACAGCAGATGGGGGGAGATGCTGCTCCACTCAGCGTGAACACAACATCTGGCCATAAATGACAGCATTTCTATACTCTGAATGCAAGCATGTTACATGTTTGTCACAAACTACTTATTGTTCTTCTGCCAACGGTTCTGTGTTTTTCCCTGATCTGAGTGAAACATCCTGTCTCAGTAAAAGACCACTGGTTAAGTCTAGAATCCTATTTGAGTAGAAATGAAAATACTATTCATTTGAAGTTTTTCTGTGCAGTAACCCATATGCGCATCTGTTGGTAAGGTTAAACAAAAGGCAGTATTATGTAAAGATAACCAGAGGAAATGCAGTATTTAAAATTCTTTTTTTTTAAAGAAAGAAGCTGGAATCAAACCTTCAGTCACCTTTTTGATTAGACCAAACCTGAATCCAGAAACTACCAGGGTACCAGCGGTCTGACAGGAAGCACAAAGAACCATGGCAACTCCACATATCCTCCTGAGTACCGGAAAAGAAAAATCCAGTCAGATTGTTTTTAAATCCACCAAAAACTACATTTCCCAGAGGCCAACCCTTTACATTTGGTGTCATTGGAAAGCCGTAAATGTCCTCAAAGGGCACATTTGCATTGCTGGCTGTCAGGATGGAGAGAAGTTGGGGAGAGACAGACCCACCACCGACAGTTTTTCGGCCTTCTTTTGAAAAGGTCCAGGCAGAGACCTGCTTTTTTCAGCAGGACTACATCTGCCCCTGTAGGGCATGGTTAATGTTAAATACTGTTTCTTCATTTCTTTTCCTCTTTAACAAGAAGAAACAACAGCTTATCATGTCCATAGCAGCTGGATCCAATATGAAGACCCTTGTAGCGTATACCTCTTTAACTCTATCCGAGGAATTCAGGAGGAAATCTCATCTTTTTTACTTGTAAAGACTGAGATTTAGCTTGATAACCCCCCAGGCTAATTTCTATTAAATCACAACATTACATTTTGTAATTCAAATAATCTTTATTATCATCCAGACTGTTTCTTTTTCTTAGCGAAATAAAACTGTTAAATCAGTTAGAAGTTTACTAAACTGCATTTGTCCCTGTTCACAGTCTGACAGACGTCACTGCCATGTTGGTGTTTTTGGAGTAAATGTTACCTTCAGTGTGTCAGGCGTCTGGCTTCATGGTTAAAGTTGACAGTCTTTGCAGAGGGATGGGGTCTCGTCTCTAGGATTTGTCTTTAAAATGAAATCAGGTGGATTTTGACTGGTTTTCTTTGAACTGTCAGTTGATTTCTTACATGGGGGGGGGGAGGGGGGGTTATCCCTTGTGCTATCTTAGATGACCCCCCCCCCCCTTACATTGACGTGTTCTCCCTACCATGACAAAGGTGGATAAAGGTGGAAAGATTTCATGTAATCCATGGACACCAGTGAAGATCACAAATCATTGAAGAAAAAAGGTTCAGAGCACTGTCTAGTGGGTCTAGATGACCCAACTCCCAATGGTAAAGTGCCTAGGATAGCACAAGGGTTACTCTGTGCAGGACCCAAACAACAAAGAACAGACACTGGTGGACAGAAATGGAAACTGATGTAACAAAGATATGTAACCCTTGTCAGAACAGGAAGAAGTTTCTGTGGAGAGGTGGGTCTGGAAATCTCTGCTGGACTGTACAGCTCTGACACAAACAAGATGAATGGATGGAATATTTCTTTAAATTGAAACAACAATTGTTTTTCTGTGTTTTCATTGTTTGGGGGTGGTTGACAGGAAGGTTCAGCTGTTCAGAGGAGTGCTGGGGTGTATTTTCAAAGCTTCTTATTAGCTACGACTTGCAGAGCACCATATTGTTTTTGACACCTGCCTCGTTACCTTCATGTTGCTGGATGTTGAAGCCCCCCCTCAGATGCTGAGGTCCTCTCCATCTGTTTTACCTGCTCTATTTATTTCTCATTCTAATCATGCACAGCTTTGATTCCACACAAATCAAGCCTCCTTCATGTGGCGTTTCTCTGTGGGGGGGCTGAGTGATCGAGGCTCCTCCTCATGAGGCCTCAAAAACTGATGCGCCCTTTTGGCTCTCTTGAGGGTGACCTCACAACGTGGAGCACAGTTCCTGTCTCACTCAAGCACCTCGAGCTGAAACGCCAAACTCTGCGTGTCAGGCGTGGGGGGTTTGGGGGGCGGGCAGGCAGCTTTCCCTTGTTGGATGTTGCAGTGGGCCAGAGCAGACTGCTCACGTCAGGGGGAAGACGCTGTTAGTGAGGAAGTATGATGGAGCAGATGGTCCCAGAATTGAAATGTGGCAGACCTTAACTGTGACTGACAGGCTGCTGCTTCCTGACGCGCTCAGACAGCACGTCTGCCGTCTCCCAGAGAAACGCCTGCTTGGAGAAAACCTGCAACGACGGTCGGCTTTAGCTGGTTTGACTTCACATGTTGTTTGTTAATCATACTGGGTTCTCCCTTTGAGGGGCTGAGATTTAGGAGGGCTTAATAGACAACAGGTGGGGAGTCTTATTGCAGTGGGGAGGGGAGGGGGTTGAGGAAGAGGATGGTTGAGCTGTCAGGATGAAGAGTGTCAGACCTGAACCCCAAGGGGGCATACAGCCTGACAGCAGGCAGATCTACTTTTTGTAGTAAATGATCTTTGAGGGGGTGTCAGGATGGACCTCTTTCCTTCCACCCCCAAGACCCAGCTGACCTTCAGGATACTTCAGAGCACGCTCTGGTACTTTCAGCCTCCATTGTCAAAGACAGCAGACAGTTTGAACATTTGTTTTCAACATTCATCAAGATGGAGATGACTGCTGACTGATTTTAGGAATGAAATCTGCATCAGATCCAGGATTCAGTCTAAAGTACAACAACTTTGGCTGAGCTTGGTTATATAATACAATGTAACTCAACACAGAGTTCTAAACAGGGCTGCTTTAAAAATGCATGTGCTTTTCTGCATTTCTAAAGGCTTTAAGTTTTTCCTTGAAAACCCTGTAATTCCACTTTTGTCTCATTGAATCTTCTTGTTGTAAATCAAAGTCAGTTCATCAGATAGTTTATCACCAAACCCTCCTGATGGGAACATTCCATTTTCAGTTCCCCACAACAACAGACTTCAGTGATGGAGCACCAGTGTTTGCCATTCTGTAGTTGTAACTCATTTTCGGTCAGTTGTGAGGCCACTGTGAAGCAGGGGTCCTGCTCTGACCTGGGGTCAAAGGTCATTCTAAGGCCACGGCCAGCACCCTATCAGCTCTCTCAGTGAAGGTCTGAGCCTGGCTCTGTACTCCAGTGTGTCTCTCAGCATAACGTGAGCAGTGACACAGTGGATTATGTAAAGGAGGAGCTGAAGACCCCCCCCCACGCTTTGTTACTGTAAAGCTGAAGGATGAATGTGGCTCTGGGGAGCAAGGACATGGTGAAGGGGTTTACAGTGACTGACATTTACCAAATGACGTCAAGGACGTACTGTTGTGCCCCTGTGACAAGGCACCACACTGCGGAACCGCTGCCCCAAATGCTGTGGACCCCTCCCTTTAAACACACTAAGATCTCACATACGAGTCAGTTGCTGCTCATGTCAGAGGACTGCACATAAGGTCAGCTATCTCCCACATGTGAATGGGGGGGTGAAAACGCTTCATGCTTCATGTCAGACAGCGTACTTCTACTGGGGGAGGGGGGTAACAATAGATCCAATAAATTCTCATTCCTAGCACTCTGACCTTTATTCCTCTTTCAAACTGTGCTCCTCCCTCACAGAAGCTCCATTTGTCCATAAGTCATACATGGTGCCCCCCAGGAATAAAGGTAGCTGCCTCATTTTCTCCTCTCTCTACCTCCTTCTGTTGACTGCTGTCTCCAACCTGCTGACGAGGCAGTGGGGGGGGGGTTAAGGAAAGGGTGAGACCGGTCAGCGCACTCACACAACTTCATTGTGGGGAGGGTGGGGGTCATTTATCCCAGGCAGACAAAGTGTTTCACTTTTTGACCGATGGGGTCAGAAGGTCACACTGAAGGACACCTGGATATCTTCTGGGAGGGGGGCTGTGTGTCCTGGGGTCAGAGGTCAGTGCAGGAATGCTGGGTAAAGAAGACCTGAGAGTGGGGTGAGGGGCAAGACCTCGGCCCCCATGTGTCTGGATGCCAGCGGAGCTGGGGGGGCTCACAAAGCCCTCCATGATAACAGTTCCTGATGAATGTGTGAGGTATGGGGACCTCAACCCCCCAGGCCGTGGACCGGCAGCCGTGCGTGGGCCACTTGGCACCGGGCCGCAGACAGAAAAAAAAACGTACGCCAACTACCGAATTCCGCGTCATGTGACTGTTAGGAGCTGCTCTGATCGCTAAGTTAGTATCTTAATGCTTAACCCTTGTGCTATCCAAGGCACTTTAACGTTGGTAGTTGGGTCATCTAGACCAGTGTTTTTCAACCTTTTTTGAGCCACGACACACTTTAACCTTGACAAAAATCCCGCGGCACACCAGCATCCAAAAAAATAGATAAATAAAAAAAAAAGAAAAAGCTCAGTCTGTATTGATCTACAGCCGCTCTGCAACCTCACATGCATTTTTGTGATAATTGTTGCAGAAAACGCTGGAAGCTGCAGCTGTTTTTTCTAAAAGATGTATTAAAAATTAAGTCAAAAGATTCAAAAACTGTTTGATGTGTGTTCGTTGTTTTAAGACGTTGAGAGGAGAGACTCATTGTGCGCTAAGACAGTCACTTTACTGCATCATGGGAGATGTAGTGCCGATAATCCGCCGACCGCAGAAAGACCAGCGTCTTTGAGCTTCATGGTTTTGTTCACTTGTTCCAGTCTGATACCAGATTCTGTGGAAAGCCACACCGCTAAAGACGAGCTTTAGCTGGTATTTTTGTTAGAACAGAGAGACTTTTTTGCGCTAAATCGAAACAAGGAAGTGAATACTTTAAACACTTCTGATTGGTCAGACTGATGACATGTGATTAAGCCTTCAAGAATGATTGGTGGAGACAGTTAAAGGGGCGGGACTTTTGCTTACACAGTTATAGCTGCAGCTAAATCACGGTATCCCGTTATTCTTATCAAAATGTCTTTAATAGAATCATATAAACACAAAGAAAAAATAATTTTATGATATTTCATATTCTTAACTTCTCAGTGTTTTATCAGGGCCTGTTTGGATGAACAAAGAGCTGATTTCCTGGAGATGGAAATGTTTTTAGATCAGTTAATGAGGGCAATTTCCCACGGCACACTTGACCATCTCCCACGGCACACTAGTGTGCCACGGCACACTAGTGTGCCGTGGCACACTGGTTGAAAAACACTGATCTAGACCCACTAGACAGTGCTCTGAACCTTTTTTCTTCAATGATTTGTGATCTTCACTGGTTTCCATGGATTACATGAAATCTTTCCACCTTTATCCACCTTTGTCATGGTAGGGAGAACACGTCAATGTAAGGTGGGGGGGTCATCTGGACCCCATAGGAGAGCACAAGAGTTAATAAAGCTGCAGACACGGTGCATTCATGTTTAGATTGTATTTAGAACATACCAGTTCTACCACGGTTGGGTCATTTCATTTTGCTTTATTCATACATCACACCCTAAAAGCCGGTCGTGGCAGAAGTTAGCGTCTGATTTTTAGCATCCACTTTGACATTAAAGGGAAAATCTTCATCTCAAAGTCAAAGTTTAAACCAGACACAAATATTTGACAGAGAATGAAGATTCAAAATATGAAAACTCTTTTTTTCCCTGAAAGATTATTTGAAAAAGGGGTTGAGTTCTCAGTGTTATAGTGTTGTTCTATGGAAAAAAAACTGTAATATTGCTTTTATTAATTTACCGTACTTACAAATTAGACACTAATCAACAACTTTGTTTCACTGAATTTTTGTCATCTGTAAAAAAAAATCTACATATCTTTTAAGATTTTCTAATCAAAATTGTCTGTAGTTGTATTTTAATTTCAGAAATAGGTTTTTCAGAAACCCGAAGCTTAAAAAAAAGCGTTGCACAAGTGGCTTGATGAAGACCCAAGACATGCAGGAAAGATGGAGAAAGTGGAAGATAATTCTGATAGAGACACATCATGTTAAAAGCACGGCAACAGGAAGTGAGGTGGAGTCCAGCTCTCAGCAGGTGAGATGCTGCCACCTGCAGGACCAACATGTAGGAAGCTGTGGAGAATCATGTAGAGTCCTGAGAAGGCCTGTGACTCCAACTCTGACAAAACCTGTTTTCATGAGAAATAAGAGAACTTTATCTGAAGAGGACAACACTGTTAGATCTCCGTCTCTACTGTTCACTTTGCATTTTAAATGTCAGAAGAAACTCAGAGTTTAATTCAGTGTCTGTGTCTCCTTTGGACCCCAAAACAACAAAAATGTTCATCATGAAGTTGGAACTTCTTGGAAGGTCAGATCTAAACTGTCCCTAGATGCTGCCGATTTCTATCCAAAGGTCCGAGTTCATTTCACAACCCTGTTTAAGTGAATGGAGATAAAGAAAAGACAGGTTCACATCAAAACATCTGTAAAGCTTTTCAGACCCTTTCACCAAACCTGCTTTACTGAAAATGACAAACGCCTTTACCAATTGACTCTAGAACAGGGGTGGGCACATCACATCACATCACATTTTCTTTAACAACAGGGGTTATAAATCTTCAGACAAACCAAAGGTATGTCTGAATAAAGCCCTTTTGTAATTGAGGCCAACTTTATTAATTTCAACCATGTTTGAAAATCTTTGGTGTTGGACCGGACGGAAAAGGAAAGAAGGGAAGAAGAGAGAGGGATGTTAGAGAGAGAGGGAGGGGGTTAGGAGGGTGATAATAGGAGGGGAGGGGGGATAAGACAATGAAGCAGCATAAAGCAACAAGTTTACTGGTTGTTTATCATTACGGTGAGGTTCAAATGTAGTACAAAAAGGGCGGGGCCTGTCCACACACACACACTCAAATGTTATCAACACACCTGCCAGCTGTAAAAATGTCCACATGTCAACATGTAGACAAAACATATAGTGTTCACACACGCATACCTATGCCTTTGAACCAACTAGTGGGAAATATTTCATTCATTCTATCACGCAAACTATTAGTGCAAAGGTGAGCTAACACCTGTGCTCAGGTGAGTGTTTATTTTCTTCTAAAATGGATGGAGGAATGTGTAAAGAAGGAAGGAGAGTGCCCAGGCATCCCCACACCAAGACCCCCGCCGCAGCAGCAGCGGCAGCCGGAACCCCCCCAATCCCACACGGGAGCAGGCAGGGAACAACCGCCCCCCGGGCGACCAAATCCGCCACACAGGCCAGGGCCAGCAGGACCGCCGCGAGGCCCCCAGAGCCAGAGAGCAGGGAGGCGCGGAGGGAAAGAGAGCGCCGCCCCAGCCCAACCAGGAGAGCAGACCCCCCGCCGCGCCGGGAGAGCCCAACGCAGGGCCCCACCGGAGAAGGGCGCCCACAGCCCCAGACGAGCTCCCCATCTCCACCAAGGAGTTCCGGTCATCCCCCCGCCCATACCCCAGGTACGAGCCAGGACCCCCCAAGGGAGACCCGCTCCGCACTCCAGGCAGCCCCCGGCACTCGGTTGGTCCAGGGAGGAGCAAGGCAGGGGCCCACCGCCCCCGCCCAGGAGGGGGGCACCCCGGGGAAAAAGGGGGTCCACAAGGGGTGTTGTAAACATGGCCCGACCAGGCTCGGCCACAGTTGGAAATTTGACGGAGCACAGCGCTCAGGGGCAAGGACCCGAACCCACCCCCCAGGGACACTAACACCTCCGGCTCAGGTGTAATGTGAACCCCCTCCCCGCACGGAGAGAGCACCGCCGGGCCCAGGAAACTGGCACCCAAGGGACACGGCCGCCGTTGCCAAGGGCCCCGTACCCCCCACCAGGGAAGGGGTAGGGGACAGATGGTCTTAGCTCCCACCTTCCTTGCAAAATGTGTGTGTGTGTGTTTGAGAGGATGTGTGTGTGCATGTATGTATGAGGGGTGTGTGTACTAAGGGGGGTGCAGTTAGAATTGGCGGGTAGGGCACTAAGGGGACATCTCCTGATTACTCACAGTGACGTCCCCTCACCCTCCCCACCAAAGGGGCCCTAAATGTCTAAGGTGCGGTTAAAATTGGCGGGTAGGGTGCCAGGAGGACATCTGCTGCTTGCTGGCAGTGATGTCCAATCACCCCCCCTACCAAGGGCCCTACATGTCTAAGGTGCAAATAAAACCGAAAGGGGGGGGGGGGGGGGGGCACTCCATACGGCAACCATAGGAGGGGGGCCACTGCCAAGTAGCCCCCCCCCCCAGGCGCATCGCAGGATAAACCCCCCACCTCCTCACCCTATCATGAGGTTATATGAGGAAGGGGGTAAGTTGGGGACAGCTTGCTGAAACCCATCTTTGGTGGGCACATTTTCTTACTCGTGGGCCACAAAGGGTTCTAAAATTTGACAGAAGGGCCGGACCAGGAACAGATGTGTGGAGTGCTTTGGTAGCCTAACTGAGAAGAGAAAGACATGACAAGCAATCTGGATCAAAACATACCTTAATTCTGATTGACAGTTGATGTACAAATTTTAAAACAGAAGATTGTTGAGTTTTTATTTCAAAACTGGGGCTTTTGCAAACTTGGAGAAATGCTGTGTTTATGTGTTGTTTGAATGATCAAAAAAATCCCCGTCTGACTCGTAAAACACACACGAACATCAGAAAAACAAATCTTCAAACACCACATGAATGCAGAATAACTTGCTGCACATAAACAAGAGGTTTATTTGTAGTGCATCACCTATCAGGATACACCAGAATTACAGGAGGAAAGAAACACTGAGGATTATCAGTATAATTTATTTCAGTTTGGCGGGCCAGAGTAAATAGTTCAACAGGTTGCTTAGATAACTCCTCTCTATGCAGAGCTCATGTCTCAGGATATACTGCAACATGCAGTTCTCCTTCAGCTTATAAGGCATCTGGCGTTCCACAGGGCCAGATGTTGGGCCTGTGATTTTCTTTTTTTTTGTTCCATTCGTTTATTACTGGCTCATTGGGAGACGTTAATCATGAAGCTAAGTCATTGTATTGCTGATAATCTAAATATTTATCTACTGAATAATAATCTTTAGACTCTCAGTTTTGCAGATTTCTGATGTTAGCTACTCTGAAAATATACCTACTTCATGATTATTATCATACATTATTAAATGTATGATTGCTAGAACCACAACAAACATGGCTTGTTATGAAAGGTCTTATGTTCACATGTATAATTTGACTTCTGCAGGATTTTAACACAGTCTCGTCTGTGGATGCTGTGGGGCTTCTAGTTTTATTTATTATTTTGGTTTGAAAGTTTTTTTTTTTAATTGTGAGTTTGGGTTTTTGTTTCCCAAAGTAAAAATGACAAAGAAAGTTTGCAGTCACCTCCGTGGTTTGGTTTCACTGCGGCTTTAAGGTTAGTTATAGCTGCACATCGTATTCACCTTTTTGTTTCAGCTGTTGCCATGTTTGCCATATCCATCCTCCCCTTCAATAATTTAGCATCCCAGTCATGAAGGAGCTGCAGCTCCTGGAGCTGGTGCTGTCACAGCAGCTCTGGTGACTTCTGAAAACTCTTCTGTGAAGATGCCACATGTCAGGAGGAATTTTCTCAGCTGCTGACCTCCTGGAACTGAGCCAGCCCCATTTCTGACATGCTCAGTCCACCTGGAGGATAGTTTAAGGCTCGACAGCTCAGTCAGCTTTAATTAGGTCCAACAAAGTTTCCATCATGTCAACCCATCTGAAAAGAGGCCACAGTGCTGCTGTGTCAGCGGACCCTGACTGCTCCAACATCTCCATGAGCTGCTGAGAGTCACAAGTCAAGCTTCTGGAGTATTTTCTTTACAGGCAAACGTTTTACATTCAAACCTGTTTTCTTCATCAGATTCTCTAAAAACAGCATGCAGACTTTAAAGAATACGAGTAGTCTTTATTAATCCGAAAACACAACAAACCAACTAGCCTGAGGCAATACTAACGATGCAACATTTCTACAAGTTCATCCGGGTGAAGGCAGCATGTGAATGTGCCTGCATGTAGCAGAGGCATAAGAGTCCAGAGTTTTTAGGACGAGCTGTCAGACACATGCTCGTTTGTGCACGGTGACAGCAAACCGTTGGGAGTTCCGACCGCTGCTGCTGAAGGAGAAACAGGAGCGACACCCAGGAGGACACCTGGCTTTGCTCCATAGATGATTTTAGAGACTCGGACTTCCCCCAAAATGTCTCTGCTGTCATCTGCGCCTTCAGTGAGCGAAGCCTCCTGGAGAGTATCGCACGTGACCGTTCTCTGGACACACACAGAGATCCTCAGTGCTGCCGAGACCACTGCCCAGTTCTGGAACACAAACACACCGGAACGTGACCACCATGATGAATGGTTTCATAAAGCAGAGATTTATCATTTAGTTGTAACGTTTGTCATTATGAAACGCAACAAACTGATCATTCATCATTAAAGTAAGAAGGACATTAGGATGAAAGTCAGAAAAATGAAAGAAAACAAAATGGTGGAATGGTTTCATCTCTCAAATTTAATGTTTTTTTAATGATTTGCCTTTTGTTCTCTTAGTTCTAATTTAGATATTCCAGGGTTTTTCAGTCTGTTTGTCGTCATGCTGCCTCTCTGCTGTGATCAGTAAAACATCTTTTTGTCAGAGGTTTTGGTGCAGACTTTGTACTTGTCTGCTCCCTGGCTCCTAGCTACAACAATACTGGGACGTGTGGCGTGAGGATGTCATCATCCCGGTCAGGATAGTTCTCCAAACTCTATACTTTGCTGACCGACTTTAAGCGTCTGTATCAACGTCAGGTACAAAACCTTTTACTGCTATTTCGGTACGGCAGAGTGTCCAGTCTGAATGCACCGCAAAAGGAGATCAGGAGGACTTTTACGCTAAAGTCACAGAGATTTTTGTCTCAGAGGACAGATGTAAGGACTTAATTTACAAGTAAAGGTTAGACCAGTGTGTGTGTGTGTGTGTTAAAGAGTGTGCATTCTCCGTGGTACTGTGTCTCTAATAGTCTGTTTTCATTTATCTTGCTGTTTTTTGGAGTCATACTGAAGTGCTTTACATTTTACAGTCCTCACTGGACCAATATGAACCTGCTTTGTGTTTGGTAATAATGCGGATATGCTAGGAAATAGATAGAGTTTGTATGTTTGTAAAACCCACTGAAAGAGTCAGAGCCTCAGCAGACACAAATGGCACCACACTGCAGCTACGGTGGATGCATTTCTTTAGATGTTTCAGGGATTTTGTGTTTGTTCTTCTGCTTCCTCTCGTCTTTGTTGCAGTTTTTGCTTCACATTTTTGCTTGAATGCAGATGTTCCGGTGTTCTGCATGTTTGCCCTGATCGTGTCATAGCAGACGGTGGTCTACTTCTACTTCTTCTTCTACTGAAGGTTTTCTTCACATTTTTTCCATTTACATATAGTATTTTAGTTTTCATTTGAATGATTTAGACCAGGCTGTCCAACCGTGGCCATCGAGAGCCTCAACCCTGCCTGTTTTACTGCTTGATGCTGCCTACCTAAACCAGGTGTGTTTGGTCAGTCAGGATGTGGAATTACTTGAGTCAGCTAATCAGCAGCAAGCTGTCAGGGGGGGTGGGGGTGGAAAACAGGCAGAGTTGAGGCTCTGGAGGAGCAGAGCTGGCCAGCCTTGATAGTAGGTTATAACGATCAAAATGAAGACATCTCTGTCTGATGTTTTGGGCCTTTTTGTTGAGCATTTTGAAACATGCTTGGTTGTCAAGAGGCACTTCTCAAATGAACTGAAATGGAAACTAGAGGTTTAGTTTGATACTGTCATGGTTGACCTGTTAGCAGTCAACTGTGCAAAATAAGATAATTTTTCATGAATTATATTCAATTTAAACACATTTCACTTAATAATCTGATTTTTTGAGTGCAGGCCCATCATTTGACTCCTCCCCCAAAGGAAAGGAGAGTGTCATCAGACCTGATAAGATGAGCTTCTCCTTCATGATGTTCACATCTGGACTGGGTCGTCGGCCCACAGCACACAGCATGATCTGCTCCGGGTTACACCGCTGCATCCCCCCCATCCTCCACCTGTGAGAGCAGACATTCATGACAGACATGCAGATGCAGGAAACACGGGTCAGAACACCCAAGAGAAACCAGAGGGTGAATCCTTAGTCTACACAAATACAAACAAATATTAAGATGGACACATGCACGTCTGGAGAAGAGGAGCGGGAGTCAGGGTTGGAGGAGGGGCAGCACAAGGAGGAGAGACAAAGTGAGGAGGTGGGGATGGACACCTGAGCAGCTGTTACCTGATCATATGATAGCTGACACATGCCGGGGGTGGGAGCAGCAGAAGAGGGTTGCATGCAGATCAGACAGCACACAAGAAAAATAAAAAAGGCAAAAAGGCAGTCAGAAGGGGGAGGGGGGACTTCACTCATTCTCTTCATGCACACACACACACACACACATTCATAAAGGCATTGAGGGGTTCAGCGCTTTGCCCAAGGGTACTTGGATGGATGGCAGAGAAGGGACCAAACCTGTGACCCTAAGACCAGATGTCGACTATTGTACTCTTGTTCTATGGAAGCCCTCTTATTAATAATAATAATAAAAATAATTCAGTCAGTCAGTCAGTCATCTTCTTCCATTTGTTCCCCTTCGGGGTCACAGGGCTGCCAGAGCCCATCCCCGCCACGTGTGAGCGAAGGCAGAGCCTATGCCTATGCTGCTGATTCAGCCACATTCAGAGGTGACAGAATGCACTCTACATTGGTTTACCGTTCACTAATAAATGAAAGAAAAAGACTGGGTGGCAGAATAAAAAGAAGCCTTCCAGAGCTAAAATAGTGCCCTTTATTTACACTTTGATCATAGTGTTTTCTGATGTTTGTTTTAAATTAAGATTTAACATTGAGTTGTTTTTAGGGAATTGACACAAGACGCTACACCAGCTCATACGGAGTCACAATGAAGCTGGTGCACCAGAAAGATGTACTTAAGAATAAAACAATGATTATAGTAGCAAATAAAATAAAAAAAAGAAAGAAAGAAAGTAAAGTGACTCAGTCAAGCAAATAACAGGCTATTTGCCCAATATTCAACACAGTCTTGTACATAACAGATCAGCTCGGGGGGGGGGGGGGGGGGGTGTTTATAAAGAATGGAAATGTAAAAATGTATTTTGTAATCAAAGAAAGATATTTTGAAAGCACATATGAGATTTCACATTCACATGTTTTTGCAACTTTGAAATTTGTACTTTAAAAATTTAACATTTTGTTAGCAGTTAAGTTTTCATTTATAATCTGTGACTTTTGTTTTTTATCTCAGAGGCTGAAATGTGACTTTATACCAATGTAGTACCCTACAGCAAAAAGCACAGCAGCACTTTGTACTCAGAACTGCAGACAGTAACATTTAAGGGGGGCAGAGGCTGCTGTTCACTGTCCCACACAATCAGGTTCAGACATGACTTACTTCTGGAAGCAAAAAATCCCCACAACAACAGCGAGGGACACCAGGTCTGAGCAGATCCAGATAAAGCTGTAAGCCCCGCGACTCTGCGAGAAAACGACAACGTGCAGTTACCTGTTAATGCCACCAGATGTCCCCACTGTCTGCCCCAGATCCACAATGGCAGTGAGTGAGGAAAATAGCTGCCGAACCCTTTCACTCAACCAACATATGGAAAACATATTTTAAAAACATTGTAGTGCATATTTTTCCCACTCAAGGCAATTAGGAATAGATAAAAATGTTTTCATTGACTTCTTTTTTTGGTTGAGTTAGAGGGTTAAACGTTTGAGCCGTTCAATTCCTTCAGCCTCCAAGCAGCCCTTCCTGATATACCTTTCATGTCCCACTCTTCCTTGTGTCAGATGGTAAGGGAAAAGCTGTTTTTTTTTTTTTTTAAACTTGTCCTGTCCAACAGCTGGCCAGACAGATGAGAACTGAGGGCCTCTTGTGTTGGACATATTTTACTTTAACAACAGGGGTTATTAATCCTCTGACAAACCAGAGGTATGTCTGAATAAACCCCTTTTGTAATTGAGGTCAAACTTTATTCATTTCAATTGTTTTTGAAAGGGGAAAGCTGTTTACCATGAGCCAGATAGGGTAAGGCACTTTTCGAAGGACTTGGGGGGCGTCAGAGGACACAGACGGCACCCCACTGCACCACAGAAGGGAGTAAAGCCAGGGCCCATTCACCGGGTAGATGGTCACACTCACATTATTGGCCAGGTACTCCCTGAAGGAGAAAGGACAAACAAGAGAAGGTCAAAAGCTGACCCAGTCAGCCAACAGCTCACAGTTCTTCAGGCTGCAGCAAACCAAATACTCAGGAATTCTGGGTCCTACTAAACCAGGGGTTGGCTACCTTTTTTACTCAAAGAGCCATTTGGGACCGCCCCTAATGAAAAGAAAGCACCCGGAGCCACAACCCGTTTTGACACCATTATATATATATAATGTATATATTATTCAAGGGTGCTCATTACGTCGATTGATCTTCAATGACATGAGTGTAGATCGCGGGCCAGAAAAGATTTAAAAAAAATCCACCAGCCAATCAAAATCCTCACTGAGAAGTACAGGACTTGATTGACATGTAGATTGGCTAATCGGACATTGTCGGAAACATACATCACTGCAAATGTACATTGCGTTCTTTAAAGGATGATACCGCGGCCGCGTGTGGGCGGAGCTACTGGTTCTGGTCTGATCGCTGCATGGAGCGGTGTGTTTGTCAATGCATGGTAGAAACTGAGAATGTGGAGAGATCAGGATTATTATTTTGAAGAGTTCTACTTGGTAATCATGTTTCCATGTGTGAGTTCATAAAATCATCCCAGAGAAAGTCTCTGCTTCAACTCCCGCAGGGAAAGCTGCGTCTCAATCTGACGCCCGTGTTTGCATCTCTGACAGAGTTTGAAGCCAAAGCCCCTCCTCCGCCTCTCTACCTGCTTTTCCTCTCTACCTGTTCACCTGTTCATATCCTCTGCAGCTGAGAGTTGGTTTCCCCCGCGCTCCTCAGTGTGTCCTACACAGAGAGCGCAAAATACGGTAGTCGGGGCGCTGCAGCGCAGCACAAGGATGAAAGAGCCGGACGCAGGTTATAGTGGGGATAGAGCGGGTTAAGCAAATGAATGGAAGAAGGCGCCCGCTGAAGAAATATTCAATATTGTACACATTTTATTTTTAGTCTGAACTATCTTTTATTTAGAAAAATCTTTTATTTTGCTAAATCATTCCAGTACGAAAAAAAACATCAACAAAAGCTGTTTTGGGCGGTTTTCAGATGACTTTTGGGCTGGAGAACTGTGACTTTATCTGGCAACACTGGCGCAAACATCATCAGTGAGTTGCTCTCTGCCCCGCTGCACGTCAAGTTCCCGGCAGAAGATCACTCCGCACAACCAAAGTGTTTATTGAAGCCGCCCCGCGTGTCTCTTCCTGCTATCAGCTCTGCAGTTCTCACCCGATAAATACGAGCTCATTAAGGAAGCTGTTTTTTATGTGTCATGCGTTTCGTATGGAGCCAGCAGCGCCTTTGAAATGCCGTGAAAAATGAACAAACTAAAATAAAATTTAATTATTATAAAATACTCATTATTTTCCAAAGTCACAGGGAGCCACAACAGAAGGATGAAAGAGCCACATGTGGCTCCGGAGCCATGGGTTGCCGACCCCTGTACTAAACGCTCAGTCACTTTGCTCTTACTGTATGTCTCTGTGGCTGATCTTGCTGTAGTGGAGCCTCACACTTGTGATTCCCCGCTGTCGAATCTCTTCCAAAGACAGCTTCTCATTGGTGGCCTGCTGAAGCCCTCTCACCCTCCCCCTGTCTGTGTCGGGGGCCCATGTCACCTGAAAACAGACACTTACTGTTTCTCAGAAAGTAAGCTATTTCGCATAAGCAGAGAGAATTGTCTGATGTGTCTTTAAAAATCATTTTCAAAATATGTAGAACAGAGACTTCTGTCTGCTCAACAGCTGAACCCACAAAAGCAAGACGAACACTGCAGCACCCACCCTCTTGGCTGACATCCCCGCCCTCTGCAGGACCCGCAGCGTGTCCATGAACCAGCTCCGGAAGCGGGGGTGCTCCGGGGGGGGCTTGTGGATGTTGAGCCAGGCAGAGCAGTTGGCCCTGGCTGAGAGACGGAGCATCTCCACCAGGCTGCAGACAGTCAGGTTTGCTATCCTGCTGCGGTCCTTTGGGGTCAATGTTCTGACTGTCCAGTAGGGGTCACTCTGGAGCAGAAGGTAGACAATCATCTGTCTTTGCAACAGTAAAGGCAGTTTTTGTTCATGTTCCTCAAAAAACCCTTTGAGGGTAAAACATCACATGCGAGCATGCACATGGATCCTCAATGACAAAACCCAAGTTATGAACACAATTCTTCTGCTTCTCAAATAATAGGCCAATCAACAGGCTTTCACTTTCACCCAATCGGTGTGCTGCTTGGACCAGCCAATCAGATGGATGGTATTTATG
Source organism: Oryzias latipes (assembly GCF_053564925.1). Classification (NCBI taxonomy): domain Eukaryota; kingdom Metazoa; phylum Chordata; class Actinopteri; order Beloniformes; family Adrianichthyidae; genus Oryzias; species Oryzias latipes. Next base: position 3,312,051 of record NC_136250.1, read on the forward strand.
CTATGAAACAAACAAACAAGATTCTTAAGCAGAACATGTGAAATGGTGGAAGATATCATCAGAAACTCCTAAAACTGATAACATTAATAAACTGAAACTCTTTTTAGGGTCAACTGCCGATTGGAAAATCGCAGGTTCGGTTCCCGCTCTGCACGCCCACGTGTTGAAGTGTCCTAGGTCAAAAACTTCTTTACTAAATAGACATTGTCTTTCTACAGATGCAAAACATTTTTACAGACACACAAATCCCTATTACAAGTACAAAACCCTTTCATGGACAGACAATACTTTAGCAAAAAATCCAACTTTCTAGTTTCCTTCTGACACATCAGTCCTCAGAACTTCAGCAGCGATTTTTAAGGACCAAGTACCTGCAAAAACCACGTTCCTGCGTTTAGAGATCGGATTTCTGTCCAGTTAAAGAAGGAAGCGTCCTGGAACTGTCGGGCTGGAAAGACTCTGCTGACGTCTGTGGTTCGCCTCAAGGTTTGGTCTCTCATTAGGAAGGGAACTCCATCCATGCTGCAGGACAAAGGTGGCAAGATGAAATGTAATGAGTTTTTTTTAACCTGAACACCACTGGAGCAGAAAACAGACAACTTCATAATGTTGGCTCTCTGAACAGCAGATTGCTAGCTTCTGTTTTCTTTAGCTGCATGTCCAAAGCCTTTAAACATGACTGTCTCATCACTGATGAGCATGTAGAAACCTGATGGTGACGTCAGCCTCCAGGGTGCTGGCCCCCAGCTGCAGCGCTCTGTGGAAAGACAGGATGCTGTTCTCTGGAGCCAGCTACAACAGACATAAGACGACACATTAGCAAGCAAGCAGGACGCAACCTGAATGTGTAAACGCAGCCTGAACAGGTGAATACAACGTTAACGTGTGAATGCAACATGAATGCAGCACCAACGTATATTAATGCAACATGAAGGTCTGAATGCAACATGAAGAAAATGCAACTTGAATGTGTAAATGCAGATGTGAAAGTGTGTTTTATAATAATGCTTTGTCTTTGAGTTGCAAGCGAAGATGTCTGCTCCATCATCTCGGTCACATGTTTTGCTTCAACCATTAGTAGTCAGGCTATTTCCTGGAAATGTTTGCCGTCTGCTAAAGAATATTTCACCGCAATCACTACCAACCAAAGTTTGTGCCCCTGCACAGAGAAATGGCAACAGCTGACTCGGAAGCGGCCGGTGTTGTGGCAAGATATGTTTCCCCTGTCGTGGCATGACTTCACACATCTTTGATTTGTTTTGTAGCCCCAAAAATGTTAAAAGAAGGTGGATCTTTACAATATACTTTATTCTGGGAATTGTGACAGTTTATTCTCATATTTAACATTTCCCCCACTTATTTGACATAAAACAACAACATCGGGCACAGATTCTGTCAGGCTGCTGCTCCAGCCTGCCAAAATCTGTGCCCCCCAAAAAAGATTGCAATAGAAGCAACTATTTATTAATTGTCCATTTAAACACTTCCATAACAAAGACACTTTCATAAATCGCGTTTCTTATTCTAAATTAGCCATACAAAAGTCATTTTTTGTTTTCGTTTTGTGTTTACACAAAAAGCTGTCAATATGTGGAAAAACAGAATAAAGTATATTGTAAACATCAATCTTCATTTTACGCTTCTTGGGACGAAATGTGAGGGGAAGCCAATTCTTGGAGGGGAAACATATCTTGGCACAACACCGGAAAATATCCGGATATGCTGAGGAAGATGATCGTCGAGAAAAATTATTATCTGGATCAGGGGTCGGGAACCTTTTTGGCCAAGAGAGCCATAAATGCCACATATTTTGAAATGTAATTTCGAAAGAGCCATACAATAATGTAGTGTCCCTTTCCCACACTGAGGCACGGAGACTTAACCTCTTTTAAGGTTCTTTATTCCGATTACTGCAGACCACAACAAACGCCGTTCAATTAATTCAGCAACTCCTGAATCTCTCCCGCCGACACGAGAGCGCTTCTCCCAACTTTATATTCCCCTGCTACCGCTGCAGCCCTCCCATTTCCCTTATTCGGCCCATAGCTGAACCCCATTGGTCCAAACTACCTAACAACAGGCTGAGCGACAGAACTGAGGGCCAATCAGATCTCTGCTTGACGCGTTCACTGAACTCCAGAACTTTTAACGCGGCCCAACAGCCAAGTTAAACTCAGTCTGCTACAATTTGTTTAAAACTAAATATACAAGTGAATGTGTGCATTTGATTTAATTTCAACATTTTTAAAGTACAATAAGTCTGTGGATTCTTTTTAATAACATTGTTATGCTGTTGCTAATAAATGATGAGTATTTCTCGTGGTAGTTTTGCTGATGGTCTAGTCTGGTTGATACGTGGTGAGTTTCTGCTTTGTTCAGGCGTTGAGACTTTAAACGTGATCTTAGGTCTGAATGTTCTGTAGATGTGAGACAGACATGGAACCAAACACACACTCACACACTGCAGTGAGTGACGGGAAGCGGGTTTTACGTTTTTACAATCCCTGCGCGATTCACCTGCTGCCTGTCCCCACAACCCCTCACCCCCACCCTCTGCTTTCTTCCTCACACATCCCGTCCTCGCATCTGCGCGCTCTTTCTCAGAGACGGGAGCGCGCAGTTTTAGCCACGGCAATTCACAGGTTTCCGGCTGGCACAAACTCTGTGAAATAATAGATAATAGTAACTGATAGCGCTGGCGCAGATTTCTCTCTCCAAGCACCGCTACTATTGCGCGCCTCTGGCATCGCATCGCGCCCGAGAAGGACTGGTCTAATGAAAAAAAAAAAAAACTATAATTAAAGATTTGTCTGCGAGCCACATGTGACCATCAAAAGAGCCATATATGGCTCGCGAGCCATAGGTTCCCGACCCCTGATCTGGATGAATAAATGATGGATGAAACTGGCCTCTTCTGGAAGAAGATGACCACTCCTGGACTCCTGGTTTTAAGGCACAAAGTGACAGAGAGAAACTCCTAATGTGTGTTATAAAGTACGCTGTGGTACAGTCTATTGCTCTGAATAAAACATCCTTTATTTTGAGCAATATTCCAGTGTTTTTTAATAAATGCTTTAGAAAGCATTATAAATGTTCCACAAGGGTTTTTGAAGAGTAAAGATCGGTGACAGTCGCAGGGGTGGAGGGTGGTTCTCCATATTTGTGGATTTGCCGTGTTCACGGGTATCTCTGGTCCCTAAGCCCCACAAATAAGGGGGAATACTGTACGTCAAAAGGCTAAAATACACATTTCCTCTGTTGACGTAAAGGCACCACGACATTTTTAGAACATAGTAGTTATTTTACCAAAAACACAGAGAGCCGCAGCACAGGGATGAAAGAGCCGCATGCAGGTTGCTGACCTCTGGCCTAGGGTGTACCCGACTTTGCCCCACAGGAGCCGGGACTGGCTCCATAAACCATAGAATGGATATATAATGTTACAGTAAGGAAATGAATGGAAGGTCGGTCCGCTGAAGAAATATTCAATGCTGTACTCATTTTATTATTACTCTGGACTATCTTGTATTTTGAAAAATGACCGGATCAAGATGCTAAATTAGTCCAGCAGGGGACAAAAAAAAACAACAACACAGTTGTGTATTCTTGTTTCTCCTGATCCCGTTATTTGATATAAATATATACATACATTCAAATATGTGTGAGTGGGGTGGGCGTGTGTGTCCTTGTCTGGTGGTTTTCAGATGACTTTTGGGCTGGAAAACTGTGACACTATGTGGCAACACTGGCAGCTATATAGATTGCAGTGTGAACATGTTATTGCAACGAGAACACGTCAATGCAGTCTAAAGTAATAACACCTGTATAAATGCACACTTAATGTGTTAAAACAAGATGAATATTTAAATGCAATGTAAATAGTTCCATGCAGTGTCAATGTGGTAAAGTGATGTGTGCAACATGTTAATGATGAAGCAACATCTGGAAACAGTGTAAACGTGAAAGCAAAGCGACTAACAAAGTAACAAGAACACACAAATACAAGAATATTTGAATGGATTCATGTGTGTATTTAACAAGACCGTTAAAATATAGTTTCAAAGTCTGAATGTAGTCTAAAAACATTAGAGGATAAACATCTACATGGACCATGACTTTGTGAATAGAGCATCAACCAGTGAATATTTAGATGGATTGCATAATGTGCTTTAAAGGTATGACCATAATATAAAAGCATCAGTGAATGAGGATTATGTAAATAAGATATAAAAAGTGAATCCAGCATGACAGTGAGGATTCAGCACAGATGTGTCCATTTGGCTTAATCATCTGTATGCAACATGGGTCAGACTAACCATGGGAGCTCCACGCCGGCCAATGATGGCCGGCCTTGCCTTGAGGGTGTGCCGGTCCATTATGCAGGGACAGGTGAATGTGATGGGGGCCAGGCAGACAGCTAGAAGACTCACAAAGTAGATGACCAGCACCATTAGCTGAAAATCTATACATAAAATAAAAAAAGAAAGAGAAAAGGAAGCTTTTGAAGTCAATTCAAAATATACAGTTAGCCAGGACTTGACATTTATCTCCCATTTCTGCAATATTTTAACAGGGACATCATCTCCCAGAGTTGCACTCATAAATGTAACTATGCAAACAGAATCTATCAACGATACACTTCTGTAAATCTTTATTATAAGGTTACTATCAAGCAAAGAAAAAGCAAAGCAAAAAAACAAAACAAAACAAAAAAAACAAGCTGCCCGTTTATAACAGGGCAGGAGAATTGTTGGTTCTTAAAATTCCCAAAGCTTATATGTGGGATCCAGGCTAAAGCAGTCAGGCTACTCTTTAGGGGAAGCAACTTTTTAATTTATCTTAGGGAGACCAATGTTGCCTTAAAAATTAGATTAGAAATACATTATTTTTTGTTTTTTTATGTAAGTTTTTTTTTACAGTGCAGTGTGTTCTGATTGGCAGGACACCTTGTCGATCAATTTCCTCTGTGCCGTCTAGATAAGTGGAGATCGCCAAATCCACGTAGATCTTTGAACGTTGTTTTCATTCTATAATACTGGACTTACTTTTCTATCAAGGTTTGAACTTTGAGCTTAAATAAGAGAAAAAAGTGTGAAAGTGTTCATTTCTTTCAGAAAAAAACGTGTGTATTGAGCAGAGGTGTCAAATAAGGATATTTATTGACGCATCAAGGCAGTTATTTCCAAACCAGTTACTCAAGATGGACATATCACTGAAAAAAAACGAATTGCTTTGATCATGAACTCTGTCTTTATCTTTTTTCAAAAACTGAGAAGTAAATGGTGATTTTTCCACAGAATTCCAGTTTTGTCAAATCCTGTTTTGGGTTTTTGAGCTGGAACCCCAACCTATGTAAAATTAAACAAATAAATACTTGAAATTATTTAAACAGTGGGTGCAGAATCTATATTCTGCGAAAGTCTAATATTTTTGAATGGAATAATGGAAAGGAATACCCTTATTCATGATTTTATACAGGGTTTGCATATACAGTGCTCAAAGAAATAAAGAGAATGCTTAAATAACTGAATGTTACTCCAAGTCAATCAAACTTTTGTGTAATCAAAGGATGTTTGCAGATGATATTGTGATTTGTAGCAAGAGCAGGGAACAGGTGGATAAGCTAGAGAGGTGGAGGCTTGGCCTGGAAAAGAGAGGAATGAAAGTTAGCTGCAGTAAGACGGAGTGCATGTGTGTGAATCAGAGGAACCCAAGTGGAAGAGTGAGGCTACAGAGAGAAGTGTCAAAGAAGGTGGAGGATTTGAAGTATCTAGGGTCAACAGGCCAGAGTAATGTGTGTGGAAAAGAAGTGAAGAAGTGTGTGTAGACAAGATGGCATGGGTGGAGAAAGGTGTGATATGTGATAGAGTTTTAGCTCAAATGACAGGAAAGGTGTGGAAAACTGTGGTGAAAGCAGCCTGTTGTTCAGCCTGGAGACAGTAGCACTGAGGAAGAGACAGGAAGCAGATCTGAAGGTAGTAGAGATGAAGATGCTGAGGTTCTCTTTGGGAAAGACCAGGATGGATCAGATCAGGAATGAGGACATCAGAGGGAGGGCCCATAGAGGTTCTGGAGATGAAGTCACAGAGAGGCCAGACTGAGACGGTTCAGATTCAGAGATGGTAGAGGATGGTTAGAGGATAGTTAGATGGAGGAGGCTGATTCGCTGTGGCGACCCCTGAAGGGAAAAGCCGAAAGGAAAAGAAGGAGCAAGACACCTCCAATAAAGGAGTGCTTCTGCAAGTGGTGACCACATACAACGACTCCTTCCTCATGGTTTCTGGCTGATGTTTCAGTGACTTTTGAATGCAGACAGTGTTGAATAAGAGCCGTGGCAAGAAGGTATGCTGTGTCTGTCAGTGTAATGTACAGAGCACCAGTAAGGATTGGTGGCGGACGTTCTTCGGCTGTGGGGTGGGGGTGGTTCTCCGTATTTGCGTATTCGGCATATTCGCCGGTGTCTCTAGTCCCTTACCCCCGCAAATGGTGGGGAGGGGGTGCTCTCATTTCCATTATATTTTTGTGTGGTTGTGTTGCACATGAAGCTATGTAAAAAGACATGAAGCTATGTAAAAAGTAAAGCATTTAAAAAGAATATTTCATTCCTTCAGTTATAGGATGCGTTTTTGTAGTGTTCCCTTTATTTTTTTAAAGCCGTGTATAGCACGCTTCACTGCACGTGTCAAACTCAAGGCCCGGGGGCCAAATGTGGCACCCATGTCATTTTATGTGGCCCGCGAGTTTTATGTTATTTTTCTTTATACACTTGGACAGTTTGATCCTTCATTTATGTGAGTTTTAATAAACGGATCAAATGTAAAAGGATTTATGCTAGAGTAACAAGCAAACACATGTTTTCTATGCAACTGTAATTGTCACTTTAAAAAGTTATAAATAAATAAATAAATGAGTTATTTAACATTAACTAGTTACATTTCTTTTTCATTACATTTAGTTACATGTACAAGTTATTTCTGGCCCTTTGAGGACAACCACTATGCTGATGTGGCCCTCAGTGAAAATGAGTTTGACCCCCTGCAGTACTGAAAAAACACATTTCAAAAAAGTATTTTTTCTAGCAAGTTAGAGTGCATAAAAGAAGACTTCAGACACATAAATCTAAGCAGAAATCCGCTCAGTCTTCTTTATTCCAAACACGAGCTGGTACTTACTGGATCTCTCTTTCCGGACCGCATACGCAGCAACCATCCAGCTCAGGGCTGTGACTGACACCAGCGCTCCGATGTGAAGGAAAGGCGCTGTGGACTGATGACAGCAGACACATGAGAAGACTGGGAGTATTTCACATCAGTGGACAGGAAACAGCTGATCACTGATTATCAAAGAACTTTAAACCAGCATGGGGTAAGATATTTTATTCTCTGACACATAAACATGACACAGACCATATCCTGTTCAGTGCTCATTTTCCCCCCCCACTCACTCAAAAAGCGGTTTCTAGCGCTGGAGTCTACCTAGCCGCAATAACTCACAACTTTAAGGAAGGCCAACATTGCAGTGAGTCTGAGATGCTCAGTCACAATTGCCTATCATTTTCTTTGAAATAAGGCAAGTTTTATTCAATTATTTATTTACGCCAACAGCCCAAAGCCCATTAATTGAAAAAAAAAAACACACACCAAATCTTCATATAAACATACCTGATAAATATATTATATAGAGAGGTACGTTGTTCCAATTATCACCAATAATTTCCAGAACTATGGGAAAATTCGATTAGAGGTTAGCATCAAGCTAGCGGACTGTAGCTTTACTGCTGTTATGCGTTTGGTCACTGAAAAAGTGAAGACATAAGAGATCGATCTTATTATCTTATTGGTTTATTAAGCTTGGATTCAGATTGATTATTTGATTATATCAATCAAGTCCTATCAAAGGTTTCACAAACCTTTGACAAATAATTAAATAAAACACAAGATTTAAAAACCCATGGGTCAGGTTACGGTGAGTACAATAAGATATAAAAGCATTTGCCAAAATACAAATACAACAAATTATTCTAGATTTAACCATTATAACACGAACATACGACTTTGATTAAGGCAATTTACTTCTCTCTGATTTTTCCGGTTACCAACCTGAAGTGATATAAGCAGGATGTCCAACTCATCTTCCCATATGTCATCTACAGAGACAATTCCAGAGATGGTGATGAGCAGCGTAGCTAAAACTCCAATCTGTGAAGGAAAGACAGATAAGGCTAAAGCCCACACGCTCACTAGAATGAAGAGAGCAACAATGTCAAAGCTTTTTCACTGCACCTTGTGAACCCAGAACAGATTGAGTTGTTGTCCCAAAGATATATGGAAAAGTGCTAAAATCTGAAAAACAAGAAACATTTAAGGAGTCAAAACATCGACAGGAGCAAGTCACAGCTCTGTGTGGGATAACTGACCAGTAGGAAGCTGACATAGCTGAGTCCCAGGGTGGTGGATGTAAGGATGGGAATTGTTTCATCCTTCCACTCTCCAGAACGATTGTACACCAACCTGGTGTGTGAACGAACACAAGTTCGGTCATCTTCCATGTGTCGGTAGGATCACCACTCATATCACAAAAACAGCTTTCCTTATTTTTACAGTCCCAAAATTAAAAGGACACCAAAGTGACTCACCAGTTGAAGTCATTGAAATCATTTTGAGCAACCAACCAGAAGTAGGCCCAAAAGAGGAGCAACAGGAAGGAACTGCACAGTATAAGGAACCATGCACACTCCCACTGGGAAGAAAACACAAATCAGCAGTCAAAGTCAAATGTCTATTTAAAGAAAAAAAAGTCAAAACCCCCTAGAAACAACAGCGGGGTCAGGCACATTCACTGGATCAGTCATTGCTCATGCTTTTCAGATGGTTTTACACCAACCAGTAGTTTCACAATTCTTTATTGGCTCCCAGTTGATTCTAGAATCAAGTTCAAGATCCTCCTGTTAACCTATAAGGCCTTACATGGACTGGCCCCGTCCTATATTAAGGACCTCATAGTCCCTTACCATCCAATAAGAACACTTCGCTCACAAAATGCAGCACTGCTGTGGTTCCTAGAATTAGTAAAAGTACGGTTGGAGGTAGAGCGTTTAGCCACCAAGCCCCTGTCTTATGGAATAAACTCCCAGCTCATGTAAGAGAGGCCGACTCAGTTTCTACATTCAAAGTTAGACTGAAAACATTCCTCTTTGGACAGGCTTATTGTCAGACTAGTTAGTATTCAGAGATTATTTAACTTAATGTTAATTTGTTTAAATTAAACTTAATAATAACTATTTCTTTTAAAAGGCTGCTAGAAGTTGAAGCTGGGGTAACTATGGTACACTGGGGTTCTGTCCTCTTTCTCATTTACTTCTACCCTTCCTCTTCTCTATTCTTGATCATAATTTATCATTTAGTTCTCCATGCCTCTGTTTGGTACAGTGCGATTCATGTATTGTCCCTCTTTTCCTCTCCCCTCCTGGGGAGTGGGAGTGCTTCCAGACTCCAGTTGTTTCATCCGTGCTCCTGTTCCTGACCGTCTACCTCGCCTTTGCTCCTGCTCCTACACCTGGCTGTGGTTCCTGCCTCAGGTTCGACTCGCGCCTTTGACTGTCCCCACAACCACGGCTGGATGAAGCTCGTCTGCTGGACTTTTATATATGTAGTTGTAGGGTTAGATAAGTTAATTCTTCTCCAAGATTTCTGGTAAATCGCCTGTCCGTCCTGGGGGAGGATCCCTCCTTCATGTGGGCACCCCTGAGGTTTCTTCGTTTTTTCCGGAATCCAGTTTTTTAGGAGTTTTTCCTTACCGCGAAGGGGGGTCTAAGGGCAGGGATGACCGTTTAGTTTAGTCTGTTTGTTAGTTCATTTTAGTATTTTTCTATTGAACTCTTTGTATTCCTGATCCTTTTGAGTTCATGTTTTACTTCGAAGCCCATCGAGACGACTGTTGTTGTGATTTTGTGCTATACAAATAAAATTGAATTGAAATTGAATTTATTTGAGGTGTGTATCTGTTCCTTTCATATGATTCAATACAGTCCAATTCTTTTACCTAAATAGATACAGTCTAGACCAGGGGTCAGCAACATTTATGACATGAAGCGCCAATTCAAAATGTCCTACATAACAACTATGTCAGCACCAACTATAATGTGAACTAATAAACTAAGAAATACAAAAACATTTCCAATAGATCTGAAATTGTATTTCATTTTTAAACAGCAGCTCAAATCGTTTAAATCATTTAAACCAATTTTGGTATTATCTTACAAAAAAGTGTTTCATAACAATAATGCAGAAGGAAAATAGGTCAAAGTTGAAAAAGTTTAGCAACTTTGAGTGAAACCAAAAGTACTGCATTTGGGGTTTGTCAGACCTACAGATATAGGATTGGATACATCAGAACAAAATACCATCAATATTTTTCTAAGAACTTCACAACCATTAACATGAAAAAAATAACTGTATTTTGACTTATTCATCTTTTATTACATTATGAAACATGGTCTGAGTAACTTCATGTGAGTTCATTCTGTCACTGTGCTTTAATTCCATGTAAAAGTAAATGGTTTTACTTTTTTGTTAGTTTTTTAATTATAGTAAAATACATTTTCCACAATTGGAAAGCATCATTATTTATTATTTTCACCCCCCTTAAATTTAATTCAATTCAATTCAGTTTTATTAATATAGCCCAATATTAAAACAACAGTCGTCTCAATGAGCTTCATCCCAGTAATTGCTTAGTGAACATAAAATCATAAGGATCATGAAGTCAAAGATTCAATAGTAAATTCTGAAATGAACAAACTAAACAGACTAGACTAAACTGGGCAACGTTCAGGAAAACCTCCTAAAAAAATGCATTCCGGAAAAAAAAGAAGAAAGCTCAGGGGTGCCCACATGATGGAGGGATCCTCCCCCAGGAAGGACGACAGGCGATGTACCAGAACTCCTTGAGAAGAATTAGGTTATCTAACTCTACAACCACATATTTAAATAGTCCAGCAGATGTGCTTCATCCAGATGGAGTTGGGGGACGGCTGGGGGCGCCAGACGAGCCAGAGGCGAGGTACGCGGTCAGTAGGTCAGCGGTGGGAGCACAGACTCTTCCTGGAAGGGGCTGTTGTCACTGATCTATGTCACAATGTGAGAACCCACATGCTTTTGTGGATTCCTCTGAGAAGGACGGTTTAAGGGCAGGGATGCCCAGATTAGCTTAGTCTGTTTAGTTTAGTTTAACTTTTACCTATTGTATTTAGGGTTTTTTTTAGGAACAAACATTGCAATACAATTAAAAGCTCAAACAGTTCTTTTGCAGGGTAAAACCCTTCAATTAATTTTTGAAGTGAAAATGGGAATGTTTAAATTATAAGAACTATTGAACTTGTGGTCGACCAAAACAGTGCAGCAGGACACAGCAGGAACTAGAATAATTCTTTTTTTTTTAAGAAAAAAACTCTGCCTAAATCTCAATACGTAGCTTCTACCCAAGCAAATTCATAGTGCTTTTATTAACTTTTTTTTATTAACTTTCTATTAACTTAAAATATAGAAAGGGAACAGTCAACATTGTCTGATTTCTATAACAAAATATTTTTTAGTATAAGAAAAAAAAAGGAAATGAATGTTCCTTAACCAACAAGGTTCTAAAAGTATGATTAAGGACATAAAGTGCTGTTTATATTCAATATTGCTAAATGTAGCTTCTCCAGTACTTTTAAACAGTTCAGTAGTCTGAATAATGTTTCAAAATAAAGGAAAAAAATACTAATTCTTTCCAGAAACAATAAAGTGATGATGATGAGGCAGCATGACAGGATGAAGGAGACGCTTTAATGTGGCTAAGAGGCTTTATTTACATGACAGTCTACTCTGCAGATGCAGTTTCTCACACGTGGAAGTAAACACGGATTTCACCGTTCATCGATATGACGTTGGCCTTTTTTCAGAGCGTTGTCCACATCACTCTGATCCATTCAGTCGCTTAACTAGAATCTATTGCTGTGAGGTTCTGCAGAACTTTGACCCGCTTTGCTGACAGCATTTTAGCTGATGCTCCGTGCATTAGCCGCTGCTTCACTATCTGAGCCGCTACAAAGCACTGCCATCTGGGTTTTTATGTGATACTGGCAGCAACATGGAAGAGAGTTTTGGTTCTGTATCCATCCCAAGTAAAACCTAGGTAGTTCATGTCTCATAACAACGTAACAAGCTGCCTGTAGCTGAGGTCTTCCTGATGTTTTGTGTGGTGTAGAGTTGCTCAAAAAGGCTCAGTGTGCTCCGCTGCCAACTGGTGGTTGGAGGTTTAAGTGGAAAACAAGAGTCAGACGCTGAAGGACGCTCAGAAATAATTAGATAAACATCGTTCTCACAGCATTATGTTCTGGTGATATATCACAGAAACAATTTTTTCCAGCACCCCAAATTATTAGGTCTCCACAGCCTCTACATTCATCTGAAATACAAATCCCAGAGTTTTTTTTGGTGGCATCCAGTTTAGCTTTCCAACGTGCTTCATTCTTGGAGTCAAAGGGAAGGGATCGGCCCCCATTCTGACAAAAACTTTAATCTGTAAAATTCTTCAGGTTTCTTTATGCAGTTCTACTTCTTGTGTCTGATGCAAATTTTTTCATTCTTTAACACACCATCTCTTCTTAACCGTTTGGTTTAGCTGCTTACTTTATTCTCAGAACTCTTTGAACTTTTGCTGTATTATCATCTGTGCCATTTGCTTTGACCATCTCCTCTGCGTTTTTTTGTTTTCTTGCACTTCCTTGTTGGACACATGCTGGCAGGTTTGTAAAAGCCTCCCTGGTGAATCCCTAGCTGATGCTTCTACTTAAAGGAGATTTTTACGATTTACTTCTTCTGTCCTAAGATGTGCGAGCTGAAGCAAAGTCTATCCAATGGTCAAGGGCACTTCTCTTCAGTATTTAACAGGATTAAGAGCTAATCTCAAGTGAGGGGGAGGTGCAGACAATGATAGTTAAACCAACAGATCTGCAGACCAGTGATCAGCTTTACACAACACTCTGCCTGCACAAACCCACAGTTTATATAAGGGGACAGTTAACTGTTAAATGATGGCACAAAGCCAGAAATTACCCTGCACAAAGATATTGAGGCTGCTGCTGCTAGCTTATGTATGCTCATTCTGCCATATGCATGCATTCATACATCCTGTTGTGTTTAAAGAAGCCATTTTTCTCAGAAAAACAGACTGGATGGAGGACATCCACCTTAAACCAGTGGAACCATGAAAAAGCCATCTTCTGTTTTTATGTAGTGCTGCAGCTACTTAGCACAGCAGCAGATGACCTTAAACAAGCATGAGGCTCAGGCCCAAGGTGGACCATCAGAACCAGAAGAAACATCAAGAAACTCCACAGTTGCTCCCACAGCGGGGGGTTTGGATAAGCAAACCACACCTTCTTTGAGAGTACAAGCTCTTCAAATGTCCTGCTCCTGGTTTTCAAAGTTAAAGTCACTGGCCCACATCAAGTGAATGTTTGGCACATTGTTCGTGTTGTACAAAAATCAAAACTGTAAATAACTGCCTTGCTTTAGGTCACCACAATGAGCAGACAGAGAAAAGTGCCTTCACATTATCACTAAAACACATTGAGCAAACAAAGACATGACAAAGGTAGAAGACACTAAACCAGGAAGTAGGATCAAAGACTGAATAATATCTAGATCTGACCATCTCACTCAGTTTATTTCTTAACTGCAAAGCAAAATGAATGACTGTTAGGCCTATGATGCTGCATGTATTCATGAAAGAGAAGCAGAATATTTCCACAAAAAGTTAAAAACCTACTTCTGATAAGAATGACTTTACAGCAGTGACCTTGAAATGAAAACCGTCTAATCACAGATAAGTTTTCTCTGGTTTTTGTGTGTAAAGTTAAATGCTTGCCTTGATATTTTAATATAGAACAGGAAAGGTAGACATGGAAGGTTTTCTCATGATTGTTGATTAGCTTGCAGATGCTGCAGTGTAACCGCCTTCAGCAAATCACACATGGGGGTTGGACTGAAATTAGTTATTTAATATGGTGCAGAATAAATGCTATCAATATTGTTAAAACAACTCAGCCGTGACAATGCTAACATACCATGCTTAACAACAAGGTAGGCTAGCTAGCATAAGCCATGTGGTTCTCCTCCAGCTAATCCCAGTTTGGTCAATTCAGGATGAACTTCTTTACCTTCAGTGGTACTTTGTAAAGATGAGTGTTGTTTGTCACTGATGTTTGGGTGTTTTCAAAGATCCATCAGAAAAGCAACAAAATAAAAACAGTCCTGATTTTAATAGGCTAGAATAGCCAGTAATTTAGATAAGCATCGAAAGTCAGGACATTGAATACAGCCCCCCCCATTTAACTGTGCCTTCTCCTAGTCAGTCTGCTGATTCGTGACTGAGCTTCATCGCTCAGCTTCAACATCCATCAAAATGAGATGACTGTGGGTCTCTTTAGCAAAATGAGTCAAAATGGTAGAAGGATGCTCCTCCTACCATTACAAGTTCTGCTTGGAGGGAGTGAGCAGCTCCAAACTCTTACTGGTGACCCTCTCTTGGTTCCCCAACACAGCATTACTGCGGGGAACAGTTGGAAACATCCAGTCCGTGGTGCATGACCATGTGGTACAGCTCCTGCACACCAGAAACCTCCAGTCCAATGTTGGAACTGCTTAGAAGATCATCCACCTCCCCACCCCTACCTTCAGAACATTTACTCCACTCATTTCCACTGCAGAGCCCTCATCGTCATGGGTGGTCCCATACCCTCCCTCTGCCACCTGACCTACCAGCCTCTGCACATCTATTCATTTTGTACATGTTTTGCTCTCTTTGTCCACTATAGTGTATAGTGACAATAAAGGCATTCTATTCTATTTATTAGTCAATACTTCGCTGGTTTGGGTGGCAGTGGTGCAGCGTTAGGGCGGTCCACCTCAGAATGGAATTTCGCAGGTTCGATCCCAGCCTTGCCCGCCTATGTGTTGAAGTGTCCTTGGGCAAGACACTGAACCTCACCTTGCCTCTGGTGGAAGGTTGGCAGCAGTGTGTGAATGTGTGTCTGATTGTGTGAATGGGACTGTGACTGTAAAGCGCTTTGGGCCTTTGAGGAAGGTAGAAGAGCGCTATACAAGTATACACCGTTTACCATTTAGTTTGTTTCTATGTCCTTTATTTGTACAAGCTTCATGTTTCTGAAATCCTCATCTACAGCTTAACTCTTTTTGATCTCTATGTGTAATGTACCATGTACTTTTATTTCTTTCAATACCAAGTCCCTCTCAAGAGTTTGAGAGAGATGGAGTTTTATTATGGCCCACAGCAGCAGTCACTGACTGCAAGGACCATATTGTTTTTGCAGTTAGAAAGATTTCGGCGCATTTCAGCAAATATTTGAACCCCGCTGCATACTTGAAAAGTCACCAAAATGTGCACACAGCTACGATAAACTGAAAATAAATTTTCAATAAAGTTAAAGTCACCCCCCAGAAGACGATGACATCACGGCGAGCGAACTCGTAAAAAAATGAATGGGCCAATGAACTTCTTTTCTAGCGATTTTCACGAAATTTGATGCACTTGTCGCTAGTATAAGTCTACAATCACCTATGCAGTTTCGTTGACCTACGTAAACTTGTCGTTTGGATTTTTATCAATCGTCTCAAAACTTCTCGGGCATCAATGGCAAGCTTTGGACAAAATATTGGAATTAGAAGTTGTAGATTGTCAAAAGTGTGCACGTGGCGAGCTAGCAAATGTGGCGCACTGATATAACTCTTATGTTTTTCAATGGAATACTGTGAAATTTGAATGCATGCATCCATGGCTGGAACTGAACATATTGAAAAACACTGGATATGGACATATAAGGAATGTGGGCGTGGTTAGCAAAAAAACCTCTGTTGCTAAGGACATCAAAAAGTTTACTTTCCGATTCGTCTGAAACTAACGACGATCTGTTCATCATCCCCAGGCGACCAAAACATTAAATGGTTGCCATGGAGATAAAAATCAACAGAAAAGCTGCCATTTGGAAAAAAGTGGATTTTCTATCAACTTATCTAATGCAGCTCTTACCAATGGAGCAATGTGTTTTTCTGAGTGAGTTGATGATGCTCAACGCTAAGCTAGCACTTTTAGCCACATTAGCATAACTAGCATAGTTAGCATAATTATCATCATCAGCAATGTTTTTTTCTGAGTAAGTTGATGATGCTGATCGCAATGCTAGCAATTTTTGCCACATTAGCTTAACTAGCATTGTTAACATAATTAGCATATGCAGCTTGACAAGCCTTGATAAAAGGTGGGCAGTGAGGGCGGGGTGCTGCGTAGATGTGGGCAGCGATGGCGCGGCTGTTTTGCGTAGAGGTGAGCGTGGAAGGGGTTGTGCCTGTGGGCCATACAACACAGCTGGGGGCTTTAATTTTCTTTATGTCTGACCCCCCAGGACTTTGAGATATTGCAATCGCACCAGTTTCTGCAAATTTTACCAAAACCCGTATGGAGTGATATGTCTGCCACCACGTTGCACACAAAACTTTCTAAGTCGCAAATGTAAATATTAAACATTTGCTTTTAAATTATTTTTTATTTTGCTTTCATTTTTTTTTTTTGCTTTCAAAAAACGTTTTCGCATGTGTTGTTTCAAATCTTGTTTTTTTCCTATCTTTTATTTTGCTAACTACTCTTAGCGCGACTTAGCGTGATAAAACTGCCACTATTGCCACCGCCAAAAAGGTTTTTGCATGCATTGTGTGTCATCTCACTTTCAAAGATAGGAAAAAAGTGAGATTTGACACAACGCATGTGAAAACACGTGTTTTGCAAACGCAAAAAAATGTTGAAAAAAAAAAAATTAAAAGCAAAATAAAAAATAATTGAAAAGAAAATATTTAATATTTTCATTTGCAACTTAGATAGTTTTGTGTGCAACGTGGTGGCAGAAATATAACTCCAAAAAACCCTCCATAAACTTCAAATGGTTCAGAATTCAGCAGCTCGTATCATCACACGCACTCCCTCCATCAACCATATCACACCTATTCTTCAACAGCTTCACTGGCTACCCATCCCATTCCGCATTCAATACAAAATCTTGCTCTACACATTCAAAGCCTTTCACAACCTTGCACCTCCATATCTCTCTGACCTCCTTCATGTCTCCATACCTGCTCGCTCCCTCCGCTCCTCTTCTTCTATCCAGTTTTCTGTCCCTTCTGCCCGTCTTGTCACCATGGGGAGCCGGGCATTCAGTTGCTCTGCTCCCCAGCTTTGGAACTCACTCCCCCCTGACCTCCGCAACACTGACACACTCCCACATTTCAAATCAAAGCTAAAAACTCATCTTTTCCAAATGGCCTATTCACTTTAACATTAACCTTTTCACGTTTTTATATTTTTTATTTAATTTTGTATTTATTTAAATTGTTGTTGTTGTTTTAAGTGTTTATTGTATTTTATACTGTATACATGCTGTGCGGCGACCTTGAGTGCCCAGAAAGGCGCCTTAGAAATAAAATGTATTATTATTTATTATTATTATTATTATAGAGCCGCACATTTTTCTTGACACTGCAAATTTCTAGAATCTCCACAACTTTGCTACAACTTTGGACAAAAGCACTCATTTTAAAAAGTTCCACAGGTCAATCAGTCTCCAATTACCAACTTTTGAAACATATACGTCATCAGTCTAAAAAAAATCAAGTGTGTGGCCCTTTATCTGTCTGCGTGTTCTTAAGTCCCCCCTTCCTCATAATGGTGATAACAGTGTTATTCTCATTGTAACAGAAACAAAAGCTGACAATTGACAAACACTTTTCAGGCACACTAACAAAGGTGTGGGCAAAGCAACCATGTGTGGCTTTAAAGAAATGTTTAAAGGTTTAAATTTGAAAGGTGAAAAGGTGCTAATGCCAACAGATATAAAGGAACTTAATTTTAAAGCCACACTAAGTCAACTTGACAGAAGGCATAGTGACCTGTTGATAAAGGTATGTTAATAAAAACATAAAATCTACAATTCCACATCCATCCGTCATAAATATCCACTTAATCCCTTGTGGGATGTTGCTGGAGACTTTACAGCTATTACTAAGCAAAGGCGAAGTACATCCCAGTCAGTTCTCCAGTCCATCACAGGGTCACACAAAGTGAACCCTAAAACCCATCCTGTCTATATTTTCCATACTGCCTTTAGGAAACATGATCAGGAAAAACAGAATTAATTTTCACGGTTATGCGGATGATATGCATTTGTATTTATCTAGTAAACCTGACCAGACTGACAATATAGAGAAACTGAACGCCTGCATCAGTGACATCAAGACCTAGATGACAATTAATTACCTCCTATTGAACCCAGAAAAAACTGAGGTCATTATACTTGGTCCTAAAAACCTCAGAGATGCTCTGTCTGCTCAGATAGTCTCCCTGGATGGCATAAGTATAGCCCCCAATTCCACAGTTAGAAACCTTGGGGTTTTATTTAATCAGGATTTATCATTTAAGGCTCACATATCTCACAGGAGTGTAAAACTGTATTTTGTCACCTGCGTAATATTGCTAAGTTTGGAAATATATTATCTTTAAGTGATGCTGAAAAACTCATCCATGCGTTTGTTACGTCGAGGCTGGATTACTGTAACTCCTTGTTAGCAGCGTGTCCTAAGAGTTCCTTAAGAAGTCTCCAGCTTGTTCAGAACGCAGCAGCTAGATTGTTAGCTGGAACTAGCAGAAGAGATCACATCACTCCTGTGTTGGTTTCACTCCATTGGCTCCCTGTTGATTCTAGAATCAAGTTCAAGATCCTCCTACTAACCTATAAGGCCTTACATGGTATGACCCCATCCTATATCAAAGACGTCACAGTGCCTTACCACCAAAACAGAAGACTTTGCTTCCAAAATGCAGGACTGCTTGTGGTTCCTAGAATTAGTAAAAGTACAGTTGGAGGTAGAGTGTTTAGTCATCAAGCTCCTGTTTTATGGAATAAACTCCCAGCTCATGTAAGAGAGGCCGACACAGTTTCTACATTCAAAGTTAGACTGAAAACATTCCTCTTTGGACAGGCTTATTATCAGACTAGTTAATATTCAGAAAGTATTTAACTTATTGCCCCCCTACCTAACCTACTGTAATGAAGTTTGGGGGAATAATTGCTATTTTCATTACATCCATTATACATGTTTCTCTACGGATCTAAGCAGAAGGAAGATGGTTTCATAAACTGGATCTGGACGGCCCATTCCTTCTGCTTAGATTAATGCTATATTGTATTAATATTTATATGATAAAAATATTGATTTTCTATTATTTATATTATTATTACCATCTGCTTTATGTGCCAATGTGCATGCAACTAACCATTAACGTGTTTGAATTACATTTCAATAACATTATTTGTTAGTTGGCTGTTAGAAGTTAGGATCTGGGGAAAGTATGGTGCACTGCAGTTCTGTCTTCTATTGTCATTTACTTCTCCTCTAAACTTTTCTTGAACATTAATTTATCATTTAGTTCTCCATGCCTCTGTTTGGTGCAGTTCACTTCATGTGTTGTCTCTTTTTGTGAGGGGCTTGCAGTGTCACCCAATCTGCTGGACTATTCAAACATGTAGTTGTAGAGTTAGATAAGCTAATTCTTCTCTAGGAGTTCTGGTACATCAACTGTCCATCCTGGAAGAAGGTCCCTCCTTCATGTAGACACCCCTGAGGTCAATTTTAATTTCAAAGTTATATTTTTTAGCCAGCTAGGGTGTGGCCCTCAGATAATCCGATCTGATTTTGCTCTCCAAACTCCATTAGGTAAGTTTAAAGTTATAAAAAAATAAAGATTTTTTATTCTAGTTCTGAAGATTTAAATCGTAGGAGGACATTTGATTTTAGGTACCCAGCTGCTCGCACCACTTGAAAACAATTGTATTTTTCTTTTATCAGAGGTTAACTCTGATAAAAGTTGTACTTTATTGTACTTTATATACAATAAAATAATTTGAAATGTTGTACAAATATTTTCAAGTTTAAAAATATGTATAATAGAATCAAATTGGAGAGTTATGTTAAAGTTAATAACTTTTACGTTGCTTCTTTTTTGTTTGTATCATTGTATTGATTGTGAATGGCCAACAGCAGGGCCATCTAAACTATGTACATTTATACATATACAAGTTTTTTGATTTAGCAGGGGCGGCCATAAAATAAGAACTTTGTTGTTCTGACTGCTCACTTTCATTCATGAAGGAGGATGGTGATATGATCGGTACATGATTTTGTTTCAGATGTTTCTGATGCTTCATGAAAGGTAAAAAAGAAAGAAACATGAAAGATACCAATGATCAACAATAACGTTTGTCAAACAGAAATGGATGCCGTATTCTAAGGCAGTACAAGTCGCCAAAGGAACTTTATAGCTTACATATGATGGAAGTCTGCCTAAATTCTGTTTTCCTTGAAATCAGTTTGAGATGGTGTAGTTTTTGAGGTTGTGGTTTTCCCAAGCGTTTTCCATCTTGTGTTCGGTTAAATCCTGGATCATGGGACATTGTAGCATTGGGATTTAGTCTTTGTCCAGATTTGCTGCTGGCAGTTAGTCACACTCCGATCATCTTTTGATCGATGGTAAAATTGTTCACAGTGGTCTTTTAACTATGATAAATACCGTTTTTTAGCCAAAGTCAAAAACATACTTTTCGTTTCTGCAGAGAAGCAGGAGTTTTTTAAAAATTCACCTATGAGTTGTTGGCAGGAATGTTGGTGCATAGAAAGCCTGGGCTGATTTCCCATTATCCCTTTGTTTACACTCTTTCCCGCTAGCATACAGCCCCACACGACCACAAGCTAACAGTAGCAGTGCAACAAAAATATCCTGAGCTAGATTCCAGCTCAGATGAGGAAAACAAAGACGTTCATGGATCTATTTGTCTGGAGGTGGATGAATCAGAATGGAGCAGAGCAGGGCGCCTGGGCCTGCTGATTGTAGTTTGTACGTAACATCTATAAGCTTTTTCAAGCTGCATTATTGTCTGCTCCTAATTCACAACAATTTGAATAAAGAAATAATCAGAAATGCAAATTTGATCTTAATTTTCTTTATATATATCCTCCATCAAGAGAAAATGCTACAAGAACGTGTTAACACCAAAAACACAATTTTTCTGTGACTGGGTCAAATGATACAAATCCACACAGATATTTGATAGTAAAATGCAAAGCTGAGTTTCAGTGTAACAGCTTAGAAATGAATTCTACAGTCATTATAATTATGCATGTTTGTCTCTTCTTGCTAAAAGATGAACATGGATCATTTTTAAGCATGTTCGTCTTGTAGCAGCAACATGGCTATTCTAAATGTATGATCTGAAAGAAGCCATAGGGGCATAATTGGGTCAACATTTGAGATTTTACCATCTTACCTGGGAGCTGTCGTCTTGGGAACGCTGATAGCGTTTCCAGCGGCAACCATAGATCCCAGTGACAAAGGACAGAAAGACCTGCTTCTCGTAGACCTGTAAGGGTTGGTGTTTCACCATGCTCCCTCAGCCTCAAAGCACCACCAGTCCATCAACGTCCCACACTGGGCTGGAAACCCTGAAAACAAGAAAGATTCCCCCCAAACATTTGTCCCAACATTTTTTGGGACACATACAGTAATGAGGATGAATCAACACCTAAATAAATAAGAATCCAAGTCTTCATGTAGGCATAACATTATTTTAAACAATTACTGTTTAAACTTCCACAAAATGGGAAAGACACAAGAAGAAATCAGGGGAAAAGCTGCACCCACATATGGGTACATCCTAGGGTTGGGCGACATGGCCTAAAAATAAAATCTCAGATTTTTGTCACACTGAAAATCACATTTTCCTTTATATTTCCCCCTCCCTTATCTATCTTTAACAAAAATCTACAAATGACGGAATGCATTGAAAAACAAACTCTTATTTTAACATTTTAATATCTCCTTAGGGAGTTAACCTGAACACAAAGTCAAACTAAACACAAGTTGTAAAAATGCATGTAAAATAATGCAGCAGGTTTTTTGAGAGCTAACTTCAGCATGTCACTGGATAAAGTACCACCACCGTTTCAGGTGTTGAAACATATATGTCGTACTCCCACTTTTGGTAGCAACAGCCTTCAAACAGATTTCGCAACATGCTGTTTGTTGCTCAAAGTCTTATTCTGCTTCTTTTCCTTTGGACTTTTCCCTTCAGGGGTCGCCACAGCGAATCCGCTTCCTCCATCCAACCCTGTCTTCTGCATCCTCTCCTCTAACATTAGCTACCTTCATGTCTTCAATCACTGCATCCACAAACCTCTTTGGTCTTCCTCTAGACCAGTGTTTTCCAACCCTGGTACTCAGGAAACACTGTCCAGAAGGTTTTCCATGTTGTCCTGCTTATGCACACCTGAATTAGCTCATCATCAGGCTCTGCAGAAGCCAGACAATGACAGTAATCAAGGGCAGGTGTGTTTGAGCAGGGTTGGATTGAAAAATGGAGGACAGTGTAGAGGACCAGGGTTGCGAGACACTGCTCTGGACCTCTTCAATGGCAGCTCTAGACTCAGCATCTTTCTACCAATAGATTCACGTCTCTCCTCTGACATGTCTAAACCGTCTTAGTCTGGCCTCTCTGACTTTAGCTCCAAAACCTCTAACATTTGCTCTCCCTTCCATGTACTCATTCCTGATCCGATACGTCATTCCTCTTCCACTTGGGCTCCTCTCATTCACACACATGTCCTCTGTCTTACTGTAGTTAACCTACATTCCTCTCTTTTCCAGGGCAAACCTCCACCTCTCTAGCTTCTCCTGCACCTGTTCCCTGCTCTTGCTACAAATCACAATATCATCTGCAAACATCATAGTCCATAATTATTCCTGTCTAACCTCATCTGTCAGTCTGTCCATCACCATTGCAAACAGGAAAGGGCTTAGAGCTGATCCCTGATGTAATCCCACCTCCACCTTGAACTCCTCTGTCACCCCTACAGCACACCTCTCCCCTGTCTTACAGCCCGCATACATGTCCTGCACTGCTCTGACATACTTCTTGGTCACTCCAGACCTCCTGTAGCAACTGTAGTGCTCCTTGGCATGAAACCATACTACTGCTCACCAATATTCACTTCTGCACTTAGTCTAGCTTAAACAACTCATTCCCATAATTTAATTGTTTGGCTCATCAGCTTTTTTCTGTAGTTGCCACAATTCTGCACATCTCCCTTATTCTTAAAGATGGTCACCATCACACTTCTCCTCCATTCCTCAGGAATTTTCTCATCACTGTTGAATGACCCAGTCAAAAACTCCACTGTCATCTCTTCCATACCTCCACAGGTATATCATCAGGACCAAGTGCCTTTCTGCCTTCACCCTCTTCAGTGCCCCTCTCACTTTAACCTTACTAAGCTTTGTCACTTCCTGCTCCACAACAGTCACCCCTTCTATTTGTTGTTCTCAGTCATTTTCTTCATCCATCAACTCTTCTTCCCTTATCCTTAATCCCCTAACATGCTGCATGTCCTTTCCATCTCAGTCCCTCTGTCTTACTAATAAGTATAGGTCAGTCTCTGCCTCTTTACTACCCAACCTTAATTTGTTTTGTTATTAGTTGAACTAATGTCACCTGTTTTGAGTGGCCAGTGTTGGGGATGATGCTGGTCACTGTGGGTGTAGCTGAGGTACAGCTCCTGGAGCTATGCTGTGAGGCTTAAAGAGGCGATCCAGGAAGCACAGCCTTTAAGTACACCAGGGCAGGTGTCGCCTACTCAAGTGTTTGAGGGGAGAAACAACAGACTTATAGTGTTTGTTTGCTTTGGTTCTGTTGGGCTGTCATGCATTTATGTTTATAGTATTTCTGTAAATCTCCAGTAACAACTGCCTTGGTTCAGATCCTTTTGGGTTTCTAGTCAGTACCTCACAAAAGCTCACATGGATCTAAAAGTCCAGTCTGAAACAAAGCTGTCTCCCTTTCTGATGTTTAACTGACTTCTTATTGCATCCAGAAGCTGCAGTTCACCTGAGAGGATTTAGTTCTCCCTGAGAACTTATGTGCCAGAACCTGAAGGAACCCGGGCCCACATTGCTGTGGTAGAACTGTACTTGGGAGTTGGAGTGCTGCTTAGATGACAGTTCAATAATCCACGAAATCTCAGCAACCCAGTTCTACATAGCCTTAACCTAAACGGTTCCTGGTCCTAATGTCAGAAGCTGTCTCCTCTTTTCACTCCTCCGTCTAACTTGAACAGACAGACCTTATTTATGTGTCAAATCCATCGTTTCTGTAAGAGAACCTGCTGTTCACTCGTGCACTCATAGAAAGTAGCAGAAACAAAGCTGAAAAGATTAGCAGGTGTCCAGCTTTTGTCATCAGCATGCAGTGAACAGGTGGTCAGCCAGATAGCCTCTGAATTACAGCCACCCGGTCCTGCAGGCCGGTCAGCAAAGTAAAGCAAGCATTCATCCCAGGCCACTGAGGTGCAGCATAAATGCAGCCAAGCAGCATGGAGGTCTGCCTGATGACGGACACACACAGTGATGCTTCAACGATATAAGGCGGATTTCCTGCTGTGTGTGAGTGTGTGTGTGTGTGTGGTGGTGGGGGGGGGGGGGGTCCTTCCATCTTCTGAAAAATGTTTGGTCAGTTTAGCTTTGATTTCTTTTGTTACTAAGATAAACAGATCACTTCAATGATGTTATCATTCATGTTAAAGCAACATGCCTACAGACAGGATGAGTGTGATCTGAGAAAGATCAGAGCTGCTCTCTGTTACCTTCACAGACTGACTCTACTCTCTTGAACAACATCCTAATAGGATTTTGGTAAAATGAGGAGAAAAAAATCCTCCTTCCTCTTCCTCAGAGACAGTGAAAAAACAAGAGACTGATGGTTCTGGATGACCCAAAGAAGAAGAGCAAACACTCACCGCGCCTCCTCCTCCTCTTCAGGTCGGAAACGGAAAGAAGGTCCAAAACATCTAGATAATCTCTGAACGCTCGTGCCACAGGTCGCTCGCGGATCCAAAGCCTCTAAGCGGGTACGCGCGCTAAGACCTGTTGAGTGCGCGCGCGCCTAACCTGCAGGAGTCCAAAGACTCACCCGCTCACACACGCATGACTAACTGTGGGCGGAGCTAAAGGAAGATCGTGTGAGCTGAACATGCGCAGTTTGACCGCGTTTTTAGGAATGAGTTGAGACCTCAGGTTGAGGCTTCAGGTGGGAATGTTTTTTTTTTTTTAATTAGCACCACTCGAAGTTTTACTTTAGACAAAAGTTTGCTAAGGAGAATTCAGCAACACACAATAGCTGAGCCTCCAAGTCTTTGGAATAAAACAACTATATTCAGCCATTGTTTTAGAATTTTCAGTTAACAGAACAAAATTCCAGGAGTCATCCTGATAAGAAGCTAAAGGGAAAGAATGCTGACTGAAAAGCTTGATTTCTCCATAAGAGTCTTTTAATGGTTTATAAATGTTTTAATGGTCTTGGGCCTTCTTCTCTCAGTGATCTACTTTTTAAAGTATGAGCCCTTGTGGACCCTGAAGTCCTCCGGTGTTGTTCTTAAGGTGAGGACCAAAACTTATGGTGAGGCTTCGTTCTGCCATTACGGTCCTCGCCTCTGGAACAGCTTGCTGGAGAACCTCAGGACTTAGAGATTTTTAAGAAAAGACCAGACCATCTTTTTAATTTCGCTTTGGATAATCTTAAATGCTTTTAAGATTTTATAGGTTTTATAGTTGCCCTTGTTGGGGCGGCTGGAGTCCAACACTGCAGCATCACGGCTCTAAAGTGGACCCCGTTGTTGTCCTGGTCTGGGTGGTCACTTGTGGCAGAGCTGGCTCACGGTGTGACGATAACAGCAAAGCCAAGCCTTAAGTTTATTTTAGAATTGACTTTCTTAAGTATTCATTATGTGTGGGGTCATGGGGATGTGTGTGTTAATGGGGAGGGGGGGTTGTAAAGGGTGGGCTGGGTTTTTCTCTTTTTATTGGAGCAGCAAACAGATGAGAGCTCTTCCTAAATTTGACACAGAAAGTTGTAGTTCCTACAAAAACCACTGGAGGGACGTTTCAAAAGGGAGAAAGTTCTGATTTTCTGTTCAAATGTATTTTAATAAATACATTCATTTACAGTCTGGTTATTAAAACCTTTGTTGATGTTCACTGGTTTGTTTTTTATCTTTTATCAGTTTTAATATTTTTTCAATAACTTTATATTAAAGCTTTGTAGTTCGTTGTCAGTGGCGATTGTCGCTTCTGTTGAGCCCCACCCTGGGGCAGAGATGGGGCCCCAGGTTGCTCAGGGTCCAGTCCACCACAGCCCCAGATAAAAAACACACCACCAAAGTCCTGAGCCCCCCCACCTCTGCTCCGAGAGGCAAGAGCCACACAGCCAGGCAGTCCATTAGTTTAACAAGAGTTCCAGCATAGGAGAACTTGAATAAATCTTCATCAAGTCACACAGAGCTCTCATTTCTCAATGAAAACAGAGTTGGTTGTGACTTTGGACTGATTAAATGAAGTCTTTAGTTTTTTCTCTTGGTGTCTGTTGTTCTTGCAGCTTCAGTCCTGATGTTCCAATATTTCCACCATTAGTACTTGCAAAAGCTAACTATTGTAACCGTTATCTGCAAACAATGAAGCATTTGGATTCAGGATCTAAGCACCCTCATTCTGTTTAGTTATACGGATGTTCAATACTAAGAATCAATCAGTCTGATATTTGATTATTTATCTTTTTTTTTTAAAGAATCGATTTTTTCTGCTTTGCTTTGACTCAGACAATCTGAGCACGAAGACTTGCAGAGAAGGAAGAGACTTGAGATCAGCCTAGAGCAGCCAGCAGATCACATGACTCCATCCCAGCGTGTCCTTCATTACATAAGGAGTGCATGTGCAGATGAGGTGAGTTGTCATCCAAACGTAGTAAACTCTCACTGAACTTTAGGAGAAAACCGTTTCTAACCAGATTTTCTCTGGGTGACTTGAACTTTACCAAAAAGTGCAGACAGAAACCGAACTGCTCCAACAGCTCCACCCCCACCCCCCATCAAAGCTGCAGGGGACATTTTGGGGAACATCCATTTTATTACTCACTTCTGGACCTTTGTGTTAGTTCATCTTTATTCCAGCGCCATCATGGTGAACACTCGTGAAAATAAAACGTGACGTTGTTGTCGTTAAAATGCAGAATCAGAAAGATGACAGTCAATCATAACCAACAGAACCAGGCCAGGGCAGACCAAAACAAACAAATCAACAAACAGAAAACACCTTCTGACACACTTCTCTGATATTTCCCACAGACATTATAGTTTGGTTTCAGGGGGTTCTGCTGGATTGTCTCACGTTTTTTTTTCCCTGTGGAGGAGCATCACTGCCACGCAGCGACATCAGACCTACTGAAGAGGCTGAGAGCCCGGAGACTCGTCCTAGTGCACTGAGAGTGTGTGTGGGGGGGAGGTCTGGCACACTAGGGCCAGGCAGGCATGGTGTGCAACCCCCCCCTTCTTCTAGCTATTGAGATTTACCACCTGAATACAGCAGCAGGAGCGTGCCCTCCCTGTAAGCATACTCACAAACATAGAATTCTTCATGGTTACAGTATAGTCTTCATAAACGTTTCATAGCTTTTTTCATATTGCACCATCAAGAATGGGACACAAAGATCAACAGAGACTCTTTTTCCTAATTAAAATCAGATATGTGCAAACATGACTAAGACTTTATTAACCAAACCAATTTTTCCCTGTAATACCCACAAATAAAAGTGATTTCTCTCTCATATATATATTTATCGTAGTAAGAATAATAAATCTTCACATTGGATCATTTCAGAGACAGAATGCTGGACCGGGCCATCCAGCCGCCTTCAGAACCACTGTTGTCTTTCCTTGGTCAGTCCCCATGCATCCATAGGAAATAGATTTTTGTATTTTTCAAAAAAAAGGTAACAATTTAGGAGCAGCTGGAAAGTTTTGGACCGGAGTCGATCTGCTGAGCTGTCCTTCCAAGCTTCAGAAGAATATTCCCAAGGAGAAATGACTCCAAAGCGTCATTGTCCTCTGCAGGAACCACAAATAAAAAACATGTCCGGCTTCTTATGAAAATATTGTCGTAACAGTAGATCATTCGGTGCTCAATAATGAATTATTAATTGCTGACTGCTAACAATTATTAACGGCTGATTATCTAGAAAGAATGAGGAATAAATAACGCTCCCTTGTTAGTTTGGCAAAGCTCCGATGAGGAAGTTTTTTCTGAGGAGAACAAAGAAGCAAAATAGACAAAAAACTGTCAAAAGAATCTAAAATAAATAAAAGCAGATTAGTAAAAGGAGCCCGCCCCTGCAGGGGGGCACATATGTACACAACTGCGTGGTGAAAGTCAGTTTACTGCACTTGAGTGTTAAGTCCAGTGTCAGGGTGAGCGCGCCCCCCCATGCCCCTGCTGTTATACCAGCGTGTAGGACTTGGCGTAGGGGTTGCTGCTCTGCTTTAGGTGTCCTCTGGAGTCCAGCAGGGACTCCTGGGAGGTGCTGAGCTTGGCAGCCTGGGCCAGCTCTGAGCCCTCCCTGTGGGGGAGCGTTGCTGCTGAGCCCGGCTGCCACTGGGCCGCTGAGTCCCTGCTGGCCTGGGGGGCCTCTGTAGGCGTTGGAGGGGCCATGCGAGAGGGCCGCTTCAGGGAGCGGCTTTTCTGGGGTTCCAGACAGGTCTGACCCATGGCTGCCCTCTCCCCTCCCGCTGCCCCCCTGGATGACCCAGAGCAGGACATGCCTCTGTTCAACAGGAAGTCCATGCGTAGGTATGGAGGAAGGTGGACGAGCTCGCCCCCTGCAGGATGATAAACACACAGCACTGTCATTGAAACAGAAAAGGTGACGACTTCCTGAAAAATGGAGAAAGCAGTGGAGCCCAGCAGGGCATAAAACCCGTTTGGATATAGGATTGCATAACTACCAACACTAAACTGTGAACCATACCCATCACCAACTTTTTCTGACAAAATTCTAACCAGTTCATTTACAATTCTAGGTTGCTCTGGTTCATGCAGACTTTTCCATCTGATCCCCTCCACAAGCGGCCTGAGTGATTACAAATGTGAAGCTTCAAAACTCTGCAGTTCTGGGGGTGACAGTCTGCAGTTTCTAAAACAAAAAGATCTTTTTTAACATTACTGAATTCATTCCTTGGTTTTTAAAATTGTCTGTAAAATTAGAAATAGACTGAGTGACCCCTCCCTCCTGGCGGTCCAAACAGGAAGTACCTGCTTGGACCGCTTTTCTCTAGACTTCTCTAGAAAAATAAACAACTGTTACTCAGTCATTCTATTGGTCAGAATAAACATTCTTGCTCTGATACCTTTTAACACGTTATTCATAATCCTAATTTTTTCATGATGGGTTTTATTTATTGCATGTTATTCTAGTTATAAACTATAAGTGGTAGGAATGTGTTCTCCTAACAAGCTCACTCCTGAATTAATTAAATAGAAGTAATTAAAGGATGAATTAATACATGAATAAAGTATAATTGAACTGAATTGATTGGTCCTACACAGCTAACTGATGTCGTCTGGTTCCTTCATGGAACCGTGAACAAATTCAGACTAAATCAACTTCATTTAGTTGGAGCTGGAAGCAAAGCATTCCTATGGGTGAGTTCACTCTCACTCAGTCCAGTTCTCATGTACAGTCAATGTGTGGCACAGTGCTTAGCGGTCTTGCCTCACAGCAAGAAGGCCCCGGTTCAACTCCCGAGTGACCCTTCTGTGTAGACTTTGCATGATCTTTGTGGATTTTCTCTGCTGACTTTGTCTTTCTCCCACCGTCCGATGAGGTCAAGGCGACTCTAAATTGTGTAAATTGTGTGTGATTGTGGCCATGTATCAGAATGGTATGGTTTCTTTGAGTAACTCTGTCTTCATGCAGAAACAGTTGAGGATGATTAGGCATTTAAAATAAAATCTGAATTTCCAGACTGTTGAAATGCTTTTGAGTCCTGAAGATGTGGACAATCGTCATCACAACTGCATGTCTGATGGTCAGGGTTTTTGTTTCTGTCCAAATCAAAATGTTATTAATATTTCATGTGTTATTAATATTACACTGAAAGCCTAAAGGCTGCAGCAGAATGAAGGGAAACAGGCAGAATGGAAAAGAAATAGAGATGTTTGAGTCAGGGTTTCACCAGGATGGCTCATTTGAAAGCTCTTTGGAACGTTTAGTGGGTATTTTAGAACCACAGTGACTGTTAAGACGGCGATATGAGTTTTCATGAGCAGCTGAAGTGAAGCTCAGTGGGCTGCGGGACAGCCTGGCCTCACCCGGTCTGTGGGCCTTGGGCACAGCCATGTTCATGACCCGGCTGACGTCCTGAGGCTTGGGCGGAGAGGCCGTGAAGCGGCAGATGCCGGACTCGGACGGAGTGCTGGAGGTCAGGCTGTCGGTGTAGTCGTTGGTGCCGGCCGTCATCTGCTCTGAGGATGTGTCAGAGATGAAGCACTCTGTGATGGTGAACTTGGCGTGGCGGAGCTGTTCCTCCATCTTGGCGTGCTCGTAGGCTCTGGCCAGCTCCTCGTAGGTGGAGGAGGCGCTCTCTGTTGACACCATGCTGCTGCGTGCTCGGTCTGGACAGGCGTTAGTGAAGGGTTAGTGACAGGAGTTAGTCAGAGTTATGAGAGATGAGTGTTTGTGCGGGACGTTTGTGTGGGACGAGCCCCACCTGTGTCCTGAGATGGGCTCACGCTGTAGCTGTCGCTCTCCTTGTCCACTGACCCTGCCACTCTAGGGGTGGGCAGCCTCCAGTCAGTGCTGAGGGTGTGGGAGGAGACGGGGGGATGGGGGCGGTTCAGGGTCCACTGGCTAGCATAGCGGTTGCGGGCTGCAGGGCCAGCCTTCGCCGTGCGACGGGCAGTGGGGTCTAAAAATACAAAGATGTTATACAAGCTGGAGGGTTCATCCTAAACTACAAAGAATGACTTTTCAGGTTTTCCAGTGGGAGGGTCATCATTCCCAAAAGACACAACCAATGTACTATTATCTAAACATCATTTTGATTGCGAAAAATAATTTTTACATATCTATTAGTCTGTGCATGCAAATGGGGTCAAAGGTGACGGCATGGTAAATGAGGACAAACCTGCTGGCACATGAACTATAAAAGTTATTTGAAATAAAAAAAAGGTCCGTACTGGACTTACTGGTTCCTGGTCTGGCGTCAGACACATCAACCAGTGGACCGGTGGCCTGGGACAGCGACTGGTAGTGAACAGTGTGGGTGACTGTGGATGACTTCTGCTTCTGCGTCTCCCCAAAGTCGTTGTCCGTCAGTAACACTGTGGAGCGGTCATCTGTGGGACACAATCCGCAGCTCAGCTCTGCATCAGCTTCAGTTTTCACAGACACGCTCAGATGGTCTTTTAGCTCACCAACAGTCTCCATGGTGTCCCGCTCCTCGATGAGGAGCTGTGCCCTTGGAATGTCGATGTGCATGCGTAGCGTCTGCTGCTGCTTGTTGATTGGCTCTGCTGGACGTGTGTTTTTACTGGGGGGAGGCGAAACCAAAACATTTTTGATAGGATTTTTGTAAACTCCGCCCACTCTAAACCAGTAGAACTGCGTACAGAGACACACTTACCTCATGAGCATCTCAGCCAAGCTTTTAGCATCTGAACAAAGACAGACGTGTGTTTATCAGCAAATGCAAACAAGAACCCAGTGAGGAACCTGAGCCCCCCCATCTCACCGCGCAGCCTCTTCAGCCTCTGCTCCCTCCTCCTTCGCCTCAGCATCAGCAGCCCGATGAAGACTACGACCATGCCCACCAGCACACAGGAGATGGTCACCATCATTTTCAAACCCTCCCCTCCACTGGAGTTTTCCTCACTGACATTTGGCGCCTTCACCAAGGGAGCGATGGTGCCTGCAGGGGGGTGTCATGTGACAGTTACCACAGAGCTGGTGTGAAGCTTTGTGTCTGGAATGTTGTAGACCAACAGACCTTTCTGGGATGCAGAAACCGTCACAGCAGTTTAAATTCTTATTGAACAGCAGTTTTGAACTTTAAAACTATATAAAACGTATTTTGTAGAGATATTTTCCTCAGCTTGAGTGTGCCTGCACTTCCTGTTTCAATTTAAAAGATTTTTTGGGTAAAACACTTGAGCATTTCATATCTGCCCTTGTCCCAGTCTTCCTCACCCTGAACAAAAGTCACTTCCTGCTTCCTGATTGTCGTCATTCTTGTGATTTTGTGTATTCAAAGGCTTCAGACAGCTTGTGCAACTCAAATGAAGGCGCGTGAACTTACTGCCATCGTAGCTGAGCGTGGCAAACTTGACTCTCTTCTCAGCATAGCCAGCGCTGTTGTAGACTTTCATCTGTAGCTCATACCACGTGGCCTCTTGGAGGTCATACAGGATGTAACTCTTGGTGAGGGAGGTGCGCTGTGCCGTTGTCCAGGTGGGTGAGTCGGCGGCTCGGTACTCCAGTGTAAAGGAAGTTATTGGACATCCGCCATTGTTCCATCCACTCAGGTTGAGCTTGACTCTGGTGGCGTTGATGCTGGTGAAGAGCTCCTGCTCTTTTGAGTACTGGGGTTCTGTGTGGGAGGAGACACAATCTGAGCATTTGTTGGTCTAACGTGGAAAAAATTTGACACAAACAAACTAAATCTTTCAGTCACAGAACATTTAACACCACAGAAACACAAGAGCTGATAAAACGAGCACGACAGGTAAATGTGTGCACATTAGTGATCACAACTGGTCTCTGCTGTATCACCCAGTGTGTCAATCAGACCTGGAAGAGTCGTCAGGACTAAACTTCAAAAGGGTCACTTCTGTTAACAGCCAGGGCGCAAACACTGCCTACACACACACATACATACAACTTTCTGTCATGAACTGGAAAAGAGAAAAGATGATTGGAGTTCCAAAAGATGTCATGGGAAACAACAAAATACTTAAATGGATATGCAGAAAACCCCCCCACAAACAAACCTGCAAAAAACACAACACTGCAGTCTGCACCAATGATTTTACACCATCCCTCCTTTATCAAGCAAGAACATGCATCCATCCCTCCATCCATCCCTCCATCCATCCATCCATCCATCCATCCATCCATCCATCCATCCATCCATCCATCCATCCATCCATCCATCCATCCATCCGTCCATCCATCCATCCGTCCATCCATCCAGGAATACTAACTCAACTCGGCTTTCTCCGGATGGATGAGCTTCATAGTTTTTCTGAGGGAGACGGCCGACCTACACATAGCTCCTCTCCACCGCATATATTTGTTTTCTTTACTATTCATTAGCTAACCTGATGGCTCTCTTCTTCTACTTAACTTTTGCTTCATTACAGTGGAATCATATCTGCATTACTGAAGATGCTGTGGTGATCTGTGGATCAATCTTGAGCTCCTTCCTCTTAAATAAACTTAACCTGGAGGAGGTATTCCATATTTTCCCAGAGGAAAACTGTGGCTTTTGGCTTAGAAGAGATGATTTTTATCTGGTTCATGTTTTGCTTAGTTTCTAACAATGGAGTTGATCTGCAACCCAGATCTGATTATTACAGCAAAAAGGGCAGCTAAACAAAAAAATATTTAGAAACCTTCATGGTCAGTCTCGAGAGATAGCATGAAGAGAATGTTGATTGTATTTTATAAAAACAAATCAAACAAACAAACGTGCTCCTACCTTTCCCATGAGTCTTTGCTTCAATGATCTCACTGATGCGGCCTGGGCCAACTGCATTCTGTGCGGTGAGGGTAAATTTGTACCACGTGCCACACTTGAGGTTTTCCAGCCGATAGGAGCGCTCACTGGGGCTGATGGCGAAATTCCCCCACTGCTCACTGTTGTCCTCAGAGTACTGCAGGATGTAGCCTGATAGATAGATAGATAGATAGATAGATAGATAGATAGATAGATAGATAGATAGATAGATAGATAGATAGATAGATAGATAGATAGATAGATAGATAGATAGATAGATAGATAGATAGATAGATAGATAGATAGATAGATAGATAGATAGATAGATAGATAGATAGATAGATAGATAGATAGATAGATAGATAGATAACTTTATTAATCCCAAGGGAACCTGCTGCAGAACATCAGTCTCCAACTATAGCACTAACCTCTGGTTAGCCTTCTAACCAGAACATTAAGGAGCTGAACTCTGACTGACCTCTGATGGAGCTGCCACCGTTGTCTCCGGGTATCCAGGACAGGGTGATAGATGTGGTGGTGGTCTTGGTCACAGTGAGGCGAGGTTGGTCAGGAGGAACTAGTTGATAAGAAATGATTTAGGTTATGATGGATGATTAGCTGCTGTAAAAGTGTGGGAGCTGATTTGGTACAGTTCCTTTAATTCTACCTTGAACCTGCAGATTAAGGACAATTTTGTCCAAGCCAAAGCTGTTACTGGCGCCACAAGTATAGTTTCCAGAATCCTCTGCTTTGACTGTGCGTATAACAAGGCTACCGTTTCCGTGGACGCTGCGTCGGCTGTCAATCACAACAGGTGCAGGGCTTTCATTGCTGCAGAGTAGAGAGAGTACTACATTAATCTGGAACCGAGATCATTGCCATGGCTGTGCTGCAGTTTTACTCACATGTCCTTGAGCCACTTGATGGTTGGTGACGGATCTCCAACAGCTTTGCAAGGCAGCACAATGTCTCGCATCCAAGGTGTGGTTACTGTCCGGTTAAAGGTCAGGATCCGAGCTGGAGCTGCAAAACAAAAAGATGATTCATCATGATGGACAATATGCCTCTTTCAAGGTCATATGGCTGCTGGAGCCTATCCCGGCTACTGTTAGGCAAAGGCGGGGTACACCCTCGACAGGTGTGCCAGTTTATTGCAGGGTAACCCAATCACATTCACACCTACAGACAATTTAGAATCATCAATTAACCAATGAAGTAATTCTAATTTTGAACCATGAAGGAAACCAAAGTTTCTGGAGAAAACCCACACATACATGAGGAGAACATGCAAGCTCCACACTGGAAGGTCCCAGATGTGATTTGAATCAGGACCCTCTAGGGGTGAGGCCAAGTTGCTGACCACTACACCACTATGCTGCCCCAGCCCATAAATTTAACCAGAACTGCAGCTCTAGCCTGCAAAGAGGCAAACATCAGATGTAGTCTAATTTCTACAGACTTGATCTGAATTCAGCCTTTTAACTGTTTGATTGTTGCCTAGTTTCATAGTTTACTGGAGAATAAAGTGAGAAGCTTTTGTTGTCTGCAGTATTAATTTTAATTAAAAAGAGAGAACAAAGGTTCCATGAAAATAACCAGAATGCTGCACTCTAATAAAACCCTTGGATCCACAAAGCTGTGTAGGAAGCCCCGCCCACCTTCAGCCATGGGTTTAACAGTGATGACCTCGCTGGCGTTTCCACGGCCTGCAGCAGTCACGGCCACCACCCAGACGCTGTACTGCCTGTTCCTACTCAGGTTGGGGATGCGGTAGAAGAACACGTCTGGTGCCGCCTCGAACTCGCTGCTCACCTGGACCATCAAGAGAGTTTCTTTGTTTTAGTTCCAAGTAAGTCGGACAGTTTTCACCCTAGCAGCTTTCCTTTTACCATGGCTGCTAAGCCAGTTTGTGACTTTTGGGTTAACATTTCTGACATTCTCTGTGTGCTGTAGAGCATGTTCACAGTTTAGTGGTTTACCGTAGGGTGTGGGTTGGAGCAGAAAACTGTGTATTTCCTGATGATACCGTTGACTTTGGAAGGAGGAAGCCAGGACACAAACACCACAGAGTTGGAGGCAGCAGCTGCCTTCACCCCGGCTGGAGGACCAGGAACTGAGAGCACAAAACAAAATCCAACACTGTCACATACGTGAAACGAGCTAGTCCTTTTCTGACTGTTTTTTCCACTCATTCAAGTACAAATTATTGGAATGAAGACAGACGTATGCTCTCTAAAAGCAAATCTTTCTACCGTCTTCTTTGGTGCGGGTGTAAATCTGTTCGCTGCGGACTCCGTCCCCTGCTCTGGTGAAGGCCAACACCTGGATGCTGTAGTTGGTGTATTTCTCCAAGCCATCCAACTCCAGAGAGGGTTTTGACGTGGTCACGTTCCTGATTTCTCCCAGCTCTGAGCAGCAGAATCAGAAGAAATAAAGATGTGGTGATGAAAAACTTTTACAAACTCCATGTTTCTGCTGATCCAGACCTCAAAGAATATTTATTGACCTTAGATTTGTGGAGAACAAGCTCATGTCTCATCAAGTGTTTTACCAGAAAAGGCAGTATGAAAGGCTGAACATAAAGGTTTTTGGCAGGCCCATCAGGAGACCGTCCCGGTGTTCAGTATCTGTTCACATCAGCGACTCAACTTCCTCTAATGAGCCACTAACCCGCATTAAAGACTTATGTGTGGCTGTACAGCTTTTGATGCCTTCATTTATGAACCGAATGATCCATTTAGAATAGAATTGGTCTTAAATAATCCCTAAGGAGATGTAAATTTAAGTTTCATACCTAAATGTATCTGCAATCCGTTAAATAATGTGGCATCTGTCATGCCAGTGATTGAGACAGGTTAGTTCCTTCGCACTTCTAATAGCTCTGATGTTCTGCTCCCTGTTTCAAGGCTTTCAGATTCCTGTTCTGAGGACTGTGCTACATTTATCTGAGCAGAACGTGCCCCACCTCCATCAGGCAGGTTGGCCCAGTAGATGACCCTGAAGCCCAGCAGGTTTCCGTTCAGAGCGTCTTTGGGAGGAGTCAGCCACGAGAGGGAAACGATCTCTGGAGATGTTGCAACAGCCTGGACATTCTCCGGAGGTCGACTGGGCACTGAGGAGAGGCAGGAGAAGCTTCAGTCTGACACGGTAATACCCTCTGACCACCACTAGGTGATGACATATGCTCATAGATCTTCTGTCCTCTCCGTAACGATACAGATTCAATCAACTTTGTTTCAGAAGCACATTTAGGCAAGCAAACTGTAGATCAATCAGTGGAACATTCTAACTTCAAAATAAAATTCTACTACAACAAATATTGTTTAAAATATTCTGATTTTTTAAATGTTTTTTTTTTTTACGGATAACAAATATTCAATGAAACAAAGTTGTTGATTTGTAGAAGTTTTTCTGATTTGCAAATGATTCAATAAAAGCAACATTACAGTTTTTTAATGGAACACCATGATAACACTGAGCACTCAAGCCAATGTCATCTTTCAGGGGAAAACGATTTATCGTATTTTGTTTTTACGTAAATCATTGTGTATTTTTAACACAGAGAAACATTTTCTGCGCTAGTCGCTACGTGGCCCACGGACTGGTACCGGTCTCCGGCCCGGGAGTTTGGGACCACTGCGCTAGAGGACAGAGAGTTGCAGCAGACCTGAACCAAAATGTCCAGAAGTTTGAGGATAGAAATGTCTTCACTGGACCACATGATGACCCTGGAGCATTGAAGGCCGTGAACTCTGAGAAGAGCGAGACATTCGACTCACCGTCCTCTAGCGTGGTAGCAGCCAC
Organism: Oryzias latipes; assembly: GCF_053564925.1. Taxonomy (NCBI): domain Eukaryota; kingdom Metazoa; phylum Chordata; class Actinopteri; order Beloniformes; family Adrianichthyidae; genus Oryzias; species Oryzias latipes. Next base: position 3,349,607 of record NC_136250.1, read on the forward strand.
CTCAGTGGACGACGGCCCTGTCCCGGCGCTGTTACTGGCCTGCACCACCACGCCGTACTGGGTGAACTTCTTTAGGTTATCTAGGACCAGGCTCTCTGCATTGTCCCCCGTGGTTTCCACACTGATCACACTAAACTGGTAATTTCCACCAGAGCTGAACTCCCTGTAGCCCACCTGGTATCCTTTAATGGCTCCGTTTTGGAGGTGTTTCTTGGGCGGCTAGAACAGAAATCACACAGGAAAGTTATGACAGCAGAGGATGTTTCACCAGCTCCTCAGAGGTCACTGGAGAGTTTAGGTTTCAATATGAATGCATCACATTTTAGAAGCTACTTTTGAACCAACCTATTGTATCACCCCATATATACACCCCAGCACACAGGACAGTTGTTTGTTTCAAGGACACAGCTGTTCATCTGCAAGCACACCTGCTGTTTCTAAACAGCTTTCTAATGTAAATTTGATGAATTCAATGCATGAATTCAGTGTTTTAACATCTCTGACATCCCTCTATGGGAGATGTTGACGTGTGTGTGGCTAAGCCGTCTGCAAACACTCATAGGTGGAACAAAAGTTGGAGCTCATTTAGACACCAGGAATCATCTTTTCTGTTTTGAGCTTGACAGTTACTCATGACAACAGCAGCCTCCTGTCCCCAAAAACACAGAGGAAACCTCCACTTACCCTCCATGTGACTCGGAGGCTCTGAGAGGAGAGAGCTTCCAGCTGGACGTCCTGAGGAGGTCCGTCAGGAGCTGAGATCAAATCAACAACACATGCATCTCATCACAGATTCAAAACACTCATTTCAAATGTCTGTGTGGGGCACAGTCCCTGCGGGGGCCACAAGGAAGAACAGAAGGATCATGTTTCTTTATCCTCATCATAATTATGAGCATTTTTTCAGGTAAATGATTCAAAAAAACAACAAATAACACTGAGATTCTGTGATATATTACATTTCATAGTGACATCAGGTAGACATTTTTATGGTTGGTTGTGGTGTTTATATTTTTAAACCATGACTGTCCAAACCACTGATGCTCATAAGCTGATTTGCTCTGAACATTGCGTTTTTTGTAGAACATCTCTGATAAAGTTTCTCCGTTATCGAAAAAACAAAAACTGTCATTGGAAACAAAATTGATCAGAAAAGAAAGACAAAAATAGTTTTTCTGTTCTTCCTAAGAGTGAGTTTTTTCCTGTTATCACAGTCTGTGGAATTATGGGTAGAGTGTGTTTGGAAGATGGGACTGCTGGGTAGTGGTGGTGGTGGTGTGTGTGTGGGGGGGGGGGGTATGGGGGTCCAGCCTTACAGAGTGACATTTACTTTTAATTGAACAGTTCTGCTTTTATCATCAGGGCTGTGTTTAATAATGCAGCAGAGAGCTCGGCTGTGCTCTGGCTCAGTCCTGACGGGGATTGAACCCTCGGCAGAGACGAACCGCCTGCTGGTCTCACCTGCTTCGTCTGTGGTGATGGTGAGCTCGTTGCTGGCTTCGCTCTTGCCGATGAGATTCTTGGCAAACATGCGAATGTTGTAGGTGGAGGAGGGGTGCAGGTCGATGATGGTGGCCTGGTTGAGCTGAGGGGAAACATCTTTGGTCTTCTGAGCTGTCTCCCAGGAGGCTGAGGAAAGAAAAAGAAATGTTTACCAAGATCTTTTTCAAATGACAACAAAAGAATGCAGGCGTCCCATCATGCACCTCCTCTCTTCAGGCACTCTGGTTTGGATCTAAAGGAGCTCCCCTGTACCTGATTTGTTTTTGCTCTCGATGTCAAAGCCTGTGATCGGGCTGTTGCCATCAAAACCCATGGTCCAGCGCAGAGCAATGGTTCTGTCCTTCACCTCTCGGATTTCCACCTCTGGAGGATCTGGCGGCTCTTTTAAACGCAAAGCCGTTCAACGGACGGTTACAGATCTGTCAGCTTTGCTGCACATGAGGAACGTTTGTTTAGCTGTTGCCCTACCTTGAACTGTAAGCTGGATGATTCCTCTGTCTTCACCGTACGAGTTGATGGCGTGGCAGGAAAAGAAGCCGGAGTCCTCCCTCACTGTGGGCATAATCTGGCAGAGGTAGAAGGACAGTTTTTTTCAGGTCAAAACTGTGTGGATTCTGAACTCCAGCATGTTTTGTGCATGTTCAGATTTAGGCTGTTAGTGGAGAACTGGCTTGATGTATTATTTAAAAATCTACACATCACATAATGTAATCTGAGTTGAACAAAAGGAGGAACTTTCATGAATTCTCAGAATTCTCACTTTGAAAAAAAAAGGGCAACGGTTCTAATGCCTGAAAAAATATAAGCAATGGTTTAAAATCAGAATTTTTAAATGGGGGATTAAACAAATTGTATAGCAAGCTAGTGAGTGAAAAAACCCTTTCATGGATCAGCTCAGTGATGCTTTTACAAGCACGCTGTGATCTGTCCCAAATGTGTTCCAACAGGAGGGGCCACAGAGGTTCAAATGTCCTCTTACCTGCAGGGTGGAGACCACTTCATCGCCCGCCTCCTTGACAGAAACCACATAGCGACTGGTCTCAGGGTTGATGATGCGCTCCTCCTTCTCCCAGCGCACCATGATGGGCTTCTCTCCGTGGGCGGTGCAGCTCATCTTCTTCTCCTCTCCCTGCGTGGCCAGTGTGGTGTTTGGGTACGACGTGATCATGGCGGGGACTGGGGGACCACAAAGAAGGGCATTAGATTCAGGTAGCAGAGAGAAATCTGAGAGACTCTGTCTCACTGTAGATAATTGTTGAAGTTTCGGGTTTTTGTTTCAGCAGAGCAGCCTACAGTAAAGGTCAGCTGATGACAGCAGGTTTATGCTCATCCGGTGACAGAAGCAGGGCTAAATTTAAAAAAATCACAAATTGATTCTATAATCATTTGAGTTTTTTTGCGCATTTCAAACAAATATGACACAGTTAAAATGGGGCGGCAGCGCTCAGGTGCTTGAGCAGGTTGTCCATTGACTGAAGGGTCAGTGGCTCGATCCCCCGCTCCCCCCACCAGCTGTCGTTGTGTCCTTGGGCAAGAGACTTCTTGCCTCCAGTGCAGCTCCACTGGTGTGTGAATGTGTATGAATGTCCCGGTGATGGTCAGAGGGACCGTAGGCGCTAACTGGCAGCCACGCCTCTGTCATTCTGCCCCAGGACAGCTGTGGCTACAGCAGTAGTTACCATCACCAAGTATGAATGAATAATGGACACATTGGAAGAACTATGAACATCTGGAAAAGCAAAGATAAATTTAATCCATTATTGTTATTATTATTATTATTATTATTATTATTATTATTATTATTATTAAAATAAAGCGCAGAAAAAGAAGGAGAAGATTGTTTTGTTCCTCCTAACCATCTAATTAAAACTTAATACAACTAAATACAACAAAAGCTAGTTTCTAGTTGAAGATGAAGCATAAGATTAGAACACGTCAAAGAAAGAAGACAGTTTCTGATTCTCACAGGAGATTCCAGGTTTTTGCTACACGTTAAAGTTCTGAGTTGAATTCTGTCTGTGGATCTGAGTTTGTGTGGGCTTGTAGGAACACTGGAAGACTGTATCTGAAGACAGAATATGTTTTTGGTGCTGCACTGTTTTGTACGGCGCCCGTGACCTGACAAAAATCAATCGTTCCCACGAAACAATAATTCACGTGATGTAATTCATAAACAGGACTGGCTTGCTGCTTATACATTTAATATTCTGTTATACATTTATCCTGTTGTATTTGAATGCACCTCAGTCACAGTGACACATTGATTGGTTGAGATGCATTATGGGATATGTGTGATGCATGATGGGTAACGTACAAAGCCTGTAGCCTTCTCAGGTAAAATGACTGCTAACGAGTAGTTAGAAGACACATAAAAGACACGTCCTGATTATTATTATTCCTGTTTGACCCTAAATTACAACACCCCATCCCGCAGCGGCTCAAGCATGAGAGCTCCGTGGCCGGACAAAGCTCGCCCGCGGCCGGGAATAGCTTGTTTGTTTGTCATGCCGGCATCCAGTTCCCTGGCAGGTCGGCAGACGGAGAGCGGTATGGGAGCGCGGCAAGCACGGTGCATCCTACCCGCCAATTTTAACCGCACCTTAGACATTTAGGGCCCCTTGGTGGGGAGGGTGAGGGGACATCACTGTGAGTAATCAGGAGATGTCCCCTCAGTGCCCTACCCGCCAATTTTAACTGCACCCCCCTTAGTACACACACCCCTCCCCCCTCAAAATATACATTCCAACATAAACACACGCACACACATTTGCAAGGAAGGTGGGACCTAGGACCACCTGTCCCCTACCCCCTCCCTGGTGGGGGGTACGCGGTCCTTGGCAACGGCGGCCGTGTCCCCTGGGTGCCGGTTTCCTGGCCCGGCGGTGCTCTCTCTGCACGGGGGGGGGGTGTCACATTACACCTGGGCCGGGGGTGTCCGTGTCCCTGGGGGGTGGGTTTGGGTCCTTGCCCCTGGGTGCTGGGCCCCGCCAAGTCTCCAACTGTGGCCGAGCCTGGTCGGGCCAAGTTAACAACACCCCTGGTGGGCCCCCCTTTCTCCCCGTGGCGCTCCCCCTCCTGGGCGGGGGCGGCTGGCCCCTGCCTTGCTCCTCCCTGGACCAACCGTGGGCCGGGTGGGTGGCTGCCTGGAGTGTGGGGCGGGACTCCCTTGGGGGGTCCTGGCTCGTACCTGGGGTTGGGGCGGGGGATGCCCGGAACTCCTGGGGGGTGGTGGGCTGCTCGTCTGGGGCTGTGGGCGACCTTCTCGGTTGGGGCCCTGCATTGTTTTTTTGTTTTTTTTTACCCATGTCAGGTCAAGGGCTTCGTAGTTTTACATTCATAAATGCACAAAATAATTCTGAATTTGCTTTTTTCTCCCAAATGCACACATTTTCTTTACAAATGAAAAAACCTAGTTATAAATATAAACATTCTCTTACAACTACAACATATTTATCAAAAAATGATAACTGCACGGTAGGTTAATGTTCTAATACAGGTTTATGATTACATGTGCCTCACACACACAAACACATTTATCTTTTGGATTTACTGAGAACATTTTCCTCATCATTTTTGATGTAGAAGTATTTGTTATCTCTGCTATGTAAACTATGTCCCTTAGTATAACAAAGGACCCCCCCCCCCCCCCCAATATAATCTGCTGGGGAAAAAAGCCATGCAGTATACATACAGTCCACTATTAAAACAGTCTACATCATCTAGGTGGGATTCTAACAAACATAATTAATGAGCTCTGATTGATGATGGCTTTATTTTATTCTCCAAACTATGTTCTACATTTTTAAGTGACAGTATGTGGAGGCCTTGAACAAGCCTTTTAGGTTTCTTGACTCCCTCAAATGTGCAAAAACAACAAACTAAACCAAATGAACTTAGTGGATATTTGCTGTGTGCATTGAAACGGCCTCGTTAAGTGACACTTAAGTAAACTGGATTGAGCTGAAAGACAAGGATGTTTGGGGTTTGTGTGAACATTATCTCTTCAGATCAAAGCGGCTCCTGTTTCACATTACATCCCTCACAGGTGTTGCACTGATTCAACTGCAGAAATGAAGACATTAGGGGCGTTTCTGTCACAGTGACCTCTGACCTTCAGCTGACTGAGCTCCTGCAGAAAATTCACGGCTGATGAGCCCAACCCGCTGTCACGCTCACACCTAACTCTGTAGAGAAAGGACACTCTTTTGTCTTCATCATCAGATCCCATGTGTGCAGCAGCCACATGAAAGGCTTTATTCAGGGGCACTAAAAGCAGCTAACGTCTGAAATGTGAGGATTCTGCACTTAGATGTTTGTGATGTTTCTTTGGTTTTTGTTACGTTCTATTTTCCCTGTCAGTCATTCTAGTTTTAGGTTGTCAATCATCCTCAAATGACATGATTTTGGTAATCACCCTCAATGTGTATGAGTCTCTGGTCTTCAGTTCTTCATTGTCAGGTTTTTCATTTGTTAAATGTTAAGCTTTCTGCCACCAAGCCCGTTCTCCTGCACACTGGGTCCTACACCACCAGTTCCTGACATGAAAACACCAAAGCACAGACGGAAAACACTCGTGCGCCACACAGACCCAGAGAGCACATCAGAGCGTTCTGTGTTTGTGCACCAGCAGCTCCTTGATATTCAGTGGAGCCACAGTGACCCCACAGGAAAGGTGAGAAAACAAAAGGAGAAAACCAAATGAGCCAGGTTCTGCATGAATGAGGAACCACGCACAGGTGTGCATGTTCCTTAACCGTTTCAACCATAACAGCATGTTCCGGTTAACGTAGTGGGACTGATATTGATGTATGGAAGACGGCAAGCAGCGTTGCCGTCGTCTGCAGTAACAGCACAATGTGTCTAAAGTGGGAGAGAGGAGAAGCTGCTCCTCCACAGCAACCCAGAGGGCAGTGATGATACGCCTGAGTCTGCAGGGGATTGTGGGTGATCGGCTGGCTGCTGATAGGCTACTCCCCAGAGACAAAAGACCCCCACCTTCATCGCTCCCTCCCATCCTCCCTCTCTCCTCCCAGGCTCCTTTTCACCTGGCCAGGTTACCATGCCAACCAGCATCGGACCCCCCCCCTCTGCTCTCTCTGAAAGGGCTGTTTTTAACTGCCAGGAATAGAAAATGGACCTGCCATTGATTTCACTGGAGAATGATGATTACACAATCACACAATGAATGTCGCAATGCAGAAATAAGAGAAAATACGGCAACATTTGTTTTTGTGATGTTTGTTATATGGTGGAGTTGGTTTGTGACTATAAAATCAGCCCAGTGGTGTAATATTACCAGATAATCAGAGGTGATTTATGGGACATGGGTGTGTGATGGAGCACAGAGAGCCTGAATGGGATGAGAGAGGTTCAGGATCAGCTTCACTGTCAATAACAGCACTATAACATGGACCCAGTGACACCTGGTTTTGCTTTTTCCTTTTTTTCCCAGCACCGGACTGATATTTCTGCTGCTAAACTTGGAAAACCCCTTCTATCACACTGACAGTTGTATTTCCACTTGGAGCCTGAGGAGGGCAGCGTTTTCCTCCGTCTGTGGAGCTGCAGAGACCAACATTCTGCTCTCTGTTCCAAAATGACACTTTTTGGTTTTAGACATGTTATCTGCTTTTTTAGAAGCATGCATGCAAAGAGCATTGTGTGCTTGGGGGGGTGGTCTTTCCTAAATTATTGGCAGTCTAAACCGCCCCGACCGTGGCCTCCTATTACTACGGCTGCTAGAGGAGCGGACATGAGCTGAGATGCCTCTTGCCCCGGAGGCAGACTGTGAGTGGGTGCATTGGGGAAGGGGGGCAGAGTTGGGAGGGGGGGGGGCACATGGACTTCACATAGATGACTGGCTCACTGGCTGCCTGCAATGTACTGAAATAATTCCCTTAGCTGCACAATTTGCTTGGACATAGAGCTGTATGGTGAAGCTGCGGCTGCAGTGCGGGCAGATCAGCACGAGAGGCTGCACGCCCGCGATAAACAAGATGAAAGAAAGAGGAGGGGTCTCCTCATGGCTGTCTGAAAGACTGTTCAGTGACCAGGGGGCTGTTTTGCTCTTCAGCAAAGCCTCGTTATGCCCTCATCATCGTCTTCAGGCCTTATGATGTTTAGCAGGCTTGATTGGTCTTAATTGGCTCTGATAAACATGGAGTGGCTGTTGACAGACTCTGATAGCATCCACTGAGCATTGCTAATGAACGGAGTGAATCGCACCTGTTTTGGAGGAACTGCAGGGATGCTTGACTGCAAACTGAATTGCAAGCATTTGTTTAAGCCTGTACCTGCAGCCGGCGTCCAGCCGGAAAACAAACCCATTAAATATGAGGAAACAGAAACGTGGGGCTGGCTGTTAGTGCCGCCATCCTGCTTGATGATGCATGCTGTATTATGATGAGACATTAGCCTGCATAAATACACTCACGACAATGGAAGCACCAAGGTATAACATCCCAAGTGCTGCATTTCATTTCCTGGGGACTTCAACCTTCAGAGGCCTGCTCCATGTGGACCCATCTGGCCCTTTCTTCTGTTCTAATGGCTGCTCTGTACCTGAGCCTGTGCATTAAAAGGCTCAGCCTTTTGTGACACATGTCTTTGTGTGTCTTGTTTGCTCAGCTGCTTAACACATTCAGCATCATCTGTTTCAACCGTCTTCATTGATTTTCTTCTGCATGTTTACTGACACATCAAGCCACATTTAAACAGCCAATGGCACGCAATACTGCAGAGTGAGGCGCATCACGTAAGCACGCCAGCATGCACCCGCTCCTGCACCTCCCTAATTTGCCCTTAAGCCTCTTAAGTAGCAACGGTTGCTCACGCCTGAGTAACATGAAAACAGCAGTGTTGTGAAACCACAGGCTCAGATGTACCTGCAGAGCACAGGGCTGGGCTCTGAGTGTCCGTGAGCTCATTGTCTGATGTGCACACTTGCAGTGGGACTGGGGCAAGGTGTGGCTCAGGCACCATGACAGCAGCACGCTGTGTGAGCAGAGCATGCACCGAGGGGCTGCAGGCAGACGCACACAGCCCAGAAAGACCGACAGAGGATCAATAAAGGAAGATATGAAAACATGAGCTTCTGCAGCTGTTCCTGACACCTCATCCATGCTCCCCTAAAGACAAAGGCAGTGTTGTTCCTAAAACGACGAACAAAAATGCATCAGAGTTCACATTCTGAATTTGTGGCCCATAATGTTCATGTCCTCCCTCTATGATCAGTGTCTCTGTGATGCAGGAAAGTCTCTAGCTAGAATCTGGTTCTGTATGGAACATACTGTTCAAAACACCAATTATTACTTTAGGATTTATAGATTTTTTTCAGTTATAAATTCAAATAAACAGAATTCCACTTAAACTTCAAGCAGTTTAGTTTTGTGTCTAAAGGTTGTGGACTTTCTCAAACAGCTAGTGGTGATCGGCAAAATTCTTTAGTTTTATATGCACATCCATCTTTGACAAAGTTTGGATGTTGTTTGTTTTTGTGGGAGAAACACAGACACACTGCTGAGACCAACTCTAGCTTGATGTCAAGAAACCCAAAAGTAGCAAAATGCAGAGCCTCAGAGAACGAGTCCTCTAGAGATGGAAAAAGCTCAGGAAAATAGCCATGCATTCATCTTCTTCGGTTTATTGCCAGATATTCAGAGGTGATTTGGAGCTCAGATTTATGTTCAAAGACATCTGATCCATTTTCATTTTGACCTTTGTAATAAAATAATTGCACTTCACAAAAGAAACCCCTTTGTTCTGCTAAATGCATCCTGTTGCTCGGCAGAGATGTATGTGCTGGTGTCAGTGCAGAATGAACCTGCAGACACTGTCAGTTTAAAGAGTCAATTGCAGGAGATATTATTTTAAATTCAAGCATGACAGAAAGCAAAAGTTCAGACAAAAAGAGCCTGAAATGTGGCAAAATGAAGGGCTGAAGACCAGAACATATGGCACTGACAAAACTCCAATCCAAACTCTAAATCCAGGTGTAAATATTAAAACCACATGTATGACAAATACATTCATGGTTGGTTAACCCAGGTTGCCAACCTATAACACAGGCCCAACCACTAACAGACATAAAGGCTGGCTCTCATGTTTCTGATTCTGCTTTCACTGTTTTCATTTCGAGGAGATCCAGTGTAAAAATGAAGAACTCCATCATCTTAAAAAACTCCCATGTTTTTCATGACTCCCGTGTGTTTGTTGACATTTGCTCCATTTTTGGATTCTTTCTGTTTTTAACTCTATGAACTCTATAAAAACAGCATCTTTGTTTATGCTCGCTCATAGCAAAATAAGCTTCACTCAGGTGTGGTTCTATGGAGGGAGAAAGACAGTGTAACAAACTAAAGTCTGAGTCGTAGCACTTTCTGTTGGAACCCTTCAACGAGGAGATCCTCCATTCTTTCTCCTGAATGTTCTGTTCTCTGGCAACTATTGTAACTATTGTAGCAATGGACTGGGTCTCTTCCTGACTGTTGTCCAAATAAGAGCTTTCCAAAGGGCATTTATTCAGGTAGACTGCTACTTTCATAAAGCTAAATTTTAACAGACGTGTCCAATTTAAAGATTTGCTTCTGATGAGACAGCAGGGCTGCACCAGAACCAGAGAGTAGCTGTAGCATCACTGGCAGAAAAGCAGTTTAGGTCAAAGTAGAAAACACTCAAAGATGGGCAACAGCTACACATGAGAGCTTCATTAGTGCTACAGCTGTCACAGTTCGCTGAGTTTTTCTGAACATAGGCTACACATACAGAAACCTCCCAGTCCTTGAACTCTCGAAGCAACCAGCCTCATCAACACACTTAAGAGGCCAATATTTACAGTTTGTTTGAAAGTAATGGTCCACAGAACACACTTGTCGGTTTAACCGTTGGCTGCATCAGAGAACCGAACTGAGGGACCCCTATATCTATAGATATCTATCTATAGATATCTATAGATAGATATCTAATTCATCCATTCTATTTGTCAGAATGAACATTCCTGATCTGATTCCTTTTTAACATGTTCTTAACAATCCTCTTTTTTTAAACAATATTTTATCTTTAGTTGAAGTCTTTCAAATGATCAGACAGCTCAGTAAAAGGACGTGGTGGTGGTTGATCCCCGTTTAAAACGTTTGACAGATTCCCCTGAGCCTGATTTCCATGGAATGGGTGTGGTCTTCTAACAAGCTCGCTCCTTATTTGCCAGAGTGGTTGTCATAGAAATTTTCATTCAGACCAACTCGAACCAATCACTGCTTACTGACGTCGTCTGGTTCCAACATTTGGTTGGAGCTGGAAATAAAGCCTTTTCTATGGGTGACGTCACACATGCTCACTCCAGTTGTCATATGCAGTCAAATGTTTGGACTCAAACACAACAGACTTCCCTGTTCCTTGTACAAAACATAAACTTTGAAAACTTTAAACTCAGGTAACAGCAGAGTCAGGCAGTTTTGTGTTAATGCTGAAGGATCTGTCAGAAGACAGAAGTGCTGTGAGGTCACAAAAATGCAGAAGTCCTCTTGATCTAATTCAATGTTTGGAAAAGTTACAGAAAACAAGGTTCTGGACAAACATTTTGGAGAAAGGTTTGTTCTCAGCACACAGCAACGTGTGACAATAATTGTTTTGAGCATGAAGACAGACTGTTTTAAATCTGTATTATATATAAAAATAACCGCTCCTCCCTCTAACACTTTTTGATCCCATCTTTTCCACATGGCAGCTCCTGCGTATGCAGCATTCGGGGCTTAATGGAGGGGAGCTAAGTCCTCGGCGACACAGCAGATAAATGCAGTAGCTGTGTGTGCTGCTTTCGTGGGATTCATCCGTGCAGAAAGCTCTGTTTGAGCTTCATTTCTGCCTCTTCTGGTGGTATCACTGTTGCAAAGCAAGCCAGTTTGAGTTCTACAAACTTTGTGGTCACCATGAACTTTCCAATGCAATTACTCCTGAAGAGAAAAAAAAATCAAAGATTTCAGAGCATTCTTACTTTTGACGTTCAGATACATGGACTTGCTGACATCAGCCCCCACATCGTTGCTGACTCTGCACAGGTAGAAGCCGCTGTCCTCTTCCAGAACATGCTTGATAAGCAGAGAGCCGTTCACCAGCACCTCAATCCGAAAGCCCGAGTTGAGAGCAATGGGTTTGAACTGAGGAACCCCAGCTCCTAAGGGAGAAAACAGCAGTATTAGACCAGAGAACCCAGTGACCTGATCCCAGCCATGCTTTTGTAATTTAGATCCTGTGGCAGCAGACGGTGTGAAAGTAGAAAATCGTAATGCAGGTCAGCACCACATACTGTACATGACACCAGCATCACCGTTCCTGCATGCATTTTTACAGTCCATCCATCCATCCATCCATCCATCTGATCACTCACTCTCTCCCATACCTACCCACCCTACCATTCAACCATTCATCAAAACATAGCAAAATTTGAAAAATAAAAAAAGATGCAACTGGTTTGGGGAGTTTTGCAAACTTAAAAAACATTTTCACTAACCCACAGACAAGTGTCTGTGTTGAATTTGGGTCTGACAATTGAGTGTTTACCTTTGGAATACTCCCACTGGATGGTAGGAACGGGGTAACCTTGAGCTGAGCAGTTTAGTGTCACTGATTTCCCATAGATTCCATCCTGGTCCTTTGGCTGGACCACAAATTTGGGGGGAACTGCAGACACAGAAGCTTAATTTCATCTTTGCCCATAACCAACAGGAAAACAGTAAATAAAAAATCTTGCTCCTGACTGGCGCTGACCTTGGCTCATACTAGGATAAAGCCACACTACTGTGGGAAAACACTTGATTGTATTGTTCATGCATTAAACGTGTTTGAGGTCTAAAATGGGCTTCCTCTTCTCTTTTACTCCTATAAGCTGCGTCTCCACCCTGTCATATCCCCCCACCCCTAAGCCCCCTTTCACCTCGGACAATGAGTTCGCTCTGGTGCTCCACAGCAGCAGCCTGGTTCCGGGCAATGCAGGTGTAGTTTCCGTTGTGCATGAGTGTGAGGTTAGAGACACGCAAGGAGCTGGTAAAGTCGATGTTGTCTATAGTGACTCCAAGGCTGGCTGGAATTGGTCGGCCGTCCTTCTGCCAGGTGATGAAAACGGGTTGGTCACCAGACATGACCACGCAGGGGATGAACACCCGCTGCCCGATGGAAAACCGTGGAAACTCAAAGGGGTGGATGGTGGGTGGAACTGAAAAGAAGAAATGCAAATGAATCTCCCTCCTCAGGCATGTGGGGTTTACACCTTCTATAATTAAAATGGCAACTTTAGCCAGTGTTGCTTCAAATCATTTGAACATTCGTGAAGCACTCCCATAGCAACACATTAGCCACATGTGTGTCATTATCTCCTTGTCAGCACATGCTGTGGTTTAGCAGTAACCTGAAATGCGGAGGAAATATTTCATAGACTCTCACAACGTGGAGCAGCTGGATTCAAAACAACATGCATGCAACATTATCTCTCTTTTGATCTCTGGGGACACTGCAGCCATCGTGAGAACCAGATGCTTTGCAAAATTAATGATTTAAAAACTGTTGGAATAAGCAGCACTTCAGCGCTTATTTAATTCACAACAAAATAGGCATAATAGACTCCTGGGGATTCCCTCTCAGCAGCGCTGGAATGCAAAGCAGCTGAGAGGCAAATTAGCCGAGGCGGAATCGCAGCTTTGACTGTGCTGTGTGATTTCCCCCTCGCACACTTGTTAGCACACTGAGACCCGCCAGAAAGAGGGAGGGGAGGGATTTGCCCATCTGATGTTTCAAATTATGCACCATCATCGAAGGAAGAGGGCCATCTGAGGTTATCATAATGTGCCTCAGCTTGGCTGCTGCATATTCACATGAGCCCAGATGAGGCGGCTGGCATGACGGAGACTTGCTTTGCTTTCAGTGGAGTGTGGAGTTCCCTCGCATGCAGGAAAAACCTGTGTATTTTCTGTAAAGCATTTGTTTATCTAGTAAATGTGATGCATGCAATGCATTATGGGCTCAGTATTCATGAGTCACACAAATGCACCATCAGCAAATATCAGGGCATCACACAGTGTCTGCACAGCCCTGGTATGATCTTTAAAATCACAATTTTCACATTCTCAAGCCCTGCTTCAGGCTGAGTCATGTGACACATGAGACTAGCTTCATTACCTTTCACAGTAATATAGACGCTCTGGTGAGTGGACAGCTGCGGCTGCACCAGCACGTTACACGTGTACTCTCCTTCATCCACGTCCTTCTGCACGTCAAAGAGTTTGAGCGTGCCGTTCTCGAAGGCCCGCTGCCGGTGGTTGTAAGGCAGCAGGTTGGAGTCCTTGTACCATTTGATAGAGTAGTAGGGATAGCCAATAACACGGCAGTGGATGTACATGTCCCGGCCAGCGATGGCAGTGAGGTTTTTCATTGGTCTGATGCTTGCAGGGCCTTGAGGACACATTGAATAGAAAACACTTTTAAAATCATTTTGAGCCTGGGAGAGGAAGTGGTGGCCTAAAAGACTGTTGTGCTGTTTGCATGTTATCAAGACAACACTAAGTTTCACATGACTCATTCTGAGCATGAAAACCTTGACATGATTTGCTAACAGAGGTTTCAGGCTTTAAAAAAAAACAAACAGTCATGTTTGGACTCATCAACACCCTGGCTTTTGTTTTTACCATCCACAGCCCCTGTACACCTTGCAGACCCCTTTTATTCCAGCTGCGTCTAACTGATATAAAATTGGGTCCCTCTTGGATGACCCAACTGTTTTCAAAGTGTTCTCCCAGAAAACCAGTCTTGGCCTCACTACTATCCCAGGAATCTACAGTCCAGGCTATAAATGGGCTGCTATGATTCTCTTTGAGGAACTTCACATCATGACGCTGGGCTCTGCAATACAACATGATCAACACTAGACTACTCCTCTCTGTTTTATCCAACATTATGGAGGACTCAAGACAATCCCATCAACTTTACAAAAACAGAATTGATTTACTTTCAGCCTTTCCCTGCAGGGGGCGCCACAACAAATGATCTTGCATTTACAGCCTTTGAAACAAACATATCTGTGTCTTCATTAACTTCAGACATGACTTGCTATCTAAGTATCCTTCTGTCAGCTCTAACTTCAACCTCTTCTCACAGCACTAGCACACTCAGGGATCCTCTCACCATATAAGATCTGTGCTCCCCCATCCCTGAACACGTCCATGTTTCTACAGGTACAGAGTGTCATTAGGAGCAACTGTATTTTTTTTTTTTTACTGTTCCTCAGCTTCAAAGCTAGCCTCACTTCATGCTCATGATCCTGGCAGAGAAGCTCATTCATCTACAGTGAGGCTGTTGTCAGGCTGATCACTAAAAGCAGAAAATCAAAGCACTCTGTGAACGCTGCTGTGCCTTAAATTGATATTTCTGCAAAGATTGCCAACTGATCACCACTTATGTACGTTTTAAAAATGTGTTTGAAAAAGTATTACCATAGAACTTTAATCTGAAACTACCACCTTTTGGGCTTTCTTCCCCTTCCACACGACCAGACACGGGCATGGTTGTAGTAAGAGTCTGCTGGTTGGCCCTCCCCTGGTTAACAGGTTATACACAGACCTATGTGGCATGTTTTCCGCATCATCAAAACAAGAAAATAATTTCACAACATGGTAACACTTGATGAGATGCTACCGAAAAAAATAAATGAAATAAAACGGTCATGGTTTTGACCTTGCAAAGTAACAAGAAAAAGTGATCTAAGAATGAAAACCTGAATCCTCTTTGGCAAACATAGTAAGGTGTTCTGTTTGTTCAAATAGCCAGTTGGAACAAGTATCAGAGCATATGCTGATGTGTATATGTGATGGTGTGTTGGAAGAGTTGATCTGACAAGCACCTCTTACGTTTATTCGCGCCTGGTAGGAAACGGTCCCAGCCGAGTTATTGCAGATGCAGCGATACACCCCTCCATCAGGGACCTGAGTCTGGCTGATGTTGAGATGGCTGACCACATGGCCCTCAACATTGATGTAATAGGAGATGCGGTGTCGGCTGTCCCTTATCACGGGTTCGTCATCCAGAGACCATGTTACCCGGGGTTCTGGCGTGCCTTTCACCGTGCATGACAGTGACAGAAAATCGTTGATGTTGTAGACCTTTTCGCTGAATGAACTTAGAATCTTGGGAGTGCCATCTGCACATAGAGACAAATTAACACAGAAATATATAGTTAATACTTATCTAATTATTCTGCACTAACAAGTTCCATTAAGGAATTTTTGTTTGTTTAAAAAAACCGTGGCTGTAATCTGGGCTCTTTTCATCAGTCGTCACGCCTGAACAGACATGGACCACATTGTAAAAACAGTCCCAAATACCAAAAAGGGCTAACATTACCTAATAAACAACCTAGGAGCCTGAAAACAGTCAACGCCTACAGGGTCAACTACTGCCCAATTTATCTGAATAGATGAGCGATTAGTGTCCTAACATTCCCCAACTATGCATTTATTTTGCTACTTTTTGATTTTTTTTTAAGTCAGTGACATTACCCTTAGAATACAAAAAGCCTATGGCAAGTATGAGCAAGATAGGCATACACTATGCAGAGTAAACTGGCTCAAATACTTTAGATGTGGCCATATATACAGTCAGAATCAGGTAATGTCAAAGCCTACAGTGGTGAAGTCAACGGTTGCTGGTGAGAAAGACTGTTCAAGTTTCCTATGTAATTTCTAGGTTACTGTTTATGTCTGGACACCAAAGTAGCCATATGCAGCTATACAAGAGTAGGAAAATACATCACTGACGTCATTAAGGTGCCGGCCAAAAAAGATAGTCCAGTCATTGTGTTGCACCAAAGATGAGGTTGAATACAAAGGTTATGTACTTGACCCTGATAAGTCACATTTGCTTGGGTTTAGAGAAGCCTGTAGGTAGCAGTGGCCCAGGCAAGAGCTGCGGAAAGGTGCATACAACTCCTCCACTGTGGGTAGAAGATGTTCACACTGGACATTGTCTTTGCCGTAAATGTATAGAGATGAATCAACCTACTTAATAATGCACACTTTCAGGAGCTGGATAACTGGGAACGCATCAAGATATAGAAGGGGCCTGTGATAGAGAGCTGTGAGACGGTCCAAACAAGCAGTGGGGCTACGGTGGCAATTGACAGAACTCATGTTTCTACATAACTGAGGATCCCAGGAAGTGGAAAATGTAAAATCCAGGAAGTGTGACTCAAAAGGTGACTGCAGGAATGGCCTTAGAATTATAGTAATGTATAGTGATACGAGGACAAACAGATGCCCCCGTATCCCTGGGCAGCCAGAGGCTTGTAAAAGATCTCCTCCAAGCCAGCCGTGCCACAATGTGCTGCCGAGCACTAAATGTAGAAAGTGTGGACAACATAGAGGATCATTTTCCTAATTCTTGTCTGTTGAAAATAAAATGCAAAGTTCAAAGTCAAATAATGCCGCATTTTAACTTTTGTGTGTATTCTGATACACACACGTATGAAGAGTTACTATTTTTGTTAACCAACAATCTGGATGCAGTTTCTAGTTTTGGCATGTTCTCTAACTTATTTTGATATATCAGAAGGTGAAAAGTGAATTTAGGACTTTTGGTTCTGTTTAAAACAGTTGATCATGTTTATCTTAACATGCACCCAATGTTTTAGACTACTTGGGAAAACCAATGTCACATTTCATTTGCCTACTTTAGTTGATCCTAGCCTAGATTTATATGTAAATTGATTTAACAAATTTTAAGAACCTCAGATAAAGTTTAATTGCCATCTGCATCCAATATTATTATTTCCATGATCTTAATTAATCAAATTTGAATTAGATATGAATTATTACATTGATAGATTGGACATTAATAATTCATAGTTATTAGTATGTTTGGTATAAAATTGCAACAATAATTATATTAAAAAAATTGCTCTGACACAAGCACCTCTAACAGTGAATTCTGACCTTCCAACACAACTTGAACAAAGTCCTGGGCAGACATCTTGCCATGTCTGGCGAAGCATTGATAGGCTCCTCCGTCACTCTTGGCCATTCCAGCCATGACCAGGTTTTCTCTGTTTTGGCCTGTCATGCGTACACTGTTACTGGGGTAGATGAGCTCTCCATTGCGGTACCAGGACAGCTGGTACTCCTCAGAGCCTGTGACACCACAGGACAGTGAAACCTGGCTTCCCACGCTGCCCTTCACCTTCCTTGGACTCACCGTTACCTTCAATGGCTCTGTATGTTAGAGATGTAAAAGTTCAGACATTGATCTTTAAAACAATGAGAAACTGTTTTGCTTCTTCTTGCATTCATGGTAGCTGATAAATTTAGAATATAACAAAATAAACTGCTTAAGTCTTTTGAAGCTGCTCAGCTTAGCTCTAAACATCAACACAAGGGCTTTGGCCCTTTCCAGAAGAACTGACCTTTTACTAGCAGCCTGCCAACCACCTCAGCGTTGCCATAGCTGTTCCACACTTCACACACATACGTCCCTGTATCACTGGATTGGGCTCTCTCGATGAGCAGGCCTGTCACGCTCTGTCTGAACCTTGTGTCTGGCTCCAGTGGCCGGTTGTCTTTTAGCCAGCGGTATTTGGGAGTGGGATGACCTGAAGCCTTGCACGGCAGTTCCACTCGATGAGCGGCCATCACCTCACGGCGCTCAAAGCTATCCAGGATGTGGGGTGCAGAGTTGATTGGATCTGTAGGGAAATAAGAGATTTTAATGTTGTTCATTTAACACCTACATGTAGACCAGAGGGAGTTTCTGTCAGCATTTTTAATATTAGCCAAAACAAGACATTCTGGATTAAATGTGTCTAATGTTTAATGTTTCAGATGGTTTTTGAGTGTTCCATCAGCTGTACTCTACGGTACTCAAGGCATGGTCTCCAGAGAGATCACGGGTCTACAGAAATTGAAACTAGGAGCTTTCACTGGCGTATTCTATTGTTCCAAACTATACCTCACATTGACCATAGAAGACTTGCAAATCAAACTGGAACTGTGGATGTAAGTTCTGTTCACTTTTATGTCATGACTTTACCGCATATGTTTTGTGTAATATATTTCAGAAAACATACTGCATGTTTTACAAACATATTTGCTTCCAATAATCCTCTGTCCTTTCTTATTGGCAGAGACTGCATTTTTATTAGTTCATGTTGTACTTTTAGCTTTGAGGATCGTCAAGACGTTTTTTATTCATAAACTCAACTTTTACAGGTAGCAAAGTCGGAACAACTTATTCTGGATTTTTCTCAAATGACAAAGTTTTTTTTAAAGTTAGCATTAAGAATGTAAAAATTTAAATGTAACATTTGGCATAACAACAAAGCAACAGTTCAAAAAGAATAATGTGAATATTGAAAGATAAGATTATAGAAATGGAACAGTTGTCTGCCATTATTGTTGCCAGTTCAATTCTTGGCACACACATTTATCTCCCAAAGTGACCCCATGCAGCACTCACAGAACACCACATTGAGTGGAACAATACCAACAAGGATGGCACTAAAAAAAACCCTACCTAGGTTTATTTAATAGATATGTGTGTCTAAAGATTTACGACAGTAAAATCTGTCCAAAAGAAGAGGCCTTCAGTTCTTCTTTGTTTGCTTAGCTGCTGGACAGATAATGCTACAGATAAATAAACAAATACACAAACAAATTCAGCGGCTTAGGTCGCCCAATGATTGAAGGATCAGCAGTTCGATCCCTGCTCCCCCCTCATTTGTTGTGTACCGGTGAAGGTGCGTACTGGCAGCCACGTCTCTGGCAGTCTACCACCACCAAGTTTACCACCACCAAATACGAATGAGGAATGAATGAATAATGGACACATTGTAAGCAATTTGAGCAACTGGAAAAGCACAAATAAATTCAATCAATCAATTATTATTATTAATATTATCTAAATGAATAGAGAAAATGCCAAAGACAAACAATAGCTTCTTCTTCTTCTTCTTTAGCAGTCCGTCGATGTCGACGATGACGCGGGGAGGAGCTTGTGCCTATGGCGTATGTGGGAGGACATCCCAATTGCTGTCTTGAATGTCCTGTCGCAGGTTTCACACCTGTAGGTCGCTTCAGTGGGTGGAGGTGCTGGTTCTAGTCTACGCTGCCTTCTTTTTAACGATAGCTGAACATTTCGTTCCCTGATAGCAGCAGCAGCGCCGGTCACCACCCTCCTCCATGTCACACGGTCTTCAGCTTTTCCCTTCCAGTTGTCATATTGATTTATGTTCTTCAGGTGTCTCTTGAATACGTCTTTAAAGCGTAGTAGCGGGGCTCCAACTTTTCTTGCTCCTTCTTTCAATTCTACAAAGAAAACAGCTTTTGGTAGTCTGGTGTCTTCCATGCGTATAACATGCCCTGCCCACCTTAGTTGACATGTGGTGAGCATTTCTTCAACACTCGGCATTTCTGCCCTATTCAGTACCTCGAGGTTTGATACATTATCTTTCCATGAGATGTTCATTAGTTGTCGGAGATGTCTCTGCTGTACTTTATAAAGACTCTTAATATGGCGTTTGTAGGTGGTCCAAGTTTCAGAGCTGTACAGAAGTGTTGGCATTATGATGGCTCTGTAGACTTTTATCTTGGTTTTCAGGTGGATTCCTCTCTGGTCCCACAGACGACTTCTCAATTTTCCGAAGGCTGACGCTGCAGATTGAATTCTTTTTGATATTTCTGTGTCTATACTTCCACTATTGGAGATAGTACTTCCCAGGTAAGAGAACTTGTCTACTTCAGCCAGTGGAGTACCATTCAGGAGCACTGTCCGTGAGTTTAGCTTTGCATTATGGGTGTCTTGGATTAGGACTTCTGTTTTCTTGATGTTGATTGTTAGTCCAAATCTTGCGGAAGCTTCAGCAAAGGCTGTCAGTAGCTCTTGCATGGCCTGAAGACTTTGAGTTACAAGTGCTGAATCATCTGCAAAGAGCAACTCCTGTATCAGTAGTTCCCGTGTCTTGTTCTTTGCTTTCAGGCGCCTAAGATTGAAAAGATCTCCATCGCTTCTGGTTCTAATAAAGAGGTCACCAAGTTCTTCTGGCATGCTTTGTAGGACTGCAGTAAGAAAAATATTGAATAAGGTTGGTGCAAGAACACATCCTTGCTTCACACCATGTCCCACACTGAATGCGTCTGAACAACTATCACCACAGCGGATACTAGCAGTCATACCATCATGAAAACTACGTAACACTCTAATAAAGGTTTGTGGGCAACCGTAACGACTCAGTAGTTTCCATAGGGTCTCTCTGTGAACCGTGTCAAAAGCCTTGCTGAAGTCCACAAAGGTGACAATTAGTGGTTGGCGTTGTTCAGCACACTTTTCTTGCAGTTGTCGCAGTGTGAATATCATATCATGAGTAGATCTGTTGGCTCTGAAGCCACACTGACTCTCAGGAAGGATGTCTTCAGCAAGAGTCTGTAATCTAAATTGAAGAATTTTGGCAAGTATCTTAGCCGCTACTGAAAGAAGTGAAATTCCCCTGTGGTTTCCACATTCTGCACGGTCTCCTTTTCTTTTATAAATAGTCACGATGATTGCATCCTTGAAATCTTGAGGGACTTCTGCTGTTGTTGTTGACCAGATGTTGCGGAATAGCTGCAACAGGTGTTTTGTCAAAGCTGGTCCACCATATTTCCAGACCTCCGATGGTATACCATCTGGTCCTGCAGCTTTCCCACATTTTGTTCTCTTAATGGCCTTGTCAAGCTCTTCTGTGGTTGGTGGTGTATCCATGTGATACCTGACCGGTAGTTGTGGAATGTTGCTGACAGCAACATCATCAACGGTGGTCTCTGGATTCAGCAGGAGGCTGAAGTGCTCTCTCCATCTCTCCATGATCTTGCTTTTGTCTGTGTGGAGCACGCTGCCATCAATACTCTTCACTGGGTCCAAGCAGGCACCCTTCGGACCATACACTTCCTTCAGTGATGCAAAGAAGGCTTTGCATCAACAGTTCAAAAAGAATAATGTGAATATTGAAAGATAAGATTATAGAAATGAAACAGTTGTCTGCCATTATTGTTGCCAGTTCAATTCTTGGCACACACATTTATCTCCCAAAGTGACCCCATGCAGCACTCACAGAACACCACATTGAGTGGAACAATACCAACAAGGATGGCACTAAAAAAAACCCTACCCAATGAAATCTATTGCATTCAATTTTGTGATTTTTGTAGTAATTTTTTTTAAGAACTACAAAAGCAAAGAACTTCACTGGGCACTAACCTCATCTGCAAATAGAAGATGAAAAGTCATAGACATTATCTGTTTTGTTTATGTGCTCATCACGATATTACCAGTCTGTTTATTTCTTCCTTCTTACATATTTGTTGTGTAAAAACTACTGTTTAAATAATGAAAACTATTAACTATCATTTTTTTGTTTGTGGTGATGGTGAAAATGAGTTACAGTTAGTTTTTTGATAAACAGGATATTTGACCAAGGGCAAGTGGCCCCTGCCTTGTTCTCTACTGGACTTCCCGCTATGGTCGGGTAGTTGGCTGAGGTGTAGGTCGGGTCTCTCTTTGGAGGATTTGGTTCGTGCCTGTGGTTGGGGAATGCTCAGAACTCCCAGTTGGTGGTGAGTTCCTTGCCTAGGGTTCAGGGGTGCACTGTGCTGGGCCTCCTGGCGCGGTGGGAGGGCTTTTCTCTGGCTGGACTGGGACTTCCATTCTCTGTGCCCTGTATCCCTCTGCTCTCTGGTGCTGGGGGCCCCTGTGGTGGTCCCTCTGGCCCTGGTCTGGGTGGCTGACGTTGGGTTACCCAGACCCTTGATCTGCTATCCTGTGTACTTGTCTGGGGGGTTCAGGCTGCCACTGCTGCTTCAGCGACGGTCTTGGTGTGAGGGTGAACGGGCGCTCTCCCTTCTTTTACGATCCATCATCCACCACAGAACACAAACACTGAGCGCAGGTGACAGCTCCCCTTTGCATAAATAGTATGCATGATGGAGTGATGTGCTTTAAATGTGTGTTTGTATGCCTAAGTATGTGTGAACTGCAGTTGTATTGTGTACGTGCTGACATGTTTGTGTGTGAACGTTTTTTGAGCCAACTGGTATGTTTGTAATATTTGAATGTAACTGTGGACAGGCCCCGCTTTTCTGAGTAACATCTACATTGTTCTGTGACTCCACCCCCCATCATACTTATTCCTCCTCCAACTTCTTTAACCCCCTTTTCTCCTCTTTCTTTTGTACCCTTACCTCCAATATCCCAGTCTCTCTTTCTCTATTATTTTTTTGCCGTCCGATCCAACAAGAAATGTATGCAAACAAAATTATCATAAAGTTTAGCCTCAAATACAAGAGGTTTATTTAATAGATATGTGTGTCTAAAGATTTACGACAGTAAAATCTGTCCAAAAGAAGAGGCCTTCAGTTCTTCTTTGTTTGCTTAGCTGCTGGACAGATAATGCTACAGATAAATAAACAAATACACAAACAAATTCAGCGGCTTAGGTCGCCCAATGATTGAAGGATCAGCAGTTCGATCCCTGCTCCCCCCTCATTTGTTGTGTACCGGTGAAGGTGCGTACTGGCAGCCACGTCTCTGGCAGTCTACCACCACCAAGTTTACCACCACCAAATACGAATGAGGAATGAATGAATAATGGACACATTGTAAGCAATTTGAGCAACTGGAAAAGCACAGATAAATTCAATCAATCAATTATTATTATTAATATTATCTAAATGAATAGAGAAAATGCCAAAGACAAACAATAGCAATTTCTCAGTAGCTCACCATAAATAATCTCAAAAACATCAAAAGTTTTCAATATTGTTACAAACTCCACAGATTTTCTTAATATTATTACTCTTTTTTTTTAGAGTGAAGCAGTGTGTTTGAGTAATGGAAGTTGTAGACATGTCCCTATCTCCTTGCTTATAATTTACTTTCACTTTCAGCTTTTATCCATGGGTTGAACAAAAAGATTGCATAAAAATGTGAAAAACTAAAGCATTTTTCAAACACAATCTCTTTGTTTCATGGGCTGGTAAGTAATTGGACAGATGAAATAACTATAAACAAAATGATCATTACTAATATTTGGTTAAAAACCCTTTGTTGGCAATGACAGCCTGAAGTCTTGAACTCATGGACATCAGCAGATGCTGGGTTTTCTCCTTCTGATTGCTCTGCCAGGCCTTTACTGCAGCAGCTTTCAATTGCTGTTTGTTTGTGGGCCTTTCTGTCTGAAGTTTAGTCTTCAACAAGTGAAATGCTGCTCAGTTGGGTTAAGATCAGGTGACTGACTTGGCCATTCAAGAATATTCCACTTCTTTGCTTTAATAAACTCCTGAGTTGCTTTGGCTGTATGTTTTGGGTTGTTGTCCATCTGTATTATGAAACGCCGTCCAATCAGTTTGGCTGCATTCACCTGGATCTGTGCAGACAGTCTGTCTCTGAACACCTCAGAATTCATTGGGCTGCTTCTGTCCTGTGTCCCGTCATCAATAAACACTAGTGTCAGTACACACACCCCTCCCCCTTCAATATATACATTCCAACATAAACACACACACATGCACACACACACCCTCTCAAACACACATACACGCACACACATTTTGCAAGGAAGGTGGGACCTGGGTCCATCTGTCCCCTACCCCCTCCCTGGTGGGGGGTGCGGGCCCCTTGGCGACGGCGGCCGTGTCCCTTGGGTGCCGGCTCCCTGGGCCCGGCGGTGCTCTCTCCGCACGGTGGGGGGGTTCATATTACACCTGAGCCGGGGGTGTTCGTGTCCCTGGTCCTTGCCCCTGAGCGCTGGGCCCCGCCAAACTTCCAACATGGCCGAGCCTGGTCGGGCCATATTTATAACACCCCTTGTGGGCCACCCTTTTTTCCCCGGGGTTCCCCCCTCCTGGGCGGGGGCGGCGGGCCCCTGCCTTGCTCCTCCCTGGACCAACCGTGGGCCGGGTGGGTGGCTGCCTGGAGTGCGGAGCGGGTCTCCCTTGGGGGGGTCCTGGCTCGTACCTGGGGTTGGGGCGGGGGGATGCCCGGAACTCCTGGGTGGTGGTGGGGTGCTCGTCTGGGGCTGTGGGCGTCCTTCTCCGGTGGGGCCCTGCGTTGGGCTCTTCCGGCGCGGCGGGGGGGCTGCTTTCCTGGCTGGGCTGGGGCGGCGCTCTCTTTCCCTCCGCGCCTCCCTGCTCTCTGGCTCTGGGGGCCTCGCGGCGGTCCTGCTGGCCCTGGCCTGGGTGGCGGTCTTGGTCGCCCGGGGGGGCGGTTGTTCCCTCCCTGTTCCCGTGTGGCGTTGGGGGAATTCCGGCTGCCGCTGCTGCTGGGGTCTGGGTGTGGGGGTGGCTGGGCGCTCCTCCTCCTTTTCACATTCCACCATCCATTTTAGAAGAACATAAACACTCACCTGAGCACAGGTGTTAGCTCACCTTTGCACTAATAGTTTGCATGATGGAATGAATGAAAGATTTCACACTAGTTGGTTTAAAGGCATAGGTATGCGTTCGTGAACACTATCTGTTTTGTGTACATGTTGACATGTGGACATTTTTTGCAGCTAGCAGGTGTGTTGATAATATTTGAGTGTGTGTGAACAGGCCCCGCCCTTTTTGTTCTACATTTGAACCGTACCGTAATGATAAACAACCAGTAAACCTGTCTGCTTTATGCTGCTTCATGGTCTTACCCCCCCCCCCTCTCACTACCCCCCCCCCCCCCCCCCCCCCTCTGACATCCCTCCCTTTTCTTCCCCTCTCTCCTTTTCCGTCCGGTCCAACACCAAAGATATTCAAACATGGTTGAAATGAATAAAGTTTGGCCTCAATTACAAAAGGGGGTTATTCAGTCATACCTTTGGTTTGTCTGAAGATGAATAACCCCTCTTGTTAAAGTAAAATATGTCCAACACAAGAGGCCCTCAGCTTTCATCTGCCTGCCTAGCTGTTGGACAGGACAAAAAAAAAACACAAAAAAAAAACACTAGTGTCCCAGTGCCACTAGCAGCCATGCACGCCCAGACCATCACACTGCCTCCACAGTGTTTTACTGATGATGTAGTGTGCTTTGGATCATGAGCTTCTCCACGCCTTCTCCATACTTTTCTCTGGCCATCATTCTGGTAGAGGTTGATTTTGGTTTCATCTGTCCAAAGAATGTTTTTTTAAACCCTGCTGGCTTTTTTAGATGCTTTTTAGCAAAATCCAATCTAGCCTTCCTATTCTTGAGGCTCATGAGTGGCTTCCATCTTTCAGTGTACCCTCTGTATCTACTTTCATGCAGTCTTCTTTTTATGGTTGACTTGGATACTGATACGCCTACATCCTGGAGAGTGTTGTTCACTTGGTTGGCTGTTGTGAACGGGTTCCTCTTCACCATGTAAATAATTCTACCATCATCCACCACTGTTGTCTTCCGTGGACGTCCAGGTCTTTTTGCGTTGCTGAGTTCACCAGTGCTTTCTTTCTTTCTCAGGATGTACCACACTGTTGATTTTGCCACTCCTAATACTGTAGCAATTTCTGGCATGTTTTTTTTCTGTTTTCTCAGCTTAATGATGGCTCCTTTCTCCTGCATGGAGAGCTCCTTTGACCGCATGTTGCCTGTTCACAGGAAAATCTTCCAAATGCAGCACGAGTCCTTTAATCAACTCCAGGCCTTTTATTTGCTTCACTCATAATGACATAACAAGAGAATTTCCCACACCTGCCCATGCAATAGCATGGAAGTCAATTGTCCAATTACTTAGGAGCCCATGAAATGAAGGGATTGTGTTTAAAAAATGCTTTAGTTTTTCACATTTTTATGCAATCTTTTTGTTCCACCCATGACATAAAAGATGAAAGTCTGCACTTCAATGGCATCTGAGTTGTTTTATTTAAAATTCACTGTGGTAATGTACAGAAACAAAATTAAAAAGAATGTGTCTCTGTCTATATATATATATACATATCTAGGCTCTGTATATAAAAGAGCAAGAAGCAAGGAGATAGGGACATGTCTACAACTTCCATTACTCAAACACACTGGTTCACTCTAAAAAGAAAAGAGTAATAATATTACAAATATCTGTGGAGTTTGTAACAAACTCGGATCACTTCTTATGTTTTTTGAGATTGTTTATGGTGAGCTACTGAGAAATTGCTATTGTTTGTCTTGGGCATTTTATCTATTTATTTACTGGTAAGTGCCTACGTTGACATGGTAAACTGAAGCAAATGGTGGTTCCTCTGTTGGTTCGAGGTTTAGTACTCAGCCTAAGCCACACCATACCTTGGGCTGAGCCCATAAGGAAGCATTAGACAACTGCACGTGTAAGGGAATACTTCTGCTGGCCTGGCTTGCATGCAGAGATCCAACAGTACTGTCAGAGTTGCCCTAAGTGCCAGAAACTTCACTGAAATGTAGCGCAAAAACTCCACTCCAGCCTCTCCCAATTATTGGCACTCGTTTTGGTCGCCTCGGCATGGAAGTAGTGGGTTTTGTTGAGTAAAGCAAGGTTGGAAACCGCTACATGTTAGTCATCTCTGATTATGCCACCAAGTACCAAAAGATTTTTGCATTAATATGTGTGAAAGCAAAAACTGGGCCTGGCCCTTTTGTGGTCCAAAAGAGACTTGGAGCTGTAACAAATCAGGTTTCCACCCCAGGTCATGAATAGTCCAGTCACATCCTCCATGTTAACCTTCTTAAAGAATTGGTTTCTAGGACTCTAGATAAAGCTATGGGACTGCTGATCAGAAATGTCAGTGAGGAGGAGAAAGTGGATGAATTCCTGCCATCATCAATGCTCACCACTATGGATTTAAACCATCTTTCTGAAGACCAACAAGCCCAGGAATATCTGGGATGCACAAGCTTGTTGCACCATGACATTATGCTAAAGTAGCACGCTACAGTAAGGCGAATGAGTTACAGAGTACTATAGTGTCTCCTGGTTCCACTAAAAAAGGGGTGGATCACATGCTGTCCCTCGGTAACATCAAGCCTTCATATAGCAAGTGGTGTCACCCAGTTGTCTTGGTCCCATTAGTTTTTGCATTGATTTTAGATATCGAAATCCTGTGTCGAAATTTTATTCCTATCCAACCCCCAGAATTGACAATCTTGTTGAGCGTGTAGGAAAGGCAAGTTTTTAAGAACCATTGACCTCTGTTAGGGTTATAGGCAGGTTCCCCTGACAGGGCACTACCAGGAACTGACAGCTTTTCACACACCCAGGGTTGGATGGTGCCCTGCAACTTATCAGTGACTCATAAATAAAGTACTCAGTAAACTAAATGACTGTGCATATCTTGATGATATTGTCATTTACATTGCCACTTTGGAAGAACCTCTAAGACATCTGAAGAATGTCCTAGAGTGCCTGCATGCTTCAGGGTTAACCATTCATCCAGCAAAGTGTGCTTTTGCCCAGAATGGAACGGAGTACCTTGATTACAATATTGGAAGTTGGTTGATAAAACCACAAGCCAATAAAGTCCATGCAATTAAATTCTGTCCTCTACCACAGACAAGAAAGCAGCTAAGGTCCTTTCTTGGATTAGCGGGATTCTATCAGAGATTCGTTCCAAGTTTTTCCATGCGCGCTGCTACGCTGACCGACATGAATGGTGCAAGATGCCCAAACAAGATCAGGATCAGTGGCAGCTTTTCTGGACATTCAGCAATCACTGAGTAAGGACCCCGTATTTCACAGTCCAGATTTTTATGAACCTCTCATTTTGCAAACTGACGGATCTCAAAGAGGCATTGGAGCTGCGCTTCTACAAGGCATGACTGATAATCGACATCCTGTGGCTTACAAAACCCAAAAGCTGCTCCCCAGAGAAACTCGCTACTCCACTGTGAAAAAAGAGGGGATGGCCATCAAATGGGCCATGGACCCTTTCAAATACTACCTCTTGGGAAGAGAGTTCATTTTGGAGACAGTCCACAGGGCTCTGCAATTGCTGGAGAAGATGAAAGACACTAATGGCAAAATGGCAGGTCAAAATAACAAGATGGCATCTCGCCGCGCACCCCAACAGATACAAGGTAAACTACAATAGTAGACTACATCCCCGGCAGAGAGACAATCCCTGCAGACTTCCTCTCTCGTGCTCCTCATGAACCTTGAAGGGGAGGGGGTGTGATGGTTGCCCACGCTGCCACCCCATCAGGGCAGTAACCTCCTGCACCATCCACTACATATATGGTATTCCCTCCCTTTACATTGTGCACACACTTTTAGATGTTTGATTTTCAAACATAAATGCAGACAAGACACACTTTTGTTTGGTTTAAATTTAAAATGTATTGACACATATTTTAAGTTTGCTGAGAGGACAATTGTTGTTGCTGCTGCCATCTGCTGCTGGAACCACCAAGTCAGGCCTGACACGAGAAAGTGTGCCAGTCAGGAGAGGCCTCATATTCAGCAGGCAGCTAATTGGACTGAACCATTGGCTGGGCGAGAAGAAACTCTTTTTATGGAACTCATATTGCTTTACTTTTAATTTCTGAACATCTCTGATTTTTAATGTAATGTTTGTGTTACCATAAAACCAAAACATCAGAGTCCAGGTGCATGTTTGTGAATACTCATAAGCGCTCACCTGACACAATGAGACGGGCACTATTGCTCTGTCGGGTTTCTCCTGTGTACCGATGTCGCGTCATACATCTGTAGTTGTACAGCCCGTCTTCCATTTGCACATCCAGGATATAAAGGGCCCCCGTGGATGTTATTAGAAATCGCGACACTGTGAAGAAAGAAGTGAAAAGACAATAGTCTCAAAGACAAAAAAAAACACCATGAGCTGCATGGGCCGTGGGCAAAGATGGACGGTAGACCTCTGATCAGAAGATTCATTCATCCGTTTATTCATTTATTTATTTATAAAGAACCTTCCACCACCAGCCAATGAGGGCCAAAGTACTGTTCACAGGGTGAACAAACATAATGCAATCATAAAACACTAAACCAATTTAAAACAGAGATTGAAACCAGCATAAAAATCTGACAAGGCTGATGCTAAAGCACTGAAATAGAAAACAATTCTTTTTTAAACTTCCAAAGGGGGTGACCTTAAAGATGGCAGGTTCAGTTCAAGCCCTGCTTGCCCGTATGTCATAGTGTTCTTAAGCAAAGAAACTGAACCCCACATTAGTCCTGGTGGTTACAGGTTGGCACCAGTGTTGGGAATCTGTGTGTGTAAATGGGACTGTGACTGTGACTGTAAGATGCTTTGGGCCTTCTAAGAAGGTAGTAAACTATCACCATTTACCATCTCGGACTCCACAGCCTTCATTTATCATGTAAAAAAAGCCACCTCAGGACTACTGGAACATGACTAACCAAGTGTGGTATGAAAAAAATCTATGTCCTAGATCAAGATTCCAGATCGTTGAGGTAACATCCTTTGGACAAATGTGACCATAATATTTCAGCAGAACCTCCCCAAAACCACAGCTCCCCTCACTGCATGAGTGACAAAACCACATGACGAATGTCGAAATTGCATCAGTTGGTGACAATCATTTTCAAGCTCAGCAGTGAAAGGTTGATGACATGAGAATGCAGGTGAGTCAGGAACCTGGGAAAAGCTGCTTTCAAAGAGCCAATGATGAACTCTGGATACCAGTATCCTGGGATCAAATGCCTGATAGAAACTGAGTATTCACTCCATGCAAACTTTCACTTTTTTTCAGCAGGGGTTGATGGCACAAAATCCAAAACGACTTTTCCTGGTAACAAATCCAGGTTTATTACAGTTTAGCATCGGCTTGACAAGTTGCTGGTTTGTAGGGTTTTCCAGTTCAAACACTCTTTACGTGTCTCATGAAGATTAAGGTTCAGTCGCATCAAGATTAGTTTGAAGGATCTACTGTTCTGTCGTTACAAAAGGAGGGGAAAAAAGGTGGTTTGTATTACATTTTCTGCTTTGAAAACACAATCGTATGCGTCAGACAAGAGGAAAGCACAGAAAGCCAATATTGGAATCTCTTAACAAATATTTGCAAGTCAAGTGAGGTTTGCAGCTCTGTGATCGCAGTCACCAAACATATGCTGCAGCTCATTTAGCTCCGAGCGGCCCTGACAAGACTGTGTGTTGTGTAGCCGTGTTTCACAGCTCGTTATCGTGTAGCTCATCGCTCTTCTCTCACTCTCTCAGGGGGAACTCCGTGTCTCTCTGTCAGAAAGGGTCCCTCTCCTTTCTCTGTTCCAGACTAAAGTGGGGAGCCCAGATCACAGGAAGGCATGTCTGTGCGGGCCAATCACGGTAATGTTATGCTAATTCAAATGAGCGTGTGGAAGCAGACAGAGGTAGTTAATATTTATGAGGAGTGATGTGTGCTGTAAGCGCCGACTGCTGGAGTATTTCATGTGACAAATGATGGAGAGGCCTATCTGTGATCAAATGAGGCCACTGTGTGTGTGTGGGGGGGGGGTTCTAGCGCTACTGCTATACATATCATGCACACTTTATGGGGTGTTGAATTACCCTCATTTAGAGCTGTCATGCTTGTTTAACACCCATTAGGCCTGTTGGTCCAGATGCTTACTGAGTTTTTTATCTTTCCACTGCTCCCATTTAAGGGGGGTTGGCACTGCGAAGACTTTTGCAGGGATTGGCAGATCTTACTGACTGCACAGGTCTGAAATGCTCACAGCAGATGACCATCTGTCTAAAAGTTTTGAGCTGTTTCAACCTCTAAACACCATTTCAATTGGTGTGGGTCTTTAGATTGCTCTGAAAAGATTTTAGGTATAAAATTAGTAGTAGATGAATGTGAAAAAGGCTGCAGAGATGTCATTTCTAATGACCACTCCTTCTCTGAAGCTGCTGATATTTTGTGCACAGTATCACGTTTGTGCAGACTGGCTTCTTTCAGAACCTCATGTAATGGGACTTTTCCATTCTCTTTTTTTTTCATTTTAACCCTTTTGTCTTGCATGTTTATCTCTCTATTTTGTTACTTTTTTACTCTGATCTTTTCTGCATTTATGCTGTGTCTATAATTTTTTTAATTGTGCTCTATTTAACTTCATTATTATTTTAGTTAGACACAATGTTTTTCACAAATTAGTGTGTTGTTTGTCATGACTTTGATAGAGAGCTTACGGATCAGTTTGGGTAAAGGCCCGTTCACACCGGGACGAATTTCGCCGGCGATTTTCGCCGACGTTTAACGCCTCGTGACTAAACAAAGGGCACCACTGAGAGTGTGCACACCGAAGCGAAAAAACGCCACGCGTCAAAGCGTAAAAAAAAAACGCCTCGGGTTCGTTTTTTTTTTTTGACGCCTCGCGTCGAAATCTTTTCGACCAATGAGAATGGCGCTTTTGCACACGTGTCTGGAGCTTCTGAAGTTACAGTAAAACACAACTTGGGGGCGCTCAAACACAAAACTGCCTTGCTGAGCACATATACCAGCGAAGAAGTTAGACGCCAAGTAGCGTCTACACTGCCGCGAAGAAATAATGACGGACATTCTAAAATATCCCCGAACCAAGCACCAGTTGGAGCTACTGGTGCTTGAAATATTCATGTTTTCTTTGTATTATTCTGACAAGCGCGTAAATACTTGCTCTCCTCTTCTGAGTGAAAAGCGAGTTTAGGAAGCGTAAAGTTTCGCAGCGCCACCTTGTGTACAGGAGTATTTCTGTTTACGTTAAGCGCCATCTAATGTCAGGGAATGAAATTGCATGTTCGCTCGGCTCATCGTCAGCGAAAATCCCCTGGGTGTGAACACAAAAAACGTGGCGAAAAACGCTGGCGAATAACGCCTGGCGAATATTCGTCCCGGTGTGCACGGGCCTTTAGACTGTCCCGTTAGCGTGGTAAATCTGAGGATGTGAGAGACAGATGCTTTCAGCAGCAGAATCTGTGAGAAGTGGATTTATATTTTAGAAGAAAATGTTCTGTGATGTAATTAATGTAAATCTGGAGCTGAGTATGGAGCAGAAAAAGAGAAGTACTTGAGCAAAAGCTGACACAGGTGTTTACTTTTGAACAGAAACTCCAGCAAACTCAGTAAAACGTCCTCTGACCCTCAGAGCTTTTTGTATTTGATTTTAAACCATGTTTTAGGAGAGTAATTGGTTTGAAGCAGGTCCATTCTAAGTGTTTGCAAGATTTGCTGACACCCCCTTGCAGAGTGAGTGACATCCACATGTGTGTACACATGCTAATGTGGGTGTGTGTATGCATCCTCACGCAGCCTCTTGCAGCAGCAGGCTGCACCTGCCTGTTGGAACGATGCAGCACACTCCCTTGCAGTCTGCATGTGTGTGTGGACCTAAAACTGTGGCTTCATTTCAGCCCAGCTGCCTGCGGCTCTGTCAGTCCTCTCTTGGCTTTCTCAGCCCGCCCAGCTGCCCTGGCATCATTGCTCTGGAAACACAAGCCCCACTCTGTGAAAGCGCTCTTAATAGCTTCAGTTAGCGCCTGCAGAAGCCAAACGGAGCCTCAGAGTGACTCTTTGTTCACTCTTGGGTTCTTACAGGATACAGCAGAAAGACTGAAAATCATCTAGATGCAAAAATGTTAATGCGGTGGACCTGAGCCTGCTGTTCAAGCGTCACTACCAAACGGAGAGCTGCAGCTGAGGGGAGCAGCTCGACTTCAGCATTCATAATTGAGATATGAGTGGAGGAAGGATGAAACGGGAGAGGGAGGTAAAGGGGAGAGACAAAAGAAAAATAAAGATCAAGAGGGAAAGAGCACCTCCGGGATACAACCCCTCTCTGTCATCCTAAATGACTTACAAATTGGCTTACAGCCATGCGCTTCCACTGGGGGAGGAAAGGAGACTCAACTTTCATATGCTAATTCATAGCACGGCTAGGCAGAGCAATTATCAAAAAAAGTGTCAGCACTGTCTGTTTGACAGACCGCAGCAGGAGCCCCCACCTCCTTCTGTGGTGCCTCCAACTGTCTGCTGCTCTTCCTGCAACAGTAACCACTGTGGGTAAGTCACTGATTACCAAGTTCTATCAGAACCAATGTGGATTTCCAGCACCGCTTCATGTCTGCAGTGGGACAGGACACGACTGCTTCTGGCTGCAAATGACGTTCTGACAAAGGCTTTCTGAGGACTGCAGGCAGAATCCTCATGAGTCGGGTCCAAACTACGGGTTTCCACGGTTGTCCTCACTGTGTGACCATCAACCTCCTGTCACCACATTTCTCCTAAGGACTCCCACAATCGACATCTATTGCTGTTTGTTACTCTACACAAGGTCTGCGTTCTGCTGCTCTATTGAACTGTTTAAATTCGCCCTGCAAGACTGATAAAGTTTATTGAATCAACTTTTGAACATGGGAGTCTTTGGGAAATTGCTCTCTTCTAATACCAGCCTCCAGTGGTTATTTGAGGAAATGTAACTCACGTATCTTCCTATCAGACTTCATACCCGAGAGCAAAAGGTGGGGGCTTGTGTAAGCCAATCTATAAGGGAATGTTTTCCTGTAGCTCCTCTGACCTTGTAGTAGTTGCCATGGCAACATCCATCCACCGTTGAAGCTCAGTATTGTCTTTCAATTTTTGGCAGTTTTTGAGGAGTCAAACATGTTATTGTTGTTCAGAGGGACTGAAGAGGAGGCCACCTTCCACTCATGAGTGAGCATCTTGTTATGGAATTGGACCAACAGCCTGTCTGGGCAGGAAAGCAGTGGAGTCAGCGAAACAATGCAGACAGAGAAAACTGCCTCCTCATCTCTTGGCTGGCACCGCCCCATCATGCAAGTGTCTTAGAGTGAGAGAGCGTGGTCCTGTCAGGCTCCCAGCGTAACCTTGATCACCCATAAATGGAACTCACATCTCTCTGAACCGACAAGCTGACTGTCAGCATTTTCAGACGCTCGACCGTCCAGAAAATGTCAGAACTGCTGTCAGCCCAGATTCCACCTGACCAACATTAATGGCACCGTAGCTCCAGTTCAGACAGCATGGGGGGCTAATGCTTGAGTCATCCAGATAAAAATCGTCTGCCTCACTTTAAGGACAGCTGCTAGGGTTACCATGACAATACGTTGGCTCAGAGAGCAGCCTTCTCTTTGCTGAGGATGCAGACATGCAGAGCAAACACTGTCCACATCGTTTTTTGCTTGGATGCTTCATGGAAACCCAGAGAAGGCAAAGAAAGCTCAGCATGTCACTGTTTTACTGCTGCCTTTAAGGAATGGAAAAGACTACAAAATGAAATAGAAATAAACATTTTGAATAAAAAAATGATTTCTACAATGCAGGAACACAGACAATTGTTCAGAAAAACATTTCCTTCATTGACTTGGGTTTTAAAGTAAAGCTCCTTATTCACTCTCCTGCAGGCTGCACCTCTGTTGAAACCCAAAAACTTCCAGATATTCCAAACTGAAGAAGATGCTGAATCAATTTTCATCTCTGACTGCACGCTGAAGCACAACCACAGTTTAACACTCCCCATTTGTCAAACACTGTTTACCTCATCCAGGCTGCAAACGTCAAGAAGGAAACACCAGAAGAACAGAAACAGCTCCATGATCCAATGATAAGCCTCATCTCTGTAATCCATATAATCCGTAATCTGTAATAACATGTTCATTTGAGCACAACTCTGTGTGTGATTCACAATATTTTTAATCTCCACCAGGAGGGGGGGGTCAGAATAACAACAGGCCTGCAGGTCTGCCATTCGAGGCTCGGCTCACATGCCTCATCATGGATGTCTGCAGAGAGATCTAAAAGAATCTGGAAGGTCTCTTTTTATTTGTGTTCTGTCATTTCTGCAACCCTTTGTGTCAACAGCACCTTCCCTTCTGATACAAACTAAACCTTACACAAATACATCTTCACATGGTTATTAATTACATTTGCCAAATAAATATGCGGCGGTGCGATAAGCTGGGTGTAAAACTGTTGAATTGTCGGACATTTCCCTGGAGATTTCATGGGATCGGTCCTGCTTCTGAAAAAGGCAATAATGCAGTCCTCATCTGTGTTTTGTGTTAATTTGCAGTGGCAAGTGGAGCAAGCCATGCTGCTCTGTGAGTGAGGAGGGGAGGGGGGGATTAGATAATCAAACAGTATGCCACTTTAAATAATCTCCAGCTCCTCTGGGGAGGCGAGACTTAAAGCCCGAGCCCTTCTGCTTTAATTGTCTGATTTTCCCATCATTACAGTTGAGGGCCTCATAATTCAGGCTCATTAAATATTCAGTAGGGAAGAGAAGGAGGACCAATAAGCACAGGAGGGGGGAGGAGAGAGAATAAGGGGGAGGGAGGTTTCTGTGGTGAGTCCAAATAAGAGGTTCCTCATGTACTACTTTGATTCATACTACGAGGATTCACACAAGTAGGTCCAAGCACAACATGCAAATTCTGCAATACAGTGTTTATGATTAGGATTAAAAAATAAAAATGCAAATACATGTATTATAAATTTTATAAGAAAGGAGGGAAAGGAACAAACACTGTGAAACAGATTTAACAATAAAAGTACTTACAAGCTGCATGAGTGTGGAAGAACAGCTGCAGCAACAGCAGATCTCAGTCATGTTATCAAGCTCAGGCAGTGGAACCTTAAATGGGTCTGAAGGGCTTCTGATCAACAGAAGCATCAGGGATGTCAAGGTAGCAGGTTCACTGTATTTTCCTCAGCGGTTGTTTCTTCACATATACGTCCTAATTTTTGGCATCACAACCGTGCGTCTGTGTTTTGGCTATGCTATCTGCAGTCTGCCTTTATGACACATTAAAAGAAAACATGCAGTGCTCTCTATCGCACGCTGTGAGAAAAGTCAAACCTTCTGACACATCCTGCTCTGAGATTGGCAGACAGTGCAACATCGCGCCTCCCAAGAAACAAACCCATTTCTCTTTGGGTGTATTTACAATAATACCTTCTAAATCTCTGAGCACACTGGTTTTATCAGGTTTCTGCAAGTAATAGTTTTTCATTCAAAGCAGAAACAAAAACTTCAGCAAAGTGATGTGATGAATGAAAAACAAAAGTTCAAAAAGTAAATCTGAACAAATCTGTGTTTTTAATTTTAAGAAAGTCAGATGGCTTGAACCTATATCCTTTGTCGGGACTTGGAGCTATCCGTGGTGCTGATCACACACTAACTTTTGCGTGAGGAGAAAACAAAACACATTGTGAGGAATAAACTGCTAAAATGAAGGGCTTCAATAGAACTTGACTTCAAAACCGGATGAAGACGTTTCTCCTCATAGATTGAAACATTTTTGACGTTGTCCAAGAAGCAAGCTGACAGGTTCAAAACATAACAAACACCAACATTTACAAATGAAAGGCCTCTAATGTGCTGTGGCTCAGATATTCATTTACACAGGACATCTCCTGTAAACAACCACTAACAATCTGTTTGTGAGCATGACGTGGAGCATGATTGGAGGACGGATCATTAAGGTGTGTTTGCATACATGAAGTTGATGTGTTCCAGGTCATGGCAAAAACTCCCTCGAACATATGCAAAGAGATCAATGGAAGAATGACGACAGTTGCTTTAGCCTGGAGGATCCTACTGTCAAAACTAATAATTATATTCATGGAAATCTTTAATTGTTCTTTACTAATAATTGGATGTTGTTTTTGCTTAAATTAATAGTTCCAGCCTCTTGAAATGTTCTCAATATTTTAAGGTAAACACAAAACACATCCAGACAAACCCAAAAGGTTTTCTTTTTTAAACAAAAATGTCCGCAAAGTTACTTGAAAATATTAAAAAAATTGCATAAAAACATGTAAAAACAACAC
Source organism: Oryzias latipes (assembly GCF_053564925.1). NCBI lineage: Eukaryota > Metazoa > Chordata > Actinopteri > Beloniformes > Adrianichthyidae > Oryzias > Oryzias latipes. The sequence continues at coordinate 3,386,849 of NC_136250.1, forward strand.
CGGAAACAAATTCTGAAAATTCTGAAAGAAAAGAAATTTAGAAATTTCTTGGAAAAAAAATGTGATAAATTAATAATCGATCTTGGAAAATAAATATTTTTATTGGGGAACAGTAGGTTTATTTTACTACAAAATAGAAAGTGCCGTCACAGCAGACAACACACGCGTGATGAAAACTGATCAGTCCATCATTCCAGTCCAGTGTGTGGAAAGACTTTGAATAAAGTCATGTGACCATTCAGTGAGCTAGAATGTTCTAAGAATGTTCCCTTTGGATTCTTTGGATGTGAAAAAAAAAACAGTGGTGAACTTTAGGAAGCTAACATGTGAATGGATTTGACATTCATTCTAGTTTACTTTAAGTCACAATCCTAAAATAAAAACCAGGAAAAGAAAAGAAAACTTGACAAGAGATCACAAGAAAGTTTGGTCCATACTGACATGACAACATCACACAGTTGCTGCAGTTTGTCTGCTGCTCATCCATGATGTCAATCTCCTGTTCCACTACATCCCAAAAGTTTTCTATTGGGTTGAGATCTGGTTACTATGGAGGCCATTTGAGTCCAGTGAACTCATTGTCATGTTCAAGAAATCAGTCTGACATGATTCCAGCTTTATGACATGGCGCCTTATCCTGCTGGAAGTACAGTAAACCCTTGTTTTTCGCGGGGGTTACGTTCCAGAAAGAACCCGTGATAGGCAAAAACCGTGAAGTAGAAACCTCTATATCTTTTAACAATTATTATACAATTAAATACTCTATTATACATTGAAAAGACAGAACAAACCATTTTACAGGCTCAAGCATTTGAGTCACCAATAAAAGTACCTTAGAAACGTTTTTTCTACAAATAACTTCTGTTCTGTACTGTCAAATAATAATTTTAATCATCAATGTGAACAGAAGGCTTCAAATCGCGGAGATTAGCCCCGCCCACCGCGACCCAAGAATTGTCATTATAAAATAATGATTAAAAAAAGTACAGTGGGACAAATAGTGACTCGGGTGTATTTAACTGCTCTAAGTCCAGACTGAGCCGCTGCATCCTGACTTTACTCTGCAGTGTTTTCTTCTTTTGCAGCCCGCGGTGCAGCTGCAGGTGTGTTTGTTCAGGGGAAGAACTTATAGTGATCGGCAGTTGGTGTCGCTCTTTTTTCTTCTTCCCAAAAACATCAAAAACATCCCTATACACCGACATGCCAACATCAAGAGAATTTGCACGTACATGATGTAAATTTGGCAAGCTGTTGTAGGAACGTGTACATATTAAACTGCAACGTTATTGACGCACAGGTAGAGCAGAAGCTGAGTGACTTTTTAGCCAATCAGAATGCAGAACACAATGCACGATGCAAATCCGTGAAGTAGCGAAACCGTGAAAAGTAAACCGTGTTATAGCGAGGGATCACTGTACACCTTTCTTCCTGTTCTGATGCTCGGTTTGAACTGCAGCAGATCGTCTGGATCATGTCTACATGCCTAAATGAGTTGCTGCTGTGTGATTGGCTGATTAGAAATTTGTGTTAACAAATTAGACATATGTTATTTTAGTTACATGTTTTATACATTTATTTCACTGTAGAGACTGTTTGAGTTGCAATAAAAGGTTCAGGAACTAAAAATGTACAATCAATGAATTTTCTCTTTCTGTCTGTCCTCACAGAGCATGAAGGATTTGATTTAATCAAAGCTGTCTTTGAAAACCTTTTGTTGTTTCCTACTGATCTCTGCAGCCACCCCCCACCCCCCATCTCCTTTATCTCTGTGACTGTCAGTGTTTCATTTCTTCTTTTCCACTGGTGTTCCCCTCCACCCTTAGCTCCCCCCGTCTTCCCCCACTGCATTAGCCTGCAGCGGTCAGCCGCCTGACAGCTGCTCCACCTGAAGAATATCATTCTACGTTGCTGTGGAGACAGAAGCGCCCCCCGCCCCCAACTTGGCTTTTTTCCCCTCCATCATCTGGACAGTGGTGGGAGCTGCTCACAGATTGAAGGAAATCAGTTTTTGTATTTTCATGAGGGATCCTTGAATGAAATCCAGAATAACTTCCACTGCTCATTTCTGTGAGACTAACCGACAGACAGACAGACAGACAAACACACAGACAGACAGACAGAGACACAGACAGACAGACACACAAGAAGACAGACAGACAGACAGGCAGACACACAGACAGAAAGACAGGCAGACAGACAGACAGACAGACAGACACACAGGCAGACAGACAGAGACACAGGCAGACAGACACACAAGAAGACAGACAGGCAGACACACAGACAGAAAGACAGGCAGACAGACAGACAGACAGACAGGCAGACACACAGACAGAAAGACAGGCAGACAGACAGACAGACAGACAGACACACAGGCAGACAGACAGACAGACAGGCAGACAGACCGACAGGTAACTCTTGACAAAAAGGCCAAGAAGGTTCAGACTTTAAGTAAGCATTTGTGCTCACACCAAACAAAAGATTGCTGTGTAATTAAAGACAAAAAAAACTGTAACCCCCTCCAGCCATCACCACTCAAACACACACATCCACCCACGCCAGCCCTGTTTCCTTCACCTGGCAACCATTCTTCTTGGACTGACAAAGTGTCAAGAGACCAATCACCATCTTCTGCCTAATTGCTCCCATTGGCCTCCCGCACACTCGCACGCTTTGATCCAGCCCCCCACCAAACCCTCCACTGCACTGGCCATGCAGCACTGAGTCAAGAAGGACCCCCCCACAGAGTCATTGCTGGTGATGCTGGTGCCAGGCCTGCCGGCGGAGGGTTAAGTAAATATTGGGCAAAGCAGCTGCTCTCAGAGTGCCATCATCTGCCTGAGATCCAGCCTGGGATAAATCACACACAGCAATTAGTGCCACGCTGTCCCCCTGCCCTCGTTAAACAACTCCGCCCCGCTGGGGAGGGGGCTCATAAACCCAAGCCTGCAGATGGAGGAGAGTGCTGCGTGTCTGTGCTGAAGGAAATACGGCTCATCAGAGTTCCTATCGGATCATGAGTTTTTCAGCGTTTTCTCTTTATGTTTGTAATTTCAGAATAATCTGGGTGGTAAAGTTTCTGCAGAAAAGTCATCCTGGCCTGTCTGGGTCCCTTCTTTAGTTATGCTTTCACCACGGCCTCCTCCTCCTCCTCCTCCTAAACTCCTCTGCTCTTCTTCAGAGTCCAGCAGGTTCACTTTCTGCAGGTACTCTGAGAGCAGAGTAACGGGGGTGGGGGTGGGGGTTGGGTTAAAGCACACATTTCACAGTCATGGGGGGTTGGATAAAAAAAAAAACAGTGAGATGAAAATGAATGTATTACTTTAGACAAACGAAGCATCTCTATGAAAAGCCCCCCAGTTCTGCTGTTAGACAGAAGGGGGTTACAGAGGTGAGCTGTTACTGTGGCAACCAGGAGAGTGACTCTTAGCTGGGATGCAGGGGAAGCTGGTGGATGGATGCATTTGGGGGTGGGTGGGCTCTGTTGATTGCTGCTGTTGGGTCAGACTGTCACTAGCCTCACAATCACAGACAGCCATGAGCATGTGCACAACGACCTTCGCTTGGGGGATCCAGGAGCACCCAAAGGCTCTCTGGAAAATAGGAAAATTCCTGAAGACCTGGACTCAACATAATGTTAAACTTGACTTGTTCCCGCTTAAATGCAGTTTAATTAATAAGGTAGGTGGAGTGCACTCCGGTCAATGTGCAGGTTTCATTTACACCCTGAAGATGACAACTGTTCATATCAGTGATCACACGTCCAGTGTATATATTTCTATAGTTGTGGTCCACTGAAGTGATTTACTCCTTTGGAACCCCCTCCCAGAAGGTTATGCGACACCAGAACTTCATGTAACCCATTCATCATTCCATTTTCCAAAACCACTGTTGAGCAATGGCGGGGTACACACTGAACAGGTTGCCAGGACCACAAACCACACACGTGCACACATGCACACTTAGGGGCAATTTACAGTCACCACCCTAACGAAGAAAAATATATCGCGATATAGTGGAAAATGTTGTAGAACAAACTGAATTAATGTATTTTCTGTCAAATATTTGTAACTTTTAGTGAAGAAGGATTTACCTTCTGACCCCTCCCTAAAGCTTTTCTGCATCCAGCTGCAGACACATTACACGTCTGATAAGCCAATTAGAATCAGACCCAGCATTTGCAGCAGGGTTCAAACACATTGACAACTGGTCCACACAGAGGGATGCCCTAAGGGGCGGAGTTAGACGCTCCGGATAACAAAAAGGAAAACTTTGCATCACTCTCTGCTCCATAAGGGGGCAACAGTTTGGCCCACTAAAGGTCTAGATAACCTAAAGTGTTGAATGTGAAACTATTACATATTTTTAATCTTACAATTTGTTATTTCTTCATTTTGATGAACTCAATCTTCTCCTGAAAAAAACAGGGGTGCAACAAAAATATATTTTAAGAAATATATTTCAATTTATCAGCAACTTACTTATATAATTTAAAATGTATTGCAATAAATGGATGGACAACCTTTTTCTTTTTATTGATTCATATATATCTAAAATCCATTGGTGTGCAAACAAAATTTATTTCATATTTGCATATGTCTTTGTTTTTTATGTTTGTTAGGCAGGAACGCCAAAATCTGATTTTGCAACCTGCATTTCTTATCAAGGAGATGGATGGACACATATGGCTATGTCATTATTTATGTCACCCAAATTTGTTGACTGTAATAGTAAATAATTATTTAGATCACCAATAAATAAATAAATAATTAGATCTTTCCATCATAGCTATAGCTGTATTTGTGACATAAATAACATGTCTGGGTATATTATGTTTGATGTTAAGGTATTGCATTTGTTTTGTTTTACATGTTTGAAATAAATTTAATCAATACATATACAAATATTTATAAAGCTTCCTTCAATTTACGATTTGTTTGTATTGTGGGATATAATATACATATTGTATATCAGCCAATATATTGGAGGACATTTCAGAAAAAAATCACAATATATTACAATATTACCATATACAAAAACAGCAACATTTTAGTATTTTAAAATGCTGAAAAATATACCATTTCCACATATGGAATTTGCTCCTAATAGTTTTGATTTGTAATGGCGGTGAACCTATGAAGTGTGTTTCTGGACTGAAGCCAGAGCTCCTGGAGAAACATGCAAACTCCACACAGACATGAGCCAGCTGAGATTACAACCAGCGGCCTCTCACTGTGAGGTGAGAGCGCTAACCACCACACCACCATGCAGCCCTTCATGGAAACCCAAAAACAAAACTTTCAAAAGTAAAAGGAAGTTAAACAGGAAATCCCCCAGAATCCTTCAAATTGTGGGTGTTGCAGCAAAGCTGGTTCCTCGTGTGACCATTTCACTTCTGATGGGGACGGTCAGGCAGTACTTTTTCTAAAGTCCCTAAGACAAGTGCAGGCTGATGGTCACCCCCCCTCCTGACCTCATGACTGGAGCCCACAGAGAAACAGACTGCCATAGACAAACAAAGCCACAGGGTGGGTGTAATGAATATGCTGCCCCCTGTGGTGGGGATGACCTTACAAACAACAACAAACTGTCACTTTGCCCGGCCTGCTGGGAGCTGCCCTCTGTGAAAGGGCAAACGCCAGCGGACAGCAGAGCCACTACTCGGAGCCGAGGCAGCAGAAGAAGCGGGCTGTCGCGGCATTGCTGCCATTCTGTCGCGGCGCATCGTCTCCATCACGAGATATTTGAGGTATTAACTCAGGTAAGCCATCAAAGCCTCGCTGGCACAGCGTTCTGATCTCCAGCAGGCGCTCTGAATCAGACAGTCCTCATGCGACGAGGGGAACTATCCTGTCAGCATGACGCAGAGGGGTGGGCTTCTCGCTTCGTGGGGGCCTCTGCAGGGTGATGTTGAGAGGCCTTGTTTTACAAACCTTCACAGAAATAGTCCTGCAAAGAATCCATAGAGAAATGACGAGCCTTCATTCCCTCAATTTATGCATTGTAATGGAAAAGACCAAAATGGATGGAATGGCTGAGACAGGCTCATATCACAATTATGTATTGAGCTGATGGCACTACAGCTATGATGGAATAGCAACAATAAATAGAAGGGAAAAAAAACGTAAAAGATCTCTATAGAGATGAGAAAAAATAGAAATTATTGAAGGTCAATAGATCAGCGGAAAACAAATTCCTTTTTGTTTACTTTAAAAAGCACAGTTAGCTAACATCCATGTAAATGTAACAGTAAAAAAGAAACAAAACAATTGAAAGTAAAACTGAAAAAAAGACAAAATCTATTCAAAGAGCAGCAACTTAAAACTAACACTGTTTTTAAATTAAGCTTTGTGGCAACTCATATTGAAATAACTTATAACCTTGAACTTCTTCTGTTCAGACAAATGTGAAAAACATCAATATGTTCACACCCTTCTTCCTCTCTTGTCCTGCTGCAGATCTGGAAACCGTCCCTGAACCCGTTGAAGGCCACGCCAGCTGCTCCAGCTGTGGGCCGTGCTTTGGAAATGACATCTGTGTAAAAAGGTTCTGCGGGGGCTCTCAGAAGCACATTTGTCCTTTTTTTCGGGTTATGGATTTCTTCTCATGGCATTGACTGCGATACAAACTGATTTCACTTCAGACCAAACCAGCTGCTGATCTGTGATTTGGAGTAGTGATTTTATAGAATAAACTTTGGATGTGAAGCAGGTGGATCACAGGTTACTGTCCAAGTGACTCATGGAAACCTGCCTGTGAAAAAACTGCCATCGTCCGTGTTAGAATGTGCTGCTCTGCAGCTCCGACCTCATCAGAACTCCGCAGAAAATCTTCCTGTCCACATTCAGATTCTGAGATCATTATATGTGCTCTTCAACCAAAATGCATCACACGGAAATGACAAGGAGAAAGAAAAGACACCACCGAGGAAGAGGAGGAGGAGGAGGAGGAGGAGGAGGAGCAGGGCTTGAACCAGTTTAAATCTGGTGAACTGTCGAGGATTATAAATCCCTGGTGAAGATAGAGGCCAGCGTTATTTACTAGCCTTACAACCAGCTGCAAACCATCTGTACTTAATTGTACACTACAAACTTTATTAAGATCAATCGGGGATTTGGCCTCAAAGCCTCTTATGCAGAGAAGTGGTGCGTTTGCTTTGAGGAACGGACAGGCTCCCCGGCGCTCTGTAGGATGGCGTCCTCCTTACATCCGTCTGTGTGAGGGTCAGAGGTGGAAAAGGCACGCACCTCAGAAGTCAACCTGCATGGGCACGACCACTGCAACATCAGAACACGCCGGAGGCTGCAGCCTCGGTGCCTTTCAAACCAAACCATCAGACCAAAATTAGCCATGAAAACGTGCGCTGGCCTTGAGCAGCGAGCCCGCATGCGGCTGTGCTTAATGTAGGTCATTGTGCATAATGTTGTTCTTGGCAGCCGTCTGAAGACCACAGATAAGAAGTCCCGTCCAAGCCTTGGAGTGGCAGGGAGCCAGTCTAATCCTATTTGCCCAGATCTGGGCTGAATGAGGGGTGGGGAAAACCGGTGGGGTCAGTTGAGGAGGCCGTCGGGGTAGGGCTCTGACTTTCAGGGTTTTCCGGAGAACAACAGTTCATAGGTGCTTACACAGTCACTCTGAGGTGCAGCAGCATCCCATGGACCACAGAGAGAAAACACCAGCTTTTGGTTTGTAGTTTCTGCAGGAGGAACCGGCAGCTCCATCATTCTAAGAATCTCAGACACATCACCTAAGAAGCATCTCCAAGGATCTAAGCTGCTGGCCTCGTTAGCTCCTTTATTTTCTTCAACAGCACTAAGTCCTCCATATGTCTGATGGGGGGTGCACAAGGCCAGCGGGTGTGGCAGCGGATTAGGCCATCCTGTCTGGAAATGATCCTTTTCCGGTGTGAGTGTACTCTGACCAGCAGCTGATGGACAGAACAAAAAAATGTTGGGTAATGTTGAAGCTCATTCAGAGAAATTATTGAGTCAACAGATGTTCCAAAGAACTTTAAGTTTAAATCTTTGTTTAAAGACTTTATTTGTTTGCAGTGCTTTTCCTTCCAGTATTAAACCCCAAAACATGAAGGGAGGCATAGAGTGAAAATGAAGAAGATCTTGACATAAATATCAGTGTTGCTCATTGAAGGGTGAAGAAGTCCTGAAACAGTGTTTTGTCTAATCATATCAATGACTTTTATAAGTAACATAATCTGCATATATTTTGGATACTTCCATGTTGATTTCTAAAAGTTATTTTTTACAAAATAATTTAAGTAATTCATCTTTGTCATGTGTTTCAAATTGATTCAAAAATATTTCCTAATGTAACTGAAACAGTGTTGTGTATTTTACTGATATAGTATTATATTTTAATCATATGAATGACTTTTATAAGTAACATAATCTGCATATATTTTATATAACTGATCTGCATTTGCAATGTTGATTTCTGAAATAGTTATTTTTACATAATAATTTAAGTAGTTCATCTTTGTCATGTGCTTTATTGATACTTTACGATTCTTAATTCTGTCTGATAAAACCTAGGACCCGGATAATGATAAATCATGTAATAAAATGGTTACAGTATAACAGGGTGGGATAATATACGTTCGCTTCCTTCCACTCCCTTTAAGCAATATTTATTAATATGTCTAATTATCCTAAGTTTGATTAGTTACTGTATGAATGTATAACTGATGATTGTATTGCTTTTGTTTATTATTTCTATTTGATTGCTTGAAATAAACCATTTCAAATCAAATCAAATCAAAGAGGTAAAAAGAAAAAAAATCCTGTCTGTTGCTGAATGTACTGGAGAAGGCCTCATGTAGGATTCCTCATCATAGTTTTCTGCTCTGTAAGGATATTATTGGATGTTACACGCATTTATGAGGTACCGGGGGTGCTGTCATTCAGTGTCCTTACCCCCACTCCAGTCACAGTGAGGTGCGAGTACTGGATCCATTTTCAGTCAAATAACTTTAGACAATAATGGGAGGGTGGGGGTGGGGGCTTCACTTTGCTTCTGCACGCTTGACACTTGAAAGAACTTTTTTTTTGTTTGCATCATAATCTGATTTGGATATAATCTGGCTGTGGCACAAACATCTGATAATGCCTGCGGGGGTGGGAGGGCAGTGTCTTATTTCACTGGGATCTAATGTCAGAACAACGGTAAGCAAATATGAAAGTTTAAAATAATTTGTGTGTAAGAAGCATTAACATTTCCGAGCGCTACGATCCCCCCAGACGGCTAAAGTGGAATTACAAAACTTTATAGACATAATTTATACTTCCTAGAACTAAAACATCAATAATCATTTAAAAGGTAAAAAAAATAAAATTATATTTCCTTTCCTCAAATTAAAAATTGTCTGGAAAATTCGATTTTGTTTTAGTTAAAGGCGTCGGATCTGCTGACGTTTTCAGATCATTCTTTGATGATGTTTTTAAATAAAAAGCAGCCCCCCCCACCCACACACACACACTGCTTCCTCTTTTTTTTTTTTCTTTCATTATGAGCTGGAGTCCAAAGAGGACCTCTGTTTTCCCCGCATCTCCTTTCTGATGCATGCACGGCTGCAGAGCAACACGGGCCTGCAGGCTTTCAGAGAACAACGGCTCTGCTGGAGTCTTTGGGGCATTTTGGTTGAGGTTTGTTGCTCCATCACTTTACCTTTTTAACTATTCAAGCTAGAAAGCACGGACAACTCATGAGATGCGAGTCCGGCTGTGTAGGACCAAACGCCGGTAGACAGAAAGAGCAAACTTTAACAGCCCTGCATGAGCGGATGGAAGTTAGGGGTGGAGCTCATGGACTGTAGTCTGTAAATGTAAGTATTCCTTAAAGGGACAATAGAAAAATGTCTGTTTTTCTAAGCGTACTTGCATGGGCCTATTTTCTTAAAAAGGGCTGCACAGCTCATTTCAGCTGAGAGCATGTTCTGTATGTGACCCCCCTCAAACTCCAGATGCAAAGAAAAACCTGCAGACAGCAGCTTATCTGGCCTGGGCAGCTCATGTCAGCTCCTCAATTAGATGAAAGCACAGCTCTTTAATTTTTCTTCAATCCTCCAGGCAATTTATTTAGGGAGGGGGTAAAAAGAGCCAGGGCTCATCGGATTGGCCAAGCGCATGATAAGTCACAGCGAGCTCCAGCCAATGAGGAGAGGCGCCAGCATCAGCTCAGGCCCTCAGCAACAACATGCAGCCTGCTGCAGGCAGAGAGGAACCAGAGTGCTGCCCATCCTGAATGCAGCAGAGACCGAAGGAGGAAGACGGGGAAGCAGAATCGACATTCAAAGCATGCGCTCTCCTAACATGTGAACAATCGAGCCAATAAAGAAATGATCACCAAGAGTGAAAGCTTGTTCAGAATGCTGTCATGACTTTCTGAAGGCGGATATTTTTAGAGCGCCTCCGTATTCTGCTTCACAGATTAGCAGGGATTAAGAACCTGCCTGCAGACTGCTTCTTGCTCTGTGAAATATTTTCACTCACACACCTGAACGCTGCAGAACTGATGATTGTAAGCAACCAGCTTTATTTAGTTAAATTAAAAGAAGAAAGGTTTTTACCAAATTCAGCTTTTTCCCAAAACATCAGAAATAATCTCTGTTCAAAATGTTATTTATTTATTTTTGGTAAAACGGCAGCTTTGTGTCTGTGGGCAGAGCCATCAGAATGTCAGGAACCTTTCTGATCAAACTTTAAGGATTCGTTTTTTTTTTTTTTGATGGAATATATAATATTTCCTACCATCTGAAGGTTACCCTCCTCCGTGGCACACCTTCTTCACGCACAGCTGATTGTGAGCTCCGGCATTACCTTTCAGAAGAACACTTGATTTTTCAGAGACCTGAGGATCATTGTGGACTCTCCAGAGGAGCGGCGTGCTCGCCGTCGTCACGCTAATGTCTGGTGACAGTTCATTTCTTGCCTGTCTTCATGAATGACAGTCAGCGCAGGACGATTTCCTGCTCCTTCTGTGCTGACATGTTTGCCATAAAATGTGAGGACGGGGGGGGGGGGTTAGGCAGAATGAATGGTGTGTACGGACCCCCCCCCCAAAAGACACTGCAGCAGCTGCTTGCACAAGATAAGAGCAGCCATTCTTCCTCCTACACAAACACAGCAGCTCACTTCTGTCCCTCTCTGTCACACACACTCACAAGCTTACTTATCCCTCCCCAGCTCCAATCACACAGGCTGGACCCCCCCCCCCCCCCTATTATCCGCCCAATGACAGGCTACTGGTTCTTCCTCTACTGCCCCGCCCTCTCAGGCTCATTTTGTGGTGATGAACTATAGTTAAAATGGCTAAAAATGATTTGCAGCAGCTCTGACAGAGCCCCCCCCCCCCCCCCCCCACACACACACACACAACAGCACACAACAGCACACAACAGCACACAACAGCACACATCACTATGTCCGTTGTTTTCTGTTGGGGGCCTTAGGTGTTTGCTGAGGACTGCATCACTTCTCCTTCATGCAGGCTGTGAGGCAGAGAGTCTCCACAGCCAGAACAAGGTGAGGGAGGGTCTGCCTGATTCCCAGAGGAGGAAAGATGTAAAATATGGTTGACTTCAGAGAGCTGGAAAAGGTTTGTGTCACAGATGAGAGCAGATGTTGGTCTTTAGGAGGCTCAGCAGAAGAAGCGCTGATGTGATGGCAGCCATCAGTAATGGTGGGCAGCAGCATTTCTAAAAACAACAGGATCGAAGGGTTACAGCGATGTGAAAGAACTGCCTGACTTATCACTTCAATTCATGTTTGCATCTGCTTTCAGTTTCAAACCAATCCATCCAGGGCTGTTTCCTGTTCAGGGTCACGGTGTTTCTGAAGCAGCTACTAAAGTGTAAAAGTGGGTTTCTCCCTAGATCAGTGGTCCCCAACTTCTTTCAGGCCAAGACCAGCTTTAACGTCAGACAATCTCTTCATGGGCCGGCCTGTATGAGGCTGAAGGGCCGCCCACATTTTATTTTTGCATTTTTGCATTTCTATTATGGTCTGTGGGAAAAACTGTCCCAATAAAACCATATTTGGTGGAGAGAATTCAGTAGTTTTCTTTGCAGCCCGGTACCAGCAATCCCAAAACCGGTCCGCGGGCAGCAGGTAAGGAACCACTGATGTAGACCACAGAATTCAAACTCCAGGCTTTGAGGACCAGCTTCTGAATGTTTTTGTAGCATCTATTTGGTTAAACACTCCTGATGCAGGTAATCAGCAGCAGATAAAACCAGCAGGGTTTGTCTGGAGCTGTTCTGCAGTCCATCTCAGGGCCACGAGGAAACAGATGTACACACTCACATAAAAACACCTCTTACAACATCTAAGGGACCATTTGGTCACCAGTTCACCTATGAAGCCTGTTTTTGGACTGTGGGAGGAGGCAGGAGTGCCTGGAGATAACTCATGCATGCACGGGGAGAACATGCTAACTCCACATAGACAGGTACCAGCTGGGATTTGAACCAGGGCCCTCTTGAAGTGAGATTAGAGTGCTAACCACTACACCACAATGCAGCCTCAGTTTAAAGACTCTACAGAAAAATTAGGAGCAGAGTAAAAAGTTTATGGTTTAGAGTCTAACAAACGTAAGCCAAACCTTAAATTTCTTTTAGGAGTTATTTTTATCGGTATTCATTGAGTGGGGTCAAGGGTCGTATGAGTGGGAAGGGTGAAGGGTGGGTTGAGTTTTTATTGTAATATTGTTCGTTTTCTTTTTTGTTTTTTTTTAAATGTTAAAGCAATCCAATCATGAAAATGTTTAATAGGTAAAACAAACATGTAAACATTTGGGCATAAATAATTTTCATGAAAGGAACAAATAAATAAATGAAAGCGCCTCCAGTTGCGCAATGTATGAGAAGCGGTTTCTTCTAATAAATAAAGTTTGATTTGATTTGATTTGAAAAATCTGCATTGGAGTTTGCATCATACATGTCATCAGAGTCTACATGTATGATGCGTTGTACTCTCCAGTCTAGACTGGAGTCCACATTGAAGTTCACAGAAGGCGTAAGTGCTCATTAATTGGTGGCTTCTTCCATGATTAGCTCTTGTTGCACTTCCAGCTGATCTGCATGCTAAAAAGGGAGCCGTTCATGAGTTGGCTGGCGTCCAACAGCCTGGAGAAGAAGAAGGCCCGACTCCAGACCTCTCCGCTTATCAAGGTTTAAACGCTATAAACATCCCCTCCCCCACTCTTTCTGTCCGCATGCCTCCAGCTCACGCCCTGATGCTGCACAGTCCCGGGGGTTTCATAAAAACTAATTGCAGTTATTGGTGAGCAAACAGCGAGAGATGAGGGACAATTGAAGAACAGACAGAGCTGCAGCCAGAGCGGGCTGCATGGAGCACATGTTCCTGTTAGTGGCTGCAATGCTGTAATGGGACACTCTGGAACCCACGGAATTACAGCAAATATTGACACACTTCTGTGCACACCGATGAGGCTCAGATTTAGCAAAGCTGTCGGAAATGTTCTGAGATGAGCAGATTTATTCGTAACTGTATCCTTGGCTCTACATAAGACGTGCTCGTCCACCCAGAATGTTCCCATAATGCTTTGTGGCGACTGTAACCAGACTTGTGTGCGCTCATATTGATTTTCTTCTTCTGTTTCATCAATTCAACCTTTTATTTGTGAAGTTAAGCTGCAGCCTTTGGGTGTAAAGAGGAAAGCTGCTGCTGCTGAGGGCGAGCAGCACTTGCAGCCTCACCTGGACTGATCAGGTGAGTCTGTCACTCTGACAGCACTGCTGCACTGCAGACACTCTGCATGCACAAGTGCAGTCAACCTAAAGAGAAACTCTTCTCAAAATACAAAATGGATGAAATATTCAATTAATCACTGTGAAACGTTGATTGTGGAAACAGAGGAAATACATTTATGTAAACTATTATGGACTAAAATATGAAAGCAGATAAAGGGATAGGCTTAAAATGCATTGGCTTCTGCCTTTCCCCTCTTCAAACATGTATTTTTTGAGTTCAGTCTAATGAAGTACCTTTATTATTTGTATGTATTTTTAGTACTTTTATTGTTTTATTTTATTTTGTTTCTTTTTAGTTTTTATTGTTCTGTGTGTTTTTTTTAAATAAATCCATTCCAAAATAAAATGAAAATCAGTGAAACCAGAGTCCTTCGGCCTCTAGCTCTACATTCCTGCTGAGGAAAGGCCAACGCTGACAGTGAGTGAGCTGCAGAGCTGCACTCCACCAAAGCCATCCATCATACACGTGGGCCGTGGAGAAGCTTGGGTCCTCCAGCTCACATCTGAGCAGGGAATGATGGAAACAATCAAAGCACTTTCGTACAGTCCTGATTTCACACAAACACACCTTTCCAGCTGGAGGGACTACAATCCCAGCAATGAATTCAAGATCAACCACTGAAAAAAGAAAAGGTTTCTAGTTCTATTCACCATTTTCTACAATGAAATGGAAGGGACACTGTTCCACAACAAAACAACCAGAACCTGTTTAGTCTCACCAGAAAGAACCAACACAAACGTTTTTTTTTTCCAATTCACAGCCTCTCTAGAAATAAATAAAAAGTTAAGGCATTTACATTTTTTCTTTAAATAAGCATAAGACAAAAATTTGTCAATAAGGAAAGAAAAATGGTTCTACCAAGAATTATTATTTTAAGAAAAAAAAATCCAGTCTCTAAAACATGTTTTCTCAAATTAAGATTATTTTTCTTATAAAAAAAAAACTTTCTTGAGAATTTTTTCATCTTACAAAACAGAAAATAAGACATTTTTATGGGAATTGAGTAGGGCTGCACGATATGAGGAAAACTTGCGATATGCGATATTAGTGATCAATATTGCGATAACGATAAATTTCGCGGTAAATAAACAAATAGAAAAATAAACAAAAACATCATTCCCATTTCATTGCAACAGTTTAAAAATTATACTCCAAATGACCCTCATCGACATGGGGGACAAACGTCAGGGTGGCTAACCCTGGTCCTCAAGAGCCTCAACCCTGTCTGTTTTCCAATTCTCCCTAGACTGCTCGATAATGATAACCTAAATCAGGTGTGTTCAGTCAATCAGGATGTGAAATCACTTGAGTCAGCCAATCAACAGCAAGCTGGTTAAGGAGAGCTGGAAAACAGGCAGGGTTGAGGCTCTTCAGGACCAGGGTTAACATAATAGGCCTCCATCTGATTGGTCAACAATGGGAAGGCGTCCATCTGATTGGTCAAAGCATAAAGGGATTTATTTGATTCGTTAAATGCTTCAAGCTGCTAGAAGATTGTTTTAACACATTTTGGGTTTGCGATTTATTGCGATATTCGCCGTCTTTTGCGATATGCATATTGCAGAGCTGGATATTGCGATAACGATAAATTTGCGGTATATTGTGCAGGCCTAGAATTGAGGGTCTTTTCCCTTTCCTGAATCAGTTTTTTTTCTCTCTTACGCATCAGTCAGTCCTGCAGTTTCACAGCATCCTGTTAGTCCTTCACTAATGCCTAAGAGACATAATCAAAGGGAAAGACATGAAGCTCCGAGACAAAGAAACAATTTGAGGTCTGGACCTGAACAGCTCAGCAGAACACTGCCAGACAGCAGTTCCTCGAACCAAATTCTGAGTCCCAAGATAAAAAGTGGAACATTGCAATAGAAAAAAATGATCTGAGTTTAATTGTTTGCTTTGTCAAGTAAGTGTTATGAAATACTGTTGCTATGAGTCTGTGCTCCATCAGCAAAGCGACTAGAAATGAAGGATGGATGTCAGACAGACTGTCAGTGCTGTGAATAAACATGATACGGTCCAGAAACTCTCAGTACTTTCTTCAAAGCACCATTACACACAGCCAATTAAAGCAGCAGCCTTCAGTTGACTCGTGGCTGCAGGGACGAAGGCTGGCTGCAGAAACAGCTTCAACACTCATCTCAAATGTCAGCAAACACGGAGCAAACAGAGGAGTCCACTGCGCTGAACAGCAAACAAACTGGGCAGATCTCCTACAGGCAGCAGCTGAGCAGGGCTGCTGGTGTGAGGAAGGAACACGGTGTGTTCACCACCTTCATCAGTGTTTCAGTTTGGGCTAGTGATGAGAAAGTCTGTGAAGCAGACAGAAAAACTGATGCTG
The DNA here is from genome assembly GCF_053564925.1 of Oryzias latipes. NCBI lineage: Eukaryota > Metazoa > Chordata > Actinopteri > Beloniformes > Adrianichthyidae > Oryzias > Oryzias latipes. The sequence goes on from NC_136250.1 coordinate 3,402,971, forward strand.
ATGAAGGACAAAGCAAAACAAAAGTGTCTGACGACCATCGTGTTGAGATGGTGTGCAGAATAAAAACAGGAGCAGTGTTAGTTTGTCTCTGCAGTGTCCTGCTTGGGGGGGTGGGGGGGGGTGGCCCCCACTGTGGCCCCCACTGTGGCCCCCACTGTGGCCCCCACTGTGGCCTGCTGGTGCTGAATGCAGAGCAGGCAGCTATGGGCTGAGGCAAATGACTACAAGGCCTCCTCAGTGACCAGCACAGGCTGCACCTGGGGAGGCATCGGGGTGCGCCCCCCCCCACACTGCACAGGTCATTTTTCAGGGATCTGAGCGTGAATAGACTCAAACTGGTTCCTCTGTAGCTTTTGCTTTTAAAATCCTACTCTGATCATCTTTATATCTCTTGATCCAGTGGTCTTCTGATCATGATTATCTCGTTTTTAGGCAAAATAAAATAAAAAAAGTTGTTTTCCAGTTTTTGTAGAGCGACAGGAGTTCATTAGAAATTCACTGTTGCGTTGGGGGCGGGGCCACTTAATTCACATCCTCTAGCCAATCAGAATTGAGTTTTTTACCCGGACCGTGGTGTAAGAAGATGTTAAAAACACCAAAAACATGATATTTATCATAGCGGGTCTTTAGGTTGACACCTGATCAACATGAAGGGGAACAGCCTATTTGCTGTGATTGACAGGGTTCACCAGGAGTCTGCAGATCCTTAAAGGCCGCTGTCGACACACCATCGTTTCACAATGCAAAGGAAGATTCTGCTCTGATTTTGGCAAACTCAAAGTCAGAGCCAGAAGTTTTGACATTCGGATATTTTAGTTCTGTCTGAAGCAGATATGTGTTCTGTCTGAACCTGAGACAGCCCTCAGTCCATTTGTCTTTCATGCAGTCCACCTCATTCACTCAGTAACAACACACACACAGCCATACATTTCAATCCAGAGACACTGTCTTCAGTTCAGATCCAGATGTGTGAGGGCAAAAGCACGGACAAGCTTCACATTTTTTCATCTAACAGATTTTGGCTGACTTACAAAGTAGATATGTTTTAGCTATATCTAAAATAAGGGTTAGTTTGTCTGAATTCAACACTATATTCAACAATATTTGTATACATATACAATATGTTCAAATCATTCAGACCTGTGTATTTCACAATGAGTTCTGAGTTTCCTTTGGATTTATTCACCTGTCCCAGAAATGTCAGCCGCCTGTCTGTGTCCTCAGTCAGTCACAGCTTATTTTCATAAGCTTCCATCCCCTCACAAAGGTAACTCACATTTCTGACTAATGTGAATTGAATCCATAATGGGTTAACTACGCTGCTTAACTCTGAGACTATTTTCTCAACAATAAGATGCTGCAGCTAAAGCAAGGACATCCTACAACCCCCCCATACTGAGACATTTCAAAAACTCAAAGGTGACAGTTGGTTTGTGGCCAACGGTCACAATCCAGAAAAGCTGGGCTGACTGGACAGACTGTGCATCTAGAGTCTACAAATGGGTCACTCCTATTTTAACTATGACCTTATAAACTGACCAGAAGCAGGAGCGATGAGAAGATTCCCTTCATCACTAAAGGCTGTTTACATGAACACCAATTATATGATCGTTATCTGATATAGACTTTGAGCTATTCGGTTTTTTTTTAGTTGTAATAGATAATCTGGTGTCCTCCATCCAAAAACAGCTGTTTCCAATAATAAGAAATCTTATTCAAACATTAGAATTTCCCACAAAAAAGACATCTAATCCTGGCAAGAGTTCACTTTTATCATGATATCGTGAAAGTTTTTAGACATTCAAGACATTTTAACAGGTTTGAAGTTGTTTTAATTCATCTTTGCTCTATTCCTTTCCAAGCTTTTCTCTTAATCAGTGGAGAATTCTTTGTCTAACTTAGAGTTAGGATCTAGAAATAAGGAAATTATGAGTAAAGTAAGTCAAAATCATTTTACTCCAGACAACAGAGCAACTGATTTAAGACTCAAAAAACTTAAACTGCACTGTCATTTTTAGTTCAATTTTAAGGAAAACTTGACTTAATGTTGACAAGTAAGACTGGCATTCATCATTATTATTTTGGAAAGAAAAATGGAGATTTATTTTGTAAGAGTTTTAGAATTCATAAGGTTTTATTAAGATGGGCCAATATTTCTTCAACGTTTCTTCTAAAATGACTAATTTCCTCTTATTGTTAGATTTTTCTCACTGGGAACTACAATTAGGTCAACGAGACTCAAAAAATATGAACCGTTTACTTTGAAATAGTGAACAAATACTTATTATTGGGCTGTATAATATTTAATTACTGGGCGGCTGTGGTGCAGAGGTAAAGCGGTCAACCTCCTGTTGAACGATCACAGGTTCGGTTAGAAGTATGGTTATAGGTTGGCACCAGTGTAGTCCAGCAGAGCCGCCGTCAGTGTGTGTGTGTGTGCATGGGTGAACGGGTCTTTAGGTTGACATCTGATCATCATGAAAGCAAACAGAATTTTTGTTACTGTAAAACACTTCAGAGATGTTAGTACGCAAGTATCCGCCATTTACCATTTAATTTTAGTCAATAACTCTATCTAACAGTTAAATGTTAAAGCTTATTTTTCTCCTATTGAATGCTTGTGTGGAACTCCTTATTTTTAGATTTTGATAGCTTCTTTTTACATTTCCTGTTAAGTAAAAATGACTAGCTGCATGGACCGATCATTCTACTACTTTCTAGGGATTTTCTTCTTAAGATTAGTGTTCTTTTTTATTTTTAGGCTACTTGTTTTTACAGCGTACTTCATGACATGTGCACATTCTCTGAAATAAATCATATAAAGGACTAAAACATGCACACTAGGATTTTCCGATGATAGTATTTCTGAAACCACTTTGAACTTCCAGTTACCTGATCCTTGTGGTCAACAGGCTCACCAAAAAGGTTTTAGAACTCTAATCACAGGTTAACGGCACCTTGCGGTTGATGCTAGTGTTTGCATTTTTGTTCCTTGAATTCAAATGTCATCAAGAAGTGAAAGAAACTACATTGATGAATGCCATCACTGTCCTGCCTGTGGGGTGCAACAAAGGCTCAGCACAGAGGCAGAAACCATAATTCTGGTCCTCTGGTTGTCATAAAACTGCTGCTGTATTGGTGCTTTTTTCCAGTGTTGCAGCTGCATGTCATGGTTTCTTCAAGAAGCTCTTTGTTATTCTGCCCTGCAACAACTCAAAGTGCTCTGTCCATAGAGACTCACAGTGGGTTGGTTAAAACAGTGTACCAGACTGCACATCCCAAACAGAGGAACTACAGTCAATAATTCATGTGAGAGAGAGAAAAACGTCTTTTTACCAAGTTCTTTTGTTTTATGTCAAAGTGTGGATGTTCTTCTCAGTCATTCAGTTTTAAAATGCACTGATCTGGCCTTTAAATTGAGGAGCTGGGCCATCTTGAGCAGAACTGTCACTCACAGACTAGCACACGCAAAGTGCACTTAGACGTGTTTAGCGGTGGACGGGGAAAATGGACGGTACATCGCAGGATGAGCGCAATGACACGTGAATAAAGACCACTTGCTCATGCATTCATAGCCCTCTGTCATCCATTATTTAACATGAAGGAGAACAGTGGATTGGTGGCTGGGTGATTTTTTTGACAGTGTTCACATGGCTGCTGTCTGCAGATGAGTGGGTTCTGCTGGAACTGTAAAGGTGCAGGTTCTACTTTCTAGCAACCAAGTACCTAATGTATAAGGGAAAAATGAAATGACAAATTTAGACCAACAAATGACCAAATACCTCTATAACCTACTCCTTCATACTTGTTTCTAAAGCATTTGAAACTGAGAATGTCCATTTCTGGACAATTAGGAGCATGCTATAGATTTCAGCTTTGACGGTTACACATCAGTGGACAAATGTGAAACATTAACAAACAAAAGCAGTCACTAGCCAGCTTTTGCCCTCTATCTAAAAGCAAAATGACATTAGCACTAGTCTATTGAGTTTGCTAAATGCCCCACATAAAGTGAATTTGCCCCCCAGGGTTGGTAAACAATTGCATGGGCCAGCGTTCCATTTAAGCGATTTGAATGATCGCAGTGCCACAGAGCTCCCCGTCAGCCACAGAAATGGGTCAATACACTGACACAAAGCGACACGGCAGGCAGTCTGCGCTCTCGTGGAAGGTCAGGCCAGACCTTGCTGTCATTAGACCAGACACATGTGGACAGGCAAGCCTGAACTGGACCTGCTGGTGCTGGCTCGGCCAAAGACCACATGAACACTCCATCCACTGACAAATCACCAACAGCAGTGTTTCTGACCACAGAATGTTTGTCAAACAATGTGGACGCTCCCCGAAGCACAGGGTGATCATGACATCTCAGTCAAAAAGATCCAGCACCTGCAGAATAGATGAAAAGTCGTGACTTACTTTCAGCGCTGATTGACATTGTGTCCTTTTCCCAGGACACCACGGTGATGTAGGCCTCCACTGAGGCAGGGATAATGCACTTGAAGACCGCAACATTGCCTCTCATGGCTTTTTGGTCTTCCACACGGACAGTGTACGGCTCTCGTAAGACTGAAACAAGGGGCAGTGGAGGTGAGTAGGTTTAATATTGCAGAAGATAAGCATCATAACAAAAAAAACACTGACCGGCCTTGATGTGGACATCTTGGCTCCTAATTCTTCCTGAGGGGTTCTCTGCTGTGCAGTAGTAGGTGTTGTCATGGATAAGCTTGCTGAAGCTGGAAGGGGGGATGTGGAAGATCTGAAGGGTGCCATTGGGGTGCACATGGCGAATCCCTGGCACGTCATAGATCTCCTCGCCGGTAGCCAGGTACCAGCGCAGTGAGACCGGGGGCACACCTGCAGCGGGACAGGGCACCGACGTCCCCGTGGTGCTGGCAAACACTACCTCTTGCACAGATGCATTGACAAAATATAAGCTGGAACGTAGGTCTTCACAGAAAACTGCAGGGAGAGAAAAGCAAGAAAAGCACATTCATCATTTTAGACTTACAAGCACGAAGAGTTCACGTGAAAAGTGACATGCACATGCTGCCTTCAAAATAAAGACTTCAGGCTTCATAAGGAAGGGCGGAGTAACATGGAGGAACGCTGGTTGAAATCCTGCACCTGGCAGGATTAGGCCTTGCTGGCACAGATGCCCAGCAGTGTTTGGCCCCCTGGAGCAGCACAGCATCCACACACGAGTCCGTGTTTGAACTGGATAACTCCCAATTGAATGTGAAACAGTTGGAACAGAGCAGCTTTAAATAGGTGCTCTACACTGACAATCTACAGTTCAATTTTGATCATCTTTAACTCCACTGCACAGTGCGACCCAATTATTTATTTTTGATTTACTTTTAACTTTACAATGGCCATAAATCCTTATTTCACTTATTTTGAAAGCATGAAGTGAAAAAAACAAAACAAAATAGGTAATCCAGCTATTCAAAAAGCCTTCAGACAAACGGATCCACAGCACTTACTCAACTGGGACAGTAAGTAAATGTGTTTCTGTAACAAAATAGTTTTCATGCTGAGAGACACTCGTGCAGCCTACACAGAACGAGCGAAGGTCACAAGATTTTAGTCAAACTGAAACTCTGAGTCCGATCTTCTGCAGAGATCAGGACGGGTCTTCATGTCTGCACTGTTGTGTCCACTTCATGCATGTCTGGATGAAGGTGTGTCAGTCAAGGAGCAACTGCACAGTCTACAGCAGCTGTCAACTCACTGCATTAAAATTAGTTCAAATAAGTATAAAAAGAAATACACAGTCAATTTTATATGAATAACATTTAGACTGAGGACTGGCTCTGCTGTGAGCTGCAACTCGTTTTCTAAAAGAAACCGAGGTCCAAATCTTGATTTCCACGCAGCATCACCGCTCATGTGCGCCTGAACTCTGCACCAAAACAGATGAGTGAGACAGTGCAGTGTGGGCGACAGCTCCGTCTTGTGCATTAAGGTGGTGTATTCTCACATGCACCTCTGTTTCATGTGCCTGAGCAAATTTTGGTTTAAATGAGGGAGCGCTCAGACCTTCTGCTGCTTTTTTACAAAGACACGTCAGGCAGAAATCGACCTCAGAAACCGAGACTTCCTTTCCATTCATGCATGTCTTATTGGATGACTGTTCAAAATTGACACATTTGTAAACAACAACTTTGCTTTTATGCACTTCATGTTTTGACAATGAATCTTCAGAATTGCCCATTTAAGTTCCACTCTGATCAATTTAATACAATTGTTCCCAGTGGTCTTTTAATTATGATTACGCCTGTTTTAGCCTAAATCCAGAAACGTGTCATTTTCTAGGACATAGTTTCTGCAGAGCAGCAGGGGTGAGTTGTTCACCTTTCTCTTACTAAGAGCTCGGAAAAAGGAGATTGTGGCCCACCCAGCATATTTTCTACTTCACAAATGTGATGTTTTTCCATCAGCATTTTCTTTTGTCTGCTCCTGAATCACAACTATTTGAATAGGAAAGTACTCATAGATGCAATTTTGAGCTTAATTTTCTTTTGTTCTGTTTTAAAATAATTAGAATTATATACAAGAAATGACCAGTGTTAGAAATCTTTGCTGAGTTGGTTGCATAAAGCTTATCGTCTCAATATTCTTGTCTTGCTCTTCCAGGAGAAAAGAGTTTATAGAATCCAAACGTTCAGATTGGAGAGACTATTTTGATCATAAACTGTTGGAAGGTGGTACAGCCATGCTCTCCTGGACATGCCTGATCTCTGTCTGATCTCAAAAGTCCAACAGGCTTGGCTACTCCTTAGATGGAGACCACTTGGGACGACCAGTTGTAAGTTACTGCAACCACATGGCAGCACTTTCCAGGGGCAGTCCCAAGTCCAGGTGAAGCAGTGGGTGGGGTGAGAAAGAGCATGTGTTATAAAACTGAGGACAAATCACAACTACACACTCCTGAAGTATGTAGCCAAAAGCAGCAAAGAAATGGTAAATACTTATATAGCGTTTTTCTACCTTCCCCGAAGGCCCAAAGGTCTGTACTCAGACCCATTCACACACACATTCAGACACTGGTGGCGGCTCCGCTGCCAAACACAGGTACCAACCTTCCAGGGGCAAGGTAGGGTTCAATGTCTTGCCCAAGGACACTTCGACACATGATCAGGCAAGGCGGGAATCAAACCTGCTATCGACCGCCCTACCACTGCGCCCAAACTGTCAGCTGATGAATCATCATGATACTGTCATGAATTACAGTCTGCACTGTATTTGCTTCTCAAGCTTAGTGTTTTGGGATGTGACGTACATGCAAGAATGTTGTTATTAACATCCTCCTAGTCTGTCATCAAAATCAAATACTTCTGTTCTGAAAAATGTTTTTTTTGGATAAAATGATCAAACAACCACGGTTACACTGATATGTTAGAATTTCTGCATTTTCTGAATAACATGGGAATACATGTCTGCATGTTGGAGTGAAAGATTCATGTTTTTTGCTGCCATACGATCAAGCTTGAGCTTAAAAATGATTAACATGAACTAAAGACAAATCCAGCATCACTCTCCCTGTAAATATTATCTTAGGCACGATTGCTGTATGCAGGAGTCTTCCCCGTCTGCCAAAGCGGGCCTGGCTGCGACAGCTGCCAATCCCTCTCCCTGGAGACCAAACATTTTAGCGCTTCATAAATTCCTAATGAATGTTCTGGAGTCACCAGCCACTTCCAGCATCTGCTCGTTACGACAAACAAACACGTGTTTCTGCACATTTGCAGCTGCGCTCACTTCACACATGCAGATCTCGGAGGGCCCGATGCTGCTGAAAGGGGAGCCTGTCCTTGTCCACACTTTGTAGTTTGTTATCCGACCACAGGCGGGAAAAGCCACAGGTTCTTCCACTCACACTTCAGGCAGACTGGAAGCTGTCTCATGTCAGTTTAATCTTCAAAAATTATGCAACAGTGCAACAAAACCTGGTTCTATTTAAAAGAAAGTAATTTAAAGATACAAAGTGCAGCCAATGTGTGACGTACCATAACACTGCTTTTAGTTTTTAAGCATTAAAGTCCCACTTCCGAACATTTTTTTAAATCTATTTTCAGAGTATTCCCAGTCGTCTTTTAATTATAATTATGCTGTTTTAGCCAAAATAAAACCTGTCTTTTTCTAGGACATAATTTCTACACAGCAGCAGGAGTTCATTAGAAAATCACCTCTAAGTTCCATCTGTGAACACACTCTACCCCTAGCTGACAGCCCTCTCAAGCCCCAACTAACATCAGCGGTGCAACAACAATGGTGAGCATCATATTGTATCTATCCATCCGTACAGTTTAGATCCAGATTCCAGCTCAGACGAGGAAAATGTAGACGCACATGGATCTATTTGTCTGCAGGTGGATGATCGGAATGGAGCAGAGCAGGGAGCTGGTGGACTGCCGTTGTAGGAACTACGTCACAAGTATAAGCTTTTCCCAACTACATTTTTTCATCTGCTCCTGATTCACAACAATTTGAAAAAAGAAACACTCAGAAATGCAATTTTAAGCTACGGGTATATCTTCTAAATGTATGTCCTCCCTCATCGGAAAAATGCCACAAGAACCCAGCCAGCAAGTGGGCCCAATATGGCCTGGAACATGTTAAAACACCAAAAACACAAACGTCTTTAAGATGCAACGGCTTTCTTTGCCTTTTTCTATTCTTTATAGAGTTGTGAAGAGATCTGCATGGTAGAGACTGTTAAAGATGGTAGAAACTGTTCCTTTTTTTTTTTTTTTTTTACCAATGCAGATTAATTTCTATGATAACATTCTTAACAACATCCTATGGAACAAAGGGAGTGATAGGTGGTGTAGTGTTTTTAATTTTTCACCAGCAGAAGACTTTCTTATATTGAGAAGTTAATGAACGTTCCTAAAACGGTCTGAGGAGGAGAACCTTTACAGTTCATCCTGAGTTCTTCAGCAGGTGCTCTTGGCTTTTCTCACATTGAATTTTTACAATAATCTCATCTGAAGTTGTTTGGGTGCCTCTGTTCAGCGGTGTCAGAGTTAAAAACAACAAAACAGCACATCAAGAAATACTCAGATCTCTTAGAGTGCATTATCACCTCATGTTTGAATAACATATTCGTTTTCATCCACCTCCTGAGTGCAGACGCAGGCTTCTGTAATCATCCGTCAGAGAAATGGCTGTCTAAATGAGAACAAACGGCCATCATGCAGCCTGTGCTCTCAGTGTGTTTGAGGAGCCACTGAGTGATGGAGGGGGGGTTGCCTCATAACTGCTTTGGTCTCAATATGATTTGCACTAACTCATAAAAGATGGAAAAGACCGCCGACCACCACCACCATCAGCAACATCAGCCTTTTCTGGATGGCTGATTCCTGAAGGTTACGCAGGCTGATGGACGTAAGATGCTGCTGCAGTTTGGCTACAGACAGCAGGAGCAGGGGGTGGAGGAGGGGGTGCGTAAGAATGACACACAAAGAACGATAAGCTCCTCCAAACTCACATGATTTGGCTGAAATGTGTACAGCAGTGTGCGGGCCATCATAAATGTGTAAACAATTCATTTTAAAAATGACACAAAGTTTTAACCTTTTACAGCTTAATCCCTGTGGCTACCATGCACAACACACGAGGGGTTTCAAGTATGGAGATGTACTTAACATACTAAAGTGTATGTTGGAGTGCTGTCAGCATCATCATCCTCGTCTCTGTGGGGTTTCAGAGTTCAGAGAAACTGGGGTGTCTATATTTGGAGCAGGAAAGCCACAATGCAGAGAAACCGTCCGTGTTTCACCACCATGGGGCACGCTGGTCCCACAGAACAAGCGTCGGATTATTTCACGTCTTCCATCTTTGGCTGACTGTTGACAGGCAGATAAAATGGTGGCTGCGAAAGCCACCATTAGCCAACCGGCAGCTAGGCTGTCAGCCAGTTTACCAATGCTAGCATTTGCAGCAGCAGAAGCTGCGGTTCCCAGCAGAGTATGTACTACCAGTCGCAGCAGCAGTAGTTGGCCTCTGCAAAAGCCAAGTCAGCTATGCTAACTACCATTTTGCCAAACTAACAAGAGGCTTGCCACCTCCAGCTGTGATTATCCAAAGCTAACAGCAGGTTAGCCTATGTTAGTAGAAGTTACAGCGCCTGCCTTGCTCGGAAACACAATAAAAACTCGTTTAGCCTAACGTAATTCCTGGTCGAAGCTGATTTCTTTAGCAGGGTGACGTGCACAGATCCAGCACACACTGCAGATGAACCCATTCTTAAATGGGTTTGAAAGAGGGAAACATAGGTCCATCTGCACACACACATACACAAACCTACACACAATTAATACAAAGTATGCAATCAGGCTTGCATGTTTATGGAAACTGTAGCAGCACTGCTAATACAACATTGTCTCTGCTGAATGTGATTAGGCAAACGTGTTTTGCTTAAAAGCTGGGTGATATGGCCAAAAAAATAAAATCTCAGATTTTTTCATTCCAAATTTGATGATAATCATTTTTTTCTCCCTGTTTTTATTTTCTTTTACAAAAATTATAAATGATGTAGCAACAGCCTTCAGACAGATTTGCTGTTTGTGGTTTGATGCTCCAAGTTTGAAGTCACAATCCCAGGTTTGCTGAGAGGCCACACTGCTGACAGGTGACTTCCTCTTCACTGCAACAGATGAAGACTCAGGCGGAGGACGTTGCAGGTGTGTCTGACAGTTAATGTGTTTACATTCATGTCCTTGGTGGGGTGGGGGCTGTGGGGGGTCCACACTTGAACATGCCAAAGACATGGGTGACTATGGAATTTACTGGGGAGTTCACACAAAGCTCTGACCTAATAAAGACAGTGTGTGTGTGTGTGGGGGGGGGGGGTTCTGTGGGTTTCTCAAGATGAGTCGCATGTCTCCCCGTTCTGCCATCAATCAACTGCTTGATAATCCTTAATAACACCAAAAGTTTAAAGCACTGACATAATTATGCTTGAGCAGCCACCTTCAGGCTCATCTGTTTCATCGTCGCCGTGAGCAACAGTGTTGGGAGTAGATCATTATAAAAGCCATATATCATGGTAACAACTTACTTTCTCTGTATCTGAGTTGCAAAACGTATTACTATAGAATTATTGGTAATGTATAATTTAATACTTCTTTAACCCTTATGCTATCCTAGGCACTTTAACATTGGGAGTTGGGTCATCTAGACCCACTAGACAGTACACTGAACCTTTTTTCTTCAATGATTTGTGATCTTCACTGGTGTCCATGGATTACATGAAATCTTTCCACCTTTATCCACCTTTGTCATGGTAGGGAGAACACCTCAATGGAAGGGGGGGGGGGGGGGGGGGGGTTATGGGATGGCACAAGGGTTAGTAACTCCTAAAATCTTGCAACATTACACATTACACTTGATTCAATTCAATTTTATTTGTATAGCCCAAATTCACAACAACAGTTATCTCAATGGGCTTCATACCGGTAATTGTAAGGTAAACAAAAAATCAAAAAGGATCATAAATGCATAGAATTCAATAGGAGAAAAATAAACTTCAACTAAACAGACTAAACTAATCTGGCCATCCCTGCCTTTAGACCCTCCTTTCCGGTAAGGAAGAACTCCTATGGATCATGACTGTTAGGTGCCATCGTCTGGTTCATTTCAGTTGAATTTAGTTCCATCATAGCCAAAGTGATGCATCTACACAAATATGGTTCCTCAACACCACATGCTGCTTTAGAAGAGGCTAAAACGTTACAATGTGAAGGTTTTAGCTAGCATGCGCCTCATCTGCAAAGATCTGGAACAAAGTTACTAAAAAAGAAGGAAGTATTTTTAGTTCCTGAAGCAGCCTATCGCAGATGCCCTCAGCAATGCCAACGAGTGGCTTTTCCCAAACCACATGGTCAATTTATTTAAGTAAATGTCTGATCAATATTGGCCACGCTAACATGCAGCATGTAAGCGGGCTAATGCATTAGCCCGCTTACATGCTTGAGGGGGAGTTTGCTCTGATGGTGTTTACTTCAGCCAAGCGTCATCAATCACCCTCAGCCTTAAAGTGTCTGAATTATTCCTGTTTTCTGCCTGAAATGACAACAAAAGCTGTTTTCATGGTTTGATTCTGTCGTGCTCTCATTTCACCGAAGACTGTCTCTCCCTTTGTTTTTGTGTCTGAACTCAGGGCTGCAGTCGGCTCAGCGTGCCCCTCAGGTCAGGGGTCTCTGCTGTGTTGCAGCGGGCACTGGGGCATTAGGACACAAGGGCAGCTCCAGAGGGGCAAACCAGCCCTGAGCTGCACTGACAGCTCAGGGCAGGCAGAGCAGGTAATTAAGGGAGAAGCCGGGGAGGGAGCGTGGGGGGTGGGGAGCGGAGGAGGCCAATTGACATGGGGGATGGAGGACGTGGAGCCTCCTGATGACATCTCCACCACCTCCACCCCCTCCGCTGGTGCCCTGGGGGCTTACACAATAAGCGAAAAAGAGAAGTGAGATCCAGAGAACAGAGTTCCCAAATCACCAGCGCCCAATTTGCCCTCATGAATAATACGGAGCGGCGTGCAGCTGCAGTGTAAAAACAACTACGCCGCTCTGATGTCACCTCTCTGGAGAGATGGAGAAGAGTATCTGCGGCGTGCCACCGATGATGCATATGAACGCTCATTTACATGAACAAACAGAGAAGGAGGGAGCCATCGCCTGACGGCTACATTCAACTCTTTCATCTGTACTACCAGCGAGGAGGAAATGGACAAACTCTACAAATTGGTTAAGATGGTGATTGAAAGCAAGACAGAATGGACAGTAACATGAAAGAGAGCATTAAGAGGAGAGAGTTCTCACTCTCCCTGCTGCCCGTGATAAGGGGGAGCACAGCAGGAGGAAGGAGAACTGCAGGGACCCTCTTGATGCTTCATCACTGTCAGAGACGCTGCAGAAATCAGCTAGCACTCCAGGAGGCAGATTCCATTTTGTCCAGGTAAACCGGATTCAGAGCTGGTCAGCTGCAGCTCCAATGCAGCTCTGCAGAGCTTCATGGATTTGTGCTGCTGAGACTCCCAACAGCACGAGTCCTCATTTATGTGAGGCTGCAGGTGAACGCTGCTCTCTGCTCTGTTGGAAACATCCCCCTGGACAGCCCTGTCCTCCTGCTCATTGGCTCTGATACATAAAGGTGACCCTGTCTGTGTACCAACTCACATTTTCCTGACTGACCTTGACTGTGGTTATGACCACGGACCTGTGAGCATCCATGACACCAGAGCAACATTTGAAACTTCACAGAAACACAAACAGCAATCCCCAATGAAGCTCAATATTGAGCAGTGTGTAAGTTAATGTTTTTTAATATGGAACAAGTCCAGGCATGGTTTTCAGAGCCGTGTTAACTATAAATTAGATCAGACCTGTCCAACCAGGTGAGCAGCTCACCTGGAGACTCACAGAAGAGACTTGGTGGGCGCCGCTTCACCGCTGCAGAAAACATTAAACCCCTTTTTCTGTCGCGGTCTTCCTGCCCCAGAACACTTTGAGCCAATTAAAAAACAACCGAAAAAAGTCTGAATATTGTCTTTGTCCGGCCCAACCAGATTTGAGTAGTTACAAAAATTTGTATGAATAATAAAAATGGATTTGCAGATAAAGAGCAAGGCAATCCGGTTAAATGGAGCCTGGGCTTTTTGAACCAACACAATAAAAATAAACCAAGAACAAAAGTTTATCTGATTAACATCAGAAAGCCTAAAAAGAGCACAGTGGGATCTACGTAAGTGAAAATAATAGAGTTGCAGTTTAAGCACAAAGGGGATTGTGGATCACATGACTGAGAGCTCTCCCTGATCTCCCCCCCTCTTCCCTCCAATGCTCAGTATTTCTTTCAAAGGCATACAGCCATTAAGGCCCAGCAGAGGAGATGGTTTCTAAACCGAGCTGGGCCATGCTGGGCTGCTTTATTTCATCCAGAATTTAGTCTTTGATGTTTTATTTGTTTGTTTGTTTGTTTATCTTCCTTTTGTAAAGTCACACCGGGTTAACAGTTATCCTTTAATCCAGTAACTATATATAAATGCTGTGTGAAGCCAGTGGATTTGGTCACACATGAACCTTATGGATCCATCAGTTCAGAGCACCGAGTCCCAACAGCTACACTCAACCTGCCTTCATAGAACATCAGGTTTTTTATTATTAAGACAACACATTTGAACAGTGTTTTTTTCACTAAAATCTTCTATTCTACCTGATCTGTGAGCATTGGAGTAGCAGCTGCTCCAAACACTGCAGGCTGCAGCTTTCTCTGAGCGTTTAGCAGCCGGGATTAATCAAATTATAATTTAATCATCTGATCAAACAGCAATTAGCATAATCACTCGTGGGGAAGGCCTGATAGAATACAGAGCTGGGGGCTAACAACACTTTAATGAAACATTTGCCAGAATGTTGGAAAATGTTACACATGTGGAGCTGCAGGGGCAGAACCGCATGCTAACGAGAACGCCAGGCACACACCCGGTTCTGGCCTCCTGTTTTCACACCGATGCCCTTCGCCTTTCAAAATCCAGTACAGCTCACCATGATTCACCAAAACCTTCACTGGAAGTTTCACTGTGGGTTACTCTCATTGTTGTGAGTTTATGGTGATGGCGTATACTTATATAGCAATTTTCTACCTACAAGGCCCAAAGTGCTTTACAGTCACAGTCCCATTCACCCAGTTACACACACATTCACACACTGATGGCGGCTCCGCTGCCGAAACACTGGCGCCAACCTCCCACCAGAGGCAAGGTGGGGTTCTGTATCTTGCCCAAGGAAACTTCAACACATGGGTGTGCAAGGTGGGAATCGAACCTGCAATCTTACGATCATGGGTAGACCGCCCTACCGCTGCTCCACGCCCCCAGTTTCTATCATTGTTGTGAGTTTATGTCATTGTTGTGTGGGTCTGACACTATCACAGGTGTCTGAGGCGTCTTTTATCAAGACTGATCTTTTCTCCGTGACTCCTCCACTCTGGTTTCTGACATTGTTTCGAGGGTCTAAAATGGTCTCAAGTGTCTTACAGATTTGCCTTCGTAGGTTTCAGACACTGTTAAATGTTTGCAGCGTCGTCACAAGTTCATGAAATTGTCTCACAGCCGACACTCAAAATCAGATTGGTTTCAGAAGTTTCCACACCTGAACAAGTCTCACATTCAAACACGTTTCTTTTTCTTAGAGATTTAAAAAACCTGGATGTACTTTTAGGAATTTGGAAGATCTGCTCAGGAAGTTTTGATCATGTTTAAACACCTATGACATGAAAAGGAGGTACTGCAGCAAGAAAGGAGAAGATCCCTCAAAACAAATAAAGATGTTCCATAAACTCCCTTTTCTCAGTGAGATAAAGATGCCAGCAAATAAACCACAGACTCCTGCTTTTAGACAACTGCTGCCTTACAGCAAACAAACAAACCAAAAAACATCCTCTGGATGTGAATTCAGTCGCAGCTTTTGACCTATAAACATCAAAGTTAACCTTCGTGGTCCTGAGACTCACATGAAGTGACAGCTGTGCTTATGCAAATGTCCACAACATGCCTTGCTCATTTTTGTTCCAGCCTTAAAATAGTTTTGATAAGTCTTTACAACGAACATTTGTCTCTGCTGTTGCAGATTCTGCCTCCTCTGACTTCATCCTTTTCCCAAAACGCTCAATAAGTGTTCACACAGTTTCAAGTCGCACAGCATGAAGTGCCTGTCTTCAAATTTCTTTGAACACAAATGTTGCATTCATGTAGGCGTGGAAACTCAACATTTACAAGCAAATATGAGCTGTTTGCCATGGTGCTGTTTCTGCGTGCAGCTGTGCTCTGATTAGATATGTCTCTTTGAGTTAGATACCCCCCACCCCTCTTTTTATGCCTCAGTACACACCATCATCTCCTTAAGCATTCTGGCCTGGGTTAAATGAAACCTTTAACAGTTCAGTGTGCATCCATTAACATATGCTTGAGTCCGCTCACAGCCAAGTCCAGGCACGGGCGCTCGACGTGGAGCCGCGGAAAAATCCGGACAAATCCCTGAGTGATTAGTTGTCCGTCTCTAATCCCTCTGATGCTGCTTCTCATGAATTATTAAAACAAACATATTCAGCTGATCAAAACATCTAACTTCATTAGCACAAGTAGCACATTACGTTCAAAAATAGAGAATGATTCCATTTAGGCCGCAGTATAACACATTCTTTATTGGCTTGTTGCAACAAGAAGGTATTTCCAACTGAGTGCCTAAAAAGAAAATAATGTTTATATTGATACAGTATTAGAGGTAAAGTGTGCTAGAAAGTATGCGTGCACGTGAGAGAGTGCGCTGTTTGAAATGGGTTCTCAGAAAATGAACTGATCAGAACAGAAACACAGACGTGGTTGATTCCTGAATTTAATAGAGCAGAGTCTTCGCCGTTCATGGCATGGCCTACATTGTGTTGACTGGTGTGCTGAAGAGGCCCGCACGTGTGGTTTCATACTACGACGCCGTCAGCTTTGACTGCATGTGAAGTGACAGATGTAAACCTAAAGACCCGAGTCTGCGCGCCGGCCCTCACGTGACCCGCCGCTGTTGTGACTGCTGACGATGGGTTAGCCAGAGACGGGGGCGGGGACATGGAGACGACCAGTATGTTTGAAACCATTTTTATAAGGGACTCTAAATCCTGAGAAAAACACAATTCCACCTATTCTATTCAGTGAAATGGAGTCTAAGAAAGTCCAAGTGTTGGCTAGTTTTTGTGCTGATGAAGAGTTTGCATGAAATGTAGTTTTTAAATAAAATAAAACTATGGGACGGATAGTGGGATCACAGTTTTTAACCACCTATTGTAAAGCTTCGGTGCAATATCAATGAGGAAGATTTATCTCACTTCCAGGAACTTTAGAATAATTTTTTTCCAAATGCCACTCAGAATTACGCCTTCTTTCTGAACCAATACCTAAATCAACCACTTTTCTTCTCGATGTTTGAATTCACAGATCGTTTATTCTCTACATTCCTGGTGGTTTTGCCGGCCCTCTCCCACCCCAGAAGTGATGTTGTGTTGTGGTTTGGCCCTTCCACCATCAGCATCGATTTATTCATCTACGGCCCGAGTTCATCCTGCACATGCAGAACGAAATCAGCCTAACAGCTAAAGACCCATGGACTCATTTCTTTTTGTATCTCTCCGTAACACAACTAGATCATTCCTTGATTTCTATGAAAGGGCTGTGCAGTGGTGTAGTAGTTAGCACCCTCTCCTCACAATAAGAAGGCCCTGGTTCAAATCCCAGCTAGGTCCCTTCTGTGTGAAGACTGCATGTTCTCCTTGAGCATCTGTGGTTTTCTGCAGGCACTCTAGCTTCCTCACACATTCCAAAATCATGCCTCAAAGCTTGATTAGTGACACTAAATTGTCCCTAGAAATGTGTGTGACTGTGTGTCCCTGCAACAGACTACCAACCTGTTCAGAGTGAAGCCTGCCTTTCACCCAGCAATAATTAAGATAGGCTCCAGCAACTCTCAACCGCTAAAAGGGGGATGGATTGATCCCTATACTTTTTAAAATTGTGCAACTACACTGCTTAACTGAGATGATCTAAAGTTTATCCTTCAAAGTTCAGAGAAAGACGCTGTTCCCAGTTTTGGAACCAGACACCACACCTGATGCACATGGAAGCTGTCCTCTCTGTCTGCACAGAACACTAGATTCCTCTGTGAGTTTGTTTTCAGAAGCCGATGTCAATGCAGCTTTTCTGACTAGTCAACCTTTTAAAAATTATAAATGTCCTTTTTTTGGTTTGTTTTTGTTATTGGATACTTTAAAAAATCGTATCATTTCTGTTGGTCACAGGAAGTGGCCCCCATGCAGCAGCAGCTCCCCTCAAACTGCAGTCATAGAAGGGTTCAGCAAAACGCAGATGTACTTCTGGAAATGCAAAAGTGAACAGGCAGGAGGAACTCAGACATTACAGAGAGAGTTAACCATCTTTTAACCTTTTTTCCTTCCTGTCTGTCTTTCTGTCTCACAGCTTTTCATTGACATGCACACAGACAGATGTCTGCAGATGTGGTGTTGACATCAGCTTTTGAACAGCCAACTGGTACATTCTGGTGTTAACATGCTCTGTGCAGACTGCTGTGGTTTTTTAAGTCGTGCATGACTCCTCTGCACAAACACTAAAATTCATCAGAGAAAGCTAAGCTGCCAAGTGGACCAATAAAGAGCCACAGAGTTCTGTTTTGTCCATGTGTCCTTCAGCCTGGGAGGAAAAACTAACTGTTTTTCTTTCTCTTTCACTCACCCCTCTTTATTTTACCACCCCACATAATTAAAAAAATGAAGTTTAGAGATCTGAATAAAACCTTTGAGCTCTGGAAGACGTGCTGTTGTTGTTTTTCCACAACAGTATAAAGACGAGGATTTCTCTGTTTAATGTAAACACAAGTGGACAGTGTGTAAAAATTGTATGAAATCTGGATCTGAGTACTTCTAAAAAACTGAAGTTCAAGCAGCAGATTAAGTCATCAAAATACCTTGATACTTGAGTCAGATTAAAAATGTCACTGCTAAAAAAACAACAACGATTTTAGTCCTGAATGATAGTTTTCTAAAATTTGATTGGCATTTTTAAAAATCAACAGACTGCAAAATCCATTAGTGCCAGACATGATTTTGAATTAACCAAGTAAAATGAACATCTTCTGGTTTATAGTCCTTTTGACAAGAGCCTTCACTTTTTGGAACAAGATTGGATTTTTGTCCATATATCCAATCTGTCGTTTCTGCTTGTCACTGGTTCTTATAAGTAAGGGATAAAGCCCGACGAGGTGTCCATTATCCAAAATGAACGGACAACATGGAAACCGGAACCTAGCGTTACAAAGTGGAGGGCGGCTGCTTTAGTTTCTGATAATGGACACCTCGAAGGCCATTTTCCCACTTATACCAGGGTGACTTACCAAAGACATAAATGGTTAATCCATTTTTTATTACTTTATTCTTGTTATCTTTCTCGGTTTAAGAAGCTTTTTCAGAAAAAGCGGACTATTTGATATGTGGGGTGGCGCGCTGTCAATTTGTTTATGGCTGTACTGTGTAACCCAGGGCTCCCAAATACTGGTCTGCACCATCCTTCCTCTAGTCCACCCTTTCCTGTCGCCCTTCCAGCTGATCAACTGACAAATGCTTAAATCCACATTTGGACTGAGGGAACACACCTGACCCAGGTGACAAGCAGCAAGCAGAGGAGGAAAACTGCCAGGATGGTGGATCTTAACGTCCAGGACCGGGTATCCCGGTCCAAACAGAACTATGCTGATAAGAAAGGTGTATTTGTACTGATGCTGATTTTAGATACAATGAGCAGAAATGACAACATGCACAGGCTGCATGTCACAAATCCACGAAATACAGTTGAATCGGTTAGTTCAAAAGGGGCCCAAGTCCAAGAGGTTTGTTTTTCCAGGAAATGATTTTAATTGCATAGCTTAAAGGGAGGCTACACCAAATGATTAATACTTAACCCAGATTTAGCACCAGTTCATAGCTTACAAATGCTATAAGATGAAGCACCTCACTTTTATCATTTCAGAGGACTAGCAAACTAAAGTCTCTGGACTTGGGCCCTTCTTGAATTAAACAGGGGTGCTGAAATATTGGATAACTAGTGCTGCCATCTATGGGATAAAGCTAAACCCATGCAAGAGAGGCCCAAGTCCAGGAATTTTGCACTTAATGCATTTTAAATGTCAAGCATAGTCAATACATTACAACGGACTTGGGACTTTTTTGCACATAATCAGATAGCTTTTCCCTTGAAGACCATAGAACATATAATATCTAGTTTGAAAATTTGTGGACTTGGGCCCCTTGTGAACCAACCGATTCAAATTTACAAGTCAAGTCATCACTTTAAAATAGTTTTTAGTTTTCAGTAAAAAAAAAAAAAAACAAGCAGCAAGCAGCTAACAAAAAAATAAATCTTGGAGATGTTTTTAAATTCTTTTTCCTCTGCCTGTTGGGTCTCATTTCAAAGGATATTATGATTAATTTAATGGTAAAGTAAGATGTTCAAACATGAACATCTGCATTTTAAAAGCTTAAATCACATCAATTTCAAGATATAAGCTTAAATGCTGATGGTGACTTGAGTTTTGGGCATCCTTGGTTTCATTTGAGCGGATGATTCTAAAGGAGCAGCACAAAAACAGCGGACACTCGTGTTGGTCTTCATCAGAAGGAGAATCTTTGTCACCGTCCTGCTGCAGAACGTCAGTTTGGCCTGTTTTTGAACCACTCCTTCAATATTCACAAAAATTCAGATTTCTGAATGAACCCCTCTGCTCATTAGAGTCCTGGAGAGCATGTCTGCCCCCATGCAGCTCAGCAGAGGCAAAGTTCAGTCGACTCCCAAATGGAAGGTGTGTTTTTATTTTAAACAGACGGGTTTGCAGCAGCGCTTGAAGAGCTCGAGCCTCTCTGAAGGTAACTCCATTGCAGATCCTCCTGCGTTTGTTTCTGCTGTGATCGATGCAAATGTGGCCTCTGATCTCAGACAGCAGCTTGTGTGGAGATGAGGTCTGCAGAGCAGAGATGGGCCCAGCTGGGATCACAGCAGACTCAATGATAACCAAATGGGAACAGGAAAAAACAGGAAAGGGTGACAGACTGTGCTCTTTGAGGTGGCGGTGGGGGGGGGGGGGGGGGGGGGTCGCCTGCTGCAGCAGCCTGTGTTACCTGAGTCTCCATAGAGACAACCTGCTTGCATTTGGCCAGAGCTCAGCCAGCTTTCTTAAGGAGCTGCTGTCTATCTGTGAGGGGGGGCGGCATCTTTGCAGCTGGGTGCAGTAAAAACGGAACGAGTGGGCCTAAGAGGAGGAAGAAGAGCGTTCATCTGCTGCATGCTCTGCCTCTCGGTGCTGAGCGGCTCACACATGCAGCAGCCACAGCTGCTGCTGTTGCTGCCATTCAAAGTTTCCAGCAGCAGCCATTTTGGAGCGCTGCTGCTGCTGGACCACAGAGACGGCAGCTCTGTCTCAGCAAACGCATTTCAGGGCAGCAAAGACAGATTCAAAAGAGCATCGGCCTTCTCTTTGTTCCTCCCCAAAAAGGAGATGCTGCCCCCCCACCATAAACAGCCCCAGTCGACCCAAAGCCCCGGTCAGGCTCAAAATGGTTTTCCTGTCCTGCGTGCTCGACACGTCGTCATAATCTGCCTTCTCCGTCTTGGGTTTCTGATCCTTTCAGGAGCTGGTCCATGCGTCTGTCAGGAGATCCTCATGTTTTTTCGACTCAGTTCTGCCCCCCAACACAGGCACTACCATACACTGCGTTGTCCTGATTACTGCCCCCCCCAATACACACACACACGCACACGCACACATCATCTTCACTGTTATTTTGACTGCTAAAACGTTTACTAAAGACTCTTCTGTTGAAGAACAAGCCAGACTTCAATGCGCTTGTGAGATTTGCTCCTGGGTGAAGGTGATAAGGGCTTGTCTCCCCCAATCCAAAATGACTCCATGTCTGTGCTTCTAACATGGCGGGTCCACGGATGGAAATGAAAAAGCGCAGCCAGCCTGTTTAATCCTTTTTCATTTTCTTCTTTTGGGGGAAATTTACTGATTTCTTTTCATGGGGACGGAATAAACATCAAATGAATTTAATCCAACAATTAAAATAATACAAATGTATATATTGATTACACTGGTCACGTAAACAAATCCTATTTTAGCAGGATTCTGTTTTTTCTAATGAAGTGTATTTTTGAAAAATCCCAAACAAAGGATTTTTTTCTTGTTTTTAGAATCAGTTTTTTGTGAACTGAATTCAAATGCAAATAGGAGATTTAAAATAGCTGATCAAAGCAGGTAAAGATAGAAAAGAGCTGCAAAAACAGAGGAATGGGAAAATGATGCAGGAACAGAGTGAGGCCTGCAGACTCACAACACACACAATAAAAAAACCTGCATCCCATTCATTCCAGAAGGAAGCTAAATAATTGTCAGAATTGAAATCAGATCTTTCCATTTAATAAAAAGGAACCAACAATGTTAAATAAATAAAATCAGGCTTTGAGCAGATCCTTCCTCCTCCTGCCGCTGCAGCTCTCACTCAGCTTTTATCCCATTTTTTCCTTTTCTGCTCATCTTTTCTTGTTTCCATGAAGGATTTTCAAGATGCGTGAAAGGCTCTTTTCTACTTGAGCTCTATGAAGAGACCTGCGCGTGTTAGAGGCTACCGTGAGCGATGGTCAAAGCACAGGACACAGCAACAGCCTGCTCGGCTCGGCTCGGCTCGGCTTTACAAATCATTCCAAATAATCTGTGCAGGCAGAACTGTTTGAATGAAGGTTTGGCCCAGAGACAGAATGGTGTGAACTTGAAGTTGGATGTGCGCGTTTGCATCACTTACCATTCAAGATGCACTGGGAAAAGAAAAGAGCCAATATCCACATGCCCCGCTCCGTTCAAAATCCACTCTTATGCTTGTTCTTCTTCTCTTCCTGCACTCTCTTACAATTTCTTCCTATTATTTCTTCAACTACAGCAATGCGAGAAAATGGAGCTGCAAATCTCCTCTCCTCTCTCTGCCGCGCTCCCCTCTCTCTCTTTCAATCCTGCTCGTTGGGAAAAAGATGAAGAGGAGGAGGTTCGAGCTTCCTCCTGCTTCTGATTGTCTTCTGTTACTGCGGCTTGATGATCCACAACTGCCAGTCCCTTTTAAAATCTAGAAACATCTTATAGCTCTCCTTTCCTCTGGTTCTGCTGGTTTAGTTTTGGCGCCAGGGCGCTGCGCTGCGCCGGGCCTCAGTGAAGAGGAGCGCCGCTGTGCGTAGAGCTCCGGAGGCTCGGCTCGGTGCGCTCCGGTCCAGGTGCGCCGCGCCGCCGCTCAGTGCGTCGCTGCAGACGCATAGAAAACACGCCAACTCCACGGGGAGGGGAAAGAGCAGCAAAGTACTGAGAGGCAAAAGAGGAAAAGCCTCCTAAATAAATAAAGAATAAAAAAATAAACAGAATTCAGAAACCCGCTCGGACAAGAGCCAGAGGACAAAAAAGCCCCAAAGTTGCGTTTGTGGAGGAAGAAGCAGACGGACACTTGGCCGTTAGCTGCGCTGCAAACTCAGCCTCTCTTCGCCTCTTTCCGTCCGGGGAGCAACAAGCACACGCATCCTCCCTGAGCCGCGCACACACCCCGCGCACGCTGGTCCCCGCGCTCACAACCTGCCCTGCCTCAGAGCTGTGGAACAAACCCGCGCCGTCTCCGCAGCCGCTTTGTCCCTCTCCATTGCCTTAAAGGTGCAGGGCTGGAGGGCGAGGGCGCACGACTGAGCGCGTGCGTGAAGCTTCAAAAGGCCTCCTTGTTTCTGCTTTTTAAAGACAAAAATCAAGGTGTCTGCTCTTGAAGAGGAACAATGATGCCGGACCTGATTCGGTGGTCTGCGCTGGTGTGGAGGGCTGAAGGACTGATGCTGAGGGAGGGAGGATGGGAGGTGTGAGGGGGGGGGGGGGGGGTGTACAGGCTACACCTGACTGGATGCTTTGTAGGCATTTTGAGAGGGCTGGATGAAAACCAAATTTCTTAATTGCAGGAGATCAAATCAAATATTTGTCCTCTCTGTTTTTCTGGATAATTTATGAGCCCCCTCGGGCCGTTCAGAGGTGCGCCTGCCTCAACCCAGCATTCATTAATTGACCTTGACAAATATAAGTAGCAACCCCCCTCTGCACCAGGGGGCATCACACAGCAGCCATGTCAGACATCCACAGCCTTCTCCTGGGGGGAACCTCCACTGAGGAGCGAGACGAGGACCAACATGAACACCAAACAAGGAGGAGCTGGAAACATCATCTTCTGGAAGAACTGAGGATGACCTCCACATTAACACCAACCGTTTAGACAAATCGGATGTCTCTGGCACAAAGGGAACATTCTGGAAGCAGGCTACTCTTCTGCAGTGGTGCTGCAGCAGCATCCATGTGACTCTGGGAGTCCAACATGGCCCATTTCTGCAGAAAGGCTTCAGCCCCCCACCCAGATTTAGTATCTGTCTCTTACACTTAGCATCTGCATTAGACATGCACATGAACATTTCCCCGCACCACGACTGCAGGACCTGTCACCGCCTGTCTGACCGCCACATGCGCTCTCAGCCGGCAGTCCCAAAATAAACTGATTATTATCACCGACTCCAGCCAGCAGGAGCTCCAGTCACAAAACATTCTGCTTCTCAAATGCAGCACAAAGTCATCCGCAGCTGTGGAGTTTGTTTCAACATGAGTTTTCCAGGTGGGATCTGAAGGAGCTCTTCAGTGACGCGGCTGCTCTTACTTCAGGTTATCACATAAAACGACCACTGAGATGAGTCACAGAGCGCACGGTCACCCCTCAACAGCAGGACGCATGCATGTTAGCTAGCTCATCACACAGATGCAAAAGGCGTTGGGGGCTGCTCCTCAGAAGAGATTTTTGACTGTCTGGATGCCAAAATAAGGAGGTGAGTTTGAGGTGCAGAAGTGAGGCCACCACAAACACACGTCTGAACTGCATACCAGCAGCGCAGAAAACAATCAGGAGGCAATTTTGGTTTGTGAACAGTTTTACATCAAACTGAATCGGTGAGTCAGTAGATCGCAGGTTCAGAGTAATAATCATCTGTAAACAAACCGAGCAACGTTCAGCCCAACAGATCCAAACTCTACACATCCTGGTGTCACCTCCACAACACTTTGACCCGTCTGCTCCTGTCTGCTTTTTTTAATACTGTCAGAACATGAGAACATGTCTTCCACTAGAGTTTTTGATTGAAATGGGTTGTTGTCCTTCTGGACTTTCAGCCACTGAAATAAAGCTGCTTGTTTTTATTGTTAACTGAAATGTGAAATGGAATAATCTTCCATCTGAAAAAGATTTAGCTAAGTTTTGACAGCAGAGGGGAATCTACTAAAGCTGGAGGCACTGCTGTGGTTTAGGTGGAGGAGACCAGGTTACAAATTCCCAACAAAAGCAGAAATGAGGTAAAAACGTTTCTGATTCAAGATTTACCATAAAATCTAACTGTAACAGCAAAAGGTTTATCACAGCCACAACACAAACCTATTGGAAGAGATTCAACATATTTGTTAAATTTACTCCCATAATCAGACATTATTCATAACTGAACCCAGGCAGCAGAACAGATATAGCTAACATCAACATAACATTTGGCAGATTATTCCATAAAAGGAAAGTTCTAGTGTAGAAAACGTCAAGTTTAGCCAATGTAGCTCTGCTTCGGCCCATACATTCATCATGTCATTGAACGCATCATATGCTACGGCAACAGATTTCAAGATGTCGGCAGTGTGGTGATAACCTCTTACTTGTGTTTGTTTTTGTGTATATTATTGATTATTTAATTATTTTATTGCATGAATGGGGATTGGTGTTTTCTGCATTCTTGTTTGTTTTTATGTACAGCACCTTGAGCTTTTTTTTTTTACATGAAAGGTGCTATATAAATAAAATTAACTTGAATTTGAACCTGTTAACCCGTTTATGCACAAGGTTTACTTAGAAAATAACCCTTCAAATCATCACTTTTTCACTTAAGCAGAGTTCATCTAGTTTCAGGTTCTGACTCTGCTAAGAGATGAATTCTTCAGCAGGTACAAGCTGTGACAATAGCTAAAGAGAAGACCCAGAGTTAGTGGTTTGTACAATAATTGAAATGTCAACAAATGTGAGGAATAACGTTACCAAGAACCTGGACTAGATTCATCCATTTAATAGACTGGACAACGTGAAACTAAAACCCAGAGGTACAAAAACGACAGTATTTTCTGCACTATAGGGCACAGTGGGTTATTAGCCGCACCATCAATGTATGGCTTATTTTCCAAATTATGTAATATTTTAAGTGCACCGAACCATTAGGCATACTAACCAGTGACGTGCTGGTGAGGTTCAGGGCTGGTGAGGCTCTGACATCATCAATCAGATTTAAAAAAGAAATGAATTCTACAGACCAGCTTATTTACCATTTGATTGGCAACATTTAAAGAGTGTTGTTTAAAATTTAATTTCAACATTTTTTCCGTTAACAAACTGTATAGCATAGAAAAAAATCACCGACATTGTTATTATTGACTTACTTTTACTTATAAATGAAGTCTGTGTGCCGCTCCTTCCAAAGAAACACATGGATAAGCTGTTTGTAGAAGTCTTCCTCTTCTTTCTTCAGTTTTAAAAGTCTCTCTGTCTCAACGGAGATCACTGCCAGAGACGTGTCTCCACAAATTCCTGAGTTTAGACACATAATCCACCATGTAGAAAATGATGCTAAACAATATTAAAGAATAACTGGACTGCTGCATGTGAATAGCTACTCCTAAATCTATTATTCTTTAGCCACGGTGTCACATTCTCTGGGATTACCAGCGCCCTCTATCTTGAGGCAGGTGTACTGCGGGCCTCACCAAGTGTATTTCTAGTGTGGATAAAAAGGACGAAATGAGTCACAAACTGTCATCTACGTAATCAGACAGTTGGCAAAAAAAATAATATGATATGTAATAAATTAAATAATTAAAAAGAAAGTTTCTTTTGTGATGATAAAAAAACCGAAACAGTAAAGTGCATGCTTCAGCTGCAGTTCCAGTTTGTGGCGCAGGGTAAGCACGGGTGGCTGGTACCTCACCTGCTGCTTTCTCGTGTGTTTGAACAGGAAATTCATAAGTTTTTTACTTTTTTTATACCAAAGAAACGTTAAAAACCCACATAGAAAAAAGTAATCATCATAATATTTTATCGTCTTTTTTAATAATTAAAAAGTATATTCATCTTATTTGATTGATATTTCTTTTAAAGTATATTTTGCACAGCCTCCTCTGACTGCACGCCACTGCAAGTCATGGATAACCCTTCAGTCAGTCAGACTTTATTAAGTCTAGAACTTGCCTATGCACATCAGCCATGTTAGAAGCATTAGTCGTGTTAGAGGGTTCACAATAGTAACACCCAACCTTGTTTGCAAATAAACAGTCCAAAACTGCTACACGTTAGCTACACTGACATACTCACAATATCCAATCCTTGTTTGGAGCAGAGTTTATTCATTAATAAGCCATTTGGCATTATAAGGCGCACTGTTATTTAAAAAAAATAAAACAAATTAAGGCTTTTAAGTGTTCCTTATAGTGCAGAAAATTAAATAAGTCTCTTTGGCTAATTGTTCCTAACACTTTTTTTTTTAGCTATTCTCTTAACTGAGTTAAACTGAAAAGAGCTTCAATTCTTATTTAGGGTTTTTTTTAGAATTAAGATGCATTTTTAAAAATTTGCTTGGTGCTGATTTTGATTTTTGAAAAATCGTGAAGAGGACTTTTAAAGTCCCACTCCAGCTACATGTTTTTTGTATTTTGAAAGTGTTCCCAGTGGTCTTTTCATTATGATGATGCTGTTTTTAGCCAAAATCCAAAAACCTGTGTCACTTTCTAGGACATAGTTTCTGCAGAGCGGCAGGAATTCGTTGGTAATTCACCTCTGAGTTGTGGGCGGGTCTTTTGGCGTGGAATAAGCCTGTATTAATTTCCCAACATCCCTTTGTAAACATGCTCGCCCGCTAGCGTACAATCCCAAGCTCACATTAGCGGTGCAACAAAAATGGCAGCAATATTGTAGCTGTCCAGCCGTACAGTTTAGATCCAGATTCCAGCTCAGATGAGGAAAAAAAAGTGGTCTAAAAGTGGATGATCAGAATGGAGCAGAGCGGGGAGCTTTAGGCCTGCTGACTGGAGCACCTATACTTCATAACTAACGTTTTCTTTTTTTCTCTCAACAGCATTTTTTCATGTGCTCCTGATTCACAATGATTTAGATAAAGTAATACTCAGAAAAATAATTTTTATCTTAATTTCCTTTACATCATTATCAGAAAAATGCTACAGAACATGTTAAATACACAAATTTTCATTGGAGGGGGTCTTTAAAACCTTTTTTACAGTTCTTCATCTTCATTTTTAAATTAAAACAATAGTTTATAGGGAATATCAATTACTGATTTTGGTCAAATCAACATTTTGTCAGAATTCCTATATCCTGGGCATCTCTACTCAAGAGCTAAACCTTTTGGCTTTGTGGTCCCATGATGGTGAAGTGAACCTAATTCTGCATTCACAGGAGCTTCTCAAAATAGAAAAGAATATGCTAAAAGTTAAACTCATTCAGGTCCCCTTTATGATTTTTATTTCCTTGTGACTAAGATGTTTTCTTACTTTATCTATCTATACTTTTATTGAGTTTGACATAGACTGGACCTCGCTTGTAAATAATCTGTAATACTAAAAAGATTCATCATAACTCGTCATAAATGAAGAATTCCACGCTATCCCATGGTTAATCATAAAGTGCCAGATTCCCCTCAATCTGTAGCACTAACTGAAGGCTGTGGTCAAAGATTTAAGAGAAACTCTTAATTATTTCATTAAGATTGTTACTTGATCTCTATTAATCAAAAACCTTTGACCATGATCAGTAGAATAGATCATTTCTTTGAACTCTTGACACTAACACCTTGGAGACTTTACCACAAACCCATAACACTGACCTTAAATACAGGATTATCTTTTTGTACAAACACTGGATTACAGTTTGTTTGTTGGCTCCTGGAAAGCATCAACCATATTTATTTAATCTCAAATCCCTACATTTAACATCATGCTGTTGGGTCGTGATCATATTAAAGACATGATCTTCTTTACAGCTGTTTGTTATTTAAATGTTTAACAATTCTTTAATACAGTGATCCATTGCGCTAAACCTAATCACATTCTTTAACTGTTCCATATAATTTAAAGGGCCTATGTGATGCTATTCTCAAGCCTTCAGAGTAAACTATATCCATATATATGATATTATATAACCTTTGGCACACTAAAGAAAGGAACACTTTGAAGGAACACTCAGAAATGTGTGACTGGATCAAAATACTGCTTTGGGGTTTGATTTTGTGAGGAATGAACATTATAATACACTTAAAAGCTCAAAAAGCTGATTTTTGCCTGATATAGGCCCTTTAATTTGCAAACCTGTCAAAGTCAAAGTCAGCTTTATTGTCAAAAATGCTGCATACACAAGACATACAGCACAGATTAAATCACTTTCCCCTCGCTCCACAGTGCAAGCAGCTTATGACATAATAAAATAACATTGATAAAGTAACAGTTATAATAAGAAGAATAACACTAATCTAAACAGTGCAAAAGAGCAATGAGATGGTTAAAGTGGTAGTTTAAAGTGACAACAGTGCTAAGAACAGTAAGTAGATGAGTGGGTGATGGCAGTCTTTGGTGAAGAGGATGTTCTGAACGGGTGTGAAAGTTTTTCAGTGTGAGTTTGTAGCAGGGAGTGGAGGGGGCAGAGGGGGGAGGGCAGGGAGGGAGTTCAGTTTCCTTATCGGCTGATGGAGGAAATTGTCCTTGAGTCTGCTGGTTCTGGCCTGGAGACTTTGCAGTCTCCTCCCTGATGGCAGCAGGAGGAAGTGTCTCTGGGATGGATGTGAAGGGTCACCTACAATCCTGATGGCTTTGCGGGTGAGGCGGGAGTGATAAATGTCCGAGAGGCCAGTGAGAGGGACACCGTTGATCTTCTTGCAGGACGTGGTGCAGGCTCCGTACCACACGGTGATGCAGCTGGACAGGATGCTCTCGATGGCCCCCCTGTAGAAGGTCTGCAAGATGGGGGAGGAGCTCTGGCCCTCTTCAGTTTGCGGAGGAAGTACAGGCGTTGTTGGGCTTTCTTGGTGATGCAGTGTTGTGGTTCTAGAGACAGGTCGTCGGAGATGTGCACCCCCAGGAACTTGGTGCAGCTCACCCTTTCAACAGCAGCACCATTGATGATCAGTGGAGCGTGGTGGGTGTGAATTCTCCTGAAGTCTACAACCATCTCCTTTGTCTTCTCCACATTCAGGTGGAGATTGTTGTCAGAACCTAGAAGGGACTCCTAATGCCAGAACTCACGTTGGTGACTCCCAGACACCTGATTTAGGGCTGGTTTCCTCTGATGGTTCTCTTGGTTTTATCAGGTGTGAAAGCTCACCTGAACTTTGGTCTGGACCAAACAACATAACTCTGATTCTCTTCAGAACAAGGATCTCTGTTCTCTGGACTCTGGTGTGGTTCACTTCAGTTTGACTTTCCAGAGACCAATGAG
This sequence comes from Oryzias latipes, assembly GCF_053564925.1. Classification (NCBI taxonomy): domain Eukaryota; kingdom Metazoa; phylum Chordata; class Actinopteri; order Beloniformes; family Adrianichthyidae; genus Oryzias; species Oryzias latipes. Next base: position 3,433,160 of record NC_136250.1, read on the forward strand.
AGAAAGAGACTTCAAGGATAGACACAACATGATCTCCGTGTTTTATGAGCAACCAATGTAAAGTAATAAGGCTGTCCCCAAAAACAATTACAAATAATTAAATGAAATATTTTGGCTTCAACAAGAGCTGCTCTTCAACAAAGGCACTTTTTACTGAGAAAAATCCCCTTTTTATATGTGTCTGTTTTTTGCTTCAGGACATTTCTCATGGACATGGACATTTCTCTCAAATGCATAACATCTTGAAGTGAAAGAAATATTGTAGAACAATTCATAGACTGCAAAATCCCAACTGTGTCCACATTTTTTGGTTTTATCATATTCCCCTGAATAAAAACATGAATTACAAAGAGATGGATTAGCAACAAAAAAAAGGCTTGATGAGCAAAATGTCTCACTCAGCCACAGTCAACAATAGAAGTCATGTCATTCTGAACTGTTTGAGTTACAGTTATAGAAGAAAAATGATAAAGGGAGAAGGTTTCTGATTTGAAATTATTTGATTTCATTCAGTCTGAAACCTGCTTTAGGGAAATGCAACATCATGGCTGCTGAGAGCCAATCAGACAAGCTCCTTTGGGAGTCATTCCTTTCTGTCAAAAACCTGAATGAGGCTAAACTCTTGTGAAAAAAAACTTAAATAAACATGGAATCAAAATAGCTGATGTTCTGAACAAAGTTTCTGCACCTTTGGACCTTGTTGCATTTGATCCGAAGACAGAACAAAAGCAAAGCCTGGAGGAAGCAGCTTAGGGACGACTGTGCTCCTCTGCGGGACCTAGAAACACGAATGATGGTCCCTTGCATGGGGGGGGGGCTCTTAGGACAGCCCCATCGCTGTCCAACAGGGCGGCGGCGTTGCCTAGTAACCTGAGCACACGACTGGCCATATCGGTGGGGTCATAAAAATGCATGAAGGCCTTTTATTTTAGCCCCCCACCCATCTCACAAAACACACACACAGGCACAGCTCGGCATTGTTCATGCATGTGTCTGGGTGCAGCAGGGGGGTAATGAAGAGTTGCACCTGACACATGCCACAGACTGCAGCTAGTATCCCTAGAAAGGTAAAATGTATATGTGTGTGTGTGTGTGTGTGTGTGTGTGGGGGGGGGGGGGGGGGGCAGAAAACAACTGAAAACATACACACAAATGATGGCATGTCATGTTTGTGTGGATATCCATTTCAAACACATGCAGACCTGCAGCTTCCAGGTTCTTAATCTGGATTAAATCCCCAGAACATATTTATTGACGTGACTCTGTTGCTGTGGTGACCATGTGTGTGCCCGCCTGGCCCCTCCAGCAGCCGTCAGCTCCCAGCATCCCAGTCTCTCTCGCACGGTGGCTCCAGTGTTGTGCAGATGTTGGCCTTGCATCTCTGTCTTTCAGCCTGACGTCTGCAAAGCTGTGCCGCCGGCTGGGGGGGCACAAGCTGCCCCCGAACTGCTGACAGTTGGGGGCAGGTCGGCACAGATGGCAGAAGTGGGATGTCGGGAGAATGTCACCGGGTGGAGGAAGATGCCAGGTAAAGGAAGGGGGGGGTCCCATCTGGCCGCCTGCCCTAGGGCATCCTCAGCGTCTCTTCAGCAGAAGCCTGTCAAGAGTTAGAAGTCACCTTGTGCAAAACGGTGCACTCTCTGGGATGTTAAAAAGGAGCTTGGGAGGGGGGCTCATTGGGGGCTAAAATGATGCAGTCAACATTCAACCTCTTCCAAAGGGAAGTGGAAACAACTGACTATAAAGAAGAAGATTATCATTGACGATTCTTGCTGCAGTGTGGATGTGAACAAAAGTATAATTGATTTGATTTGATTTGATTTAAAATGGTTTATTCCTAGCAATCAAAGCAAGAATAATGCACAAAACAAAAGAATCAGCAGTTATGCATTTTGTTGATTTTGTTTTTTTCCTCCATTTTCTTAACCCACTATATGGTCACGGTGCTGCCGGAGCCTGTTCTGGCTACTGTTGGGCGAAAGTGGGGTACATCTGGACAGGTCCAGGGGACGGAGCGAGCGCTCCGGCCGGCCTGTCCTGGGCCCCATGCTGGGCAACTGGGGTGGATGGGGAGCTGTTCGTCTGGCTGGGTCGAATCTTGCACTCTCTGCTTCTGTGCCTCTTTGTTCTCTGGCGTTGGGGGCCCCTGTGGCGATCCTGCTGGCCCTGGTCTGGGTGGTGGACCTAATTGCCCTGCGGGTGAATTTCATCTATTTGCTATACTGTGCGGGTGTTGGGGGCCCTGGCTACCACAGCTGCTTTGGTGGTTTTTTTCTTCCTTTCCATCATCCATCTCAGCAGAACAGAAACACTTACTCAAGCACAGGTGTCAGCTCACCTTTGCACAAATAGAACGCGTGGTTGAATAAAATGCTTTACGATGGTTTGTATGGATAGGTAAGTGTTGGTGATTTAGTCAGGGACCTGCACAGGACTTTAAAGGGTCAGGGGCTCAAAGGCGGAAAAGGGCAGCAAAAACATAGTTCTTTTTGTCCTTTAAACAATACAGAATTTTAGTAACATTTTGAAATAAACTACTAATAGATAACTACTCAGCAATGAAAGTGATACAATTGTCATTTTTTTATTTAAACAAATTACTGTCAACATGAGATCGTTCACATTATCACAGACTTGGAAGACATCAAAGCAACAAAACACTGGAGACTATTTGTTTTGGCTCTATGTGCTGCAGACATAATCAACATGAAACAAGTTTAATACAGATGGGAATATTTCAAACACAGATTTCCTACAACTTTCACTCCCAGAATGCTGAAATTATTAATAATGTTTATTTTTATCAGCTCTGTCCTCTGTCAGTCACTGCAGGTTCATGTTAATCATCCACAGCTGTCTTCTTTTCTGTTCATTGTCTTCAGTCAGTAGAAGTGTCTGCTTTTCAGTTCTACGTATCAGCTCATCTGTTTTTGTCACCCTATGGATTTTGTCCTGTTTAAGTTTATTTATTAAATGGTTTTAGTTTTTCTGCCCCCGTGCCCAGTTTCCTGCCTTGTGGCTCCTACACCTCCAGTTCCTGACAGCTGGATCCAGTGTGACTCTGGTTCTAGATTGAATCCCAATCAGCCAAACTCTCTTTTGGAGCTTATCCTCCACACGTGCTTTTGTTGTGTTTGGAAAGATTTTAATACAAAAGATTATGAAACTGAATGATGCAGAGTTTAGATGGCAATTCTAATTGTAGGGTATTATTTTAAACAGATACATTTAGTGTTAGACCTGTAGTGAAGAAGCTATGAACTCGCTATAAATTCTCGTCATTTATTTTGAAATTTAGCCAGTGTTTTATTTTGTAGTTAGTACCCAGCTTCTTGTTCCTAGACGATGTGCTCTGTGTTGAATTGTTGTGCCGCTCAATTCAATTAAATTCAATTTGATTTGTTTAGCCCAAATTCACAACAACAGTCGTCTCGATGGGCTTTGTATCGGTAATTGAAAAGTAAAACATGAACTCAAAATGATCATGAATACATAGCCTTCAATAGGAAAATACTAAAATGAACTAACAAACTGACTAAGCTATACTGGCATCCCTTGCCCTTAGACCCCCCTTCGCGGTGAGGAAAAACTCTTAAAAAAACGGATTCTGGAAAAAACGAAGAAACCTCAGACGTCTGGATAAAGCAAAAAGTGACTTCTTGACTTTTATAGAGCATTTTTCTACAATATGAACCACATTTAAGCTCATTAAGTCAGCGCATTAGTTAGAGTGGAACTCTCATGTTGAAGTTGCTTCATTAGCCGCGGTTACATGTGCAAAATATCTTGATCTGATCAAAGATCGGATTAGAAATCAACCGTGTACATGGGCTTGGAAAAATGTTTTCCGACAATAATGGGCCGCACTTTCGGGTGGAACAAATCATTTGGACATGCGCAGTACTCTTTAAAATTGCGGAAGAAGAAATGAGTTCCGTTATAAACAAGCCGAGCTGCCACATATCTATTGTGTGCCAGCTCGGTAATATACGAGATGATTTTCTAAACGTGCTTTTCTTATTGCTATGGTTATTATGAAGCGCCTGTTCGCTCATCATTTTATTTTTAATCCGTGGGGTCAGTGCTTTTTTTGGGCTGAAACGGAGCTGGAAGAAGGGTTAGGAGTGGGCTAACACGTGCTAACAACACTAGCCTTGGATGAACATAAAATCCATGCTGGAAATGCTGCAATCTGCATCTTGGCTGCACGTTAATGTGTGGGAATAATATCAGCCTTTATTTTGTCGGGACACGACTGGAAACACAAATCCATGTGATTGTTTGAACGGTTTCTAAGGACTGAGCGGCATTTCTGCTTTGAAAAAATCACACACCACTGTATGAGCTGGCAGTCCGAGCTCGGCTGGAAGACACAGTTCTACTGGGAGACACGGTTCTCCTGAGTCCGGCAGCTCACCTAGTGACAAAGCAACCCCGCCCCACCCACAAACACAAAGCCATAAGTCCGGCTGCTCTGCTCACAGACATGGTTCACTCATGTGGAGCAGCCGGTCGGTCCTGTTTGAGCTCCAAAGCATTCTCTGGAGCAAAACACCATCTATGCGTGACATAAAACAAGAGCAGGAGTGACACATGATTGGAATGAACTGTTTACATGAACAATGATCGGATCAACAATCGGCATAACCCACCTATCTCAATCGGAAAGAAATTTTGATCCGAAAGAGTCTGATCGGGGCGGAGTATGTCGAACGGCGTGTTTACATGACGCATTTTTCTTTAGATCAGGCGTTCATTCCAATTACTCTTGTCCATTGAAGCGCAGCTAATGTCACATCTCTTCAGCGGCAGTTTCTCTCGCTGTCCCCGGCTGTCCCTAACTTTTTCTGGCGGCTCTGAGTCCGAGTGGATGATGATAAACTTCTAGCAACTTGTTGCTTGCTGCTTTATGATTCTACAGCCCTTCTATAATCATCCTCCTATTTCCTTAACCTTAACCCCCCTACATCCCTCTCTTTTTTCCCTTTTCTTCCTTTCTCTCCGGTCCAACAAAAAAATGATACAAATACAATCAATATCAATGAAGTTTAGTCTAAATTACAGATGGAGTTTATACAAATATGCACCTCATGTGTCAGAAGATTCATCACCCCTGTTGTAACAGTAACATCTGTCCAACACAAGAGGCCTTCAACTCTGATCTGTTTGCTCGGCCGTTGGACAGGACAAGTAGAAAAAAAAGGGGGGGCATAAGGAAGGGATGGAGGGACATTATTTGCTTTAAAATTTTTACCACATGCTTGAGAAAATATCTTAAGGTGTACGTCTCTGGAATCAACATTTTAATATAACTTAAACAATGTAAATATTGGCCGGAAATTTAAAATAAACGTTTTATTATCACCCTTTTTCCATTTTTAACGTTTGTCTTATTGTTTCTGCTTTCATTTACTAGAACATAAACATTAGAATGAAGGCTTTTTTTTATTTTATTAAACCAAAGTTTAAATCCAGATGACATGTTCAAATTTATAAACATGAAAGTTTATTTTGAAATTACATGGTGACTAACCCTTGTGCTATCTTAGATGACCCCACCCTTACTTTGACGTGTTCTCCCTACCATGACAAAGGTGGATAAAGGTAGAAAGATTTCATGTAATCCATGGACACCAGTGAGGTTCACAAATCATTGAAGAAAAAAGGTTCAGAGCACTGTCTAGTGGGTCTAGATGACCCAACTCCCAATGTAAAAGTGCCTAGGATAGCACAAGGGTTAACCTGAAGCTAAGACAGACAGAAAGAAAAGGAAAAAAGAAACTATTTTCATGAAAGCATGAAAAAGGTGAAACATATAGCTACAAAGACAAAAACATCGTATGGACTTTTATTTTATTATGTTGTGAAGTATTTCAAAATCTAATAACAGTTACATTTTTGAAGAAAGCATTTTTCTTTGTTTTGGTATTTCAAAATAAATCAGGGCTGCAGAGTCTTGTTTTCCAGCTTTTCCTGCTGCTGATCAGATGGATCAGGCGTGTTTCCCAGAAGATGCAAAGCTCCTTGGAAAGAAGCCGGACTGACGACTGTGAGGTCTGGGAATGGACACTCAGCTCAGCCCTGCCTGTTTTCCAACTCTCCCTAACCAGCTTGCTGTTGATTAGCTGACTCAAATGATTTCACATCCTGATTGACTGAACACACCTGATTTAGGTTATCAGCATCAAGCAGTCCAGGGAGAGCTGGAAAACAGACAGGGCTGAGGCTCTTGAGGACCAGGGTTAGCCACCCCTGCTCTAGACTATAGTTTAATTTTGCTAACCGCATATCACAGGTAGTTAGGTATAGATGACTCAGCTTTTTTTGTCATGGTGCCTCCCCTCCCCTCTCTGCTCTGCTCTCATCATTGGAACCATCTGTGGACACTCACCTCATATTCTACCAGCCTACTTAAGGAGATCCAGAACCAGTATTCATAGCCAGGGTTGCTCTTAATGGTGCTTAATCTGGTCACCATGTTTAATCTTGTCTTCAAGTTCTTTCTTGTTACTGACTTCATCTGTTGCCTCGCTCCCAGGTCCATTTCCACGAGTGTCCACCTGGAACAATCCTCTCCAAGAGCAGCCACGCTTACTCCTGCCACGCCACGATTCTCGCTTCGTTTCGTATTTAGTCACGACGAAACTCCTACTACGGCAAGAATGCTGTCATTGCTATCCATCATCCAAGTTACGAACTCTAGATACTCTCTTCCCTTTCCCATCTGGAAAAATAAATCCAGTTTGTTTTCTCTACTACGTCTGAGATTTCTTCCGGGTTCCAGCATCTGGGTCTGCTACGTTTTACAAATCATGGCATTTTGTTGTCTCTTTATAACTAATTTGGCCTCCTTAAACAATACAAATATAAAAAAAAAACTCTATAAAGACAGACCAGATGAGCATTTATCTCAGTTCCTCCTTGATGTAAGGGGATAACATCACAGATGTTCCAATTCTCACAAACAGAAAGTGTATTGGTCTTTTGTTCTGAATGAATTGCAACTTTGGAATTAGAAAAGTTAGTAAAGTGAATCAGAGTGGGTGGGAAACATCTCAGGATATTGTTGAAAACACGAAGGGGCATAAATGCACTACTGCTTTTGCATGGTTGGTTCCCTTATTTTCTCTGAACATCACATTTCCTGAAAATCCAAACGGGGTTTTCTTTGTGAGTTGCCAGAATCCGGATACTTTACTCATCCTAGGGGAAATAACATTTACAGCAGAGCTCCTACCACCAAATTTAGAGAGATTGAGAAGATGAGAGAACCTTCCTCACGAATCCACCGTGACGGTTGAGATCCTCCGATCACACTGTCCGCTGATAGCAGCTCAGCAGGGGCCTCAGGTCTGTCCTGCTCTGAATGTCCAGGGCAGGGGGCCAGAAAGAAAGCTCTTTACGAGAGGAGCATGTGTTCAGGTCAACTCGTCTTCTTTTGCCACCCCTCCCCCTTAACAGCTTCCTCTTTAATCCCAGTTTAAAGCTCCCTCCTTTGCTTCTCTCTTCATTACTCCTCACCTCAGCCCCCGTCCTCTGCATTAAGCGTTCTGGAAAGAATTGCCACCAGATGCTTGGTGTCTAAGACAGGCATTATGTTCTTAGAGGATGTCCTGAAAACTCTGCTTTCTGTTGGGCTGCCAGATAAGTGAGGAGGAGGAGGAGGCAGAGGACAGCAGGTTATCGTATCTGCAGCTCCCCCACATGGTGCAGTCGACAAGAGGTTATATATCCATCAACTTTGGAATTAGCAATATTTCCAGGAACATATCCTTCCATCCAAAGGCTCTTTTGAAGAGGTCAGACAAATGTTGGTGCTTTCAAACATTTTTAATTATTTCAGTGTGATTTTATCCCACAAATTAATCAACAATGGGATGTAGTGGTAAACCTTTTTCAGGGATAATCCAATTAGAATTCACCAACAGCAGCATTTAGTGTTGTAGTTTATAACATGTTACTCATCAAGAATTTAAAACCGGAGGAGGAGGGCTTCATTCTCTATAAGAAAATATGTCAATCACGTGGACTCGTGGAGAAAGTGGTTCGTCAGGCCCTGAGGGGGCACCGCTGACCTAAATACAGTTGTCAAGTAAAGTTGTCAACAGCAATGCAACGCTGACCAACCCAAAGAAGGCGCTGGGGAAATAAACGTTTAACCCTAAAACTGAGCTTGTTAAAACTGTGAGTCCATTTAATGTTTTATTCAAATAATTCCCCACTGTGCTCTATGAGTGACTCAAGTTTTTTTTTCAACGTAAAATACAAATCGATCTGGGGAGAGAATGAAGGCGTTTGTGCATAAAAAGATTATGTTACTAAAAATAACGGTCTTAGCTGTAAATCCTTCTGTTTTCCCAGCTCTATTTTTTTAGGAGATAAGAGATTTTTTCTTTTATCCAAATGTTTTTAAAATAGGCTTTCATCACAGAAGAGCAGAAGACGATGCGTCCAAATTAAAAGGGATTACACAGCAATCCGTTCAGGTGTGCTGAATCCACAGAATATGTGGATGTGAAATGATGCCCCCATGTGGTTTTAATAGGTATTATGTTTGCAATACCTGTTCTATTTATAAATCTGTTTTTTAAGGAGTTTTTGCTTACCAAGAAGGAGGGTCAAAGGCAGGGGCGGGCAATAATTTTGTCTCGCGAGCCACATAGGGTTCTAAGATTGGATAGAAGGGCCGGACCAGGAGTGAGAAAGAAAAAACACGGAATCTGGATGAAAACATTTGGATTGAAAATTAGATTTGAAAACAGAACATTTTAGAGCCAATTGGACCAACGGCTTGATGTACCTCGTGTAAAACTTAGAGAAATGCTGCGTTCATGTGGTGGTTGAATGATAGGAAGAATGAAAAACAACAAATCTTCCAACACCACATGGATGCTAGAGCAGGTCCCCAAACTTTTTCTTGTGAGGCCACAATAAGTCTTTTTCTTTAAACTTCTTTGATCTTTCTTTTATTGTAAAGCCCTATGATACAGTTTTATTAATTCATGATCCTTTTAATAAAATAAATAACACTATTTATTAAATAAAAAAATTACCAAATAACTCTACCTGTAATTTTCAAAGACAAAAAGTCAGGGGAAAAATATACAGAAAAAGAAAAACAATTACTAGTGGATCCTCTGCCGTCATTTTCCCGCTGAGACTTTGAGGCCTGCAGCTCCTCACATGTCTCACAGTTTGTGCTAAAACTGAGCATCTGTGTCCTGCACGTCTGTTTCTCATCCAGTAATAATGAAAAAAAACCCATTTCTATGTCTTCTGCTGCAGCTCAGCATATATCTGCGTTACCTTTTCACCAAAACAGAGTTCCCTCGTTTATTGCAGGAGTTACGTTCTAAAAATAACTGTGATCGGTGAAATCCACGGAGTCTGATTACAGACGTTTATGGCAGTAAAACTCCTCACTGCCTAAATATATGTTTCTCACACAGACATGAACATTTTCACACTTTTCTCTCTGGTTTAAATTTTCAAACCTTCATAGAAATTAGGTCCAGGATCTTAAAATGAAAATAAGATCTGATCGATCACAGATTTCTGTAGATCTGAAGAGCTCCGTGTTTCTGTACAGGAGAAACGGAGGAGACTGATTGATCAAGCCAATCAGCACACAGAACAGGGTGCACTGTTTAAAAAAAGCAGCATAATCGCTCTAAAAGAATGAGCTAAAGCGGGAAAGATGAACTGTGACGTGGAAAGAAAGACTGTCTTCTGTTCTGTTTGACAGAGATTTTAGAGGGTTTCAGATCAGGACACAGACTGCAGAAGGGGGGAAGAAAATGTCACCTTCTATGCAGGTCTTGATCGTGTGGCCAGATGAAAACAAAAAACATGGGTCTATGATATTGTTCAGTGGGCCGGACCAAACATAGAGGCGGCCCGGATCCAGCCCGCGGGCCGCAGTTTGCCCACCCCTGGTCTAAGGGCAGGGATGCCCAGTTTAGTTTAGTTCAGCAATCAGCTATTGTATTTTATAACTGATTTTGTGTTTTGTACACCTGATTGCTCACACTCACCAAGGCTCACATGTCTATGGACAGTTGTTTTAATGCAAACAAAAGTAACTGTAAAAATCAGATCAGTTTTATGGGTAAATTCTGTATTTCTTTCACATTAACGGACATTATAAAGCCCTTAAAGTTGTATCTTTGTAAAAAAGTTAAACATTTTAAACATGTTTAACTCTGTTGCAAAATAAATTAAACTAAGACAACATGACACAACTGGAAAAGTAAACAACCTAGGCCTACTCATACATATTTTGTTCACTACAAAAGGAAATATTCAAATAACATGGTGTGAGTTTAACTCTGTTATTCAATCAAAAAAAGTACAATCTCAGACTCTGTGTCACATATCTGTCTTCATTTATTCAAACTGCTAAACAAAATTAAATCTTCTGTAGCCAATTAAACAGATAAAATCTTCCAAACCTAAGACAACAGTCTGGAAATAGTTCTTTGTGTTCTTCCTAGAAAAAGCCAACTTTTATCAGCCTGTTCTAGAAGTGCTGTTTCTGCAGCTTCTTCCATCGGCTTGGTGTGTGCATGTGTGTGCATGCATGCGTGCTTGTGTGTCAAAAAACATTGTCTCTGATTGGTTATCATGAAACACGACTGCCTCAGACAAACATTGCTTACTCTGGTGTTACCCGCCTAGTTTCTCCTTCTGACAAAAACTCTTTCCAGTAAAACAACGGCTGGTGTTTCACTTGGTTTGAAGGGTTTACTCCATTTATAGTGACACGTCACGTTTTGGGACGGTACCAGCTTTGTAAAAACAAAAACTGCAATTAGTTAGATTATGACATTACTGAAATAATGATAGCATTAACTAACACTGTTCCTTTCAGCAGCATACAAACATTGATCTCCAACACGTTGTTTGATTTCCTTCACTGAGACATGCCTTCCTCCTCTCCCCCTTTTACACCAGCAGTGGTCCAGTTTTCAGAGACACCCTGTGATTTTAACACTACAGTATTGTTAACCCGGGACATGAACAATGCGGTATGAAAGTTCTGTTTGTGATGTAAACTGTGGATTCAGTTTTGATGTTACTTTTGATGCCTTTCGTGACTCAACCCACTGCATTTACCTGGGCTTTGGACTGGCACACCAAAGCATTGGACTGTGCCCCCTTGTGGTTGCATTAGGAGAACCCCTTAAGCGCCATATACTGAATACAGAATAGGGGTGTTGGAAAAAGCTGGCGGGCGGTCTCAGATAAAACAGTGCAGCTTCACAGCGGCCAATGTAAGGAGCATCAGCCAAAATGCTGTCAGCAAAGCGGGTCAAAGTTCTGCAGAACCTCACAGCAATAGATTCTAGTTAAGCGACTGAATGGATCAGAGTGATGTGGACAACGCTCTGAAAAAAGGATGACATCGTATCAATGAACGGTGAAATCCGTGTTTACTTCCACGTGTGAGAAACTGCATCTGCAGAGCAGACTGTCATGTAAATAAAGCCTCTTAGCCACATTAAAGCGTCTCCTTCATCCTGTCATGCTGCCTCATCATCATCGCTTTATTGTTTCTGGAAAGAATTAGTATTTTTTTCCTTTTTATTTTGAAACATTATTCAGACTACTGAGCCGTTTAAATGTACTGGAGAAGCTACATTTAGCAATATTGAATATAAACAGCACTTTATTTCCTCAGTCATGCTTCCAGAACCTTGTTGGTTAAGGAACATTCATTCTTTTTTTTTTTTTCATATACTAAAAAATATTTTGTTATAGAAATCAGACAATGTTGTCCTTTCTATATTTTAAGTTATCAATATAAAAGCACTATGAATTTGCTTGGGTAAAAGAAACTTACATATCAGATATAGTTGCAGTGCTTAAAAATGTGACCATTAAATAAACTGAATTTTACAATTTTATCACAAGGAAAGACGTATTGAAATTCTGTCAGAGCTTTTTCGAAGTTATAATTTAAAAAAATAAAGAAAAAGTGTTTGGGTACAACATGGGGATACGCATTGTATCGCCAGACTCTTGCCAATGAACACACCCCTACTACAGAAGTCTTACTTTCAGCCCAGTTTAATGAAATTGCATTTGATGTAGAGTGTTGCTATAATTTGCGAAGAGTTTACTAAACTACACATAACAAAAAAATCATACCCTAGAGGCAGGCAAATGTTTTTGCACCTTGTTGACGATGGTTGCAGGTAATAGCTTCTTTCCTGACATTGCAATAATTTCTGATTTACATGATAGAGAATAAAGTCAACAAGGAAGAAATTCAAAAAGAAAAAACAAAATGTGACTCCATGCGTCTGTTTTTACTTGGTTAATGTCAAATGGGGTGGGGTGGGGGAGGTTCTCATAAATGAAAAGTAATTTTTAAGATTTTGGGATTCTTTTTTCAGCTGCGTGAATTTTAACATGTTGACTTATTTAAAATGGTAAAGATGCCATCATGCCAGCACAAAACCAGCCACTGCAGCCATGCTGTTTCAAACCAAACACCATGCTAATGCACCAACAAAAGCCGCTCTTGAATGACCTTTGATGTGTGTTTAAAAATGGTGAACACAACGACACGCTTGTGAGTTTGGCTGAACTATGCAGTACTGATTGACCTACAAAACCAGTAAGAGTGCTGACGTTCCTTTCCTCTGCGAGACCCTGGGGTGCTGTGAGGACTCATGCTGATCTGAGACTCTATGAGGCTTGACGTGTGACATCAACTTCACGGGAAGTGGGGGGGGCACACACAACTGCCCAGTAACAGCGAGTGTCCTCTCATTGGCTGCAGAGGAATGTTGAATCGATGGGATTCTGAGGGCATAAATGCCAAATTCTTTCTCCATACTAATACGCCCAAAGGATTACAGAAACATGCTCTCACACATGCTCAGTGGTTTTTGTGTGCAAATCCATTCCCTGAGGCTGAGGAGAGCAAAGACGCATACATTTTCTGACACTCTCACACATTGAATGTGATGGAGCCGAAACAAAGTCGCAACACAAAATCTTTGAGAAACGTCGTCCCTCTCAAAATGAAAACAGAAACAAGTGCAGCTCTTTTCTGTCACATTTCAGCCATGCTGATCACAGCATCCACAAAGTCCTGTTTAAACAATGAACAATGACATTTCAAACTACAGCCGAAATGTTTACAACATTGAAAGTCATGTTTAAAACCAAATGATGTAAACTATGAGATCAGATCCCCACTGTCAATCACAAGATAAAATATGAGAGCACACTTTAACACCATACAGTTCAGTCATCGTCACGCTTGCTTTCAAAACTCTTCTTTCACGTTCACATGTACTGTGTTGCTGCTTTAATCTGTCTATGTGCGCTTGTTTTTTGTTAAGAATGATTAGAAACAGAATAGTTAGAAACTGCCTTTAACTTTTATTACACTAATGGTTTAATTCACTAAGCATGTATTGTCATCTCAAAATTATATTACATTTGAAGAAAGGACAGCCAAGCTATTTTTATCCACAGTTTCTTCTCATACTCCCTTTTTCTGTGTGTGTGTGTGATGCCTCAGAGATAACTCCATTGCAACCTTGGAGCTTTTCTCCCGCAACAACCTGTGGGCGTGATTTTCACACCATTGTCCAGTGTATGATCTTCTGAATTTGCAAATCCAGGGTTTATATACTAAGCCCATCTCTGAGCTTCGTGCTTCAGACTTTGAATGCACCATGTTCATCTGTCTGTCCCCTTCATGTTTGTACGAAGTAAAACTTCCACAAAAGATAAGTAGCTGTCTCTGAGTCATTATTCATTCATTTCTGTGTGCAAGAAACTGAACAGGGTACGAACCTAACCTTTTTATCATTTACAGTCCAATCTAGCAAAATCAGTTTCTTCACTTTTTTTTTACCAAGTGGTAACTCTAACAGTCGGAGGGGTGATACTAACCAGGAAGTGACAAAATCTTGCAGTACCTCATATGACTGCAGGTGCTGTGGTTTTCAGAGAACAAGTTCCATAGTCTTTAGTTTTTCAAATCCTGATTTTCACCCCTCAAATTAACCCCAAACTTTTTTCCCCATCAATGTTTTCATATTTAATTCATGACAACTCTGGGGTGAGTGTTTTTTTTAAACTGTTTTTATGTTCCCATATTGAGTTTTTTGATTGACAGATAATGATCGTGGTGGACTCTGAGAACAGAGCTTGAATGTTTAGCTTGTTTCATCCATTAGCTTTAGTATCAACTCTGTATTGTGGTTTGTGCTGTAAACTGTTCTTTTTTACAGTAAGTACAAAAGAAAGTACGATTATTTCCAGTAGTAAGATTTAATATCCCTTCTAAATGTCTTCACATTCATATTTATAATTAATTATTATAATTTTTAATTGCTTAAATCTTTAAACAAGTGTGCACTGCTGCACCTCTCTGAGCTCCTCTGTCCTTAGACCCCAACCCCGTGCCTCAGGTCTGATGATCATCTTCTCCAGCAGTAAAAGCTCAGAGGGGAACGAAAGGTTTTCAGTCTGTGCACCAAAGCTGTACAACGTGTTGCCACTGAGCATTTGGCAGCCATCCTCACTGTCCATTTTAAAGAAAACTTCTTAAAACCGGTTTTTATTGGAAGACTTTTGACACAGCATGAGACTGTGCTCTGCTGTTGTGTTTTACTGTTTTTTTTGTTTTACATTTTTATGTCAGTTATTGATACTTTTTATCTGTCACTGCTTTGTCGTTTTTATTGTCTTTTGGGCTTTTAATGTACAGAGCCTTGTTTGACTGAGGTAATTTTAAGCCGCCATATAAATAAATAAACCTAAGCTTCATAAACTTAATGTTAGAAACATTTTCTCAGTATTTTCATTTTTGTTTTCTTTTATCAGGTCATAAAATGGTATATTAAGGGCAGAATTCAGATATGATATAGAAACAACAAAATCTCTTAATATAAAATTACAGACATCACACAGGCGAAGCAGATTTTGAAGTGAAACTGTGAAGACACACAAACCTTAAGAGTTTCTACTCCAGTGTGACTTTTTGTGATCTCCTCACTATAAAAAAGCTACTTTTACTCTGTACTGCCACATAGTTAAGAAACCCAAAAGCAGAGGGATTGCAGCACAACATCGTCTCTTTCCATTTTCATTAATTATTTGCATACAGTTATTACATTTGTTATGAGCTGTAAAAATTCTAGATTTATTGACAGCTTGTGTTTGTCTTGTATGTTCGCCGTTTAGGGCTGCGTCTTGTCGTGGTGAGTGGGCGGGCTTATAAACCAAGACGATCCCAAATTTACATTTTTAAGACAGAAAATCCAGGGCAATCCAGGAATCCAGGGTTCGATATCCGGAGGGGAATGAACAATGGTAACGTTGGTAATGGGTCAATTACCATATCAATGGAGAGCAATTAACATCACCCAGTGGGGGCCCTTGGGGAAGATCCTTAATGCTACTACCTCCCGAGCGCGGTTTGGCTGCAGCTCACCGCTGGATCAAATGCGGGGAAGAATTTCCCCATTGTGAGCTAAAAAAAGTATCAGTTATTATTATTATTAAATACTGACATATACTCACATCTGTACATGACTCCTTAATGCTTGTGATGTTTTGAATACTTAAATCTGAAGTAAAGAAAGTAAAGACCTCTTTAAACGATGACCTGACATGACTGTCTGCTACAGAATGAAGGTTTCATGGAATTGTTTTTCAGTCAAGTTGAGTAAAAAGATTATCACACCCACTACTCTATCCATCTGGACTATCCAGGGTTACACGGCACTCATCTGTGAACTAAACTGTTAAAAAATGAGTCTTCATGTATGTCTTCAGCTGTTTCTACATGTGAATGTTGTTTAGGGATAGCCAAATATGCTACTTTGTAACAGTACTTTAGAAGCTGCTTTAATCTGATGCATTTGACTGGCAGTAATCTTCCTCACTCCTTCTCTTTTTTTGTTTTTGTCTGCTCCAGCAAAAAATGTAAACAAACATGATTAACATAAAGTTTATCCTCAAAAACATTTTTTTTTAAATATACACCTAGTGTGTCTGAAGACTCATAAGCTCCTATTGCAACAGTAATATGTGTCCAATACAAGAGACCTTCAGTTCTTATTAATTGCTCAGTTGCTGGACAGAACAAGTTAAAATAGAGTTTGTCCAGTTATATATGGTTTTCATACACTGAAAAATGTTTATAATTTGTCAAATTTTCTAAACTGTGCAATTCAATTTTTGGTACTAGCACAATTATAAGTACATAATATTTCATTTGACATATGTGAGTAACGTGAATGTTGATATTACAAAAAATGATCCGATTAGCTGTCATGCAGGTGTGTACAATGTCTTCTGGGGGAGCGGTCAGCTGCAGACACAGTAGCGGTGGTTTAACCTCTCAATCTAACATCATTATCCAACCGCTCAGTGCTGAATGTCAAACAGATGATGCATTTTCTGTTTGTCCAGCTTTATTTCAGGCTCTGTTTCGTACTATAGTATCTGCTCCTTCTGAGATTTGGCAGCAGCATATTTCTAGAGCTTTGTATAATCTCTTTTTAAATTATAATTTAAAATTATGAATCTGTAAAGACTTGTTTTTAGAATACTTTTTTTTTTAACAAAGAAGGTTGGGGGTTGAAGGGCAGGGATGTCCAGTTTAGTCATTTTGTTATTTCAATTTAGTATTTTCCCATTGAATTCCATGTATTCATGATCCTTATGATTTTATGTTTAACTTTTTCAATTACCTATACGAAGCCCATCGAGACGAGTATTGTTGTGAATTTGGGTTATACAAATAAAATTGAACTAAATACTCAGCACTGATTCGTATGTGCTGTGTGTGAGAACTGCTCTTAGTTTAAAACAGAAGTGTGTTGTCTCTTGTAGAAATGTTAAATCAGAGTTTTATCAAAGTGTCTTGTGAGTTTTGTGTGTGATTGTTGTCAATATTTGGTGGAAGGAGTAACTTGTTTCTGGCAGGATCATCACAGACGGACCATGATTTTCGCCGGCAGCGTCCGTGTGTTTGCTTCCCGCAAACACAGGACATTAAAAGTTCAACAAAGCAGTTTCACCGCAACGTCTTCCCGGTGATTCTATCCACTAATGTGTTTTCTAACGATATGGCCGCGTTTGAGGTTTACATACATCGTTTTTGGGCCATTTATGGCACAAAATGAAGCGAAAACTTGCTGTTCGCTCCGAGAAACCAGGACGTTTCCGAGATGTTTGAAGTCTCCTGGAACGAACCGTACCGGTTCAGGAGGTCGACTGTGAGCGCAGTTTGGACGGCGGGGAGTCTTCTTCGTGCTCTGGTGATTATTGTGTTGGTCAGTGTTGATTTTCAAAGGTTTTTGTTTGAAAACCCTCGCGGAGAAAACACAAGTAGGCCTCGTTTGAGGAAGCAGGCCAGCGGCGGGGAGGGTTGCTTCTCCACGGTTCTCATGTGTGATATAAGTCCCGCCTCCTGCACTCAGCTCTCACTCGTTCAGTTGAACACCGACACGCACGCAGACATGGCAGAGGAAGCTCCAGCAGCAGCCGCAGCGCCGGCGAAAGCCCCGGCCAAGTCCCCGAAGAAGAAGAAGGCCGCTGCCCGCCCCAAGAAGGACGGACTCAGCATCTCCAAGCTCATCGTGGCCGCTGTGGCCGAGTCCAAGGAGCGCAAGGGCATGTCCCTGGCGGCGCTCAAGAAGGTGCTCGGAGGCAAAGGGGTGGACGTGACCAAGGCCAACAAGCGCATCAACACCGCCGTCACCAAGCTGGTCACCAAAGGGTCCCTGAGCCAGACTAAAGGCACCGGAGCTTCCGGGTCTTTCAAGCTCGCCAAGGAACCCAAAGCCGTCAAACCGGACAAAAAGGTGGTGAAGAAGAAGGCTCCCGCCAAAGCCAAGAAACCCGCCGCCAAGAAGACCGCCGCGGCTAAAAAGCCAGCCGCCAAGAAACCCGCCGCTAAGAAGTCCCCGAAAAAAGCCCCGGCTAAGAAGGCAGCGACCAAGAAGGTGGCGCCCAAGAAGAGTCCCAAGAAGCCCGCTGCAAAGAAGGCAAAGGCCGCCAAGAAGCCCGCTGTCAAGAAGACTGCCGCCAAGAAACCCGCGGCCAAGAAGGCAAAGAAGTAGATCCGCCGCTTCGGCTGCGTTCACCGCACCAAAGGCTCTTTTAAGAGCCACCACACACTCTACTCCAGAGCTATTTCCACAGAATGAGCCCTCTGACGGTACAAGGCACACAGGAACACATCTCCATTGTGCTAACAATGTGTTAACAAGCAGTGACCTGATCACAGAAGTGCGAATGAACGTCTGACGCATACAATGTATTTGCATGACATGAGATTGATTTTCTAAAATCAATCAACAATCGCAACGGAACCCTGAATTGAATGGTGGCATGACGATGTCAGACTGAGCTGCATTTCTGTCACATTGTCACCAAACTCGACTTCCAAAGCATAAAGACAACAATGAGCCTACAGTTGAATCAAAGAAGACAGAATCATAAAGCAGCTCAACGCTCTCTGACGTCACATCAACGCACATCCCGCTTTTTTCCCTATTTTAAATCCAACCAATGGGATTTCGTAAAAAGGCCCCGCCCCTTCGGATCAGGGTCCGCGTTGAGCCGGCATCCTCTTTAAAAAGCGGCTGTTCGTCGCTCCCTCCACATTCAGTCTAGTCTTTCTCTCCAAGACTCGACTTGTCGTCCAGGATGGCCAGAACCAAGCAAACTGCCAGAAAATCCACCGGAGGAAAAGCTCCCAGGAAGCAGCTCGCCACCAAAGCTGCCCGCAAGAGCGCACCCGCCACCGGAGGAGTGAAGAAGCCTCATCGTTATAGGCCCGGTACCGTTGCCCTCAGGGAGATCCGGCGTTACCAGAAATCCACCGAGCTGTTGATCCGCAAACTTCCCTTTCAGCGGCTGGTGAGGGAGATCGCTCAGGACTTCAAGACCGACCTGCGCTTCCAGAGCTCTGCTGTCATGGCTCTGCAGGAGGCCAGCGAGGCTTACCTGGTGGGGCTCTTCGAGGACACCAACCTGTGCGCCATCCACGCCAAGAGGGTCACCATCATGCCCAAAGACATCCAGCTGGCCCGCCGCATCCGCGGAGAGAGGGCTTAGATCAACTAGATGTCCTTCACAACCCAACGGCTCTTTTAAGAGCCACTGACATGTCTGTTTGGAGCTCCAAGTCCCTCCATTTGTACGACGTTGCGTTACACTTGTGAAATCGATCCTTTAATATGTTGTGTCCTTGTCGACACACACAAAGGTGCATAGTTGTTATGATTTTTGACAGGAACCATTTATGTTCTCGCGGGAAAACTCGAGAAAAGCAGCAGAAGCAGAAATGTGACAGTCATGACTAATCATGATTTTGAACCAGATGAAGTTATTGTTATTCCTGTTCATCCAAGCAAGACATGTCAAAGAATGGTGAAATACATTGGTCTTTATCCCCAAATATGCGTCAGAAAAATCTGTCTGCAGAAAACAAAGACAGTGTCGGGGTCCACTGGGATGGCAGTGACTCATGTGACCATGTCAATTCAATTGAAAAAGTTAAACATAAAATCTAAAGGATCATAATTACATAGAATTCATACATAATGGAAAGTAAAGTCCAGCAGATGAGCTTCATCCAGATGGAGTTTGGGGGACGGTCGGGGGGGGGGG
This sequence comes from Oryzias latipes, assembly GCF_053564925.1. Classification (NCBI taxonomy): domain Eukaryota; kingdom Metazoa; phylum Chordata; class Actinopteri; order Beloniformes; family Adrianichthyidae; genus Oryzias; species Oryzias latipes. The sequence continues at coordinate 3,452,813 of NC_136250.1, forward strand.
GGGGGAGTCGAGCCGCAGACAGTATCTAGGTCAAGACAAGCATGGCCTGTGGGAAATGTGCACAAAGCACAGTGTGATGACTGGTCACTCTTGTGCCGTATATATGTACAGACACACACACAACTTCCTATTGTGATTGCTTGTCTGTTGTATTGTGATTTTGTTTTTTTTCTGGTTCACAGTGCATGTATGTAAAACAAAATTTCAAGATTATGTTTCAATGTTATGTAAAACTATTGTATTTTATATGGTAGTCATTCAAAAGTAATACAGTAGTGTTTTTAAGAAATACGACTGAATTATCTAATAATTGAACCACTTCCTGTTAGAGGTAAGGAACGCAATTTCACTAAGTTTTTGAAAGAATGATTGGTAATGGAGTGAGTAATGGAGTTGTTGTTACCATGGCGCCGCGTGTGTGGCAGCTTATCTGGGCAGCTCTACCTTTTTGTGTTCCTTACTTTGCGTTTTTTAATATTTTCTTCCAACTTATTTGTGTTTTTTGTATTTTTCAACAACTATTACAAAGTTCTGCGACAAAGGACAGGAACATCATTACTTTTGCTTTTTGTTTTTTTATTTTTTCTCAACTTTTTGAACCGGCCTCGGGGGATCCGTTAATGCGACTCCATTGTTTACACTCAAGATCAGCTGTTAGCTCTTGGACGAGTTGAGATTCTCCTCGCTGGAAAGCCAGATGTTCCAGCTGAAATACGGAGGAAACGACGAGGCTGCAGAGCTGGAGTTAAACGCCGGGAGAGAAGACGGAGGTACAAGCCATGTTTACCATCCGTTACTATGGGAAACGTCCGCGCGCTCTCTAACAAGCTGGACGAGCTAACAGCGCTCATGCGTCTGCAGCGGGTGTACCGTGAGAGCAGCCTGCTGTGTTTCACCGAGACGTGGCTCCACCAGGACATGACAAACTCCGTGGTCTCAGTTACTGGATTCACGCTGGTGCGGGCGGACCGGAGCGCGGCGCAGAGCGGAAAGAAGAAAGGCGGTGGTCTGGCGGTGTTCGTGAATGACAGATGGTGTAACCCGAACCACATCACTGTGAAAGAACAGCACTGCAGCAAGGACATTGAACTGGTGGCAGTCAGCGTTCGGCCGTACTACGTCCCACGGGAGTTCTCCCATGTGCTGGTGGTGACTGTTTACGTCCCTCCGTCGGCTGACGCTGCTGTCGCTTGTGAGCGCGTGCACAGCACCGTGTCCCAGCTGCAGACACAACACCCGCAGGCCATGATCCTGATTTCTGGGGACTTTAACCATGCATGCACCCCCCTCTCCGCCACCCTGTCCAACTTCACCCAGTATGTGAACTGTCATACGAGGGACAGAAAAACTCTGGACCTTTTCTATGCTAACATCAAGAATGCCTATGCTTCTGCCCCCCTCCCCCCTTCAGGACGCTCTGATCACAACCTGGTCCATCTCTCCTCTGCGTACACTCCAGTGGTGAAACAGCAGAAACCACAGATTAAAACGGTGAAGATCTGGACTGAGGAAGTAACAGAGCGACTGAGGGACTGTTTTAGCACCACAGACTGGGACGTTCTCTGCAGTCCACACGGGGAGGACATTGACAGTCTCACTGACTGCATCACGGACTATGTCAATGTTTGTGTGGAAAACACAGTGCAAACAAAATCAGTGCAGTGTTTTTCCAACAACAAGCCCTGGGTCACTCCTGAGCTGAAGACCCTCCTAAATGAGAAGAAGAGGGCTTTTCTCTCTGGGGACAAGGAGGAGCTACGCAGAGTACAGAGGGACCTGAAATATAAGATCAGGAAGTGCAAGGACTGCTACAGGAAGAAGATGGAGCAGCGCCTGGAACAGAACAACATCCGTGATGTGTGGAGGGGTCTAAAACACATCTCAGGACATGCTGAGGCTGGAAATGGTCGCCAGGTCACAGGTGACCAAGCCTGGGCAAATGAACTGAACCTGGGGGGTATTCCAGAAAGCAGGTTATGCTAGCTCCCACGATAAGTTTGAGGCTAAGGAAGTTGATAACCTCAGCTTTTGGTTCCAGAAATGGAGGTATGTTTCAGGGTAGGTCAAGTTACCATGGCAACTCATGCTCTGAACATAACCTGGTCTGGAGCAGGTTTAGTTGAAGCTTAGTTTGTTTACAGAGAGGTGAAGCAGCATGGCGTGTCCATTTGAAGATGATTTAGTGGATGAAAAAGCTCAGATAATACTTTTTCCACCATGAGAGGGTGATAAGACCACATATGGATGTTGGAAAGATAAACTTGTTTACTTTGATCTAACTTAATTATTTGCTTCAGTTAAGATAAATCATTTTTTTTGTTAGGTCAACTTAAAAATAACACATAGTTATCAGACAATTATTTTCCTTTCGTTCAAATTAATTCAATTAAGTAGGTGTAACTTTGGTGCTGCCGTTAGATCGGCACCGCAAGGGATTCTGGGATATCATTCCCTTTGCCTGTCTGGACGGATTTGGGTCTAAGTGTGGGTTTTTTACAAAATGTGTTTAGTTGTATAGCTGTTTTACTGTGTTTCACCGTGTTTTGCCGAGCTATTTTGTCCTACTATGCTTACGTCTCTGCACCATGAGTGAGAGTAAGGGAGAGGATGATGAGTTTATATAGTACCCCTACCACGTAATCATATTATGACAGTGATGGAAAATTCTTTAATGAATTTTTGCACTCCGTGCATTTTTTCCCCGTTCTTTTTATTGTTATAAAAATGAGCATATCTGCCGGCTCAAACTTAGAAGACATATGAAAGTTCAAGAAATATAAGTAATTAAGATGGAAAAAAGATTAATGGAGTAATGTGACATTTAGTTAGATAAATACGTAAATTTGAGTTGTATAAACAATTATTGAGTTTGAATTAATTTAACTAAATTATTTAAATTATTTTTCAGCCATGTTACTTTTTTGATGGACTTGTAATTTTTTTCCGCCGTCATTAAAATCTCAGACTCTGTCTCACTTCCGTCTCAAGTGTCGCGCTGTCTTTTTTTTTCACCACGCGTTTCCATGGTGACTCCAGAAATCGGCGATCTATTGAGAATGTCTTTATGTACCGTGCGTTAACCCAGGGTTACCAAGTCAAGCGTAATTACGCCAACTCATATCCGGTCTTTTTGAACCGACATACCCAGAGTAAGCAAGTTCAGGCGGATTTTAGCCAGAGTTCAGGCTTAAAGTCAGGCTAGTTTAAACATGCTTCCTGGAATACCCCCCTGTTCTTTAAAAGATTTGATTCTGCCCAGCCCCCAGTCTCCACCCACTCGGCCCCCTCTTCACACCTTTCCAGCTCAGGCGTCTCCTCCCAGCTGCAGCTGTTACCACCTCGGCACCAAACAGTCCACTCTCCCCTTCTTTCAACAGAAGCAAAGGGACCCCCCCAACGACTCACAGCACCAGATCAGCCACCGCCCACCCATCCTCCAACCCCCCTCTGCCTCACCCTGAATCAGGTTAGGATGGAGTTAAGGAGAACAAAGGCCAGGAAGGCAACAGGCCCTGACAGCATCACCTCCAGGCTCCTCAGGGAGTGTGCAGACCAGCTCTGTGTGGTGATGCTGTTCATATTTAATATGAGCCTCAGACTGGAGAAGGTACCAGTCCTCTGGAGGACTTCCTGCCTGGTTCCGGTTCCAAAGGTACCTCGTCCTACGGAACCGAACCACTTCAGACCTGTCGCCTTGACTTCCCACCTGATGAAGGCTATGGAGAGGATCATCCTCAGCCATCTCCGCACTCAGGTGAGCTCAGCACTGGACCCGCTGCAGTTTGCATATCGACCAGGCATCGGGGTGGATGACGCCATCATCTACCTGCAGCATCGGGCCCTGTCTCACCTGGAGGCCCCTGGGAGCACTGTGAGAGTCATGTTTTTTGATTTCTCCAGTGCTTTCAACACAATTCAGCCATCACTGCTGAGGAGGAAGCTGGAGGTTGCAGGTGTGGACCAACATCTGGTTGCTTGGACCATCAACTACCTCACAGACAGGCCACAGTTTGTGAGGCTGCGTGACTGTGTGTCTGATGTGGTGGTCTGCAGCACGGGGGCACCTCAAGGGACTGTGCTCTCCCCATTCCTGTTTACCCTGTACACATCAGACTTCACCTACGACTCCCACCACTGTCATCTGCAGAAGTTCTCAGATGACAGTGCCATTGTGGGCTGTGTATCAGGGGGGGATGAGCAGGAGTACAGGGGGGTCATCACTGACTTTGTTAGCTGGTGTGAAGTTAACCACCTGCTGCTTAACACCAGCAAGACAAAGGAGCTGATCCTGGACTTCAAGAGGTCCTCACCATCACAGTCACCGGTGAACATCCAGGGTTCAGACATTGAGGTCGTGGACACATTTAAATATCTGGGTGTTCACCTGAACAACAGACTTGAATGGTCCAACAACACGGATGCTCTGTACAGGAGGGGCCAGAGTCGCCTTCACCTGCTGAGGAGACTGAGGTCCTTTGGCGTGTGCAGACAGCTGCTGAGGACCTTTTACGACACTGTGGTGGCCTCAGTGGTCCTTTATGGAATTGTGTGCTGGGCGGGGGGCAGTGCAGGCAGAGACTTGAAGAGGCTTAACAAACTGGTTAGGAGGGCCGGCTCTGTCCTGGGCTGCACACTTGAGTCCATCGAGGAGGTGGCGGACAGGAGGATGTTAGCTAAGCTGACATCCATCATGGATAACCCCTCCCACCCCCTGCACCAAACTGTAGAGGCGCTGACCAGCTCCTTCAGCACAAGACTGTTGCACCCTCAGTGTAAGAAGGAGCGCTACCGCAGGTCATTCCTCCCCACAGCCATCAGACTGTGCAACACCGTGTTACAGTGACACTCCACGGACCCAGGGGTGTTTTTCTGTTTAGTCATAGATTCATTTACTTTTGTTGTAGTTGTTGTTTTTCAATTTTAAATTGTTTTTTGTTCCTGAACAGTTGTTTGTTTTTGTTCTTGGTGTGAACTTCATTAGTTATTTCTGTATTTTGAAAAAATTTGTAATGTTTTTTTACAGATACATGTTTTGCAGACCGCATGTTTTTTACACTTTTGCAGCTGTATTTATTTAATATTTATTTCTTTATTTAATAAGAATCTCATTTTTGATAATAATTTTTCATAATAATTTTAGTAATATTTTTAATTATCTAATATAAATGTAATTTGTGATGTCCTTTATTGATATTATATTATATAGATTATTTCTGAATGTCGTGTTGCTGCCAAAGATAAATGAAATTTCCCCATTGTGGGATTAATAAAGTCATCTATCTATATCTATCTATCTAATGATATATTCACACTGTTTGTTAGGATTTTTTCGGTTTCAGAAAATTTTTAATTAATAAAACATGCACTGGGTCAAATTGACCCAGGAACATCATTTCTATTCCTCACAAATGAACATAACAGGAGGGTTATTTAAGCAATTTTATTATCAGAATTAAAAGAAAATGCTATGGAATATAGATGTCCATTGTCAAATGTTTGGATTCCACTTTCCGCTGCCTGCTTGACAGCAGTCCTCGGATCAACAGATTTCATAACTAAGTTTCAGCTGAAACTGTTGCCTGATCTGAAAGTAGACATTGGACAGCAAGTACGTTTTTTGCTTCTGCACCCGGTAATTTTTACTCCAATATTTCTTTGGTAAATCAAAGTTCCCCGCCGAACAGGACAAATTTAGAGTAGTATACTCACACACTAACTCACCTGGCACACATTTATTTTATGGAGAAACTAGTTTTCATAACCTTTTCCCTTGTTTTATTTCACATGATAGTCTTTCCAAAACACTTTAGTATTTGGAAAACACAGAATATTATACTGTAAAATCCTTTTATCTACAAAAATACCTTCAGATTGTGTCCATTGTGTATACATACACACAGGGGCGCAACAACCTATTACCTAGGGGTATGCAGCCACGTTAACACCCCCCACCACCACCACACACAGACATAAATGGACATAAAACGTCCCATCCACCCCTCCTGGGGCTATGTAAACATCCACACAACACTTTTATTGTTTAAATGTATATCTCATTACTTATCTGATCATGGATATGACCCAGCAGAACATTTTTGTGAGCCATTTTCAACAGTGTGCTGCCTGAATGATTCCCCATATTTGTATGGTGAAGGCCATTCAGAAGGATCCCAGATCAGATCCAGTCATAAGCTGACTTGGTAAAAAGAAAAAGAAACAAAAACACCATCTAACTCATAGCACATACTTCTCTCTACTTCTGGCTGTATGAGCAGCTTTTATCATTATTAAATGTTGTTTCTGTCAAAGGATAAAAACTATTTCAGTGTTTTGGTACAACTAGTTAAAGAAATTATGTATGTCTGTCTGAAAGAAAATCAGCATAAACAAGCTCCTTTATTTTCTATTCATGATTAAATCCTGCTCAGTACAGCTGCAAGACACTTGTGAACATTTTACTTTAGTTTCCAAGCCTGTTTTTAAATCACATTTACAGAAACTTTTCTTCATTCTACATCTTTGTCCCTTTTGCATTTTCTGTTTTGAGTCCCCAATTGTTTTTTTCTTTTGCATTTCCATGTAATCCTGTCATCAGATGATCAGACAATTCAAATAAAGCAATCAACAGCACGTGTCCGCGAGGGCGCGCTCCAGCACGTTCTCGCGGACACGTGCTGGAGCGCGCCCTCTGTGCAAGACCCGAGTGAGGGAGGAGCAGCTACAGCGGGGTCGCCCAATCAGTTACGATGTGCTTCTGTTACTGATCATGTCATGTCAATGTATGTGCACAAACAGCTATGAAAAAAACGGTCCATAAATCATTTTTACAACTTCAGTTTGGCGCCCCTATGCGACGCATATGCCGCTTACCCACTTTTTGCGCTACTGCATAAACGCAATTTATATAAGTTACTTTTTATGTTTATTGCATGTTCTCTGACAAATCATTCGTGTGTTTCTTAATCAACGGTCCCATATTTTGAAATCCTCAAGCAAAACGGGAAGAGACAGGAAAAAAGTATACACGTTCAGCGATTGGCCAATGGCTGTCTACGCCTGCTTTGACCAATGAACGAGAAGCTACTTGCCTATATAAATGTCTGGGGCTCTCTGGCCACGCATTTTTGATTTCCACGCGACTAGAAATCACAAGAAGATGTCGGGACGCGGGAAAACAGGCGGCAAGGCCAGGGCGAAAGCAAAGACTCGCTCTTCCCGGGCCGGGCTTCAGTTCCCCGTGGGCCGTGTTCACAGGCTGCTGAGGAAGGGAAACTATGCGGTGCGAGTGGGAGCTGGAGCTCCCGTGTATCTGGCAGCTGTGCTGGAGTATCTGACCGCTGAGATCCTGGAGCTGGCCGGGAACGCTGCCCGCGACAACAAGAAGTCCAGGATCATCCCCCGCCACCTGCAGCTGGCTGTCCGCAACGACGAGGAGCTCAACAAGCTGCTGGGCGGGGTCACCATCGCTCAGGGCGGCGTGCTGCCCAACATCCAGGCTGTTCTATTGCCCAAGAAAACCGAGAAGACAAAGTAAAGACCCGGATGTCCCCAACCACACCAACGGCTCTTCTAAGAGCCCTCACACTGTCTATAGAGCAACGTTCTTCTCATCATGTGCATATAATCTAACACCATAACATGTATTGATTTAAACACATACTTTTTGACAGTATGTTATTTTGTCTTTCAATTACCGCAAAGGGGGGTGTAAGGGTAGGGATGTCCTGTTTAGGCAGCCCAGTTTAGAATGTTCCTATTTATTCTTGATCCATATGATTTTGTTCACTTTACAATTACCGGTACGAAGCCCATTTAGACGACCCCTACTGTGAACTACAAATAAAATCGAATTTGAATTAAATTTCACAACTTTCGTGTCAAGTGTGTAAACATGTCCTACCATTCTTTAGAGAATTTTTTTATTGTTCTGTCAAAGAAACATTGTTAGATGGAACACCGTACCGATTACCGACAAACGAGTTAAAAGACAGCTAAAACTTAAAAAACAGCTTCTATCCAAGGGGCATCGTGGCCTAAAACTTTGCTAAACAAGGTTAACTTATTAAGGGAAACGTGCAATAGCTGGAGGTGTTTCATATTTGTTTTTATGTTTTCTCTCTATATTGTCTTATTTCGCAGTTTTAGTTTTTTATTTTATGACGTTTTTATTCCACCGGAAAATTTGCATCTTAATTTCGTTGTATATGTACAATGACAATAAAGATATTTCATATTTCAGGTTCTGGCTATTCTGACCAGATAGATTTTAAAGCAGGGTTATAGATGGATGATTAAGCGGGGCCAGAGATTGATTTTAAGGTTTAAAAATATTGAGCTGATTTTATCAAAACTTGGACTTGTTTATGTTTTGGGAAAATTATGTCAAAGTTAACGCTTAAAAAAAAACTACGTTTCGTTTTATGATAACACACTGCTCCGTGTTTTCTCTCAACTAATTTTGCATCAGTGACGTTCTAACATTTAGACCAATCACTGACAAGGGACCACACAACTTCATTTACATGGAGCATGTATATATTCAGAGGTAGCGCGCTGTTTGTCATTCAGTTGTTTTGTCCGCGTGATCAAAATGCCTGAACCCGCCAAGTCTGCGCCTAAGAAAGGCTCCAAGAAAGCCGTGACCAAGACCGCCGGCAAAGGAGGCAAGAAGAAGAGAAAGACCAGGAAGGAGAGCTACGCCATCTACGTCTACAAGGTGCTGAAGCAGGTCCACCCCGACACCGGCATCTCCTCCAAGGCCATGAGCATCATGAACTCGTTCGTCAACGACATCTTCGAGCGCATCGCCTCCGAGGCGTCTCGTCTGGCTCACTACAACAAGCGCTCCACCATCACCTCCAGGGAGATCCAGACCGCCGTGCGCCTCCTGCTCCCCGGGGAGCTGGCCAAGCACGCAGTGTCTGAGGGCACCAAGGCCGTCACCAAGTACACCAGCTCCAAGTAAACTGTTGGTCTTAAGCCGAGAAACAAAGGCCCTTTTCAGGGCCACCCACTCCTTCATTTGAGAGCTCTGGTTTCTTGTACCAAATTACTGTTTTGTGGTGCTTATTAGTCATATGAAGGTCAACTTGGCGATGCCTAAAAGTTGTCATTTTGACGAGCATGCCTAAAAAATAAAATCTCAACGTCAATCCGACACTGAAATTGATGAATCCAGACTAAAACTTTATTACCCTGTTTTTCACTCCGCACAACCTCTAGCTTACAGAGCTAGTGGGAAATGGTTCCCATTTAATATCCAAAAACAGTTCTGAATGAAGGACTGAGGGGATGTAGGAACTTCAAGATGAAATTGATAAAAATCGCAAAGAAACGTTTCTGTGTGGCACTAAACTTTGGAATGGGTTAAGTAATGAGCTCAAACTCGATGTATAAAGAAACTTGATTTCACGGTATGAAGATAAGAGTTAAGGAGCAAGATGTGTTTGAAAAATTCAAAATGTGTGAGCAATGTGCAATAATGATTACTGAAATGTTTAAATTACAATCAAGCTGTTAATAAGCAATGTATAGCAATAATTATTTCATGTGATAATGTGTTGTGATTATTAAATTTTACTGTTTACTGAAATCATGTTTTCTGAAGATAATCATTTCTAGACACTGGATTTTGTGACTTGAACTGAATTTGTTTTTTTATGTATCTTTGCATTTCATCATTTCTGCAATGAGCTTGATAAATGTCTGGAAATTCTTTTAATGTATTGACTACAATGCTTGAATGCTATTTTTTTTAATTCAGCGGGTCCTAATAAATCACTAAGGGTTTCTCCTGTGGCCTATTTAGGACATTTCAGACCAGATTTTTGCATTTTTTTGTGTGGCGTTGACTTTACGTTTTACAATTATTACATCCTTGGTTTTTGAAATCCAAATGCGTGTCATCTTTTGCCCCAAATTAAGGACACAGGAAACAAAATGCATGCATCATGCTTAACCCTTGTGCTATCATAGATGACCCCACCCCCTTACATTGAGGTGTTCTCCCTACCATGACAAAGGTGGATAAAGGTGGAAAGATTTCATGTAATCCATGGACACCAGTGAAGATCACAAATCATTGAAGAAAAAAGGTTCAGAGCACTGTCTAGAGCAGGGGTCTCAAACTCAAATTGCCTGGGGGCCACTGAAGGCGGGGTCTAGCTGAGGGAGGGCCACAACTTCAACACACACACACGCAACTTCAATTCAATTTTATTTGTATAGCCCAAAATCACAACAACAGTCGTCTCTATGGGCTTCGAAGTAAAACATGAACTTAAAAGGATCACGAATACAAAGAGTTCAATAGGAAAATACTAAAATGAACTAACAAACAGACTAAACTAAACGGTTATCCCTGCCCTTAGACCCCCCTTCGCGGTAAGGAAAAACTCCCAAAAAAACGGATTCCGGAAAAAACGAAGAAACCTCAGGGGTGCCCACATGAAGGAGGGATCCTCCCCTAGGACGGACAGGCGATTTACCAGAACTCTTAGAGAAGAATTAACTTATCTAAATCTACAACTACATATATAAAAGTCCAGCAGACGAGCTTCATCAAGCCGTGGTTGTGGGGACAGTCAAAGGCGCGAGTCGAGCCTGAGACAGGAACTACAGCCAGGTGTAGGAGCAGGAGCAGAGACGAGGTACTCGGTCAGGTACAGAGCAGAGACTAGCCAGAGACAGGAACCACAGCCAGGTGTAGGAGCAGGAGCAGAGACGAGGTACTCGGTCAGGTACAGAGCAGAGACTAGCCAGAGACAGGAACCACAGCCAGGTGTAGGAGCAGGAGCAGAGACGAAGTACTCGGTCAGGTACAGAGCAGAGACGAGCCAGAGATGAGCCAGAGGCAGGATCCACAGCCAGGTGTAGGAGCGGGAGCAAAGGCGAGGTACACGGTCAGGAATTGGAGCACGGATGAGCCAACTGGAGTCTGGAAGCACTGCCACTGCCCAGGAGGGGAGAGGAAAAGAGGGACAAAACATGAATCGCACTGCACCAAACAGGCATGGAGAACTAAATGATAAATTATGATCAAGAATAGAGGAGAGGAAGCGTAGAAGTAGAAAAGAAAAGAGGACAGAACCCCAGTGCACCATAGTTACCCCAGCTTTAACTTCTAGCAGCCTTTTAAAAGAAATAGGTATTAAGTGTAATTTAAACAAATTAACATTAAGTTAAATAATCTCTAAATACTAACTAGTCTGATAATAAGCCTGTCCAAAGAGTAATGTTTTCAGTCTAACTTTGAATGTAGAAACTGAGTCGGCCTCTCTTACATGAGCTGGGAGTTTATTCCATAAAACAGGGGCTTGGTGGCTAAACGCTCTACCTCCAACCGTACTTTTACTAATTCTAGGAACCACAGCAGTCCTGCATTTTGCGAGCGAAGTGTTCTCATTGGATAGTAAGGGACTATGAGGTCCTTAACCCTTGTGCTATGTTAGATGACCCCACCCTTCCATTGACGTGTTCTCCCTACCATGCCAAAGGTGGATAAAGGTGGAAAGATTACATGTAATCCATGGACACCAGTGAAGATCACAAATCATTAAAGAAAAAAGGTTCAGAGCACTGTCTATTGGGTCTAGATGACCCAACTCCCAATGTTAAAGTGCCTAGGATAGCGCAAGGGTTAATATAGGACGGGGCCATTCCATGTGAGGCCTTATAGGTTAACAGGAGAATCTTGAACTTGATTCTGGAATCAACTGGGAGCCAATGGAGCGAAACTAACACAGGAGTGATGTGATCTCTTCTGCTAATTCCTGCTAACAATCTTGCTGCTGCGTTCTGAACAAGCTGGAGACTTCGTAACCCTTGCGCTATCCTAGGCACTTTAACATTGGGAGTTGGGTCATCTAGACCCACTAGACAGTGCTCTGAACCTTTTTTCTTCAATGATTTGTGATCTTCACTGGTGTCCATGGATTACATGTAATCTTTCCACCTTTATCCACCTTTGTCATGGTAGGGAGAACACGTCAATGTAAGGGTGGGGTCATCTAAGATAGCACAAGGGTTAAGGAACTCTTAGGACACGCTGCTAACAAGGAGTTACAGTAATCCAGCCTCGACGTAACAAAAGCATGGATGAGTTTTTCAGCATCACTCTTAGAAAGTATATTTCTGATCTTAGCAATATTCCGCAGGTGAAAAAAGGCAGTTCTACACGCCTGAGATATGTGAGCCTTAAATGATAAATCCTGGTCAAATAAAACCCCAAGGTTTCTAACTGTGGAATTGGGGGCTATACTTATGCCATCCAGGGAGACTATCTGAGCAGACAGAGTATCTCTGAGGTTTTTAGGACCTAGTATAATGACCTCAGTATTTTCTGGGTTCAAGAGGAGGTAATTAATTGTCATCCAGGTCTTGATGTCAATGATGCAGGCGTTCAGTTTCTCTATCTGGTCATTCTGGTCAGGCTTCATGGATAAATACAACTGCGTATTGTCGGCATAACAATGAAAATTAATGCTGTGTTTCCTGATTATGTTTCCTAGGGGTAGCATATAAAGCGTAAACAGGATCGGTCCCAAGACTGAGCCCTGTGGGACTCCATAGTTGACTCGAGTGCACTGAGAGGAATGACCATTTACATTAACGAACTGATACCTATCAGACAGATAGGATTTAAACCACTGGAGAGCAGATCCTCTGATCCCTATGTCCTGCTCTAATCTATGGAGTAAAATACTGTGGTCGATAGTGTCAAAGGCTGCACTGAGGTCCAACAGGACCAGAAGAGAAAGTAGACCCTTTTCTGAGGCCAATAACAAGTCATTAGAGACTCTAACTAGTGCAGTTTCCGTACTGTGGTGGGGTCTAAACCCCGACTGAAAGTCTTCAAAGTGGCTGTTGTCCTGTAGGTGGCAGTAAAGCTGCTTAACTACAACTCTTTCTAGGATTTTAGAAATAAAGGGGAGGTTTGATATTGGTCTATAGTTGGCCAAGATGCTAGGATCCAAACTGGGCTTTTTCAGAAGAGGTTTAACAACTGCATATTTAAAAGACTGTGGCACGTAACCCGTTTCCAGAGAGGCATTTATCATTGTTAATATGGGATCATTAATTAGGGGAAAAGTTTCTTTAAAAAGTCTAGTGGGAATTGGGTCTAACAGACACGTTGAGGATTTGGAGGACGTAATAATTGATGTTATTTCCGCTTGATCCACAGCAGTGAAGCAGTCTAATGTTACAGAGGTTTCTATGGATGCCTCCATTTCTACCGCTTCAGCCTGTTCTGGGCTGATAGTAGGAATAACTTGATTTAACTTATGTCTAATATTTGAGATTTTACTATCGAAAAATGTAAGAAAATCATCAGAGCTGAGAGAAACAGGAACATGTGGTTCTACTGAGCTCTGACTGCGAGTTAATTTAGCAATAGTGCTAAAAAGAAATCTTGGGTTGTTTCCATTCTCTGATATTAAGGTTGAATAGTACTGGCTTCTAGCTCTGGGCAGAGCTTTTCTATAATTTAATAGGCTATGTTTCCAGATATCCAGAGACTGCTCTGAACCGGAGCGGCGCCATTCTCTTTCCAACTTACGGGTTTCTTGTTTAAGAGAACGAGTTTCAGCGTTAAACCACGGTGCTACTCGGTTTTGTCTGACGAACTTAGGTTTCAAGGGGGCAACAACATCGAGTGTACTCCTGAGGGCTTGTAAGGCATCATTAACAAAGTGGTCATTTATACTAGGACTGATACTATGGGAGCTGGTCTCAGAGTATTTTCTCAGAATATCACTAAGTACTGGCTGAACTGTGTGTTTAAACTCAGACACAGAACGGTCAGTTAAGGTTCTTCTAAGCTGTTTCTTATTCACTGGGGCAGAAGGATGTTCCAGTGTAAGCTGGAAGGTAATCATAAAGTGATCAGAAATGATGGGGTTAAGAGGAAGGACACTCAGCTGGCTGATCTCTATCCCATGGGTTAGAACAAGATCCAGGGTGTGCTTATGACAGCAACTTGTGAGTGTCTGAGAGCCAGTAAATTTGTATGGAACATGTACTATTAACTATACTGTATTATTAACTGTTTTTATGAACAAAATGTACTCATAAAACTCAAATAAAATACGTAAATAAAAAAAGTAAATAAATCAGTAATACATTTCTGTTCATTTAGTCTTCTATATTTCTAATTTAAATGTCCCTATCAACACAGTTCAGTTAACACTGTTGAAATAATAACTATTAAACACTAAAGAAGACTCCAATTCTACAGTTCTATAACCTCCATCAATGGTTCTTCTGAACACGGTTCTCTTGTCTTGTTACTTCCTCCCAAACAGCTGAGACCCTAAGTGTGGACGAAGATGATTGTCAGTAAATCTGGACTGAACTTGGACTTATTGAGATTTAAGGTGGAGAAGTCAGAGAGAATGTGCTCCCTATTTTGAATTTGTGTTGATTTTTTTTTAAGTTTACTTTTTAAAACACAAATTGGTAAAGGAGAAACAAAATTCAGTAACCTTTTTCGGATTTTCTTTCCTATGACTTTTTGCACATTTAAACCCAGATCACAAGTTATTGTAGAGCAGCCGGTCAGCCACTCCTATATTTTTATAAAAAACTGATGGAAATTCATGTTGGCGACACCAAATATGTGCAGCCAAGATGCACAATAAGCGTGTTTGAGATCACCCAGGTGGACAAAACACCGCACAGATCACCTGGTGTGAGACGTAGGATTTTGTTTTTGCTCCAACATCACTGGTCACTGCACTGCACTGACTGCAAACCACAAATGCCTACAAAACAATGCATTATGGGAAATGTGTCCTGACGGTTTTTGTAGTCGAGTGATCAATTAAAATAATTTAAAATACCTATTGAGTAAGAAAAGGCAACATACATTACAAAACATTGAAATAAATATTAAAGATATAATAACACAGATCATACTAAGGGGGAGAGGCACATTAAAACTAAATTGAATTAGGACAACTCCAACTTCTTGTTCTCCTTCAGTCTCGCTGCAACTTCCCCTCCATCATCCAAGATAGTAATACAGTAATAAAAAGACATTTTGAAGATATTGAAGATGTTGGTCCAACCAGCAAACGTTTAGCATGGTGAAATCTGCTATGGCAGTTGATTGGGCTCCAGCTGTCATCGAACAGCAAAATCAGTGCCAAGCTGCAGGAGACTATCTTCTAAATGTGCTTTTATTACAGTTATGATTATTATTAAGGTCCTGCTTACTCATATTTTTTTAAATCCGTGTGGTCAGTGCTTTTTTTTCTTGGCTGCAAGGACTCAGAAAAAGGGATAGCATTAGGCTTATATGCTAAAAACATTAGCCGTGGAGAAACAGAACTCAAGTTGGTCAATCCGGCAATGAGCATCTTGGATGTAAATATATGGGAATTACATCAGCCTTTATTTTGTCTGGACACCACTGGAAACATATTGATATGATGGTTTAGAGTTTCTCAGATCTGCGTAGCAGCACTTCTGCCTTGGAAGGTTCCCCGGACTAGCTTTGACTCCGGGCTAGCGGGCCAGGTTTAGCTCCGTCCGAAGACAAAGCTAGTCCGAGTGAGAAGCTTTGAATTATGGGCCCAGGCTCCATCCGAGGCCTAGCTGGTGCATCCGGCTGCGGACCGTGGGGGTTCCAAATGAGGCTGTGGTCCCAAACTCCATACCGCATGAGGCGGAAATGTTGCTAAGCAGTCCTGAGAAGCTGTGTACAATCATCAGAAGTTTACAACCATCACAAAGGCCTCTCCTCTGCTGCTAACACAAAAGGTACAAGCCTGGCCACACTGCTCCCAGCATGTGTCTCTTAGCAGCCGGACACGCGGAGATAGCACTGATGTCATCGCCCCGGCTCCCCTCTGGAAATGCTTTATGGAATTTAATTATGCAACACTATAGTAGTAGGGTGGATGTGAAAATGAAAATGCAATCCCCTCTTTGCAATTTCATTTTAATTATTTTTAAGTAATAAATTAAAAAGGATTTCGAAGTATTGGTTTTTTCTTATTTGAATTTTGAGTAATTTGCGCGGTGTTGGTACCAGTGGAAAGTATGGAAGAGGATTAGGCCCATGGAGAAAGAAAAAAAAAACGTCATAGAAAATTCTGACTTTAATCTCAGAATTCTGACTTTAATTATGCACTACAGGTGCATGTGAGCCACATCCTTCAGCACTGCAGAGTCCAAGGAGCTGCAGGAGTGAAACCGGCAAAATTGACGTCTGTAAGTGTCTTTTTGCACGCTCAAGGTTTACTAGAGGAGGTCATTTCGCTAATGGAAGAACAGAGAGTAAAAAATAAAAAAGAAATTGTTTTAACCTTTGTGCTATTCTAGGCACTTTAACATTGGGAGTTGGGTCATCTAGACCCACTAGACAGTGCTCTGAACCTTTTTTCTTCAATGATTTGTGATCTTCACTGGTGTCCATGGATTACATGAAATCTTTCCACCTTTATCCACCTTTTTCATGGTAGGGAGAACACGTCAATGTAAGGGTGGGGTCATCTAAGATAGCACAAGGGTTATACTGGATCTTGTAAATGAACGGGCAGCAGGCTATGCTGGCATTTTACAACAGCCATGCAGGGCTTTGCATAGCTGGTGCAAAAAAGTCTTTGTGATATGTTAGCACACCTATTGTCGTGCCCGTTTATATCATCAAGCTTTCAGAAAATACTCTCTACATATGTCTAGAATGCTTATTGGACGGTAGTTCTCAGGTTTTGTTTTGTCCCCTGTTTTTAAGTCTGGGGACAAAACAAAACCTGAAAACTACCGTCCAATAAGCATTCTACCAATTATCTCAAAAATCTTAGAAAAATAGGTCACAACACAACTAACTATACATCTCAACCACAGTCAAACCTCTCTCCATCCAATGCAGTATGGCTTCAGAAAATATCACTCCACTGATACAGCCACTTGTTATTTCCTTGAAAATGTGAAACAGCTGCTTGACAAGGGAGGCTTTGTGGGTGCTGTATTCCTTGATCTGAAACGTGCCTTTGATTCAATTAATCATGATGTTCTCCTTGCAAAGTTATCATATTTTGATTTCTCGAACAGTCCCCTCTGCTGGATGAAATCATATCTCCATGACAGAAAACAAGCTGTACAAATTGAAAATTCACAGTCATCGTTCCTCAAGGCTCAGTATTGGGGCCACTTCTATTTAGCTTGTATGTGAACAACCTGCCAGATGTATGCAAAAAAACAAAAATACAATTATATGCAGACGATACAGTTCTATATGCTCATGCCAAAACAAAAGCTGAAGCAGCTGCAGTTCCTTCTGGAGCCATGGTTTCAGTCTTTCAATGGCTCCAAAAGTCATGCTTACATCTTAATACTAAAAAGACTGTATATATGTTTTTTTCACGTCAGCCAACGAGGGAAGAACAACCATCTGAAGTGGTCGATGGGGAGCAATTGGAAGTTGTAGAACAATTCAAGTATCTTGGCGTAATTTTGATTCAAACTTAACTTTTAAAGATCATGTAAAGAAAATATCCAATATTGTTAAATTTAATCTGTCAAATTTTAAACAAATAAGGTCTTCTCTGACTACTGAGGCTGTAAAGGTTTATATGCATTCATTGATTTTTAGTCATATAACTTATTGTCTTACTACATGGTCCCAGACAAACGAAAGCACTTTGAAACCCCTCAAGTCTCTGTTTAAGAGAACCCTGAAAGTTTTAGACGAAAAGCCTCTGCGTTATCTTTACTGTGACATTCTAACCAAGTATGGCCTAGTGGATTTTGAAAGTTATAAAATGTAGAGGGATGCCTGTCTCATTTTTAAAGTTTTTAATGGGCTGGCCCCTCCCCCCTTGTTAGATTTTATAAGTAAAAAAACAAATATTGGAATAGGCACCAGGGCTTTAACTCGAGGGGACTGTAATGTTCCAAGACGCAGGACTAAATTCAGCCAAACTGTGGTGTCAATCAGAGGCACACAGTTATGGAATATGCTGCCACAGCACATTAGGAACTGTGAAAACTACCCTACCTTCCAAACAGCTCTTAAAAAATGGCTGAAAACAAACCAGTCCTGCAGACATTAGTTATTGTTGTTTATCTGTGACTTTCTTGGACATTTTTAGAGTTGCTTTTAATTGTAATAACCTTGTAAATATTTTTACCTCTAATATTGTGCTATTTTATTGTGTTGTAAATGTAATTGTTGAACTTTTTATCCTGCCCTAGGACAACGGATGAAATTTAGCTCCTGTGCTAACTCTGGCATATTTATACGACGGAGTATTAGGGCCACCAAAAAAAAAAAAAAAAAAAAAGCCACCAAAATAAAAAAAGTACATTTACGAGTTTTAATCTCGTAAATTTAGGAGATGAAAAGTCGTAAATTTATGAGAAAAAAAATCGTAAATTTACGAGATTTTAAGTCGTAAATTTAGGAGATAAAAAGTCGTAAATTTATGAGAAAAAAACTCGTAAATTTACGAGATTTAAGTCGAAGGAATATCCAGTCCAGCATGTGAACGCCATGTGCAGCAGCAGACCGACTTCTCAGGTAAGCTGAATGTTTATAGAACGTTGCACGCATTTTAAAGCTTTTTTGTAGGATATACGGTTTATTAATGCTTTATTAATTGATGAGTAGCTGCAAATTCTGATCCATGGATCATTTATTAAACGCCCGTTAACTGTTGCTAGAACACACACTGCAGAGCTTCGGCAAGAGGAAGGTGCATTTATCCCCCCTTGTCCCACCCTATTGACCAGCGCTCTCCAAGCCGTGGGCTGCAGGCCGAAACTGGTTCGTATTAACGCATGCCACTCGCGTCACTTTTGATATGTTGCTGCGATACATTTGTTTTGATACTTTGACAAACTAAAACGTTATTGACACGAAAACGACAGCTCAGTATGTACATGCTACCACTTTATTTATTTATTTTGCTTTTTTATTTATTTAAATGAACTCAGCAGTGGCCGTGGCTGAGCTATACTAGTAGTGAATGACTGAGGTTAAGAGAGATGGAGAGAACGGTAAGGCGTCTGTGTCCTCTTAGCGTGATGGAGTTATTCAGAGCCACTTTACTTTTGTGCATGCGTAGTCGGCACGTTTATTCATAACAGAAAAATTCCGACGCATACTCATCGGATCAAGGAGTCCGCCGTATTTGTTTACAAAAATTGCACATGCGCAGCTCAGTAGCAGCGCCAGGCTCATCGCTGTCATCAGATTACCGTAAAACACAAAATATGAACACACATTGAAACATACATTCTAAATCTGCCATAACATATTGAGTAAGGACGCAGGTTCAAATTCCTATTTTGACAATAGGATGTCTGTGGGCCCATATTGCTTCCAAAGCTTCTAAAAAATGACAAAATATATCGCTGTTTTCTTTAGATGCATGATGGCAGCAGAATCATCAGACCTCCTAAATTTTTTGAGAACTCGAGGTGTCTCAGAAGAAACCATTTCTTTCTTTGAACAACAAAAGGTAAGCTATTGTACGCTTAATGAAGACGAATCTTTTGAATGTTTTATCTAGTTAACATTTTTAAGTTAAGAAAATATGCCTATTGAAATTAAAAATATTTCCATTAGAAGAAAAGACACAAAAGTTGGGAAAGACCTTTGAGAATCTTTCCATAAAGCCTCAGCTTTGCCAATAGGTCCTGTGGATTATAATGAGGGTAACCAGCTGCCAGTTGTCTTCTCTAAGCACATAATTTTTAGTGAAAAGCCCTCTATCATGAAACTGGTGTCTTTTTTTTTGGGAGATTGATAACTGCTGTAGAATGGTGAAGCTAATCACAGATTTAAGGAAAGTGACACAAATGCTGATGGAATCCTGAAGTAGCCTTGAAGTCCTCAATTAGTACCTTGACTTTGCTAAATTATTGTCTTTTATTTTCACAGATTGACAGAGAAGTTGTGCTGCTCATGGAGGATGCTCAGCTTGCAGATCATCTACCATCATATGGAGATAGAGTTGCTTTAGTTAACTATTGCAGGCGTCAAACGACATCATCAAAAAGAAAACATGGTCTTTTTGAGAAATTAAGACAAAACCTGAAACTTAGAAGGGAAAGGGACCAGTCCCAAGAAATGCCAGAAACAGTCAACCAGTCAGTAAGTAGATCAAAACAGGTCATGAGAAACATTGAAATTGGATGGATTCACAGTGAAAAAGGAGTTTCAAAGCAAATTAGGACAAAACAAGGAGGAGGAACAAGGAAAGTGAAAGTCAACATTAAAGCAGGTTTTCATGAGATACTAAAAGAAGGAAAGGCACTATTTTTTCCAGAGGGGAAATCTAGCAAAGGGCTGGAATCTGAGTTTGAATTTGATGTTTGGGATTTTGGACAAAATTGCTTCCCCAGAGATGTGTCAATCGAAAACATATATAACTCTGTGAAGCTACCAGTCTTGCGCTTCTACATTGCAACTCAATTTAAAGAACTTGAAAATGATGATATTGATGACAATAGCAAAGATGCAAATAGTTGTGTTGGAGATCCCAGTGATGTTGAATCACTTACTTCAGAGGAAAGTTCTAGTCGAAATTTAAACATGAACACAGATGAGCAGTCACATTATGCAGAACTACATCAAACCTCTATGCAAGATTTGCGCAATGTTTCTACAAGAAGCAGTTTTCACTCTTCTTCGATCCACGAACATTCACAATCAAGCACATTTGAAAATGAAATCCAAAATGTCACATTTTCTGGTGAACCAAGCTATGCAGTTCTAGTGGATCTCACTGAAGTCAATGAATCTCAGACGTCTGACCCTGAAATAATAATAGGTGCACAGCATTCATCAGAGTTTGATTTTACTTCTCTCAGTGACACAATTATCTTTGATCCAGATGACATTTTGCAAAACCCTCAGGCTGTAATACCTGAAGTAACCTTGGTTCTACACCATGCAAACAGCTTCAATGAAATGATTGAGGCTTTTACTGACACAAACATCCTGGACAAAAACTTAAACATCCGACGTTTGCTCCCTGACAATTCAGTTGAAAAAGCAACTGGCTCAGGTGTAGTCAGGGATGTCTACAGTAGTTTTTGGACAGAGTTTTATGAACGGTGCACCCTAGGAACAACTCTGAAAGTTCCTTTCCTCAGGCATGACTTCTGTGTAGCTAAATGGAAAGCAATCGGAAGAATTTTTCTGAAAGGATTTAGAGACTGTCAGTATTTACCAATCCGACTTGCCCCACCATTTTTAGAACAAATGCTGTATGGGGAGGTGTACAGTGATTTAAAAAAAACATTTCTTCAATTTGTAAGCACACAAGAACAGGACATTCTAAGGAATGCATTGCATGATTTTTCATCTGCTGATACTGATGAACTAATGGAAGTCTTGAGCACGTATGAATGCAGAAAAATGGTCACTGCAATTAATATAGCAGGAATTTTGGATGAAATTTCACACAAGGAACTTGTCCAGAAACCCATGTTTGTCATAGACTGCTGGCAAGAGGTCACAAAAGCACATGTGAACCTAAGCCCTGGGGAGTTGACCAAAACATACAAGGACCTCCAACCAACACCAAAAAAAGTTGTTGCCCTCTTAAACTTCCCTTCTGTGATGACACCAAAACAACAGAGGTGGCACAACACCTGAAAAGATACATCAGAGAGCTAAATGAGGAAAAGCTTGGCATGTTCTTAAGAGTTTGCACTGGCTCAGACGTGTTATGTAGAAACAATATCAAAGTTGATTTTACCAGTCAAACTACTTACACAAGAAGGCCGATCGCACACACCTGTGGGATGGTCCTGGAACTCTCTGACAGCTATGATCACTTTCCTGACTTTCGGAGTGAATTTAACTCAATTCTCGAGAGCAACATCTGGATAATGGATATTGTGTAATCAAACCTGGTGTTTCAAACAAATCATCCCACATAGCTTTGACAAAAGTAAAGTTACATCTCAGTATTCTGGCAGCTGTAAATTAACGTTTTTGACTGCTTTCAAATATTGTTCTTGAAGTTAAAAACATTAAAATTCAGACTGCCCTCTTGTAATTTTATGTTTATTTTAAAAACATTTCTACTTTTATAGAATTTTACTTTACCTGTTCAGACAAGGAAAGAAAGCTTATCAAAACATGTGAGGAAGTTTATTTTTGTTATTTTAAGAAAACCAAAACATCTCATATTACCGCAATCAAAATGTATTGTGTGCCTGCAAAACTCATGACTGCTATATTATGAGTATTTTTTTGGTCTCGTTCTGCATCCTGAAGGAGACAAGTACAATCACCTGGGAAGTGTCTTAAAGTTTTGAGAAAAAGCACATGTTCTTCATTTTACATTGTTTGTTATGTAATTTATTTACATGAAAAAGTTTTTGTAAAGTTTAACAATAAAATTGCCTGTGCATACAGCAGGAGAGCTTTGTCTTTTATTGTAAGCGTATGTTTTGTCATCTCTGGGGGTATTCTGCTGAGCTCCTTCTAGCCCCCACAATAATTCAAATTCAAGACTTTCACTTGCTACAGGGCAGCTTACAATATTTTATACAAAAAAAATACATATATTTAAAATACATTTTTCAACCGTCACCCGGCTCATAACAAAATATTCGAGGTAAAAGAGTTGGCTTTAGGACTTAGTGTAACACTTACTAATCTTTTTAGACAAACAGAACTTTACATCGTTAAACAGAACATTAAATTGCATTGGTGGAACTATTACTTTGTTTTGTTGGATTTAAGTCATATATTTTAAGAATCTGAACCTTAAATATGTCTGACATAGAGACTTAATTAAAGATGATCAAGTATTTCATTTCTTAAGTGGGAATACAGTTCCACAGCACTGTAGGCATCTTCAGGAGCATTCCAGTTGTTTTCAGTCATTAGCAGTATGCAGAGTTCAAATATCGTTTCATCACAAGGGTATTGTCCTTTTGGTGTGCATTCTTCCTTACACACAGCAATGTCATCTGTGTTCACCAGCTGAAGCTTGTCTTCTGCGCCATAGAGTTGTGGCATGCAGTAGAGAAGGATGGGGCGCCCTCTGAGTAAACTCTGTGAAGGCCTGGTCATTAGCTGGTGCAAATTCCACGTTCTCACAACCTCCCTTAATTCTTCCTGAAAAGACAAAGTAATTTACACATTTTACATTGTTAAATCTGAAAATATTGATAATAATAACCTTTAGATTCAGCTAAAAATGTTTATTTAAAAATGACTTCATTTAATATTAGGAACCTAGTAGAAACATATACAGGAGATATAGCTTCATGTCATGTTTTGTGCTCCAAATTCTTTTGTCAAAATTGTCCGTTTTAGCTCAAACTACTACTCATCTAAAGTGTTATCTAAAACAAGTTGTTGTCAGGGAAAGATGAGAAAAGTGATAAAGATATATCTCATTAATACCTGAATTAAATTGAGGAAGCAGAACTGCACCAGGTTCTTGTCCAAGAGGTCGCCTGTAAAATGACCATCATCTTTGAGGGTTTGAAAAATATCCATCCAAAACTGAGCACACTGCTTCCAAAGGATCCCCCACCATGATTCAATTCGTTGATTGGCGGTGCTGGAACCATAGATGAAGCTTTGTTGTCCGGCGTGATGGTCTGCATGATGTCTGCGGAGGAACATTTGCATTTCTCTGATATGCGCATTTTCTGTCCCAGGATCAGCTCGCAGGCGCTGAGGGCATCCCCCAACGCGCGACACTGTGTTGATGTAATAATCAGCAATAACTTTGGGGTCGCTGTTGGTGGTATATGCTCCCATCCACATTACGTGACGACTAAATCCATCGATGCAGCCGTTTATTGCAATCCCATAAGGCTTTAGTTTGTCATAGGAGTCCACATGCCATAATGCGTTCGGACCCCGGCATGTATACTGCCTACGCCGCAGACGGCGTGCCCGACGCAAATCTACCCCTTCAGGATCCAAAATCTTTATCAGAGCTCTAATTGTCTCTTGAGAAACAACAAAACCTCTCTGTAGTGCCCGTTGATGAAGCCATCGATATCCCTGCAGCTGTCCACTTCCAATCATTTCTTCTTCCACGAAAGTCAAGATCTCCTCCAAGTCTGTATGATGCTTCCGCCGGAAGAGGCCCAGTTTTCGACATATTCTTTTCAATGTCCTGATGCTAATAATAATTTGATTTTGAGTTGCCAAAAGGTTAAGAATTTCTTTGTTTGTGAAACCTATCCGAAAATAAAGCTTCACGAAATGATCCACGTCTCTCATCGTCGACCACGGCTCCGATAAACAGACAACTGTGGTGCTTTCTTCTTTAATTTATGACTTTTTATCTGCTAAATTTATGAGATAAAAACTCGTAAATTTAATTTTTTTTTTTTGTGTGTGGCTTTTTTTTTTTTTTTTTTTTTTGGTGGCCCTAATACTCCGTCGTATATTTATGTTAAAGCAGCTGCTGAAACATTGTTTAATATGCACTGTCCTAATTCAAATAAATTAATAAATAAAAAAGAAAAAACAGATTGTCGTGTTTCACTATGCATATCCACCAATCTTTAGTTTATACGACGGAGTATTAGGGCCACAAAAAAAAAAAAAATTAGAGCCACCAAAAAAAAAAAGAAAGTAAAATTACGAGATTTTATCTCGTAAATTTAGGAGATAAAAACTCGTAAATTTAGGAGATAAAAACTTGTAAATTTAGGAGAAAAAAACTCGTAATTTTAGGAGATTACAGTGGAAGTGAGCATGCAGAGCAGCAGGGGAACGCCGTGCAGCCGCAGAGAAGACCAACTAAACTTTGTTGAACAGGTTAGCTGAATGTTTATTGATAACGTTCCAAATGTCTGGAAGGTCATTTGTTTGATTTCCGATTCATTAAAGTTTTATTTATTGATGGTTGGTTTGCAGGATCTCTGCAGCCCGATGAAGCCGTCGTCGGTGTCCCTGCAGCTGTTCGCTTGAATCCTTTCTTCCTCCACCAAAGACAAGACTCTACGTCTGTGTGACGCTTCCGTCACACAAAAGGAGGAGCACTTTTTTTGGCATTTTCAACGTTCCAAAGCCAATATAAAACACTATTTTCATTCCTCTTTATTGTTTTATGCTGAAACGGGACATTTCATCTGCAGGAGGGGGCGTTTGTAAGACTGTTTACTTCCGCATTGGTGTTGGGATGACAGGTTCATGACGTAATGAGACAAATGAACTTCAGGATATGTGAATGAAAAGGAGAATAAAGGCTGCAGCGATTGTCTACACCCAAACGTGTCTCTGAGCTCCTTATTTTACATATTAAACTCCGATTTACTGACACTGAACCCCGGAAAGACTGCTACACGGAAACTAATCTGATTTTGAGTCGCCAAAAGGTTCAGAATCTCTTTGTTTTACACCTATAATAATCCGGAAATGAAGCTTCACAAAAGGCTCCACATACTTCATCTTCAAGCTAGGTTCCGATAAACGGACAACTTCGGTGTTTTTTCCTTAATCTACGACTTTTTTCTCGTAAATTTATGAGATTTTAAGTCGTAAATTTATGAGATAAAAAGTCGTAAATTTACGAGTTTTTATCTCCTAAATTTACGAGATAAAATCTCGTAATTTTACTTATTTTTTTTTTTGGTGGCTCTAATTTTTTTTTTTTGGTGGCCCTAATACTCCGTCGTAAGTTTACACTCCAACACAATAACTTTAAAATTCAGTTTTCAGCCTTCTCTTCACGTGACACGTTCTGTTTTTATTATCTCATTGCCAAACAAACACTCTGCAAACGAAGGTCCCCCGTCACTGAATCACACCCTTTCATAACATTTAATACAATATTATAGCTTTTGTTATTCTGTATCTGCGCGAGTTTAAATAAAGTTCAGGTGGTGGAAGTCACGTGACACCTCAGAGTAGCGTTGCGTATCCACAGCAACAAACTTTACAGGGTACAGTTTTTTTTTTTTTTTACAGGGCGGGTATTTTTATTTTATTTTTTGTGGGCTGGGGTTTTTGAAGCACCGGGAAGCTTGAATGTTTCGTCATTATTTACGTAGTTCTGCGGAATCGGATGATTGACTCTTTTGTAGTCTACTATTTTCTCTCAGCTGCATTTTCATAGTCCGTTCGGAGTCACCTGATTAACCACATTTGTCCAGTTTTAGTATATAAATGGCCACCAAGTACATTTATGTCAAATGTTTGCACACAGCAAGAAAGAAAGAAGCTCCGTTTATCACTTTTTTATTTACGGTAAGCTTCTGAAAATACTCCAGCTTGTGTGCAGGATAGCGAGATTCACTCTGGGAGAGTCCTCTGCTGGCATAAGCAATGACACAATGCCGGCCTTCCTGTTCTTCATTCAACACAGCCCCCAGTCCAGACAAACTTGCATCTGTGTGCAAAATCCAGGGAAGCTTGGGGTTGGCAAATCCAAGAAGAGGAGCAGATGTTAACTTGTCTATCACAGTTTCAAAAAACGTTTGACAAGCAGGGGTCCATCTTTCTCCAAACGGTTGTTTTGAATCAGTGTACTTTGATGCAGTCTTCTTGCTTTTGTCAGTCCGGCGGCTAGGTTCATAGCCATGAGTAAGATGATTAAGTGGTCTTACTATTGTGGCATAGCCTTTGATGAGCGGTCGGGGCATTGGGTATAGGCCCGGTGCACCTTGGGGTGGGGCGGGTCTCTGCCGGGGCTTCGGGTCTGCGTGTTCTCTGTTCCTCCCACTCCTCGGCCGGGGGGGTGCTGGGTCCTGACCTCCGTCTCCGTTTCTGTGGTGGGGGTCCGGTGCACGGGAGGGTGGTTGCTCCCGGATCGTTGTCTGATGGTGAGGTTCTTGGATGCCTGGATCGGCTGAGTTGCTGCGCTGTCTGCCCCTAGCTCGGGGGTGTGGGGTGCCGGGCCTCCTGCCTCTGCTGGAGCTTTCAGTGTGATCAAGGTACACTCTAAAGGCCCGTACACACCGGGACGAATATTCGCCAGCCGTTTTTCAACACGTTTTTTGCGTTCACACCCAGGGGATTTTCGCTGACGATGAGACGAGCGAACATACAATTTCATTCCCTGACATTAGATGGCGCTTAATGTAAAACAGAAATACTCCTGTACACAAGGTGGCGCTGCGCAACTTCACGCTTCTTAACTTCGCTTTTCACTCAGAAGAAGAGAGCAAGTATTTACGCGGTTGTCAGAATCAAACAAAGAAAACATGAATATTTCCAGCACCAGTAGCTCCAGTTCCAGCGATGAAGAAATTATTGTTCTGTTGAATGATGAAAGACGCCGGAAAAGACGTCGATTTTGGGTACATCGCATAGTTACGAGAAGAGAAGAACATTGGGAGTTTTATCCACTGGTACAAGAGCTGAAAATGTATCATGAGCGTTTTCGGAGATATTTCAGAATGTCCGTCAGTGAGTGCATCTTCTACGTCTTATTTCTTCGTGGCAGTGTAGACGCTACTTGGCGTCTATCTTCTTCGCCGTTACGTATTTGTGCTCAGCAAGACAGTTTTGTGTTTGAGCGCCCCAAGTTGTGTTTTACTGTAACTTCAGAAGCTCCGGACACGTGTGCAAAAGCGCCATTCTCATTGGTCGTATAGTTTTTGACACGGCGCGTCAAACCAAAAAAACGAACCCGATGCGTTTTTTAAAAAATGATGCTTTTACGCGTGGCGTTTTTCGCGTCAGTGTGCACACTCAAATTGGCGCCCTTTGTTTAGTCACGAAGTGAGTGTGTACGGGCCTTAAGAGGCACACATTCATTCAACCCACCTGCTTATTCACCTTTGTACAAATATGGGCATGAGTATGGTTTTTTTACTCTTTTTCTACAACCGTCTTCATGAATATCGGTAATGCAAATATTGCGTGTACCTGTCTATATGGAGAAATCTTGGGAGATAAATCATTGATGCATTATCATACTTCTAACCCGTAAATAGTTGTGTGCAGACTGTTTTTTGTATGGTTGCTGTGTGAATTAAGTTATGCATCTAATTTAGCCCCCACTCTAACCCCTTATCCCCCATCTCTGACACCCCACTGTTTCTTTCTCTCCTCTTTTGTTTCTTTTTTTTCTGTCCAGTCCAACAAGGAATGCATACAAATAAAATTTTCTTAATATTAATATTAATAATAATTTTATGACCAATTTTGTTTCAAACATAGCATAGCTTCCTCCCATCTCAGAATTCTTAAAGGTACGTAATGCTTTTCTTTGAGAATTTGTATTTCTACCAAAAAACACAATGACATGTAATCATAAAACCACAATTAGCTTCATCAGTTGAAGGATGCCCTCAACAAGAGTGTCAAAACGTATTAAATATTGGTTAATTGAAAGATTATTTCCAGGACAACAAAAATATATTGCAAAGATTAGGAAAAATAAAGTATTCTATGGTGAGAACCGGGAAAAAAATGATAGTAAGTAATCAAAAACTTAGGTTTGCCGTTTAGAATTCACGTTCTGATTGGAGGGACTACAGCTCTCAGATGAAGGAGTGGGTGGCCCTGAAAAGGGCCTTTTGTTTCTCGGCTTAAGACCAACAGTTTACTTGGAGCTGGTGTACTTTGTGACGGCCTTGGTGCCCTCAGACACTGCGTGCTTGGCCAGCTCCCCGGGGAGCAGGAGGCGCACGGCGGTCTGGATCTCCCTGGAGGTGATGGTGGAGCGCTTGTTGTAGTGAGCCAGACGAGACGCCTCGGAGGCGATGCGCTCGAAGATGTCGTTGACGAACGAGTTCATGATGCTCATGGCCTTGGAGGAGATGCCGGTGTCGGGGTGGACCTGCTTCAGCACCTTGTAGACGTAGATGGCGTAGCTCTCCTTCCTGGTCTTTCTCTTCTTCTTGCCTCCTTTGCCGGCGGTCTTGGTCACGGCTTTCTTGGAGCCTTTCTTAGGCGCAGACTTGGCGGGTTCAGGCATTTTGATCACGCGGACAAAACAACTGAATGACAAACAGCGCGCTACCTCTGAATATATACATGCTACATGTAAATGAAGTTGTGTGGTCCCTTGTCAGTGATTGGTCTAAATGTTAGAACGTCACTGATGCAAAATTAGTTGAGAGAAAACACGGAGCAGTGTGTTATCATAAAACGAAACGTAGTTTTTTTTAAGCGTTAACTTTGACATAATTTTCCCAAAACATAAACAAGTCCAAGTTTTGATAAAATCAGCTCAATATTTTTAAACCTTAAAATCAATCTCTGGCCCCGCTTAATCATCCATCTATAACCCTGCTTTAAAATCTATCTGGTCAGAATAGCCAGAACCTGAAATATGAAATATCTTTATTGTCATTGTACATATACAACGAAATTAAGATGCAAATTTTCCGGTGGAATAAAAACGTCATAAAATAAAAACTAAAACTGCGAAATAAGACAATATAGAGAGAAAACATAAAAACAAATATGAAACACCTCCAGCTATTGCACGTTTCCCTTAATAAGTTAACCTTGTTTAGCAAAGTTTTAGGCCACGATGCCCCTTGGATAGAAGCTGTTTTTTAAGTTTTAGCTGTCTTTTAACTCGTTTGTCGGTAATCGGTACGGTGTTCCATCTAACAATGTTTCTTTGACAGAACAATAAAAAAAATTCTCTAAAGAATGGTAGGACATGTTTACACACTTGACACGAAAGTTGTGAAATTTAATTCAAACTCGATTTTATTTATAGTTCACAGTAGGGGTCGTCTAAATGGGCTTCGTACCGGTAATTGTAAAGTGAACAAAATCATATGGATCAAGAATAAATAGGAACATTCTAAACTGGGCTGCCTAAACAGGACATCCCTACCCTTACACCCCCCTTTGCGGTAATTGAAAGACAAAATAACATACTGTCAAAAAGTATGTGTTTAAATCAATACATGTTATGGTGTTAGATTATATGCACATGAGAAGAACGTTGCTCTATAGACAGTGTGAGGGCTCTTAGAAGAGCCGTTGGTGTGGTTGGGGACATCCGGGTCTTTACTTTGTCTTCTCGGTTTTCTTGGGCAATAGAACAGCCTGGATGTTGGGCAGCACGCCGCCCTGAGCGATGGTGACTCCGCCCAGCAGCTTGTTGAGCTCCTCGTCGTTGCGGACAGCCAGCTGCAGGTGGCGGGGGATGATCCTGGACTTCTTGTTGTCGCGGGCAGCGTTCCCGGCCAGCTCCAGGATCTCAGCGGTCAGATACTCCAGCACAGCTGCCAGATACACGGGAGCTCCAGCTCCCACTCGCACCGCATAGTTTCCCTTCCTCAGCAGCCTGTGAACACGGCCCACGGGGAACTGAAGCCCGGCCCGGGAAGAGCGAGTCTTGGCTTTCGCCCTGGCCTTGCCGCCTGTTTTCCCGCGTCCCGACATCTTCTTGTGATTTCTAGTCGCGCGGAAATCAACAATGCGTGGCCAGAGAGCCCCAGACATTTATATAGGCAAGTAGCTTCTCGTTCATTGGTCAAAGCAGGCGTAGACAGCCATTGGCCAATCGCTGAACGTGTATACTTTTTTCCTGTCTCTTCCCGTTTTGCTTGAGGATTTCAAAATATGGGACCGTTGATTAAGAAACGCACGAATGATTTGTCAGTGAACATGCAATAAACATAAAAATAAACTTATATAAATTGTGTGTATGTATACACACTGAACACAATCTGAAGGTCTGCCTTACAAAAGTCAGACCTGCAGTTAATATGGAATGTGTTCAACCATTTTTTTTTCATTCAACTTTTGATTTTAAATCACATGCACGAAAGTTAATACAGATTTGTTAGTATTTTAGGATCAACAGGAAATAGCCTGTAGTAGAAATAAACCTTTTGTAGATAAAAGGATTTTACAGTCTTACTAAAATGTTTTGGAAATACTCTTTAACCATGTGAAAAAACAAGGGGAAAATGTGAAAATTATTTTTCCATAAACTGTATGTCAGGTGAGTTAGTTTGTGAGTCTACTACACCCAATTTGTCCTGTTAGGTGGGGAACTATGATTTACCAAAGAAATATTAAAGAGTAAAAATTAACGGGTGCCAAAGAAGCAAAAAAACAAAAGCATTAAAATCCAGCAGTAAGTCGTAAATTTATGATTGATATGCTTGAAGATCTTTAAGACTTAAAAGAAGACTTAGAAGACTTAAAATCAGAATTTTTCTGTGGAGTCGGCTTTCCGGGGTTCAGTGTCGATCCAGACTTACATATGTAAAAAAAGTTGGGAATGGGAAAAAATAGAAAGGTCATCAATATTAACATATTTTAGTGATTGCTTTGCTTTAAGAATTATTCTGGCTTTGATTGCTGAAGCATTTCATATGATAAGTGAAAATCTTAATCTGGGTTTATAAAAACAAGATATGTAAAGATGACCTGGAATATTCAACAGTAAAAAAGATACATTTAAGAGATCCAACAAAATAAAACTCAGCCATCAAAAACGTGCATTGAAAATGAATGCGGGTCAATTTATACCCATGTTGCGCAGTGGGGGTATGTTGCGCATCATTGAAGATGGTCACAAAGTGGTGAATCTCCCAAAAAAGTGATTTTCTAATTAAAAGAACTGCACATATGTCTTCTATCTGCAGATGCCATGATGTTGAATAGTGTTTTCAATTTTTTTTTTTTCATACGATCATAATGCAATCGCCTTTTAATTTACGCTTTAATTAGGTCAGATATTAATTTAAAAAAAATTTAAATTAATTAAAAGATCGATTTCACAAGTGTAACGCAACATCGTACAAATGGAGGGACTTGGAGCTCCAAACAGACATGTCAGTGGCTCTTAAAAGAGCCGTTGGGTTGTGAAGGACATCTAGTTGATCTAAGCCCTCTCTCCGCGGATGCGGCGGGCCAGCTGGATGTCTTTGGGCATGATGGTGACCCTCTTGGCGTGGATGGCGCACAGGTTGGTGTCCTCGAAGAGCCCCACCAGGTAAGCCTCGCTGGCCTCCTGCAGAGCCATGACAGCAGAGCTCTGGAAGCGCAGGTCGGTCTTGAAGTCCTGAGCGATCTCCCTCACCAGCCGCTGAAAGGGAAGTTTGCGGATCAACAGCTCGGTGGATTTCTGGTAACGCCGGATCTCCCTGAGGGCAACGGTACCGGGCCTATAACGATGAGGCTTCTTCACTCCTCCGGTGGCGGGTGCGCTCTTGCGGGCAGCTTTGGTGGCGAGCTGCTTCCTGGGAGCTTTTCCTCCGGTGGATTTTCTGGCAGTTTGCTTGGTTCTGGCCATCCTGGACGACAAGTCGAGTCTTGGAGAGAAAGACGAGACTGAATGTGGAGGGAGCGACGAACAGCCGCTTTTTAAAGAGGATGCCGGCTCAACGCGGACCCTCATTAGTCAAGATCCGAAGGGGCGGGGCCTTTTTACGAAATCCCATTGGTTGGATTTAAAATAGGGAAAAAAGCGGGATGTGCGTTGATGTGACGTCAGAGAGCGTTGAGCTGCTTTATGATTCTGTCTTCTTTGATTCAACTGTAGGCTCATTGTTGTCTTTATGCTTTGGAAGTCGAGTTTTGGTGACAATGTGACAGAAATACTAAAACTACTTAAGAAGGATGTTCCACATTATTATGGCAGACCAACATTCTCAAGCAATGCCACAACAGTGAATGATGAGAAGGTCAGGAGCTGCTCTTCCTTGTAAGCTTGAAACTAAAAAAAAATTAACTACTGCTCTCCATCGGAGTCCCCCTCAGCCAAACCAGGACATAGGAAGGCCTAGTCGCTGTGATGGTTTTGTTGAGAAAGAAAAAGGATCTCTGCTGCAGAAAAACGGGCACTAAATGACTTGAACAAGATATGAAAAACTTGGATATTTCACAAAAAAGCCTGATCATTGTACTATTAGGAGATTTGTTTGATTCAGAGCACACACAGGTTCCTGCAAATAAAGGCAGAGTGAGGAAGATTACTGCCAGTCAAATACATCAGATGAAAGCATCTTCTAAAGTACTATAACAAAGTAGTAAGCATCTATTTGGCTATCCCTAAACAACATTCAAATGTAGAAGCAGCTGAAGACATACATGAAGACTGATTTTTAAACAGTCTTGTTCACTGATGAGTGGCGTGTAACCCTGGATAGTCCAGATGGATATAGTTTTGGGTGATTGGTGGATAGCCACCATGTCCCAACACGGCTGCTACGTCAGCAAGAAGATGGTGGAGTCATGTTCTGGAGATGGATGGATAGATAGATGGTAGATGTATAGATAAATCTTCATTTATCATGGCTGAGATAGCTGGTTGGCTGCTTAAGGGTCCTTGAAGGTGTGAAAATGACCGTTCAAAAATAGGTGGAGTTTCTGTCTGAACACTTCCTTCCATGGTACATAAAGAAGAACTGTGTTTTCCATTATAAAATCATCTCCATGTATGACAATACACCATCTCATACTGCAAGAAATACATCTGCATCATTGGCTGCTATGGGCATAAAAGGAGATAAACTGATGGTTTGGCCCCCATCCTCTCCTGACCTCAACCCTAGTAGGAAACGTTGGAGCATCCTCAAGCAAAAGGGATTCCGGTTTTCGGAGAAGACGCCACGCAGGCATAGGGCAAATGCACTTCTCAACTCTATTTACCGCATAAAAGCGTAAATATTGAGAAAAGCGATTCCTAAACATGCCACCGAGAAGAAACCCAGCGTCTGAGGAATATGAGGACTTGAGGAAGATGCTTGATTTTGTGCTGGAAGAGATCAAAGCTATGAAGATTGTTCACAGACAAATTCTGGATGCTATCGGAGAGGTGAAGCAGCTCCGGGCTCTGCAGGAGAAGTGTTTCAACAGGATTGATATAACTGAAAAAAGAATGGATGACCAAGAGCAGATCTCCAGATCTAACGACGTGATAATCACTGGATTGAATATCAAACCCCGGTCATATGCGCATGCAGTGACCGCCGGGAACGGTGAGGAATCCGATGAGCAGGAGACGAGCTCTGTGGAAAAACAGGTGGAGGAGTTCCTAAAGTCCAATGGAATTTCTCTGGACACCAACAATGTGGAGATCTGCAGACCGCTTCCCAGGAAAAGAGACACCGATAAAATAACATTCAGAAATGAAAAAAAAACATGAATGCTCTAAATAATGACTTATCCAGACAAAACTGGAACTCGATATTGCTTATAAATGTATTTTAGAAATATTTAGCTCACTTTACAAAAAGAACTGTCCAATCTATAAATTCAAAAAAAAAAAAAATTGCCAAATGCCTTTGGTTAACCACCGGTATACAAAATGCTTGTAGAAAGAAAAATAATCTCTATAAAAAATTCTTAAAACAGAGGACAAGAGAAACTGAACAAAGATATAAGTCATATAAAAATAAACTAACTGAAATAACACGTCACAGTATAAAAAGTGTACTTCAATGATCTACTGAATGAAAATAAATAAAACGTAAAGCGAGTTTGGGAAATATCAAATAACGTCATTAAAAATGGGACAAAAAAGCGAACATATCCAGATTATTTTACAGATGAAAAGGGTCAAATCTATAACATCAATGAAGCAGCAAACGGTCTCAATAACTATTTAGTAAATGTGGGTTGAGAGTTGGCAGCGGAAATTCCAAAATGCAAAACTAGCAAAGACAATAATCCACCCATCGACAGAATCCCACACTCAATCTTTATCTCTGTTGTGAACGAAAATGAGGTGATGTCAATTGTAGTTAAATTCAAGAGTAAGTGAGGATATAGATATGAAGGTGGTGAAAAAGGTAGTTTATAGTGTATCTAAGCCTCTGACATACATATGTAACTTATCATTACGAACTGGGAGATTCCCAAACCAAATGAAAATAGCCAAAGTGATTCCTATCTATAAGAGTGGAGACAAACACTAATTTACAAACTATAGACCTGTTTCTTTTCTTCCACAATTCTCAAAAATTGTAGAAAAACATTCAATGATAAATTAGCTTTATTTATTGAAAAACACTAACATTATAAATGAAAACCAATATGGTTTTAGAGAAAATAGATCAACCTCATTGGCTATTATTGATGCTGTGGAGGAAATCACAAATGATTTGGACAAAAAGAAATATGCAGCTGGAATTTTCATTGACTTAAAAAAAAGCATTTGATACTCTCAATCATGACATCCTACTTGACAAACTGGAAGTGTATGGGATAAGAGGACTAGCACTAAACAAAACAATTTGTCAAGATTGATGAATATATATCAGAAACCAAAGAGATAAGTTGTGGTGTTCCAGAAGGACAAATTCTGGGCCCGCTGCTA
The DNA here is from genome assembly GCF_053564925.1 of Oryzias latipes. Lineage (NCBI taxonomy): Eukaryota > Metazoa > Chordata > Actinopteri > Beloniformes > Adrianichthyidae > Oryzias > Oryzias latipes. The sequence continues at coordinate 3,487,999 of NC_136250.1, forward strand.
TTCAATATTTACATAAATTATATATTCAATGTTTCAAAGCTTATGAAACTCATTATTTGCTGATGACACAAATATTCTATTCTCTACCTCTGCCGGTTCCAAGCCCGGTTTGAGAAGGTTGCGTCAGGAAGGGCATCCGGCGTAAAACATTGCCAAATTTACCATGCGACTTGTTCGCTGTGGCGACCCCTGATGGGAGAAGCCGAAAGTGGAAGACAAATATATTCTATTCTACAGACAATCATAGGGAACTTATCAATGTGGTAAACACAGAGTTAAATAAAATAAAATTATGGATGGATTACAACGAATGAGCTTTGAACCTAGATAAAACCAAAGTGATGTTTTTTGGAAACTACAGCGCAAATAAAGAGCTCTCAATTGAAATGAAGAATGTGTTAATCGAAAGTGTTACAGAAATCAAATTCTTAGGGGTTGTTATCGATGACAAACTAAGTTGGAAGCCACACATCAGACACATACAAACTAAAGTCTCCAAAAGTATTTGTGTTGCGAGTTAATGTGTTGTGAGTTAATGTGTTGTGTTGTGAGTTATTGTGTTGTGTTGTGAAACAGTTCTTAGAAAATGAAGGAGGCTAAAAAACTGAGGGGATGTAGGAACTTCAAGATCAAACTGATAAGAACCACTAAGAAAAGTTTCAGTGTGTGTTCAAATATTCAAGAAAATGTATAAAGAAAATCTTATTTTGGGATATGAAGATAAGAGGATTTAAGGATCAACAGTTGTTTGAATAATTCCAAATCCATGTGTGAACTTGATTGTGGTGAAATAATCAAAGCTCTTTTAATTACAACTACTGAGTGTTACATTGTAATGAGCAATAATGATTACGGAAAGGTTTGTATTACAACCAATAAGCTATTGATTTTGTTTACTTGATCTGCAATGTGTAGCAATAATTACTGGTTTGATGTGATCATGTGTTCTAATGATAATCAATTATTATTACATAACGTTACCGTTAACTGAAATCATGAATGAATGTTTTTCTGAAGTCCATCAGTCATTTCTAGGCACTGGATTTTGTTACTTGAAGAGAATCTATCTGATTAGAACAGGATTTAAAACACTGTTAAACTATCAAATGAATGAACTCAGTAGGGGTGGGATTATATAAGCTTGCTTCGTCCCACTCCTTTTCAAGCAATAAATCAAACTCTACTTATACCTCAGTTAATGATCACTGTATTTAATTAAGCAAATATGATTTAAGTGACGTTTTTGTTTTATTTTCTGTCTTTTTAATCTATGCATTTCATCATTTCTGTAATGAGTTTGATAAATATCTGTAAATTCTTTATTGCTTTGACTACAACGTTTAAAATAAATCAATAAATCAAAAAAAAAATCAAAAATATCTATGAGGGTGGGAGGCAGTTCACATCCAAACAGCAGCTCTGGGAGGCTATTCTGACATCATAGAAATTCAGCAGAAACTCTCCAAAAACTCACAAGTTCAATGGATGCTAGAATTGCGAAGTTGCTACAAAACAAGGGGTTCTGTGTTTAGTTAAGAAGTTTTATATTGGAATAGCTTTGGATTTCAAAAATTATGAAAATTCACCAAATGACCATTTTCAGTTCTTTAGAATCTGTCAAATGTTGTGGAACTCTGTTGTGTTTAATGATGTGGAACAGTGACTTTGAAGAATTTGAGAATATTTTGAAAAAAATACTGTTATCTATAGGAGGTTCAATAACTTTTAATATATACTCTAACAGGGCCTGAGCTACATTAGATCAAGGGGGGTAGTCCACCCCCAACCCCCCACCAGCTAAAAGCTTTGTTGGTATTAGATTACATATAATGTTGTGATGACAATTTAAGGGGAGTTTTTCTGTTTCCCCCTTTATTGAGTTGAACATCCTGTCATTAACCTCTTTCGGCCCGAGCTAATATTTGAACGAACCCTCTACACCAGGGGTGTCAAAATCATTTTCACCGAGGGACACATCAGCACAGCGGCTGTCCTCAAAGGGCCAGATATAACTTATACATGTAACTAAATGTAATAAAAATAAACTTAACTATTTCTCAATGTTAAATTATTCATTATTTATGTATTATAACTTTTTAAAGTGACAATTATAGTTGCACAGAAAACATGTTTGCTTGTTATCCTAGCATTAATCCTTTTACATTTGATTCTGTCAGGTTACGTTATATGGACAGTATTTAAGTCCTAATGTATAGTTGACCAATCCCATATTTCAAGTCCAGTTCCCCCTAGATATGAATAAATACACAATAATTTTTGTTTTAGTAAATTAAAAACTTGTATGCTCTCGCAGGCCACATACAATGACATGGCATGGCATTTGGCCCCCGGGCCTTGAGTCTGACACATGTGCTCTACACACACAGTCACAGGGCCCCAGTTAAGCAGAATGAACTACTGTGGTTATAAAATCCAAAATGTGATGTCCACGTAGGAAGTTAAACATGACTGATGCTGCCTCCTCCTCTGCTGACAAGCCAAAGTAAAGTAATGTTCAAAGACAAACTCATTTTCTTAAAAGATTTTTGTCAAAAGATGTGTACATATGTGTATTGTGCATAAACAGGATTAAATATTTCCCATTATGTATTTTTAACACATCTTTGCAAAAAACAATACAGGTTGGATATCGGTGATGGTCATGTCTGTCGGGCATCAGAAGGGCAGCCTAAAAAAACAATTATAGCGTCTTGGACTTGGCAGGGATCCGTATTTCCATGTTCGACTGGTTTGACTATGACCTCAATGGAGTGGCCTTTAACCTTTTTAGTTTCAAGCTCACAAGGAAGAACAGGTCCTGATCTTCTCACCATTCACTGTGGTAGGAATTGACATGGACCATGTCAGGGGTCTAGAACTGGTCATTAGGATGAAAGAGGATGTCCAGAGGCTGCACAATGCTTACCCCAACAACAAAATCTCAATCTCCTTAACTCCACAGAGGGTGATGTGGAGAAGCCGTGCCCATCCAAGGTAAACTGAGAAGACCACAAGGTTTGTGAATAATGTCATGGCTACATGCAATTTTAACGTAAACAATTTCTTCACAGATGATAGCATTAGAGAACCAGGCCTGGGGCCTCATTTATAAAACTTTGCGTAGTTATGCACCTAAATCTGCTCCGCCAGACAGACACATTGATGAGAATATCAGTTTTGTACATTATTTCGTTCTGTTAACTATATTATTTATGAAGATGAATTGCACAACATGCCAAAATTGCAGAACATATTTCACTTTTCTTTCTGCAAATAAGTGTTCATTTAAATTTCTGTTGTAATTTTTGTTTGATTTTTTTGTTTGTTTCACTGCTGATCGATCAAACGGGTGTTCGTGTAGCTGTTAATTGTAAGACTTTCTTTGTGAAGTCTTCATGTTATTTCTGAGAGGCAGTATTGTCATTTTCACTTTCACGTGTTTCTTCCATCTGCCGACGGTGTCGCCGTTTCTCATTTCACCCGTTTTTGTGCGTACGCCTGAGTCAGAGCTTGCGTGAAGGACCGCACATTTTCCCGTCAAGTTTGCTTTTTATAAATATCAATTATTGCGTAGAGAGTGGCGTACGCCTTCTTTTGTGCGTATGCAACGTTTATAAATGAGGCCCCTGGCCTTTTGACAGAGTTAATTCCACACGGAGTAAAAATTCTATTTTTTTTTAATTTTCTTATGGACCTGTCCTGACCTCTTTTTCTTAAAGAATACATTTCCAACCACTGAAATATCTACAGAATTTATCCCATGGGTAGGGATATACTCTTTGATAATTTAATAGGTTTGTTCAAAAATAGACAAGGTTGCCAGATTGTTCTTTGTTACCAAAAATCATTTTAAATTTTGATAATTTTTTACTCCACGTTGCTGAACAATGCAATTCAATTTAAACCACCGCCACTACCTACAGGGAACAGTTGTGTGTAAAACACTGTCTTTGCACATACATATCTCACTCTCTCAAGTAAAGCATGAAGGGTTATTGCCATGCTCGTCACAATAACTTATTCATTTCTTTCATAGAAGTTAATTGACTTTAAGATTACCAATAAGCACCACAAAACAGTAATTTGGTACAAGAAACCAGAGCCCTCAAATGAAGGAGTGGGTGGCCCTGAAAAGGGCCTTTGTTTCTCGGCTTAAGACCAACAGTTTACTTGGAGCTGGTGTACTTTGTGACGGCCTTGGTGCCCTCAGACACTGCGTGCTTGGCCAGCTCCCCGGGCAGCAGGAGGCGCACGGCGGTCTGGATCTCCCTGGAGGTGATGGTGGAGCGCTTGTTGTAGTGAGCCAGACGAGACGCCTCGGAGGCGATGCGCTCGAAGATGTCGTTGACGAACGAGTTCATGATGCTCATGGCCTTGGAGGAGATGCCGGTGTCGGGGTGGACCTGCTTCAGCACCTTGTAGACGTAGATGGCGTAGCTCTCCTTCCTGGTCTTTCTCTTCTTCTTGCCTCCTTTGCCGGCGGTCTTTGTCACGGCTTTCTTGGAGCCTTTCTTAGGCGCAGACTTGGCGGGTTCAGGCATTGTGATCACGCGGACAAAACAACTGAATGAAATCCATCGCGCGAGCTGTGTATATATACTTATTCCATGTAAATGTATCTGTGCGGCCTCTCGTCAGTGATTGGTCTAAATGTTAGGACGTCAGTGATGCAAAGAAAAAGGTTAGCAAAACATGGAAGAGAAGTGACACTGGATTGGATCACCCCACCGTCGCCGTTGTCCATGGATTGTGTAAAATACAAGTTAACATTCTTCAGTTAACGTTTACATTTTTCTCAGTGTGATCTGGAAGGGATATGTGAAAGACTTAATCTTCATAACTTTTACAATAATTTGATGCTTTTTTATTCATTTTGGATTATATACATCTATGTTTATTTTTCTTTCCATTAAAACATTTTTAATTGCATTTTATTTAAAGTTCATTGTCTCCTCCAGTCGGACATCACCTGCTGATCCTTTTAACTTTTATATTGACTTTTTTACTAGTACTTGTTGACTAACGATAAATATCCTTTTTAAATTGTTTTAACATTTATATTCCACAGCTTTAACACATTATGTATGATGATTTTGAGCAATTTTATTTGGATTGAATTGATTAAATATTTTCTCTCTACTACTTTGTGGAAAGGTTTGTTATTACAAAACTGTTCAGGATGGGTTAAATAAATGTGGGAGTAAATTTCCTTATTGCGGCAGCAGTACAGGAACAGAGAGCAGTATATAAAAGAAAAATACTATGGAGCAAGTATAAACACCTATATACACAATGTACAAACATACATTCCAAAATATTGCACAGGATGCCCATATGATCGGTTATTGCACAGGGTAAGATAAGACAGAGCCGATGATGTTGTTTGACGTGGTTCACTGGGAGCAGCTAAGGTTGTGAAGTCTGATGGCAGAAGGTAGAAACGACCTGCGGTGTCGCTCCTTCAGACACTTAGGATGTCTCAGTCTGACGCTGAAGGAGCTGCACAGTGAGGACACAGACTCATACATGGGGTGGGCGTCGTTCTCCATCAAGGATGATAGCTTAGCTACCATCCTCCTCTCTCCCACCTCCTGTATTGAGTCCAAAGGCAGCCCCAGAACGGAGCTGGCCTTCTTCACCAGCTTATGCAGTCGCTTCTTGTCTGCTGCCGAGATGCCGCTGCACCAGCAGACTGCTCCATAAAAGATGGCTGATGCCACCACAGAGTCGTAAAAGGTCTTTAGGAGTGATCCCTGCACTCCAAAAGACCTCAGTCTCCTCAACATATAAAGTCTGCTCTGTCCTTTTTTGTACGGTGTTGCATTATTTGTAGCTTGGGGTTGTGAGGGGCTGTAAACTAATGGGAAAGAGTGTAAATTACAGTGATGATGGGAAATGAGTGTAGGCTTACTCCCCCAACTCTTGGTTCCCTGCAGAAATTAGGCCCAAGAAAACGACAGTTTGTTATTTTTGTTTTTCTTTGGCAAAAAATGGCATAATCAATTAAAACTACTAGTAATGCTTTGACAATGGGTCAAAAGATGATTTGAATAGAACTTTAAATGTATTTCCTGTAAAGTAATCTGAAAACAGAAATTAGTTTTTGAGTATTATAAATGTCACTTAGCAGGTTTTATGTCAGTTCTCCATCATTGCACCAATCTTACCCCATACTGTCTATGACAGGCATGTCCAAATTCGCACTGCATCCAAATTTTCCCTGCCCCGCAGGCTCATCTCACTCATTAAAATCAATAATTTGCAGCCCCCACACTTTCAATGAACTGTCTGTATGATTGCTTGATTGTGATTGGTTTATAAGAACAGAGTGTACAATTGCTTGATTGAAAACGAGAGACATGTGAGGCAGTACCCCCTACCTGTCATCATCATCGCCATCATGAGCAACATGCAGTAGTAAAACAGGTTACTGTGTACGCCTAAGTGAAGAGGGAACGTCAGTGTCCTGGAAAACAGAGAAGCATCCTACTGTGGCGCTCTCTACCTGTGAGGCAGAGTACGTAGCTCTGGCTGCAACCATCCAGGAATGTTTGTATTTACAACTGCTGGAGGAAATGTTTGATTTTAAATCATAACCTAAATGGCCTGTTTTTAACAGACACTTTGAATTGTGGTTCATCTGGTTCACTGTCTGAAGTGACTCCGCCCTCTTTTTACTTTACAAACAAGAACAGAAAACATGGAAGGGGTGGGGGAACTGCTGCTATCCTGTCTGATTAATTGGTTGTAAAGACAAAGTGTTTCATGAATACACATCTTTTGTTTTCAAAAATCCCACTGTGTTGGGTTTGATAGTGTACAGACCCCTAAAGTGTAACTCATCTTTTAATTCTGACTTTGCAGAGCTACTTTCGATTATTCACATAGATTTTAGTAGAATTATTATTTTAACCTACCTGTGGACGATCCATCAGACTCTTAGTTTTTAAACATTTTAGCAACAATGGATTTTACTCAGCATGTCAGTGTTCCCACCCACAACAGGGGTCACAGTCTGGATCTTTGAATCACTCGTGGCCTGATGGCCACTGTGACCAAAGAAGTCATGTGAGTGAAGAAAGAAAAACAGATGATTTGATTTGTTTTTGCTGAAAAGCACAAATCTTGTTTTTATTTCCAGGCTTTTGTTTGTTTTCTTCTGCAGCATGTTCATATTTGTTTAATTTTGATAGAATATATCTTTATGGAGAGCAAAATATTATGTTATTTAAGGTTTAAATTATTTGTTCTGGATTATTATTCCTGTCTGTTTTTTATTAATATTTATGTTCAAAAAGTTCAGTTTTAAAAGTTTAGCTTTAGTGTGTTCAGTAAAAGTTTATCCTGTTCGGCCGACGACCTATAGCGTGTTTTGGATTTGAGTTTGACACTGCTGTAATACCGGTGTATGAAATTAATGCATGTTAATTTTTGTGCTAAATGGCCAAATAAAAATGGGAAACACATAACAATGTGCTCGATGTGTTTGTGCTTTAAAGCTGATATTACATTGCAGGTAAAGTAATAGTTTTTCTTCATTGAAACATTAAGAATCCCTCTGCATTGTGGCTTTTCTCCTGTTTTCAATGGTAAAGCCACATTTATCATGACATCAAAGCAAAACCTTTTTGTCTTCAATGAGAATAAAACTGATCCAATACATGATTTTGATTATTTCACTTTGCCAAGGTCTTCCAGTTCCTACAACTCACTTCAGATGATTACATTAACTTGTCTTTTATTAGTTTACAGACACAGCTTTAAAAATAAATGTTAAAGTCTTAACATTAAATAAATGTCAGATATAAAATGGTGAAAGTTTCTAAAAATCTCTTTTTATCTACAGGTTCAACATCTTAACATGACCTGGACCAACACGAAAATAACAGATGGAAGTTTGAATAAAGACATGAATGGAAACCATTTAAGGATATTTATAGACATCATAGACCAGAAACCAGTTCCAAAAGCATTCAGAATATTCAGGATGACATAGATTCAGAAAACGCTGCTCAGTTCATTTCACTCAACAGGCTGACAGTCAGCCGTCCTTAGGAGGAGCTGCTTTGTGAAAAGCAAAGTTTGAGATGAAAGAGACGCTTTGGAATATCTTTGACCGTTTTCAAAAGAAACCCGAGTGGAAATGTCTCATGTGAGTTTAAATGTTCTTAAACATGTCTGGACTGTTTAATGAGAAACTTTCAGACTCTTTTGCTCATCAGGTGTCATGCTTTTATTTTCTCTGGATTTTACTTTGATTTTCTTTTATTACAGTATTATCAAACTGAATTTTATTGACACTCTAAAGTCTAATAAAGCAAAACAAAAGACGAGGAAATAATCAAATTGTACAACTTTCGACCTTTTCAATGTTACGTTTTAAAAATCGTTTCATGAAGCTCTTATCAAGTAAGTGTATTCAAATATTTCTTAATGTTAGATCTGTTTTTTACAGCCAAACCTTCTAGAAAAGCAAAGGAAAAGGTGGAACAATAACTAGTTTTTCCAAAAGCCTGAAGTTTGTTTTTCCAGTGAAATGTTTGGAAGAAGCTTCAGATGAAAATTGAAGTGAACACCATGAGAGAAATGATGAAGATCTACAAGCTCAGATACGACTACTGAATACAGTTACTGTGCACATTTACTGTCATAAACCTTAGTTTTATAAGAAAATGGGACAGTTTGGCTTTTGGTTTCAATCATAACTTATAACACCATCACATAAGTCAAACAAAGCTTAGATTATGTTATCAGAAAGTTTTTACAGCTGTTTTACAGATAAAAACACATAAATACTTCTGTTTTCGTTGGAATTACAGTGAAATACAACAAAGACGTTTTTCCAGCAGAGTTGGGATTCACTTTCATTTGTTTGGGGTTTCAGTTCTTCATTGTCAGCCCTGGGGGGGTCCACCTGCTCCACAGAAGTGTCACTGAGGTCAATCACCCGACGGTCAGGGCACAGGGTTTGGGGGCGTGGCCACCCGACCAGGCTGTCTTGTGATGTCTCTGATCTTATGAGCTCAGGCTCAAACTGTTCATTCTGCGTGTTCCAGCTTCATGAGCTTGCTGCGACTGCAGACTGTGCCCCCCTCTTCCTGGGAGGGCTTGTCTCTGGGAGAAGGGCCATGGCGGCGGGTGGAGCTTGGAGGTGGAGCAGCGGGGGCTGGCGCTGACGGAGGACAAGGTCTGCTGGCTGCCGTTCAGGAAGGAGGAGTTGTTGGAGCCTTGTGGGCCGCGGTAGTTGCAGTAGGCCTGCCAGCCTGGGCGCCGCCGGCTCTTCCAGTGGCAGCGCAGGATCCGGATGAAGGCCTGCAGACCGGGTCGGGGGGGGGGTTGTCATTTAGTCACTTTATATAAAACTGCAGCAGCTTTAGCTATAACTATGGAAGCATTTCTGTAGGATTATTAAAAATAAAAACTGCTTTTTCTTTTTCAACACCGCTCATTCTGTCATTTAATTAAAATAATAAAGAAAATGGTATTTGACATTTCATTTTCATAAACTTCTCTGGTAAATGTGCAGCAAAAATAAATTAGAAATGACTATTTTGATCATTAAAATGGAATGCACTTTAATGATCAAATGACTGTGGTCCGAAGCTCCAGACGGCAGAAATGCTGCTCCACAGTCCTGAGAAACCGTGTAACAATCATGTGAATATGTGTTTCCAGTGGTGTCCAGCAGTGGCGCCACCCTCTGGCCACCCCACTAGCCACTATAAGCTGTGGTAGCATCAGTTGTGCGTTTCATCTCAAATGTACAGCCAGCAGGCGGCCAAGTCGCTCTGATCACCTAAACCGGCCCACACCCCCTCCCCTCCCTGCTGCCTTTAGGTGCGCGGACATCTAAGACGAGCCGCTGGACGCAGAACATGAATAAGACGTGGGGTTCACTTCCGCGTTCCAACCCTCAGAGCCTCCGGACCGGTTAGACAGAAGAACCAGTCTCAGTTCCTTAAGATGAACTTTCTTTATTACTTTTTCCTGAAATCCAAAACGGCGACTGACCGCGTGTGTATGCGCTCTCCCCCTTCTCTTCCTGCATCACGCGAACACCGGTTTCAGCACGGATGCACGCACACACACAATCACACATCCCAAAACACTACATTTCTTTTCATGCCTGTTAAATATTTTCAGTGGTGTCTTTTAACAATCTCTTTACTGTACTTTAGATCACCTGATCTGTATTGTGCGCAAATACTTGGTGCAAATACACCACATCATCAGTGGTGGTGGATGTGCCATTACTTTTTATTAATAAGCACTGGTTGTTGTGTTACCGCAAAATTTTGATGTGTTTTTGTCCTGTTTCCACATAGTTACCTATAGTCATTAGTTGATGCTTGTGTATGTCAATTTTCAGAGAATGAAGAGAAATTCAACATATATTCTTATTTTAAGAAGAAAAGTACAGCAGAAGGAGCGAAAGAGAATAGGTAGGGGAAGAGCTAGGGAGCAACATGGGAGTAGTGAGGAGGAGGAAGATGAGACAGAGCAGCATGATCCACATCCAGCATGAATGACAGAAGAGAATGAGGAAGACAAAGATGAGACGGCATCAGACGAGGGACAGTCAGCATCATTGGTCAGAGAAGGAAAGCAGAACTCAGCTAAAAGTCCTCCACCTGTTCCTGGACCAACAGGTGAAGTTAGAATTATGTTGCCCTAATAATAAAACTTTTTCATGTTTATTATTATTATTATTATTGAATAGAAATGTCTACAGATATAATTAATAGTTACCATGGAAGGGTATTATTATTATTATTATTTCAGAACAACTGATTTCGCTTTTTGTTCATTACAGAAATTTCCCAGTCAAGAGCCGAACACCCCAAGCAGACACACCTAAGCATGAAATATAAACAAAACAGTTAAAAATATATCAGTAGTAGCATCTACTAAATCAGTGTTTTTCAACCAGTGTGCCGTGGGAAATTGCCCTCATTCACTGATCTAAAAACATTTTCCATCTCCAGGAAATCAGCTCTTTGTTCATCCGAACAGGCCCTGATAAAACACTGAGTAGTTAGGAATATAAGAGATCATAAAATGCTTTTTTCTTTGTGTTTATTTGATTCTATTAAAGACACATCAAACAGTTTTTAAATCTTTTAACTTAACTTTTATTACATCTTTTAGAAAAAACAGCAGCAACTTCCCGCTATTTCCCAATTATCCCAAAAATGCACGTGAGATTGTGGAGGAGCTGTAGATCAACACAGACTATGAGTTTCTCCTTTTTTTAATGTTTGAATGCTGGTGTACCACGGGATTTTTGTCAGGGTTAAAGTGTGCCATGGCTCAAAAAAGGTTGAAAAACACTGATCTAGTGATATCTAGAATGTATAGTAGTATCTACTATAAGTTAATGTTCTACAAAATATCAGTAGGCATTTAACTTTCTGTTGGTTTTCTAAAGGTTGTTTTACTACGTTTAGTAGAATGAATTTTAAAAATATAGCTCGTGGTTTTTGTGTGCCAACCCAAGATTTAATGTGGCCCCCTACCGGCTCCCGTGAAACATTTCTGGAGGCGCCACTGGTGTCCAGACAAAATAAAGGCTGATGTAATTCCCACATATTTACATCCAAGATGCGGAATTGCCCGCACAGAGTTTAAGTCCCTCCACGGCTAATGTTGTTAGCACATATTAGTCTAATGTTAACCCTTCTTCTGGGTCCTTGCATTCAAGAATAAAGCACTGACCGCACGGATTTAAAAACTTCTGAGCAAACAGGCACTTAATAACAATCATAAAAATAATAAAAGCACATTTAGATCAGCTTCCCACTGATTTTGCTATTTGCTGTATAGGTGTTGTTTTTTTTTATCATAGATTGTCTTTTTTTTTTGATTCTCAGTGTTTTAGGCTTTTATAAGCTAGAACTTTAAAAGTTTTACGTCACTCCTGGTATTAATGGTATTCCCTTTCCGGCTGGCCGGCAAGTGCAAAGAACAGAAGATAGAGAAAAAAATTAACGAAAGCGAGCAGCTGCTAATGGAGGAGGAATACCCTTAATATGGGAAGTGACACAAAACTTTACCTTTTTAAACATTTTTGTAAGTTTAATCGTAGTAATATACTTTGAAAAAAAATACTTTTGGACTGTTTTATGTAGGGTATTTTCACGACTATGAGACGCACTTAAAAGTCTTATATGACTTTGGTAAAGAGGACATGTGAAAGGACAGCAAGAGGATGGTAAGGAGGGAAGTGAGGGCGTGAAAGAGGACACACGTGAATAGTACTAAAGTGCAGGTACCCGGTAATTAATGTAATTTAAACTGCAAGCTATCGCACTTTTACTAAGACTGGAAGGCAGCGCCGGGCGAGTTACGCCACATTTTGTGAATGGATTGTAGATGCTAACAAGTGTTGTGGGATGAGTGTGTGTGTGTGTCTGTGTGTGTGTGGGGGGGGGGGGGGGAGGCATACATCTGTGATCAGTTGTCGTTTTGGAGTTGAGAAAGGTAATAAAGAAAGTTCCTCTAAAAGAACTGAGACTGGTTCTTTGGCTTAACCCGCTCTGGAGGCTCTGAGGGTCCGAACATGGGGGGTGAACCGTAGAGGAAGATCAGCCTTTGGACCTGGAGAGAAGATCTCCCCGCGTCTTCTGACCACGGTCAGAGGACAAAGCAGGAAAGGTTCAACACCTGTCTGCTTTCGCAAAAGCCAGCATCATTCATGAGGAGCCGCACGGCAACGAGACGGACTCTGACGATGATGAAAGGCAACCTGGCGTGTTTGATAGAAATTTAGTGCGGCTGTTCATTTCAGATACAGAAGATGAGGACTTCGATGGATATTTGGATGCTGTTTTATGACTGAAAAAAGAAAAAAGAAATCACAACCAACTCAGTTTTGCTTCCTCTGCCTTTTTTAAAACACACACTAGCATGCGTGTTTTACCGGTATGTGTCAACGTCCCCGCGCCCTAAAACCTGGTGCACCATTTTTATGTGTTAAATACAGGAAAAGCACCCATAACTAACACTGCGCCCTATAACCCAGTGCGCCCTATGGTCATGAAAATACGCTTATTTTTAATGTCCACATAAAGAAAACAGTAATTAACAACTTTAAAAAATCATACACAATTAGTTTTATATTACGTCCCTTTCTGTTAGAAGCCGTGTCTCCATTTTTGTTGTTGTGTTTCTGGATTTTGTCATTTGCAACCGGATTTGCTGTTGTGTTTCAAGACTGCAATTTGTTCGGTGAATTGCTTTTGTGTTTTTTATTTGTACTGGGATTTGTTGTCGTAAATGTAAACATGTCTTGCACCACCGTACTCATGTCCATGTGTCTGTGTTGTTGATAAGTGCCGTTGTGTTGATGGGATCTTGTATTTAAGGATATGCTGATTGGTGGATTTCCTGCATCATTACCCCGTAAAGATATCCATGGAATGATATTCATGCTTTGCTGATGGGACTCTCTGCTCCTAGAAGCAGAGATCAAACTAAATCAAGTGTAGATGGTGAAGTTAGCAGCTGACTTCGGGCCGTGGCCTGGGGGGTTTGGAGAGCCCTGCTTTGAACGTGAAAGCGTGCTAACCTGTTTGAACTCGCGGCTGTAGCACGGGTAGATGATGGGGTTCAGGCAGCTGTTGAAATAACCCAACCAGAAAATGACTTTGAAGAGGGTTTCAGGCGGCCGGAGGCTGCTGCTGATTGAGCCTGAACACAAACAAGGAAACAAACCGCAACACACAGTGAAAGATTAGAACGTGAACACGAGCCTGCTTCCACTGAACCACAGTCAAACACACTGGGGGAATGCTGGAATAAAAGCAGAAATTAGGAAGCTCTGACACAGGCAGTCTGCTGCTGGTTTGAAGATCACCTGAACGTCTTCTTTCTACAGAAAAGATATTTCAACTTCATTCAAGGTCGATTACAGCAAAAATATATTAGTATAACCTTTTCCTCATTGTTGTAATCTGTAATTAAACTTCAGTTACAACAATCTGGACATTTGGAATGAGCTGGATTAAACTAAATTATAACTATCTTAAAAAATGTTAGCTTTTCTAGGTTATGTGTTTCTTTAACCCTTGTGCTATCTTAGATGACCCCCCCCCCCCCCTTCATTGACATGTTCTCCCTACCATGACAAAGGTGGATAAAGGTGGAGAGGATTTCATGTAATCCATGGACACCAGTGAAGATCACAAATCATTGAAGAAAAATGGTTCAGAGCACTGTCTAGTGGGTCTAGATGACCCAACTCCCAACGCTAAAGTCCCTAGGATAGCACAAGGGTTAAGGGTAATTTGATGAGTCAAACCCAAAGGGAGCAACTGGAAGACAAAGATGTTTTAACGGAATAAAAATATATGTCAGTGAATATGTGCTTATTGTTTTAAGAAGGCTCTGAAAAGGATGAAGAGCGGAAAGGCCGTTGGTCCTGATGACGTACCTGTGGAGGTATGGAAGTGCTTAGGAGAGACAGCAGTGGAATTTCTAACGAGTTTGTTCAATAGGATTTTAGAGAGTGAGAAGATGCCTGAGAAATGGAGGAGAAGCGTTCTGGTTCCGATCTTTAAGAACAAGGGTGACACGCAGAACTGCAGCAACTATAGAGGAATAAAGTTGATGAGCCACACAATGAAGCTGTGGGAAAGAGTAGTGGAAGCCAGGCTTAGGAAGAAGGTGGAGATTTGTGAACAGCAGTATGGTTTCATGCCCCGTAAGAGCACCACTGATGCCATTTTTGCTTTGAGAATGTTGTTGGAAAAGTACAGAGATGGTCAGAAGGAGCTGCATTGTGTGTTCGTAGATTTAGAGAAGGCGTATGACAGGGTGCCGAGGGTGGAGCTGTGGTACTGTATGAGGTCGTCTGGAGTGGCAGAGAAGTATGTCAGAGTAGTTCAGGACATGTATGAGAGAAGTATGACGGTGGTGAGATGTGCTGTAGGTCAGACAGAGGAGTTCAAGGTGGAGGTGGGACTACACCAAGGAGCAGCTTTGAGTCCCTTTTTGTTTGCTATGCTGATGGACAGGCTGACAGACGAGGTAAGACAGGAATCTCCCTGGACAATGATGTTTGCGGATGACATTGTAATTTGCAGTGAGAGTAGAGAGCAGGTGGAGGAACAGCTAGAGAGGTGGAGGTTTGCTCTAGAAAGAAGAGGCATGAAGGTCAGTCGTAGTAAGACAGAATACATGTGTCTGAACGAGAGGGATCAAGGTAGAAGCGTTAGGTTACAGGGGGCTGAGGTGAAGAAGGTGCAGGAGTTTAAGTACTTGGGGTCAACAGTTCAGTGTGATGGGGAGTGTGGAAAAGAGGTGAAGAGGCGAGTGCAGGCAGGTTGGAGCGGGTGGAGGAAAGTGTCAGGAGTGTTGTGTGACAGAAGAGTGTCAGCAAGACTCAAAGGAAAGGTGTACAAGACAGTGGTGAGACCAGCTCTGCTCTATGGGTTAGAGACGGTAGCAGTGAGACAGAGACAAGAGGCTGATATGGAGGTAGCGGAGATGAAGATGTGGAGGTTCTCCTTAGGAGTGACCAGGTTAGACAGGATAAGGAACGAATACATCAGAGGGACGGCTCATGTTGCCTGTGTTAGCGACAAAGTCAGAGAAGCCAGACTGAGATGGTTTGGACATGTTCAGAGGAGGGATAGTGGATATATTGGTAGAAGGATGTTGGAGATGGAGCTGCCTGGCAGGAGGGCAAGAGGACGGCCAAAGAGGAGATATATGGATGTCTTAACAGAGGACATGAAGTTGGCTAATGTTAGGGTAGAAGATGTCCATGATAGAGTGAGGTGGAAAACGATGATTCGCTGTGGCGACCCCTGATGGGAAAAGCCGAAAGAGAAAGAAGAGTTTTAAGAAGAGGAACGTTTGAGTCAGTCTGGTTTAACTTCTTTTTCCTGTCATTGGATCTTTCAAAAGTCATACATATTTGACCAAATGCAGTTCATCCAAGCACCAACAGAGGTCAGCAGTTATCAGTAAATGAGAAGCAGTGATCATCATTTTCATCCTCCCCATCATTTTAATATACTTTTATCCTAGAGACTTTTTCTGTAGTTTAAATTTTTCTTCCTGTTATTCGTCTCTTCTTCCTCTTCAGGTTTAGCTCATCTTCAGTTTTATATTCCAGACATGCAGACTTTGGATCTGCTGATCTTGCTCCTTTTTCTCACCAGAACTCAAGAAATTCTGAATGAAAGCAGAGGAAACACTCTGATTCCTGCTGAGAGGCTCAGACCTGAACCTTTGTGTTTCTCCTCTGTGGGCGGGGATCAGGTTCAAGTGTAGGTCAGTGTGGTGCTGCAGATGTCAACTTGAGTTCTGGTGGTGAGCTCAGCAGTAAAAGCAGCTGCAGTGAGGACGCAGTGCAGGCATGACTCAGCAGGAAAGAAACAAACAGCAGAAGCTCAGGCACATCCTCAGCTCCCCTGAAGGGGGCATTCTCACAGGAAGGACACTTGGAGGTTCACTAGAATCTGAGCAGCAGATGTTCAGGCAAAGACACTGAAATTTGGCTCACAGAGGTCAAAGATCGTTTGATTTCCAGATGTGAGGTCAGGAGGAGTTTGCGACTGCTCCTCCTCACACTCAATCCTATTATCCTGGGAGTGTAGGCGGAGTTCAGGCTGCGATCTGAAACACCTCGCAGCTGATCCAGAGTTCCCAAACCCCCACATGAACCTGTAACTGTGGAACCACTGCAGCACCAGAGCCCAGAAGAACACAAAACCGCTTTAAAAAAAAAAATCAACAAGGTGGTTTGATGGACTTTCATGATCATTTCAATGCACTTCTGTGTGTTTAGGTCTTAATCACTGCGTCGGAATACTAAAGCTGAGTAATGAGTCTGAGCAGAGGATTCTCCTTCCTGTTGAAACAGGAATGTTTACAGTTTGTGACTCAAAGAAAACTGGGATCTACAGTCATGAAGAAATTATGATCAACAGGAAGAGAAGCTTTTCTCTAAAGAAAACAAATAACTTTGATAAATATTAGCAGACTTATCATAAAGTCATGAAGTCATTTAGACTCCAGTTTCACTTTTTCATAAACGTGATCCAACAGTTTATTTAAGTACTCAGCCGTAAACACACAAATCTGTTCTAATGAAGGACATTTGTGAGGCTAAAGGCCTGTTCACACCGGGACGAATTTCACGTGCGATATTCGCCGACGTTTAACGCCTCGTGACTAAACAAAGGGCACCAATGAGAGTGTGCACACCGACGCGAAAAACGCCACGCGTAAAAGCATCATTTTTTTTAAAAACGCCTCGGGTTCGTTTTTTTTTTCGACACGTCGCATCAAAAACTATACGACCAATGAGAATGGCGCTTTTGCACACGTGTCTGGAGCTTCTGAAGTTACAGTAAAACACAACTTGGGGGCGCTCAAACACAAAACTGTCTTGCTGAACACACATACGTCACGGTGAAGAAGATATACGCCAAGTAGCGTCTACACTGCCGCGAAGAAATAAGACGAAGAAGATGCACTCACTGACGGACATTGTAAAATATCCCCGAAAACGCTCATGATACATTTTCAGCTCTTGTACCAGTGGATAAAACTCCCCATGTTCTTCTCTTCTCGTAACTATGCAATGTATCCAAAATCGGCGTCTTTTCCGGCGTCTTTCATCATTCAACAGAACAATAATATCTTCATCGCTGGAACTGGAGCTAGAGCTACTGGTGCTGGAAATATTCATGTTTTCTTTGTTTGATTCTGACAAGCGCGTAAATACTTGGCTCTCTTTTTGTGAATGAAAAGGGACTTTAAGAAGCGTAAAGTTGCGCAGCGCCACCTTGTGTACAGGAGTATTTCTGTTTTACATTAAGCGCCATCTAACGTCAGGGAATGAAATTGCAAAATTGCATGTTTGCTCGGCTCATCGTCAGCGAAAATCGCCTGGGTGTGAACACAAAAAACGTGGCGAAAAACGCTGGCGAATAACACTGGCGAATATTCGTCCCGGTGTGTACAGGCCTTAATTCATGATAAAAAATGTCATTATGAATGTGGAAACATTTGCAAAAACAGAAATACCATGCATAATTATAAATGACAGATGCAGCCCATAACTTTGCTTCTATGATAGAAAATTAAATTAAAGGGCTTTTACTATGCAAAATAAACTTCTGAACATTTATGTGTATAATGATGGTCATTCATCATTATAAACACCTCCAAAGTGATATTTTGATCCATTCATGCATCTCTGAGTGTTCCCCTAAAATCCTGCTCTCTGAGCACCAGATCCTCCCAATCCACAAAAACGAGAGGATTCTCACATTGTGACATAGACCAGTGAGAACCGCCCCTTCCAGGAAGAGTCTGAGCTGCCAGCTCCGCCCCCCGATTAAAGCACACCCACTTTCTCTGTGGAGCTAGAAAAACTAAACACTTTCCTTTTATATGCATAATATACACATCTATCTTTGTAAAAGTTTGGATGTTGTTTTTTGTCGGCAAAACGCAGACTCACTGCCAAGGCCGACTCTAGGATGACGTCATGAAATGGGCGACACCCACAATGAGTGAAAGGCGGAGCCTCAGAGAATGAGTCGTCTTACTTCTGGGTAAAAAATGAGCTGCAAAAATAACATTTCCTTAAGGAAAAATTATTTTTAGTGTGCCAAAGGTTACCGTATATATATTTTCATCTATATGGATATAGTTTACACTGAGAGGCTTAAGAAAAAGAAGGATATAGGCCCTTTAATGATTTTAATACATTTACAGCTTTTATCCTCACTGCTGCTATTAAAGCTGATTTAGAACTTAAACAAGCAGATTCCAGTTTAGTAGAAAATGCTTCACTTTTATTTCCACTAAAGAGAACTCTTATTCATAGATAACAACAGTGGCTGAGGTTGTTGAGCAGGTCGGCGGCTCGATCCCCGCTCCCCCCAGTCAACCCTTGTGGTGTCCTTGGGTAAGACACTTCACCCTCTCTGCCTCCAGTGTTGCTCCACTGGTGTGTGAATGTGTGTGTATGTCCCGGTGATGGTCAGAAGGACAGCAGGCGCAAACTGGCAGCCACGCCTCTGTCAGTCTGCCCCAGGGCAGCTGTGGTATAATTATAAATGTTATAAATGAATAATGGACACATTACATATACAACACATTGTAAACACTTTGAGTTTCTGGAAAAGCACAGATATATCTAATCCATTATTACTATTATTATTATTATTATTATATTGTTATAAATGCATCTAACCTGGATTTTATCATTAGATCAGTGGTCTCCGACTTCTTTTAGGCCACAGACTGGTTTTATGTCAGACAATCTTTTCATGGACTGGCCTAGTTAGAGGCTGAAGTGGGTATCCGTTCTTTTTTGTTGTGTTTTTTTTTGCTTCCAGTTTCCCTCAAATTTTAGAGAAAAGTTTATTTTCATTATCTGTAAAATATCTGCAGCTGCTTTAAACTTTATTTGTTCAATAGATCTGGCATTGGAACCATTAAAATGTGATCTAGATTTTCTCTTAATCGACAAGGTGGATCTAAAAAAATCAAAAACCACCTTTAGCCTTGTCTGACTTTTAACGTTCAACAGATTAATGCAAAATAAAATAGTCACTAAAAACTGTAACTTTTATAATATAATAAAAAAACTAATGATAAACATGAATATTAGCAGCATCCTCTTAACAGACAGTTGCTGAATATTCTACATTATCATCATGGTGTATGAGGTGGGAGGCTGTCCTGTCCCTCTGCTCTCTGGATCTTTTCTGCAAAAAGAAACTTTCGAAATCTGTTTGGTTTTAGTGAACTTTGCTAGCTTGGAGGTTTCAATTTAGTCATCAGCGGTTTAACCCTTGTGCTATCCTAGGTATTTTAACATTGGGAGTGGGGTCATCTAGACCCACTAGACAGTGCTCTGAACCTTTTTTCTTCAATGATTTGTGATCTTCACTGGTCTCCATGGATTACATGAAATCCTCTCCACCTTTATCCAACTTTGACATGGTAGGGAGAACACGTCAATGGAGGGGGGGGGGGGGTCATCTAAGATAGCACAGGGGTTAAGAAAGTAGTGGATGGATTTTTGACAGGAGGCCGAGCGACTTGACATGCGTCAAAAATATCTGATGTGGTGATCAATCCAGTAGTTTTTCAAACTAAAAGTTCCATCAGAATCTGATGATAGATAAAATAAAAAAAATGTATGTTGTGTGTGTGTGGTTTTTTTTTTTCTGTCGCCAAGTACCAACTGTCCTAACTGTTTGTTTTAGTAAAACATGAGCAGAATAAAATGTTCCCTGTAAATGGTAGCTCTGATTTATTTTGGTTGACTCTGTTTTTCTACATGGACCGTTTCTCCTGTTCCTGATTCAAGAACAAACATCGTTTGGTTCAGTTATTAAATAAACACAAATGCTTCTTAAATGTTAACATGCTGTTCCTCAGACACTAACTGTTCCATTTGTGGTCTGGAGCAAACTGCACTAAGTGCTAAAATATCAAACAGAGCCTTAAGAACTGGGATTGTGACAATCAAATGAAGTCCAGAGGATCTTGATGGTGGAGTAACAGCCTATAAAGGTGACCAACAGATTACACAGACAGGCTCTTGGTGTAATCTCTGAACCGAGAATGCAGAGGGGAAGACTCCTGAAGCAGCCAGGCTGAGACACATCTTCTTTCTTAATAACAAAAGACTGTGACTGTAACATCCCGGAGGAGACAGAGCAGGACTTGGTTTTCATAAGGTTTACAGATAAAAGAAGGTGAAACATTTCATTTGATGTCATCTGACAGCATTAAGACATCATTTTAGATTTGACCACTAAAGCATTCAAAAACAGAATCCTGTGTGAAGTAAGGCACTACAGGCCCTAATTTGACAAGATTTATTTGTTTTTCACTCATTTATTTAACAAGTTACTGACTCAACAACAGCTATAACTCCAATGTCTCTGAAAAAAGCGATCCAGCCATTTTCTTAATCCGCTAAATCCCTTTCTGGGCCACTGTGCCGCTGGAGCCTAGGGATCTTCAATATATCAGTGCCAGTATCGGTATTGGCCTATATTTGCATAATTTGAGTTTATCTGTATCCGTCTGAAATTGAAAAAATCTACTAATAATCTTCTGATTGTTTTCAGAAAACACTTTATTTTTTAAATGTATACTTGTTCCTATTAGTTTGGGAAGATTGTGTTTACAGTTATAGTCAGGAATTGACTTTTTTCACTTAAATGTTATTTTTGCTAGGGATACATGTTTTTCCTGATCGTTTTCAGTTATGTCCAATAATCAATAAATGGTCTGAAGACTTTCAGATATATTTATATGAAAGTTTTAAAGTGATACTTGTTCCTATGAGATCCTTTGCTGTATGTTAAGAAGGTCGAGTACAATGTGATTGTTCAGTAAAAAAAAGTGGTGCATTTCTAATAAAGAAACAAAAAAGAAATCTAAACTTTGTGTTAATGTAAACACTTAAATATCAGTATCGGCAAATAACGGCTTTCGGCAACAGTTGCAGGGGTAATATTGGCCGGAAAAAATCACATCGGCCCCTCCCAACTGGAGCCTGGGTGACGGCAGGGTACACCCTGAACAGGTCACCAGTCTTTTGCAGGACCCTGAAAGAAGCCTTTCTGTTTAATGACTAACATTAGCATTAGTTCTCTCCTTCAGGTTTACATGGCAGAGATTCTTCCTTTTTTCAGGTTACAGCATTTTGATGACTCCAGGTGGGGGCTTCTCCACTAGGTAAGATGCAAACAAGACTGAGGTCCAGCTCTGAAGAGTTGGAGCTGTGGTGCAACAGCAGGAGCAGGATGCAAAAAAATAAATAAATAAATAAATAAAACAAGTTTCTCTTTGTTGTTATTCAGTTCATTTAAAGAAGATTAAACAGAAAAACAGTTTTCCTCCAGGTCACATAACTGAAACTGAAATTGTTTTTTTTCTTTAAATTTGTTGGTTTTCCCCACAGATTGAAGATCCTCGTGGTCACATGACCATGCAGTTTGTGCTTGGATGAGATGAAGAGTGAACACTGACTCATCTTAAGTAGAAGACACCTGCCCGACACCTTCCTGGTAGAGGCCTACCGGTGGACAGCCACATGGCAGATTAAATCCCCACCCAATGTTAGTTCAATCATTCATTCATCTTCTAATCCTTTTTTTCCCTTTCCCGGAGCCTATCCCGGCCACTTTCTGGAAAATGTTAGTTGTAGACAGAAAAAGAAAATAATGAAAAGCTGAAAGAAGAACTCTTAACCCTTTCATACCAGAGCTTTAGCTCCAGTGTTGACATTCTTAAAGAACTGTAACGCTACATTTACACCGTGCGCGGAAACTTGCGTTAAAATGACTGCTTCCAATGAAAAGTCCATCTAAAAACCTGAAACAAGGATCACCAGATTTGGACTGCTCCGACATTTGACACCAAGTCTCTACCAAATGTGATTACATGTACTAGTATCGGGTAGCGACAGTCCAGCATGAACACTGTATGCTAAATGCGTGTACAAGAATGCCAATTTTGTGCGTTTTTGAAGGCGCATCACATGCAATGTTACTATTCAGCTGTTTACATAATTGACAAATCCAACGGATTCTAAGGCGGAGAAAGCAGCCTTGCACCATTTTGGAACACTTTATGTTAGTATGTCAATTTCCCCTTCATTACAGGTTCTACTCTGTTCGGTTCTATTCTACTCTACTACATTGGTGGAATGACCCTAATGAATGAGTCCTCAGATGAAGACTGCAACACAGCTTTCTGATTGAGTTTTCTAATTAATTATTGATGTTTATGAGGACAAAGCTCAGCAGTATATGTGAGCATGATCAAACAAAAAGGAAGAAGGTTGAGAATGGAAGAATGTGCCCAATTTTCACAATAAAAGGTTAGTAGGCCCTTTCCTTTGGAATCGTCTCTGCTGTCGTCTCACATCCAGCAAGACTCACAGAAAGAGCAAGAGTTCCTGGACAACAATTGTGATATGTTATCTGTCTTTAAGGAAGCTTGAGATTCAATGATCAAAGTACTAATTGGCACAGGTGCATTTAAACTGGTGTACGGTTCAGGTGTGAGAAGTGAGCAGAACATACCGATGGGCAGAACTAGGAAGAATGGTAGCCAGCAGAGGATGAACATGCCCACCACAACGCCCAGCGTCTTGGCTGCCTTCTTCTCACGTGAGAACTTGAGCAGCTTGACAGTAAGAGCGCTGCGGCCAGATGAAGCTCCGCCCCCTCCCTGCGTGCACAGCTCCTGGATCTGCTGGTTCCTGCAGTGGATCCTCAGCGTGAGCTCATTGGAGTTCTCGGCACGGTCTTTCATCATGCCAGCCTCCAGGTTCCTGGTGGTGCGCTTTGCCACCACGTAGACGCGGCAGTACATGGCCAGGATGACGCCCAGAGGGATGTAGAAGGAGCCCAGGGAGGAGAAGAGGGCGTAGAAGGGCTCCGCTGTGATGAGGCACACGGTGTCGTCCTGCAGAGGCATCAACCGCTCATTACCATATTTGTCCACTCTCATGACGCTCTGCTGCACACAAACTCAAACCAAGTCTGCTTCAAAGACACCAACTGAACCTTGAAAAAAACCGATCAACTGAGCTGCCTGACTGAAGTGGTACACCAACCGACTGGACAAAAAACACATTTTCTGATGTCGGTGTGTGAAACATTTATAACCAAAACCACAAGTTAAAGATTTTCCAAGTTTAATTTTCTTCTTTATCTTGACAAAAGACACGGTCAAATCAAATAACTATTAAGTATAAAGAAAGAGGAAGCTTTAGGTTTAAACCCTTTTTGTTTACAGCCTTGCTGCCCTCATTATGTTTGTTTCAATATTCCTTAATGTAAACACACATGCTGCTATTAGGAAAAAAAAAAAAAAACTTTAAAGACATTTCTTTAAAGTCCCACTCCGATCATCTTTTGATCTATAGTGAAAATGTTCCCAGTAGTCTTATAATGCAGTAGTCCTCAACCAAGGTGGAGGACTACTGCATACTTTGACAAACAGGAAGCACTCCTTCCTGATGCTGCCTACATGCAGACCCTGACCCCAGAGCAGAAGGAGAAGGGTTCCTGGGCAGCAGTCTCTGATAAGGAGAAGATTGCATTGTACTACCTCAGCTTTAAACAAGGTTTTGCTGAAATGAACCAAAGATATAAACATACCTATATTTATTTTCCATTAGTTGTTTTCTATGCTTTTTGGAAGACCACCTCCTCCTTTGGTCCTTGTGTACAATCAAAACTAGTTTAACCAATAAAATATATATATATATATATATATATATATATATATATATATATATATATATATATCTATATCTATATCTATATCTATATCTATATCTATATCTATATATATATATATATATATATATATATATATATATATATATATATATATATATATAATTATGCTGTTTTAACCCGAAATCAAAAACCTGTGTCGTTTTCTAGGACCTGGTTCATGGTTCATTAAAAATTCACCTCTGACTTGTGGGCAGGACTGTTGGTGCGGAGTAAGCATGCCTTGACATCCCATGATGCCTTTGTTTACACTCTATACTGCCAGCCCCTCACACCCCCCTCCTCTTGCAGACGAGTAGATCCATGAACGTCTTTATTTTCTGAGCTAGAATCTGGCTCTAAACCTTACAGCTGGATAGCTCTGATATTGTTCACCATTTTTGTTGGACCATATGTAAAGTTGTGGTTGTGAGGGGCTGTAAGAAGTGGGAGAGAGGGTAAACAAAGATTCCATGAGATACCAGCAGAGGGATGTGTTTGTTTTGAGGGATTTTTTAATGTGATTTGAACTTCAGGGCCACCGTAGTTAACCCTTTAGCACCAATAATGTCACAGCGACACCTCAATAACACAGGCTTTTGGACATACCGCAAATCTTCAACTGTTCACACAATTACTGTGAATCACCAGAGTCTGACGTGGTGAAAAACAGCTTTTTATTCCGGCTTTGCATTGATATGCAACACATTTATTCAACTTCACAAACCTTATGGGTGTATGTGTATGGGGGGGAGGCTGACTTTAAGCCAAGAACTACAAATATTAACCCCTTTTTCTATTAAATTTATTATATTTGACTCAATTTATGAAACCAAAAATTTTCAGTTGATCATAAGAAACATTTTATTAGATGAGTATCATTAAACACAGTAATGTATCTGGAAACCACAACATGTATACAGTGGGGCGAAACAGTATTTAGTCAACCACCATTTGTGCAAGTTCTCCCACTTAAAAAGATGAGAGAGGCCTGTAATTTCGATCATAGGTATACCTCTACTATGAGACAAAACATTTTATGGAATAAACTGCCAGTTCATGTAAGAGAGGCCGACTTAGTTTCCACATTCAAAGTTAGGCTTAAAACATTCCACTTTGGACAGGCTTATTGTAAGACTAGCTAGTATTCAGAGAGTATTTAATTTATTGCCCCCCTACCTAACCTACTTTAATGAAGTTTGGGGGAATAATTACTATTTTCATTGCATCCATTATACATATTTCTCCACGGATCTAAGCAGAAGGAAGATGGTTTCATTAACCGGGCCAAGGCGGCCCATTCCTCCTGCTTAGATAAATACAATGTTGTATTAATATTGATATGCTAAAAATGTAGCTTTTCTATTATTGTTATTATTATCAGCATCTGCTATATGTGCCATAGTGCATGCAACTTACTATTAACACGTTTTTCCCACTCCCCTCCAGGGGAGCGTGAGTGATTTCAGATCCCAATTGCCTCATCTGTGCTCCTGCTCCTACACTTGGCTGTGGATCTCGCCTGTACCCAGTCCCATCTGGATGAAGCCCATCTGCTATACAAACGTGTAGTTGTAGCGTTAGATAAGATAATTCTTCTTTGAAAGTCCTGAGAGAGGATTCCTCTATGCTCCTCCCTCACTCCAACAACCCTAATTTCCTCCTCCGTGGTCTTCCTCTAGACCTCAGCCCAAATCTCTGTTCATCACTGTTCCTCTTCTCAACTTGTCCAAACCATCTCCATCTCCGTCCCTGAAATTGATCTCCAGAACATTTACCATGATCTGTTCCTCTGATGGATTCATTCCTGATCCATCCTGGATCATCCAGCTCTGCCCCCATCTTCATCCGAGTCTATAAACCAACATGGCTGCTCTCATCACATTCTTCTACATCTTTCCTTTCATTCTTGATGACACTCTTTAGTCACACATGAAACCTTCCTCCACCAGTTCAAACCTACTTACAGATGCCTCTTTACCCCATTCTAACACTCTCTGTAGTCCTAGACTGTTGACCCTTGGAACATGTAGTCCTCCATCATCTTTAACTCTGCTCCCTGTAACCTCACCATTTCGCCTGAGTTTCTCTCATTTCCACACAGATACTCTGTCTTATTGAAGCTGAGTTCCATTCCTCTATCAAACCTCCAACTCCCTAGATGTCCTTCCAGCTGTTCCCTGCTCTCACTACAGATCGCAATGTCATCTGCAAACATCACGATCCACAGAGGTTCCTGTCTTACCCCATCTGTCAGTCTGTCCATCACCACAGCAAACAGGAAGGAACTCAAAGTTGATCATTGGTTCAGTTCCACCTCCACCTTAAACTCCTTTGCTTTGTCCACAGAACATCTCACCACTGTCTTCCAGCTTTCATACTGCCAGTTCCTCCCTAAAAGCCACACAGGACTCTTTCTTTCTCCAACTTTACCACTATTACATTTCCCTGGAATATGGAAACAAAAGAACTGGAGTGATAAATGGTTTTCTGATTTTATCTACATCATCCAGATATGTAAGAGCCATAATTAGTATGAATCCTTTTTTTGAGTTAAACAAAAACAAAACATGAATTTCTAAAATGTGGCAGCATGTTTGCCTCAAATGACAATGTCTTCTAGCGGAAGAGTGCTGTCTTTACAGCAGAGTCTGAGGAGGAAGATGTATTTCTACTTATTAAGACAGAGAGAGAAAGTTGGCTTTAGTGTTGGGTGATTCATGGAAGGAGCTGGTGGATCTACTTCTGCAGAGAAAGCGTGGAAGGGAGGAAGAGGATTAAAGAGCCTGACTAAAAGTCAGATGCCCATGCATCGACCTGGTTCATGGGATGACCAGTAAAGATGTTCAAAATGTTGCTGAACCGTTCTCGTTGCTCTTATACATTTTCTCTGCAGGATTGAAACAGGATTGAAAGGGTTAGTTGGGAATGAAAGGCCTCATTGATGCAGACTCTTTTTGCCCGAATTAGTCTAAATGAGATCAAAAAGTGAGCTGGGGGAGAGCCGCTGTGGCCTCCTGTGCTGACGTGAGTGTTGGATAACAGCAGACTGGCAAAATAAGATACATAGCTTCTCAATAAACCTTTCCAAACACAAACTCGTCTGTAATTTTGACTTGGTCAAGTTTAACAAGAAGGCAGGAGCTGCTGATGGACTGAGCGGCACCGTGTGTTCTCAGAGATCCAGGAAAGGTTCAGGCTTAACTTTAAGGGAGAGTCTAGCTCCATCTTCCTCATTATGGCTAAGGAATCTGCTCTGAATTTTAAAGACAAGTGCTGCTGATGGAGTGTGTGCACTTCTGTAAATTTGGCCTTCTTATTGTGTAATCGCACTCATTCTTGTGTGGAAAACTTTGCTTCAGGAAAAGTTTCACACTCAGAGATCTGAGTCAGAAATGAGAAACTATAAATGACATTTTGGCACTTTCAAATAAACTTTTAACAAACTGAACTGAATTTTTCTGGCTTTAAATAAATTCGATTCTATCAATCTCAGAGAATTGGATTTCTTTGTTTGATTTTTTTTTATAGTTGTGTGAGCTTTATAATGTGACATTAATCAAACAATTACTTTTGCTTTGCACATAAAACATGCAGAACTTAGAATGTGGTCCCTCTCTAGAGACCTTCAAACTAAAACTTCTGACCGCCAATAAACTGATTTGGACTCATTACCCTTCTGTCTCTCCTCCTGTGTGCCCTGACCTGAAGAATAGCTGTTTTGAAGGTAGAAAACCTTAAAACGTAAATATTTAACAATCAATAATGAAACCCAACCGATTGATAAAATATCCTGATAGAGGAAACATGTTTAAATGACTTTTTCTGTCAGTAAACACACATGGTTCAGAGGAGTCGTGTAATCTTTCAAAAACCTTCTGTGATCCAGATGTTGTCTTAGTTGCTCTAAAATGATTTGCTCTTTTGACTTTACACTTCCTGTACTCTTACAAATTAAAATGACGTATCCATAACTAGATATAAACCTGTCTGTTGTTAGAGGAGCTTTTACTGTGAAAGATGCAGCAGCACTAATGGATTCCAAAAGGTTGGGATTAACTCAAACAGAAAAACATCTCAGACAAAATGATTAAGCAACAAGATTTTAAAATAAAATTTTGCACAATCAAAACACATAAATGAAAAATTTAAACTAGTTTCTTTCTGTGATGTAACTTTAAATGGAAGCAGTTTTTAAATGATAAAATGAAGTTGGTTTTAAACATAGAAATCTGTCTTTTCTGCGTTTGGATCAGAAACTGCAGCATGTCTCTGCAGTCCAGGCAGCTCTCCAACCGGACATTTGGAGTCTCCAAATGGACCTCAGTCACCAAATGTTCTCCAGGATCAGGAAAAAGATGATCAGAAAAAAGATTTCCCCTGGAATCTGTCTCGTCCCGAAGAAGTTTCTAAACTATTGGGAAAAAAAGACCCAAAAAGTGATGCATCATGGGTATGTGTGGGTGATGCTACAGAACTCCCATATAATTTCAGTTTTAAATTCACTATTGATTTATTGTCTACATCTAATTTTGATTTCCTTTAATAGTTTGATTTAGTTGAGGAGCTGCCACAATGTTTGTTACCAGAGCTGTGACTGTGTGGGATTTCTGATCACCACGGTGATGAACCAGCAAAAAAAAAAAAAAACACAAAATCCCCCGACGGCCCCGTCGGAAATAAATACAATTACAACGGAGTATTTTTTATTGAAAAATAACAGTAACAACAAACTACTACCTATCTAACTAATGAACTAACTATATAGATGTTGTAGAATGACTGTGAATGTGTGTCAGCGCGCTGCGTGTGTATGAGGAAGGAGCGCACAAGTGTGCTGGGGGTGCGTGTTGATTCTTCTGCAGTGGACCACTCTCTAGCTGCACTGTGCTCTCTGGTACAGACATCTTCTCAGAACATTATGTATTGCCCAGTAATAAACAGACTGCAGACACTTTGTCACCTTTCTGGTAGCCATGAAGCCTGACACCCATGAAGAACGCGGGGCAGGAGGCTCCGCCTTTGTTTATACAGACACGTAACGTTGCACTGCATAAAATAGTTTCCAAATAAAACATGTAATGATATTCATCGCACTCTAACAGTGCGCGCTCATGTTTGGTGTTACAGTGTAAAGGAGAACAGTAATGACCCCCCCCCAACACAAAATCCTCAGGCGGGCGGCCGTGTTGAGCACTCAAGAACGCACGCAGCTTGTAACGGAAGTGAATACAATGGAAATTAATAATTAGAACACAGTAAATTTGTCGTATTTCCTCGCGAGACAGATATTTATGTTGTAGAATGAGGATGTGTGTGTGCTTCTAAGCCTCTAAGAGGGAGTGCAAGAGGTGAGAGGCGCCCCAGAAACCCTTGAGGTCTGAACACAGGACTAGCAGAAAAAGTAAATTCTCAGCAGAGATGAATGTGTTTAATGTGTTTATTATTGTTCCAATTACGCACCATATGCAGAACTTGAAAAAAAAAAAACTTTCAAGAAAGTCACACCCCTATTTGTTACTGAAACTGAAGCTGTAACAGAGAAGTCCTTTTCTTCCTCAAAGTGATGGAATTTCAATCTAAATTAATTTGGTGTTATGGATCAATGTTACTTTTAGTAAGTGAAAACCACTTTAAATAAAAGAAAATCTATTTCTTGAAATAAATTGTAGGATGTCCCTGTACCTGTGACGGAGGCTCCTTCCAGCCCAGCAGCGGCCCAATGGAGATGACGAAGGACAGGATCCAGACGCCCAGCATGGCCAGTAGTGCACGTCTCTTGGTGACAATCATGGGGTACTGCAGCGGATAGCGAACACCAATGTAGCGGTCGATGGAAATGACGCACAGAGACATGATGGACGCAGTGCAGCACAGCACGTCCACCGCCGCCCAGATGTCACAGAAGATACGACCAAAAACCCAGTAATCCAGAACCTGCAGAGACATGGTTAGCATTAAAGACCCACTCCGGTGAACATGCTACATGTTCTTGTAGCATTTTTCTCATTCAGTTAAGATCAACACTGCATAATCATAATTAAAGACCACCGTGAACGCTTTGAGATTAGATGATCAGAGTGGATCTTTAAGAAATACCAGAAATACCAGTTCAATGGTTCTTAACCCAGTAACTTAAAATGAAATATTAAAGACAGTGAGAGGAATGAAGGGTAAATTCTCTACTGATGTTAGTGGCATTGATATGGCTTTGGTAAAAACAGTAATCAATGGAATCCTGAAACCATTAGGATATATTTTTAATTTATCATTCCAAACAGGTTCATTTCCTAATCAAATGAAAATAGCAAAAGTTATACCATTACACAAAACCCGGAACAAGCATCACTTCGTAAACTACAGGCCAGTTTCTATGTTAGCACAGTTATCAAAGATACTAGAAAAAAGTTTCATAAAAGTTTCGTCGATAAGCACAAGATACTGGTCGAAGGACTGTATGGGTTCAGGTCAAATCGACCAATGTCACTGGTTCTTGTGAATGTAATAGAAAATATAACAAATGCAATTGATAATAAAAAACATGTAATCAGGGTATTTATTGACACAATTAACCACTGTATATTAATTAATAAATTGGAATGGTATGGCATTAGGGGGTTAGTGTTCGACTGAATCAGAAGCTATTTGAGCAGCAGAAAGCAGTTTGTAAAGGTTGAAAGTTCTTGTTCCCAATGTTTGGACACTGTTTGTGGTGTCCCTCAGGGGTCGGTTCTGGGACCAATATTATTTATTTTATATATAAATGATTGATTTAAGGTTTCTGATAAATTACGGTTAGTTTTATTTGCTGACAACACAAATGTGATGGGGATGATTTGCAGCAACTCATAGAAATTGCTCAGAAGGAGATGGGAAAACTCACATATATTTACACGATATGACGAGTAACAGAAGCACATCGTAACTGATTGTGTGCCCCCACCGCAGCCGCTCCTCCTTCCCTAGGGTCTTATACAGAGAGCGCAATCGAACGTGCTGGAGCGCGCTATCGCGGTGACGACGTCTGATTGTTTTCATTTGAATTGTGTGATCATCTGATGACAGCGCGCTTTAAATGGAAAGGCAAAAGAAAAAACAACCGGGGGCTCAAAGCGTAAAACGCAAAAGGGAACAAAGTTGTGGTTTGAAGGAAGAAAAGTTTCTTTAAATAGTTGAGAGACAGCAGGTACGTTATGGCGGTGATAAAAACAGGCTTGAAATAATCATGAGGAGAAAAAGAGCTTGTTTGTGCTGGGTTTTTTTTTAGACAGACAAAAATAATTTCTTTACCTGGATGTACCAAAACACTGAAAACGTTTTTATCCTATGACTTTAACAACATTAAATAATGATAAAAGCTGCTCCTATGGGCAGAAGGGAGAAGTATGTGTGATGGTGGATAAGATGGTGTTTTTGATTCTTTTTATGTTAAAAGTTTGGATAATTATTTTTATGAGTGACTATTTAGTTTACAGCCTTTTGCTTTTTATATAATTTTGGATGAATGACACTTTGGATTTTAGTTGAACATTTGGAGATGTTTAACAACAATAAAGAAATCTATTCTATTCTATCCCACCACTAACTGATTTCCAACAAAAAGATAATTTAAAATTAAAAATGTTTCTATTTTTACATATAGTTTTAGTCTGTATTCTTTTAATATGTTCCTAACACAAAGTTAATATCAAACAGCTGTGAGGATAGAAACAAAGATGAGAAGACAGAGAATGAATCAGGACAGATGGAGGAAAGAAACAGCCTCATCATATGGTGGACATTTAGGGCAAAGCCAGTTCATACCGAGTCAGTCATTTTAAATAGTATTCTTAATTAAAAAAAAATGCATTATCTAGATGTTTAATTCATGCTTGTTGCTTGTCCATATGATTTAGTGGAGAAGAACACAGACAAGAGGTGAAGAAGACAGACAAGAGGTTGTTGATGCATCTGATAGAAAAGAGAGCAAAGATGACTTCAGGTAAGAATAATTAAACTATTAAAGTCACAAAAACCTAGATGGTCATTCTGGTTTAAACTTGTGCTGACCATCTGTACACTTATTTTGGGAAAACAAGTGCAGACATATATGACAAGTCAGTCGCAACAGAGAAGAACAAGGAGAGAGGTTCAGATGATGATGATGATGATGATGATGATGATGATGATGATGATGATGATGATAGAGAAAGAGAGACAATCAGCTGATGATGAAGAGGGAGAAGAACAGAGAGGTACAGAGGAGAGGGCTGGGGCAAAGCATTACTCAGAAGATCCTTCTGAATGGCATTCACCACACAAATTTGGGGAATCATTGAGGCAATACACAGTAGAAAATGGCTCACAAAAATGTTCTGCTGGTTCATGTAAATAAACTTTCACTAAATTTAAGTAAAACAAAAATGATGTTATTTGGTCACCATAATGATAAAAATATTAACATTGACATGCACATAAATGGGGTGAAACTTGAAAGAATTTATGAAAAAAAAATTTCATGGGGTCATAATTGATGAAAAGCTAACTGGGAAACCACATATTAGGTACTTACAAACTAAGTACCTAATATGTGTTGAATAAGGCAAAACTAGTTCTTGACCACAAGTCACTCCACATGTTATACTGTACATTGGTCTTACCATATTTTTCTTATTATTTTTTTTGTCTTGTCTTGTCTTGTTTTGTTTTATATAATTTTCTTGTTTTATATAATTTTGTTATCCTACACTTGTTTCCACCTGTCCAAAATGAATATTTTTGAACATGAACTTAAGGATTTTAAATCAAATAGTTGGGCTTATTATATAACAACTATCAAACAACGTTACATTCACTTTCAATACTTCAAAAGAGAGCAATACGAATCATACACAAAGTCAGTTACCTTGAGCACACAAACAAATTATTCATACAATCAATATAACTAAAATTTCATGATATAGTAGAGTATTGTACAGCTCAAATAATGTTTAAGGCAGGAAACAATTTATTACCGACAAATATCCAAAGGTTATTTATAAGCCTGGGCGAAAAATCATTTGAATTAATTAATTTGGATTGTTTGTTACGGGCAATTTAAAAAATAACTAAATCAAGTTTTTGTGTAATGGCGCATTTTTGGCTCCCCAGAGCTTCCGTAGCATTAGTTTCACCCGGCAGTACGGCAAGCGACAAACAACAACATCATCGCACACATGAAACAGCAAGCATGGCTACCAGGGAGAGTGGGAAGTTTGTTCCCAAGAAAGGAATAAAATCAGCTGTTGTTTGAAACTGGTTTGGGTTTACTGCCACAGACGAGGAGGAACAGACCCCCCCCCCCTATGCTGCAACAATTGCATAAAGCCCATTTCAGTCAAAGACTCTCACTCGCTCTTGCATGGCTCGCGCTCAGTCCTCTTACACACACAGCGCCCCGACAGACATACACACTCATTCTACCATGCTTACATAGTTAGCTCAGTAGTTAAATAGTTAGTTTTTACAGTTATTTGTTAATAAAGAATACTGCGTTTTAATTATTATTACATCAAAAATCCCACAACGTCACAGCTCTAGTTTATATCTTGTGGTACATATTTGCATATAGCCAAAGACATGGTACCCATATATAACGTGGAGAAGATGGGGTTTATTAATTTAATTAAAACCTTAGACCCCAGATATGAGCTGCATTCTTAATCCTTTAGAAAATGGTGCTACTCTCAAAGTGAATGTTTTTCTCATTTTAGTCTAGACTCAAAACACAGCAGGGACTTTGATTCCAAGAGTGTGTTCATTTATTTATTATTCATCCCAGAAATGCGGGTTACATTTGTCTTGCGTTTGATTAAATCAAAGCAAAATTTGCTTTAAGTGTATGGAAGCGATTCTGTAGCATAAATAAAAAGCAAAGTCAAAACCAGAAATGCTTTTTCATTTTCAAAATGAAGCTGCATTTTATAACTCAAAAATAAAATGAAAAAGCAATCCACGAAAATGCTTTTTCATTTCCTTCCTCAACACAGCTTATTCTGTCACTTAATTAAAATTAAAATTAAAATGGTATTAGACATTTCATTTTCAAAATATTCTCTGGTAAATGTGTAGCAAAATTCATTTGGAAATGTCTAATTTAACAATTAAAATGGATTAACAGAAATGCTTTTTCATTTTCAAAATGAAGCTGCATCAAATGACTCAAAATAAAATTGAAAAAGCAATATTTCAGAATGCTTTTTCATTTTATACTTAAAACCGCTTATTCTGTGTCATAATTAAAACGAAAATGCAAAGAGGGGATCGCTTTTGCATTTTCACATCCACCCTGGGAAACTTGTCTCAATATTCATTTAGGAAAAACATTTCCAGCGAGGAGGCGGGGCGATGACGTCACTGCTTTCTCCGTGTGTCCGGCCGCTGAAGTTGGCTTGCGATTCACAGCTTCTGATTCGCGAGGGCACTAAAGGAACATTCCGCTGCATTTTTCACACCGATGTCCGACTTTTTAAGATGAAACCGAGTGTACATGAACGATGTCACGTGACTTCCGAACGAACCGAAGACGCCCGAAGACATCGCAAAAAGACAACATTGCACCTGCATGTTTTGTTTAAAAGATCAGGGGTATTAGTCTTTACTGCTACTGCAGCGCACAATGTAAACATGGTATCATTTACACATGTGTTTATTTGAAATAGATGTTATATCAGATTATAACTTTTCATCACATTTAAATGTTACTTTACATTTGGAATGCTGTACTAGTCCCAGTCCATACAAGAGATCTAAATTTTAAAAATACTCATTAGGTTACAGTGTTGGTTAATGTAATCAATTTTCTGATATATTATAGGGTAAGATAAAGTATTTTAATTTGACCGTAACAATATTTGATTTACATGGCAATAATTTGTGTAACCAGAGGCTTTAATATTTAGTAAAATGTTTGTTTTTAATATTTAAAGAGTTTTTTTAAATGTCCGTCATAAGAGGCAGTTGATATTAGATGTATAGAAGAAATAAAGATGTAAGAACTGACATCTGAGTAGGTTTCATTGCTGTTGAATATTGGTATCGAAGGACAATCAAAAATTGGGGAAGACAACCAAATATTACTTGCCAGGTTGTCCAGAGGACAACCATTTTTTGTCCTTATTTCTAACGCTGTCTTGTCTTGTTTTGTTTTATATAATTTTCTTGTTTTATATAATTTTGTTATCCTACACTTGTTTCCACCTGTCCAAAATGAATATTTTTGAACATGAACTTAAGGATTTTAAATCAAATAGTTGGGCTTCATCAGCACTCACATGTTCATATACCGTATTTTCACGACCATAAGGCGCACTTAAAAGTCTTACATTTTCTCCAAAATGTAGGGGGCGCCTAATGTGTTGTTGTGAGACTTCAGCAGAGGGAAGTGTGGCTGAGTGAGGTTTACGTAAAGAGACCAGATGTTTTTTTTCCACGCATCAACCTCTCTGTTAATCTGTGACTCCATGCACGCACATCTTACAGCCTCTGTGAAAAAACAAGTGAAGCAAATTAACTCTGAGCATGCTTGAAGGACTCCAACCGCTGGACATCGGTGTGAACAGGGCGTTTAAAGTAAGGTTGCGAACGGTGTGGGAGCGATAGATGATGGACGGCAAACACGCTTTCACAAAGACTGGGAGGCAGCGCCGGGCGAGTTAAGCCACACTTTGTGAATGGATTGTAGAAGCTAGGGCTAACGTGTCTGCTAGCACTTTTCTTCAAACTTTCGCAAAAGCCGGCATCATTCATGAGGAGCCGCATGGCAAAGAGACGGACTCTGACAATGACGGAAGGTAACCTGGCGTGTTTGTTAGAAATTTAGCCAACCTCTTCATTCCAGATACAGAAGATGAGGACTTTGATGGATTTTTGGATGCTGATTGATGACTGAAAAAATGAAAAATAAATCACAACCAACTCAGTTTTGCTCCTGCTGCCATTTTTTAAAAAACCAGACACTATGCATGTTTTATCGGTATGTGTTAACGTGCACGCGCCTTAAAACCTGGTGCGCCTTTTGCGTGTGCTAAAAACAGAAAACTCACCCATAACTGAAGCTGTGCCCTTTGGTCGTGAAAATACCGTACTTAGATCCAGGCCTCAAGGTCGGGCCTCCTGCTGGTTTCCTAGAAATCCTGGCTCACTTGTTTCTGATTACTTAGGTCAGATTTGTTTAGCCACAAAAAGCTTCAATGGCTGGTTGATTGGAAAACGTGTAGGACAAAACCCTTGAGGCCTGGATTCTGACACCCCTGACTTAAAAGACATGGTTTTTGATTTGAAAGTGGGTGGACACAATAAAACGTCTAATTTTATTTTGTTCAGTCCAATTGCTATTTCAGACACGCACAGAGCAAGATCTGCTCAATGCGGCCGTCTTACTTCAGGCTTCATTTTCTTCTTACAGATTCCACAACTGTGGTTCTTTCCCACCTTTAACCACTGTAAAACTTTTACTTGCTGGGATGAGTTAGATACCAGCCTCAACCTTAATGGACGCTTAAGTCAAAGAACAGATGCATCATCACCGTGGAGTGTTCATGGGGAATGTTGATGCTGCTCTTTAAACTAAAACACAAAAATAACTTAATTCATGAAAATAAGATGACTGAAGCAAATGCCTTTTTACTCACTAAACTGTCAATTTAGCTTTTATTTCAACTTACTAAAGTGAATAGAACACACATTGGGGGTGTGAAGTTTTTCAATGTCTGATCTACCAAAAAAAATCATAATATCATCCTGCTCTCAATCATGAAATGGGTAACTTTTGATATATACCTGAGTCTGTGATGTGTTCTTTACAGCAGTGTTTCACAGCCCTGGTCCTCTGGGAACACTGTCCTGCATATTTCCCATGTTGCCTTGCTTATGCACACCTGGTTCAGCTCATCGTCAGGTTCCACAGAAGCTTGTCAATAGCAGCGTTTACACACATGCACAAAACTTTATCAAGATTCTAGAAATGCTGACAAAACACAATTTCACAATAACACTCTTTCCATTAAATCATAAATGTGAAAAAACACAAACTAACTCATGCGAGAAGTATTACAAAACCATGTCGATGGATGAGAACATGTACTGTTGTAAGTTGATGACGTCACAGCAGTGCTGTGCACCTGAACCGCACCTAGACCATTGACAGTCTCTGCATCGAGCCAGACTCAGAGATGCATGTGAGAAGCCTGTTCAGCGGTATCAAAAAATATACGTTCTAGCAAGCAGTTGAAGCCTTTTTGATAACACAACAAGATTTATTCAGATTTTTGCCACGGCACTAGCACTCATCATCATCTAACAAAGAAGTCGGCTTCTTATTCAGGCCGTGGAGCTGCAAGTATCTTTCACATGGAAGCGGCTACGGATGAAGCCATTTTGGGAAATTTTTGTTGGTGATTTTTACAAAGGAGCTGTGGATTCAACAATTCCTCAGGACACATAGCTTTTTATGAGCTGTATGGCGCTGTGGGACTTGTACCGCTGTGCAGTGCCTAAGGCAGCCAGTTCCTACCAAGAAGTGCCGTCGGAACAAGATGGCGGCGCACATAGTTGCAGCAGCCTGGTGCTTTAATGGTTGGTGTAATATTTGGACTGATCACACCTACAGCCGACACAAGCTCCTTTTAAAGGTATGAATATTGCACTGACTAGGAATCACTTTTAATTTCATTGTACAAATAATGATCTATCTATAATTCCAAAAAAGTGTTTCCATTGTAGTTTTGCCATATTTCCCAATATGTCCATTTCGCTACATCTCAAGAACCACCTCCTCCAAGCACAAAAACTTTTTTTCAATAAATGCAAGTTTTTCTGAAATTGTTGTGTCTCCAGTAAGCAAATCTATTTTTACAAATCCAATTTGCACAATTTCACAGGTAATGGAAAGGCGTCAATGACAGTCATCAAAGGCCAGAGTGTTTGAGCAGGGTTGGATCCAAAAACTGCAGGATCCTCAAGGACCAGGGTTTAGAAACACTGCTTTACAGAACTGACCAATGAGCACCAAGATTCTGATTTGATCGTCATGATGTCAGTGAATCACTGATCAGCATTCATTCAATTATTTATTGTCAGTTTAAACACAGTTGTGGGTCAGAACATGAACTCACAATTGACTGTATGTGAGAACTGGACTGAGTGACCCCTCACCTCTCACGCCCCAAACAGGAAGTATCTCTATTTTAGTTCTAAGAACTCAAACTTCCACATATTTCTATAGAGAAATAAATTGCTATTATTCAGTTATTCTGTTGGTCAGAAGAACCGTTCTTGATCTGATACCTTTTGCCTTTATGTCTTAATTGCAAGTTATTCAAGTTACAAACTAAAAAATCAGATGCCTCAATAAAAGCAGACGGTCACACGTCCAACGTTTGAAGCATTAGATTGACAAATTCTCTCGAGCTGCTTTTAAGTGGTAGGGGTGTGAACTTCCAACGAGCTAACTGCTGATCGGCAAAGGTGGTTGGTTGCCATAGAAATGTTGACTCCGACCAATCACTGCTTACTGAGGATTTCTGGTTCCAACTTGGCAGCATATGTATTACCAATAAATGGCGACTGAACTGACTTAATTTTGTTGGAGCTGGAAACAAGTCCTTCTCTGTGGACGAGGCCACACTCACTTCAGTTCTCTTATATAATCAATGGCTCACGTGTAGCTAAAAACACACAACATTAAAAAAAAAAACAACCAGAACTTGATGTTAACAAGTTCAGCTTTTTGTTCAGCAAATTTAAAAAAAACATTGGTTGTTCTGGAGACTGGTGTGAACCGTGTGTCACTCCTCCTCCTCTGGAGCAGCTGTCACAACTCACCTTCCTCGTCTGCAGAGAACTAGCAGCAGTCTAAAGGCTGAACCAATCATCATCTGCACACAGCAGGAGCTCCCATGCAGCTGCAGTCAAAGCACAGCTTCAGTCTTTGATCCACACTTAAGATGACATAAAGGACCCAATGATCCTGATTATGGTGGGATGGAAATGTGAGGATGCAGGGTTTGATCTTATTCTCTTCATTCTTCCTCTCTCTTTCAGTGTTCCTGCTAACAAACATTTTATTTTGAAAGTCATTTTAGGGAAAGAAGGAAACTCAGCACTCAGATTTACCAAAATAACCAAAGATTACCGATAATTATCGGCCAATATTCGACATTATGAAAAAAACAAAATGTTATAGTGGTGGTTTATTTCTTTTTATTCTGGTTTGTAAATTGCTTGAATGCTTATGTTTTTAAAAAGTTTTTAAAAAAATAAAGTATTTCTATGAGCAACCATGATTAATGTTGCACATCAGTTAAAAACTTTATAGTTATTGTTTTGCACTTTAGTTTAAAGCAAAGCAAAAATGTTTGCACTTTAACATTAAACTATTTATTTTGCACGTTATCATATGGGCCATTACTTGTATTGAAAAATGTAGTTGTTACTTTCCTATTTAAGTTAAAGTCTTAATATTTGTTCTGACCATTGAGATGCACTCTGCACACACACCACTCTGTTGTATGACAGACTGAAAAGGCTGATAATCTGTTGTTCAATTTATTTGCAGGTAAAACTAGTTCTGCAAATTTGTTGAATATATACAAGCCATTCACTGTTACTTTGTACTTACTAATAATTTTTTCTTAAGTATTTGAAAAAAATATCGATTGAGTATCGTATCGGCTACAAGAGGAAAATATTGGAATCGGTTGCAAAGAGTCAATATCGTGCGTCACTAATTTTAAGGACATGTTATATATATATTCAAAATAAAAACTGCTGAGAAACATTTCAAACTTTACAAAAAACACGGATAATGTGGAAAGAAACTATTACCGTAATTTCCGGACTATAAGCCGCTACTTTTTTCCTGCGCTTACAGCCCTGCGGCTTGTTCAGTGACGCGGCTAATTTATGGATTTAATTGGCAGCCGCCATGTATCTACTTTCGGACTCACTGAATGGTTTGAATTCTCTATCTGACACCAAGCACAAGTCATTTGTGCCAACGTGCACGTGATCGCCGCTAAGATATGATGAAGCTTTCAAGTTAAAAGCAATAGTTAAAAGCAGCGTGAAAAAATCCACCATCACCAACGGGTTTGGAAAAGCTGGTCAGCTGCGTGACGGAGAGAACACCGCATGCTCCGGAGTGAATTTACCTCTGAGTCATAGTGACTCGGCTGGCTGCACGTAAATATGTGGGAATAACATCAGCCTTTATTTTGCCGGGACACGACTGGAAACACAAATCCACGTGGTCGTTTTAACGGTTTCTAAGGACTGACCGGAATTTTGCATTGAAAAGCTCACAGCCTCCGTGTGAGCTGGAGACATGTTCTCCTACTGCTCATCACATAGAGCTGCGGTGTCGATGGCAGTCTGATGGCTCCCACACGTAACAACGCATCCGCCCCTCATCCACAAAACGTACAGCATTAAGTCCGATTGCTCTGTACAGACACGATTTGCTCCTCCCTGGAGCCGCCCTGGCCAGAGGTGTCGGAGAAAATG
The DNA here is from genome assembly GCF_053564925.1 of Oryzias latipes. Lineage (NCBI taxonomy): Eukaryota > Metazoa > Chordata > Actinopteri > Beloniformes > Adrianichthyidae > Oryzias > Oryzias latipes. The sequence goes on from NC_136250.1 coordinate 3,528,798, forward strand.
GGAAGGGGAGCGCGCGGGGCGAGCGCGGAGCGCAGAGAGGCGTCCACGGCACAACAGTGTTTGTTGTGGAATGAAACTTCTGACGCACCCGCCGCCCTGAGGCGCGCGTATCGCGCTGAGGCGTGCGCTTTTCAGTCGCCGCAGCTTTATTTTACTGGTGTGTTTTTTAACCAGCCCTGTTACTCCCATAACGCTGCCGCGACACAAACGGAAGGAGAGCTGTTCCCGTTCACCGCTCCATGCACTGCTGCTACTTGCTCATTCTTAAACACGTACAACAGTGTGGCGAGGCCCCGCCTTTAGCCCCTAAGACTCATGGGAAATGGGGGATCGCGAATGTAAATTTTCTCATCATAACTGAGGGATGTAATGTTGATTATATGGTTACTGTTTGTAATTTTATGTATGATACCTAGATTGTCAATAAGTAAAAAAAACTAAAAATAAATAAATAAATAAAAAAACCATAACTGAGGAACTTGTGAACAGAATAGAGGTCCATGCTTTTTAGCGGGTGTGGGTATACCCAAAATGCATGTGCCCAAGGTAAGGCTGACTCCTCCCAGTGTGGTTATAAATCTCACTTAGTTTGGGAGTCAGGACGTGATTGGTCAGGTCTACTATATTGCCTTATACATGCAGCTTTTTCTCCGACGCGGCTTGTGTATGATTAAAAGCAGTTAAACACGTGAAAATGAGTGGGTGCGGCTTGTAATCGGGTGCGCTTTGTAGTCCGGAATTTACGGTAATTTAAAATACAAAGAAAAAATTAAGAACTCCTCAAAAGTTATTACATTTGTAAATAAATCAAACTGTGCCTTTACAAAGTTCTGAAAATCTTTTAAAATGTAAAATAAAAACAAACATGAAGCAAATAACAAAACATTCCTTCTTTGGAGGAAATCCTGAAAATTGTATTAAACTTCAGGAAAAACAAGGACAGGACATTCTGAGGATTATGAGTAAGGTAATGTTATTAATCTTTCTCAAATGTCAGAGAGAAGCAAAAATGAAAAATCTGTGACAGTGATGGAATAGAAATAGTTCCAACAGGACTTATGTCGACACACCTTTCAGTTTCACTTTACAGATTCCCAGACAGATTCAAATCTTCCTAAACATAAACATGACTCTCCTTAAAGACTTTCTCATTTCCTAAAACGCAAAGTTTTGACAAGATCTTATTTGTTGAAAAGAATTATTGAATCAGTCAATGAGAGGATGAATTTGTACAAATAAATCTCCTTCTGATGAAAGTTAAGGGCAAATCCGATTAGAAAGATGATTGATCTGAAGCTTTGGACATATTTCATCAAGATTCTTACCATCTAAATAACAAACACGTGGAAGAAAATGTCTGTAAATAAACTGGTTCAGACACGAGAAACAGAATGTTTTTATAGGTTTGTTGGTTGCAGATGAAATTGTGCTTTCTTTGTTTTTTGTTTCTTTTGGAATCACAGCAGGTTTCAGTTTAAATCCTCCTGTCTGTGCTTTTCTGTTGCACATCATCAGTTTTCTACTTTGTCACTTTTTCTTGTCCTTTGATGTTTTGTTTCAATCTTCATTTTTCAGTCATGTTTAGTTTACTTGTTTTCGATTCTTTATGTTCTGGTTGTTGTCACCCCAATTTCCAGACATGTCAGAGTTCCACAGCCAGATGTTTTAGCCTATGTTTATTTCTGTTTGTTCAGAAAGGGACTGAAATACTTGGGAAAGTGAAGAAAAAAATGTCCCATTAAACAAAAAGAGAGACTCATGCAATAATGTATTAAAATGGTAATGAAACAAAATTTACATTTAGGAAACTCAAAGGTTTCATGGTTTTCAGATTTCTGTGTTTAAAATAAAATTATTAAATAAAATTATTGATGAAAATGAATCTCAAGTCCGAATGAAGGGTTATCGCAGTATAATTAAAAACACTCAAACAGTTATTTAAAAGTATTCTGATGTTGCGGAAAAGAGCAAATTAGTTAAAAAAAAATGCTTTGCATTATTAAATATCCTCTGCCTGGTTTAATTCTAGTTCAAATGTTTGCAGAAATACATTTAACAAACACTATTTCATTCTTTTCATCAAAAAGATAATGAAGGGATCATTTGTGAGGATTTTCCTTCACTGCACCCTATTTCAAGTAATTATGACACACATATGTACATATAAATATAAATATAATATATATATATATATATATATATATATATATATATATATATATATATATATATATATATATATATATATATAAAAACACACACACACACACATATATACACACGCACACACAAAAAACGCCCCTCTCACCCTTTTGGGGGTGGTTTCATTTTGACCTTGGGATTTCCAGTCCATCTTCTGCACACATGTTCCTATATTATTCCAGCCACTTGATTGTGGCGCTCCATGTATGCTTTACCTGCCAGCATCTTACACGCTGCAGTTATGTGCTGGATTGTTTCAGGCGCCTCTTTGCGCAGCCTACACCTTGGGTCTTGTCTGGTGTGGTAGATGTGAGCTTCTATCGCTCTGGTGCTCAGGGCTTGTTCCTGAGCTGCCAGGATGAGTGCTTCAGTGCTGTCCTGTAGGCCAGCCCTTTCTAGCCATTGGTAGGACTTCTTGATATCAGCCACTTCAGTTATGGTCCAGTGGTACATCCCATGCAGAGGTTTGTCGTCCCATGAGGATCTGTCCTCCAGCACTGTATCCTCTGCTCTCCATTGCCTGAGACATTTGCTGAGCACACTGTCAGTTGGGGCCTTGAGCTTGATGTATTCATGCATCTTGGATGTTTCATCCTGGATAGTGGCTTCTACGCTCACTAGTCCTCGGGCTCCTTCCTTGCGGCTAGCATACAGTCTCAGGGTGCTGGATTTGGGATGGAACCCTCCATGCATGGTGAGGAGCTTTCGTGTTTTAACATCCGTGGTCTGTATCTCTTCCTTTGGCCATCTTATTTTTCCTGCAGGGTATCTGATAACTGGCAGTGCGTAGCTGTTTATTGCCCGGGTCTTATTTTTGACATTGAGCTGGCTTCTCAGGACTTGCCTTACTCGTTGGAGGTATTTAGCTGTTGCAGCTTTCCTTGTTGCCTGCTCCAGGTTGCCATTTGCCTGCGGAATTCCAAGGTACTTGTAACTGTCCTCAATGTCTGCCATTGTTCCTTCTGGGAGTGAGACCCCTCCTGTGTGGACTACCTTGCCTCTCTTTGTCACCATCCGGCAACACTTCTCGAGCCTGAATGACATCCCAATGTCAATACTGTAGATCCTGGTGGTGTGGATCAGGGAGTCAATGTCAAACTCGCTCTTAGCATATAGCTTGATGTCATCCATGTAGAGGAGGTAACTGATGTTGGCCCCATTTCTGAGTCGGTATCCATAGCCAGTCGTGTTGATTATTTTGCTGAGGGGGTTTAGTACTATGCAGAACAGCAGTGGGTACAGAGCATCACGAGCTTCTTTAGTATCATGTATCATGCAGGGCCCGGTGCTGTCCAGTCTCATACCTGAGACTCTTTCTTGGATGTCTGCAACTGTGATGGTTACTGGATTCTGTTCAGCCACTAGGCATTGCTGTTATGTACTTCTCCCATTTACTTTTCCAGTACTGTTCAGTTTCTAGCCTTGGTGGGTCTTATCAGCTATTTTGACCCTGCCACTGAGCGTACACCTTTGCAGGCTGCAAACAGCTGTTTATCCGTCTGGCTTGATTGTCTCTTGTGCACCTGTTTAGGCGGCTGCTCATGGCTAGGAACCCTTGTTTGGCAGTTTCTGGCTGTATCTGGCTGATTGGGCTACCAGTTGTTTGGCAGTTGGCCTTGTAGTGGGTTTCCATTCATCCCACATTTTCTCTCTGCATGTGTGGTAGCATCTAATCCAGGGGTCCTAACCCTGTGCCCGCACTGCTTATTAGCCCTGCTCATATAGCAAATCAATATATTGTGGCGATCTGGGGGTTAGCCCTGCCTTCAGCTTTTAAGACTCATGGGAAGTGGGGAATCTCAGGTGTGTTAAATCGCTCACCATAAGTGAAGGAGCTGTGAGCAGAAGTGAGGTTAATGCCGTTTGGCTGGTGGTGGGTGTGTTCAAAATAAACGGACAGATATGATTGTCCTCTAACTTATGTGTAGGGATGGGAACCGAGCCCCGGTATTAAACGAGCCCCGAGGCAACATTTTTCAAGGCCGCAGTATCGTTAAGATCTGACCTCATCGGTTCTGCTATCGGTACTGGAGGAGTCGCATTTTTTTTGTGTGCCACAAGATATAAACGTTATCTGCCATATTTAACTCACCAAGTGCGTCAATTTTCCGGTAATTAGTGAAGATATTAATTTCACTATTCTTGCTGAAGAGGAGAGGTCTGTCTGGCTATTTGTGTGCACGGGGGGCGGGGTTGTTATCTGTGCTAGAGCGCCCCGACTAGCGTGTCAACCTGCTGATGGCCGTATTTTACGCTCTCAGTGTAGAACACACTGGAGGGGCGTGGGAAAAAAAATCACTCGCTGCAGAGGATATGAACAGGTGAACAGGTAGAGAGGAAAAGCAGGTGGAGATGCGGGGGAGGGGCTTTGGCTTCAAACTCTGTCAGAGAGATGGAAACACGGGCGTCAGATTAGGACGTAGCCTTCACAGAAGGAGTTGAAGCAGAGATATTCTCTGGGATGATCTTATGCACCTTAAACATTAATTTAATTTGTTTTATATTTACATCATGACAGCAATATGACAAAACATTGCTGTTTATTTTTCGTTAAATAACTTTTCTTAAATATACTTTTCAAGTTTGAAAAATGTATAAAATAAATTGTTTTTTTTTAAAAAAAACATTGTTGCATAATGAGGAAATAAAACACTATGTTCTTAATTTGTTATTTATTTATTTTTCGTCTCAAAAAGTATCGATAAGAGTTTTTTAAAATACCGGATCAATAAGCAGTATCAATAAGAGTAGTAGTACCGTTAAAACCTTGACGATACCCATACATACAATGCTTGTCTGTATTTTCCATAAATATTTATTTTTACGGTTGTTTAGTTGGTGATAGTAACATATAAATAAAGACAGCAGGTAATGGAGGCTGGAAAACAGCTGCACTTTTTCAGACCATAGATAAACAATAGATCATTTGTTTCTGAAAGTATTGAGGATTTTTACTGTTGGTGTTGCACAAAATTAGGAAAATGACAAATATTTTTGGAGTTATCCCAGTGCTGAGTTCTGTAATTTAGTTTTTAATGTTTTATGAGATCTAAACATTATTTTAACAATAACAGCTTTTTAAATAATTAAAACCCTCTGATACGTTTCACAAACACACACACAGGACCAAAGACACATACAGGACCAAAGACACACACAGGACCAAAGACGCACACAGGACCAGAGACACACAAAGGACCAGAGAAACACACAGGACCAGAGACACACACAGGACCAAATACACATACAGGACCAAAGACACACACAGGACCAAAGACGCACACAGGACCAGAGATGCACACAGGACCAGAGACACACAAAGGACCAGAGAAACACACAGGACCAGAGACACACACAGGACCAAAGACATACACAGGACCAGAGACATACACAGGACCAGAGACGCACATAGGACCAGAGACGCACACAGGACCAGAGACACACAAAGGACCAGAGGAACACACAGAACCAGAGACACATAGGACCAAAGACACACACAGGACATCACACACAGGACCAAAGACACACACAGGACCAGAGACACACACAGAACCAGAGACACATAGGACCAAAGACACACACAGGACTTCACACAGGACCAAAGACACACACAGGACCAGAGACACACACGGAACCAGAGACACACACGGGACCAGAGACACACACGGGACCAAAGACACACACGGGACCAAAGACACATACTAAACCAAAGACACACACAGGACCAAAGACACACACAGGACCAGAGACACACAGAGGAACAGAGACACACACAGGACCAGAGACACACAAAGGACCAGAGACGCACACAGGACCAGAGGAACACACAGAACCAGAGACACACATAGGACCAAAGACACATACAGGACCAAAGACACACACAGGACCAAAGACACACACAGGACCAGAGACACACACGGGACCAGAGACACACACGGGACCAAAGACACACACAGGAGCAAAGACACACACACAGGAGCAAAGACACACACAGGACCAAAGACACACACAGGACCAAAGAAACACAGAACATCAAACACCAAGCAGAAATGAACTTATTGCTAAAAAAAATAATAACAAAAGAGCAAAGAAAACAGAATAATTTGATGTATTATTTCTAATTATTAATATTTCCTGGCTTTGTTTGTTTAGATTTGCATAATTTTTACAGAATATATTTGTTATTCTGGATTAACATTCCTGTCTGTTTTTATTCATATTTATGTTTAAAAAGTTAAAGTTAAGTTAAAATGTTTTAAAGGTTTAAATGTTTACCTTTAGTGTGTTAAATAAATGAGCGACCTTGGTCGCCTTTCAGGCAGATGACTCAGCAGTGTGTTACTCTGTTGCTCCCCTAGGGCGGTTCAGTTAATCAACTCACCTGTTCAACGTCCTATTTAAGTCCAGGTTTGCAGTTGTTCATTCTCTTCCTTTACCGCAAGCGCTGGGTTCATCGCCCCACCCTCCTCCCCGGCTTCCACCTGTGTGCTCACGAGCTCCGTTAGGGGGGTAGTTATTACCCAAAGGTTTTATGGAAATCTTATCTCATGGAATTGTACAGAGCCTTATGCCAAACGAAAAGAATGTGAATGCCAACTTAAAGAATGTGAATGCCAAAACTAAAATAATGTGAAAATAAATGTTTTTTTACTGCAGGAGTTGTCTGACTGAAATGTTTGTCTTGTTCGGCCCGCAACCTAAAGTGTGTTTTGGACTTAGGCCCCCTCTGCATATGTTTGATCCCCCTGTAACGCGAGTCTAGAAAATTCATGCATTTTTTTGTAAAATGAGCAAATAAAGATAGGGCACACAAAAGGATGTCGTCAAATTGTGTTTGTGTGTGTGTGTGTGGGGGGGCTAGGAAGTTATATTAGAAAGCAGGTCCTGTGGCGCCCTTCTTACCACTTAGTGCCCATGAAATAGCCCTCAGCCTCAAAAAGGTTGGTGACCCCTGATCTAGTCCATTTCCGTCTTGTTCCAGTAGCCCACTTTCCATCAGGATGCTCTGGTCCCCCCCACCTGACGCCAGGCATGACATGTGGTTCATTGTCTCTCATATTATGAGGTAGGCAGTAGAGTTAAGGATCCTGACCATCACTGGGTGATGTTAATTGCCATTCACCATTGTCATGGTAACCCCTTTACCATTGGGTGCCATTAATTGTTCATTCCCCCCTGGAATCAAAACCTGGAATTCTGCGTGCCAGTCCTGCACCTTACCAACCGAGCTATGTTTAAGCAAGTTAGCAAATGAACGCCGCGCAGGAGCAGTTGAACTTAATTGAACAGGTGAGCTGAATGTTTATTGATAACGTTACAAATGTTTGGAAGCTCCTTTGTTTTAATTACGATTTATTAATATTTTATTTATTGTTGGGTGGCTTGCAGGATCTCTGCAGCCGTTGATAAAGACATCGGTACCCCTGCAGATGTCCACTTCAATCCTTTCTTCCTCTAAAGACAAGATCTCCAAGTCTGTGAGACACTTCCATTTGAGGAGGAGCACTTTCTGGCATTTTCAACATTATTATGCTAATATAACAGACTGTTTTCATTCATCTTTGTTGTTTTATTTTAAATAGGGACATTTCATCTGGAGGAGGAGAAGTATGTAACAATGTTTACTTCCACATGACAGGTTAATGACGTAAGGCAACTAATGGACTTCTGGGTATGTGAATAAAAAGGAAAATAAAGGCTGTAAAAGTCCTCTACACCCAAATGTGTCTCTGAGCTCCTTATTTTACATACAGTGAAACGGAAAGCCGGCTAAACTAACAATAATTTAATTTTGAGTCGCCAGAAGGTTAAAAATGTCATTGTTTTTGAAACCTATCCGGAATTAAGCTTCACAAAATGCTCCACATCTTTCACCTTTGAGCACGCCTATAAAGAAAACACAACTTTGGCGGGGTTTTCTCATTAATCTATGACTTCTTTCTCAAAAATGTATGAGTTTTAAATTAATAAATTTACAAGTTTATTCTCGTAATTTAAAACTTTTTTCTTGTAAATTTAGGACTTTAAAACTGTAATTTTAAAAGAAAAATGTTTGTAAACTGGCCCTAAAACTCCATGGGGGGTTATTGTATGATGGATGGGGTAATAAAATATAGCTTAAAAAATACATCAATTAAGTAAGATTAATATAGGTTTTATTATTAAAAGGGAAAATCACGTATTTTTAGGCATGTCTATTCTATGATTACTTTTTTCTTTGCGGGTTTTCTTTGCTAAAAATAAATAAATAAATGAGAAAATGCAGCAAATTTAGGAATTTCTTGTTCAAACACACGAAAAAGCAGGAGGTGAGGCACCAGCCACCCGTGCCTACACTGTGCCGCACACAGGAACATCAGCTGACTCATGCGCTTTATTGTTTCTGTCTTTTTATCATCAAATTAGACGCCTTAATTTTAATTACTTCATTTGTTTATTTCTAGCCAACTGTCTGATTAAATTGTTGCCAATTTGTGACTCATTTAGTCTTGCTTATCTGCTAAAAATGCAAATCAGAAATACACTAGTTGAGGCACACGGTACACGTGCCTTAAGCCAGAGGGCGCTGGTGATCTCAGAGACTGTGACACCGCAGCTAAAGAATAATAGAATTAGTGGTAGCTAGTCATGTGCAGCAGTCCAGTTATATCAATATTGTTTGGTATCATTTTCTTTCTTTTCTTTTTGGTTTACACAAAATATTGCCAATCAGCTGCCTGCTGATTGTTTTCCTGCTTTTTGGTCCAGATTCTAACCAATCAGGTGTCTCTGTCTCATATTGGAAGCAGACATGGACTTTGTACCGGTTCTGTTCAACCGGGATTCTGCCATTTTCCACCATTCTGGCCAGTTTCTCTCAGAGTAAAACCATGAAGGAGCAGCAAAGCCACAAAAATAAAAAATACATCTGAGTTTAGTATTTATTTATGTTAGTACAGCGTGTTTAACCCTTGTGCTATCTTAGATGACCCCCCCCCCCCCTTACATTGACGTGTTCTCCCTACCATGACAAAGGTGGATAAAGGTGGAAAGATTTCATGTAATCCATGGACACCAGTGAAGATCATAAATCATTGAAGAAAAAAGGTTCAGAGCACTGTCTAGTGGGTCTAGATGACCCGACTCCCAATGTTAAAGTGCCTAGGATAGCACAAGGGTTACAATGTCCGCAGCATAAGAAAACAAAAACAACAAAAAAACGGCTGAGCTCCAACTCCATCCAGCCGGAAGTTAATTTTTTTTACGATTAGGATTTGGATCTGAACTATTGTTTAATTTTCATCAAGAAATGTTGAAATATGAAAAGAAAATATCATTTTTCAAGAACATTCTTTTTTATTACTTTAGACAAAAGCACACTAGTACCTAAAAATAAGACATGGTGAAAATTAACAAAAGTTAAAGATGCTTCTTCTGCTAAATACATTGAGTCTGCTTTGCTGTTAATGTATTCCAAAATACTTTTGTGCAGCATAAAATAATATGAGCTTTTCTTTTTACAAACAGATCTGAAAGAAAATCAAACTTTTTACCAATATTTTGCTCCCGAGGATTCACAGATCACACACAGGCCTGTTGATTTAGTGTAATGTCAGCAGATAAACTTTACAGTTTATTTAACAGTTTCAGGAGATCCTCAGCCATAAATTCACAAATCTGACTAAATAAAAATAATGCTAAAAAAAAAGAAAGAAAGTATGAATGATTTTTAAAAAGATTAGGTGAATTGGTTAATCTAAATTGACCCTAGTTGTGAATGTGAGAGTGCGTGGGTGTGTTATTGTGGACACTACCCTGCGACAGACTGGCGACCTGTCCAGGGTGACCCCTGCCTTCGCCCACAAGTGGCCGGGATAGGCTCCAGCAGCCCTGTGACTAAACGGGAATAAACGGAAGAAGAAGATGAATGAATGAATTATTAAAAATTAATTGTTCTTCAGCCAAAGAGACAAAATCGAGGGTAAAAAGAGCTGTAGGAGACACCATGTTAGAGAAATACGGCGATTTGGTTGGTTAGAATCCAGACCAATCAGCAGCTGTTTGATAGCAACTATTTCAGGCTAAACTGAAACTTATGAAGGCAAAATCAAAGACAGGGAGAAAGCGAGATGAGACATAACATTTGCAAAAACATTTTTGTTGCAAACACAAAAATACTTTATGAAAGCAAAATAAAAAAACTGTTTTTGAAAGCAAATATTTAATATTTTCATTTGCTACTTAGAAAGTTTTGTTTGCAATGTGTTGGCATAAATATCACTTCATACACATGGACATCATTTAAAAGTAAAAGTAAGTCCATAATAACAATTTTTGTGGGGTTTTTTCTAAGCTACAGTTTGAAAACTAAAGAAAAAAGTGGAAATGAAATTTTAAACAACACACTAACTGCTGCCAATCAAATGGTAAGTAAGCTGGTCTGTAGAGTCAATTTGTTTGTAAATCTGACTGATGACGTCAGAGCCTCACCGTGAACCTCACCGCACGTCACTGGGCGGATGATGTTGTCCTTATCACTTCATGTCAGATAACTTTCAGTTAAAATGATGGACAAATGTCATTATCCAATCAGTGATGTCCCATAGTACCTACCTTTGCCGGTTTCTAATTGTGTTTTGTTTTTAAAAATTAATTTTGTTAGTTTGGATTTCCAAAATGTTTTTTCGTTTTGGCTTGTGTCATTTTGTTTTGTTTTGTAAAATGTAATGCTGTTTTTTATGTACTTTTTTTTGCTTTAATAATTGTCGTTGTGATCTTTAAAATGTGTTTTTTGTTTTTGTGGAGTGAATTGTTGGTGCAATATAGACTTCAGGGCCACCATAAAAAACAGCATAATCATAATGAAAGACTGTTGGGAACACTTTCTATAAAAGACGGTTGGAGTGGGACTTTAAGTCAAATTCAATCATGGAAGAAATTTTAATCCAAACATACAAGCAGAAAAATCGTTGTGTGACGCCTTTTGTGTGTAAGAAGGCCTGCAGCAGACTCTACTTCTTAAGGAAGCCGAGGTCCTCTAATGTGTGCAGCAAGATGCTGGAAATTTTCAGTCTGTGGTGGCCAGCACCTTGTTCTCCTCGTGGTCTGCTGGGGAAGCAGCATTGTAGTCAGTGACACCAACAGATTGAACAAGCTGATCAGGATGTCATTGGCTGCAAACAGGAAACGTTTGAAGCAGCGATGAAGAGGAGGTCACTGAATAAGCTCTTATTCATCCTAGACAACCAACACCTCTCCAGCCTGTTCTGGACAAACAGCGGAGCTCCTTCTAGGAGGCTCAGACAGCTCCGCTCCGAAACTCCAAAACTCCTTCATAACCAACACAATAACCCTGTACAATCACTCACAATGCAACAGATAACCTTTGAACATTTTTTATTGCACATCTTTTTACCTGCACTGTCTGTAAATAGCCGTTTAAATTGTAAATTATACCACCTTATTGTTTACATTTATGTCACATTTTTTTGTTTTTATATTATTCTTTTTTTCTCTCTTATGTTTACAATGCTGTCATTTGCTAAGGTAACGAACAAATTTCCCATGTGTGGGATCAGTACAATAATTCTGATTCTGAAACAACATTGTGCTGTTTGTGGAGAAGCTTTTGCTCTTCCTGCCTGTTTCACTTTGTAGTGTGCTGGGAAATGTGTTTTTTTTTTTAGAGTGGAAACAACGAGTTTTCCCCATGTGGATTGTACCTATTACTGTCATCAAACGTCATCTGTGTATTAGCATGAAATCAAAGCAGAAAATGGCAAAAAAATAAATAAAAAAAAGTACCATTTCCAGCCATGTTTGCTGGTTTGGGGGCTTCGCTGCTTCTTTTGTGAAGTGTGAGGAGGCAGAGCAGACTGATTCACTTCAGTCCACCGTCAGGTAATGAAATAAAGCCCTTTAATAGCATCCATGTGAGAAAAGCAGAACATTTGACTCATGAGGCAGAAGACGCAGCGAATGTTTCTCATCTCCCATAAATCACATTCCAACACAGCGTGCAGCCTTTCCTCCACTTCATCACAGTCTGTTTGTAAAAAGTCAAGTCCACAACTTCAGAATCAAAGTAAACAAGTAACCGAGCTAGCTCCTCTCTGGGAACAGTCCCATCATTCAAAGTGAATGGATCGGGATCGAACGGTCACTGACCTCCAGGGTGGCGGACACCGGCAGCACGGTTGTGCTCAGCAGCAGGTCCGCGATGGCCAGGTTGATGATGAAGTAGTTGGTGGGGCTCCGCAGGTGTCGGTTACAAACCACCGACAGGATGACCAGGATGTTCCCCGCGATGGCGAACGCGATGAAGGAGGCCAGCACCATGCCCACCGGAACTGCCCGGCTCAGGTCCAGGGCGACGGCGGCGCGGGGGTCCCGCTGCTGGGAGGAGCCGTTGGTCCGGTTGGACGAGTTGGAATCCGGCATGGGGGTCTGCGTTCCGGCGAACAGGTCCGGAAAGGAGCCGTTGTTGTTTGTCCACAGACTCATGTTGTTGAGACTGAGGCGGCGGGTAACGGTCAAGTTTTCACTCACTTAGTTTGAACAGAAGCGGCCGCATGTCTGCGTTTCCTCGGCAGAAAGTCTCGACTGAAGCGCTTGTCGTCATCGGTGTCGAAAACTCCTTTCTTTTCTCTTCACCACCGATTCGCGGACAGAAAAGCGACTTTTCGGCATTCAAACCACTCCGGAGCCAGGCTCGTGCGCCAAGAGGCGCGCGCGGAGCAGCAGCAGGTGGAGTAAGGGAGCTGCTCGGCCGTGCTCGGCTCCCTTCGGGTTAGTTCGGAGTCTCCCTGACAGGCCTCTATCGGGCGACAGAGCTCCTCCTATGGTTTAAACTACAGATTCAGGCGCAGGGGGCAGAACCGAGTCCTTCTATGGTCCAAGTTTCTAATGTGGGAAAGTTCCGAAAGCGGAGGAGGAAAAAGAAAAGTGGAGGAGACAGACAGACAGACAGACAGTCAGTCAAAATCTCATAACTTGAAGATTTTAAAGCTCAGCGATGTTTGTCTTTTTTATGAAATGTTTGATCAGAGGTGTGTAATTGTCCTTTTTTTTCTTTATGTTGCATAGTAATATTTACGGAGCCCGTGTCCTGACATTAAGATATAAAAATATATCTTGTTCCCACAGATTAATATCTTGTTCCCACAGATTATTATCTCGTTCGCACGAAATACTATTCCGTTCCCACAAGATACTATTCCGTTCCCACAAGATACTATTGCGTTCCCTCAAAATACTATTCCGTTCCCTCGAAATGATTAACTCGTGCGAACGCAGTAATTATGTCGTTCTAACGCAATAATTAATCCGTTCGAACGCAATAATTATTCACGTCATAAGTCATTCACGCAGATATGCTCTCTGTACGCCAGCAAAAGCCGCTTTCAGCGGTAACTTCCGTGTCTCTGTGACCCATATTCGTTCAAAAAAGGAACATGAAAAACAAAAATGATCACTTTATTACTGTCTCAATGAATATAAGAAAAATATCAAAAGATTTATGATAACCAGGCTGCTTTGTCTACGATAGCTCCTGCTCCTACTACTAGCTCCGCCGCAAAGCTCTTTGATGTATGCCGGCATTTGGGCAACTGACTGGTCGGTTGACAGACAGACAGCTGATATTGTAGTTTAGGGTTGAATAGGAATAATAATGTTCAGGACTTGTCCTTTATTAACTTTAGCAGTCAGTTGCTTTACATTCGAAGGATATAAGGATACATGCTAACTGACTAGCCGATCATTTATCCTATTAATTTACGTCATAGATACCGGCAAATCATTGGCCAATCATTGGTCTTGTTGTTAAACCTTGGTCCCAGGGACACGGGGATTGGCCAATGATTGGCTGCAAAGCATGCTGGGAAACGTGACGTACTGCTATTGTTGTTATGCTACGAGCTAAAGGTAAGTGCATTAGGCGGAGCAGCCAGCTTAATATGATATTTTTCAGATTTTCATCGAGACAATAACAGATCGACCATTCTTACTTTTATTTTTACCCCTATTGAATGCTCACAGAGACACGGAGGTAGCGGCAGGAAGCGGATTTTGCAGCAAGATGAGCGGAGGGCATACCAGATCATCATGTGAATGAACGTGAATACGATGGATGCTTTTGTGCTTTTTAAAATAAATAAATCTGTTCTCTAAACATCCTCCGTGTCTTCAATGCAATGTGATGAGACACACACAGACAGAAATGTGAAGGTATCTGCTGTAAATCTATGACGTAAATTAATAACAGGATATGATCGGCTAGTCAGTTACCATGTAGCCTAATAGCCTTCGAATGTAAAGCAACTGACTGCTAAAGTTAATAAAGGACAAGTCCTGAACATTATTATTCCTATTCGACCCTAAACTACAATATCAGCTGTCTGTCTGTCAACCGACCAGCCAGTTGCCCAAATGCCGGCATACATCAAAGAGCTCTGCGGCGGCGCTAGTAGTAGCAGCAGGAGCTATCGTATGACAAAGCAGCCTAGTTATCATAAATCTTTTGATATTTTTCTTTTTGTTTTGTTTGTTATTCATTTAGATAGTAATAAAGTGATCATTTTTGTTTTTCATGTTCCTTTTTTGAACGAATATGGGTCACAGAGACACGGAAGTTACCGCTGAAAGCGGCTTTTGCCGGCGTACAGAGAGCATATCCGCGTGAATGACTTATGACGTGAATAATTATTGCGTTCGAACGGATTAATTATTGCGTTCGAAAGACATAATTATTGCGTTCGCACAACTTAATCATTTCGAGGGAACGGAATAGTATTTTGAGGGAACGAGATAATAATCTGTGGGAACAAGATATTAATCTGTGGGAACAAGATATATTTTTATATCTTAATGTCAGGACACGGGCTCCGTAAATATTGGCTTTGGATTGATTGATTGATTGACTGACTGACTGACTGACTGACTGACTGACTGACTGACTGACTGACTGACTGACTGACTGACTGACTGACTGACTGACTGACTGATTGATTGATAGATTGATTTCAAGCATTGTAGTCAAAACAATAACAAATTTACACAGATGTATCAAACTCATTACAGAAATGATGAAATCCTTGGATAAAAAAATGAAAATAGAACAATAACAAAGACACAGTTAAATCACATTTGCTTAATTAAATATAGAGATCATTAACTAAAGTATAAGTAGAGTTTGATTTATTGCTTGAAAAAGAGTTAGAAGAAGCGAGTTTATATAATCCCACCCCTACTGAGTTCATTCATTTGATAGTTTTACAGTTTTTTTTTCATCCGGTTCTGATCCGATAGATTATTTTCAAGATACAAAATCCAGTGTCTAGTAATGATTGATTATCTTCAGAAAACATTCATTCATGATTTCAGTAAACAGTAACGGCACCGATATGTAATAATCATTGATTATCATTAGAACACATAATCACATTAAACCAGTAATTATTGCTACACATTGCAGATCAAGTAAAGAAAATCAATAGCTTATTGATTGTAATTAAAACATTTCAGTAATCATTTATGCACATTACACAATTCTCAATGGCTGTATTGACATGTATTTGGAATTATTCAAACACCTAATGATCCTTAACTCCTCTTATCTTCATATCGGGAAATATGGGTTTCTTTATGCAGTACATTTTCTTGAATATTTGGATATTCAAACATTGTTTGAGCTAATTACTTAACCCGTTCCAAAGTTTTGTCCGACACACAGACATTTTTCTTTGTGGTTCTTATTAAATTTATCTTGAAGTTCCTACATCCCCTCAGTTTGTAGCCTCCTTCATTCAAGAACTGTTTTTGGATATTGAGTGTAACAATTTCCCACTAGCTCTGTATAGAAGTTATGCAGTGTAAAAATCAATAAGGTCATACAATTTTAAAAGTCTGGATCGATAAAATAAATTGTTTTTATGATCAAGATAGCCGTCTTCATGTACAATTCTGATGGCTCGTTTTTGAAGTAAGTCTAGAGGATGTAGTGAGTTCTCATAATTATTCCCCTAAATTTCTATACAGTAGGTGAAATATGGCAGTTTTAAGGAGCAGTACAACAAATATCTACTGTCGTATACTAACATATGTTTAGATTTATTTATGATTGAAATACTTTTTGAGACTTGAGTTTGAATGTGTCTGATGTGTGGCTTCCAACTTAGATTGCTATCTATTACAACCCCAAAGAATTTGATTTCTGTGACACTTTCAAAAGAGACATTCTTTATTTTAATTGAGAGCTCAGTATTGGCATTGTAGTTACCAAAAACATCACTTCGATTTTATCTAGGTTCAAAGATAATTTGCTGTAATCCATCTATGATTTTATTTTGTTTAACTCTGTGTTCACCACATGGATAAGTTGCCTATGATTGTCTGTAGAATATAACATTTTTATGTCATCAGCAAATAATATAAGTTTGAAAGGTTTGATACATTGAATATATCATTTATGTAAATATTGAATAGCAGTGGGCCCAGAATTAATCTTTGTGGGACACCACAACTTATCTCTTCTGATGTAAAATCATCAATCTTGAAAAAATTGTTTTCTTTGCGTTAAATAGCTTTTGATCCAGGTTAGTGCTAGTCCCCTTATCCCATACCCTTCCAGTTTGTCAAATAGGATGTCATGGTTGAGAGTCAAATGCTTTTTTTAAGTAAATTAAAATTTCAACTGCATATTTCTTTTTGTCCAGAGTATTTGTGATTTCCTCCACAGCATCAATGATAGCCAATGAGGTTGATCTATTTTGTCTAAAACCATATTGGTTTTCTTTCTTCTAATGTTATGTATATCAATAAAAGTATCTAATTTATCATTGAACATTTTTTCCAAAATTGTTGAGAAAACAGGTCTATGGTTTGTAAATTGGTGTTTGTGTCATCTCTTATAGATAGGAATGATTTTTGCAATTTTCATTTGGATTGGGAATCTCCCAGGCTCAAAGATACTATTAATTACCGTTTTCACCAGTGTCATAACTGTATCCTCACAATCTTTTGAGTTTAGACTATTGAATTTATTTACAATTGAAATCAGCTCATTTTTGTTTACATCAGAAAGAAAGGTTAAGTGTGGGATCCTTTCGATGAATGGATTATTGCTATACAGTTGGTATTTATGATCATCATCATCTTCACTGGTGCTTTGTTGGTCGTGAATGAAACAGAGGTGGGGGATGTTAAAGGGGGCTGGGGGTCGTTACATGTGTAGCAGCACGTGAACCAAGTATAAGGGAGAGAGGAAGAGAGCGCGATGATGGGGAAACAACAAGGAACTACAGCAACACAAAAACTTGAAGCAAAGAAAATGAGTGACAGTACTCGGAAAATAAGCAAAACATGGAACCAATTGACTTATTTTGATAATAAAAGATTAATTTCATTCATTTATTTGTTCCTTTCATGAAAATTATTGATGTCCAATATGTTTTGATGTTTGTCTTACATATTGAAAATTTTTTATGATTAGAAGGGAGCAGAATTGAAGAATACAATTCTTATAATTGTCTGCTTCCGAAGATTTAAAAAAAGGGTGTAGAGTCTGCAGAAAATAATTCCATATATAACCAGCTCCACAACCAACCTGTCCAGACACTCCTCAAAGCTGAAACATTTGGTATTTCCAAATGATAACCTTTAGACTAAATGAAAGCCTTTTTTTTTTTTTTTACTAGCACATTTCAATTTTTATTCTGGATGGTGGTTCCAGTGTTTTGTGTTGATTCACTTCAAAAATAAATTTAAAAGGAGAAAGAAAGAAATGTGAATACGGTAATTAAAAGTTTAATCGTAAACAGCTGATTTTGTTTTTATCCTTTATTATGTAGATTTTATCTGGAAGGAATAAATAACAACATGTACATTATCCATTTACTTGTATGAAAAAAATGCTTTACATTAGTCATTCATTTTGTGCATGATCTTATGTTGTTGCGAATAAATTACTAAAAGCAACAAAAACACCTAAAGAGCCATTTGAGAGCCAAAAGAGGCTCTTCTTAGTGAGCCGATCTAAAACAGCGGAATCTCTAAGAAGAGCCAGGATTTCCATCGCAACAATGAACCCACACTGGAGATAATGTTTGGTCCGTAATAAGGCCTGAGTGAAGTGCCGCACCAATTCTGTTCAAATCGTGCGTCAAACAGCTTGACCATTGACAGACTGTCAATGTGATCGACAAGGGATGTGATGAAACGAGGCCTCGTTTCCACCAGTTGTGATTTGCTGAGCGACACTGCTACTTAAAAAAAACATTGTCGTGTCAAGGCGGAGGTGTCGAGCTGGACATCTCTACCCCCACATTGGCTGATAGCTTTCTATTTGCGCGCTTTCAAGTTGGCTTACAGTCCCTCACACCCCCAATCTAACTATAAAAATGCAACAACTATCAAAATTGGAACTATCCAGGTAAACAGATTTGGGCCACATCCCAGCTCAAGAAGAGGAATGCAAAGACGTACATGGATCTAGCATATTTAATACTGTACAGACCAAAAGTTTGGACACACCTGCACATTCATTTGAAGGAGAAGGTGGTCTGTACTGCACATCACAAATATGATCGTTGTCAAAGAGCATTTTTTGTTTTGCATCTTATTCACCACAATTTTAATAAAATAAATACTCAGAAATATAATTTCTATCTTTATTTTCTCTATAAATGTCCTCCATCATCAGACATATGCAACGAGAACATCTTACAAACACCAAAAACACAATTTTCATTGGAGTAGTCTTTAAAGTAAATTTGCAGCATGAAGAGTTACAAACACTGGTACCATGAAATTCCTTAAACTTTCTTAACAAAAAGCTCATTCTGACCACCAAGTGCTGTCTAGTGTGCATTTGACCATCAGCTTTTTTATTTTGAACTTACTATGACACTAAGTGTCAAAATTGTGTAAATTTAACAAGCTTTTAGTGGCTTTTTAGATCCATCTACCCTAAATGTATCTAAAAGCTGCCTTTAAAAACACCCTAGGAACTTAAATTAAGAAAAGGACGGTCAGATGTGCAACTAAAAACAGTGGGGTGCTAACAAACAGTTCTATGGAGTCATATTAGACTTTTTGTTGTTTGAATTTTATTAGTCTTCCCAACATGTAGTTGATGTGGCAGAGTAACTCAACCCCTCCCACTGACACCATAGTCAGACTCATACATAGATAACTGAAATTAAACTCAACTGCAGACAGAAGACAGAGAAGTTCAGTTCTCTTTTTATTTGGTTGATTTTTTTCACATTACTTCTGGAATTTAACTTAATATATTCAAAGAAGCACATTTATGTCGAACATACAAATAAAAACAAAATATACTTGTTTTATTGTGTAGCTTTTAGGTAATAATGTGGATGTCTGTTCAGTAAACGTCCCCCCTTCACTGTTTCATAAACAGTGAAGGGGGGACGTTTACTCAACACTCTTTCAGCAAATGTTGCCATGGCACAGTGATTGTCATGGTGTTGACTGATCAAAATGGAAATCATCTCAAACTTCCGTCAGACACTGCAACTTGATTGACAGATACAATAAACGCCACTTTAATGAGAAAAACCTAAAACTGAATCATTGCTCATATTTCATTGTAGTTTAATGATCACTTTTCACCATAGAAAGATTGCTTTGACATGAATGTGTGGACTCAGGGATGACTCAAAGGACAAAACGCTGCAGTGTTAGGCTGTGATTGATTGGTTTGAAGCTGAATGTGTGACTACTGAGCAAATGACCTGTGCTGCATTTTTAGCAAGTGTGAGTCGGCCAGATCTCAAAAGCTGTGTCAGCTTTATCACCAACAAAAAGTCATCAAAAATTACAAAAAAGGGCAGCTGAAGCACAGCCAGCTTTTTGTATGTTTTGTTTGGCATGCAGCTTCTTAAAGGTTAAAGGATTCAAATCCTGATCATGGATTCACGCCCAGCTTGTTATGTTTCCCAAATGGGAATTCAGGTAAACAGACAGCAGTTTCAAACTTCTTCTAAACCATCAGTCTATATGGTTCAACAAATAGTGGAGAAAAGTATTGGTGGACCTTTGTTCTCCAATGATTGTTTTGAACACCTCACTTCAAGTTAAGAGCTGCTGCTTAGGCCTCCTGTCATTTGTTTGGCTGATTGACACCTAAATGGATTTACTGCAAACAGCTGAACCAAATATTTTTGCTTCTAAAACAAAAAGTCTTACGATGTATAATCTAATAACACGGAGACGATTCTTCACTCTGTTAAATGGTCAATCTGGTTTGTTTCTTTGCAAGTGTTTACCAAGAACAAACCGCCCTGAACAGCAGCAAATGCTTTGGATTCAGTCAGAGGGCATGAGAGTTCATGGTTGAAGGGATGGAACCATGTTTTGTTTAGAAGAAGCTGGTCTTCATAGAGCAGAGCTGTACCTTCAGTGCGCTGGATGACTAGATATCAGAGTGCTTTGAGTCCTAAAACTTGGTTGTAACCCATTAATACCATGTGTTGACTTTCTTTGAATGACCATAACTCTTTGACTGTTTATGCAATTAACACGATTCCAGCAGATTTTGAAGTAGAGAAAAGCGGCTTTGGGCAAAACTGTTCCAATTTTGTCAGTGCCATATTGAAATGCAAAGCTTATTTTCTCTGTGTCAGATTCCACTGGAATTACATTTATTGCGTTGCTGTTCAAGGAGTTACGGTGTGTCAAAGAGCGTGTGTTATTTTGATGTCCCAGGTGATATCGCTGGTGTTAAAGGTTTAAATGTTTTATTCTCTGCCATACACTATATCTGGGACATTCAACAGGAATAGGTTAATGGTTACTCCTTTTATAGCCTCCAAGTTCTTCTTTTTTAGTAATAACAACAACTAAAAACTTTGCTTTTCTCCTCTTCGTCCTCAGCTGTAATTTGATGTCAGAACTTGAGCAAACTGCTGAAACCACAAAGGTGTTGGAGATCAGGTAATCAAGATTGTATATTTGGAAACAAGAAAAACATAAGCATTTACTTGAAGAGTAGAAAATTATGATGAGACACAGTTTTTGTTTTAACCTCTAGACTTGTATCTTTTCAGTTTTGTTGACCTGGAAAGATCTTTAAATGATTTTAACACATCAACATGCCTGGAGTTTGGAATGGTTCTTTGTCTGCACAGGGGCTCATTTTTGACTCTTCCTTTCAGCTTGTAGTCTGAAGACCTGAGCTTATCATTTATAGGCTTATTTAATGTTCTTTAGACTCTCGTGGTGTTTGCACTTTGTTGAAAGGACATGTGGCAGCGGACTTTAAATGAATAATTGAGTAACTTTAATTGGCTCCACATTAAAGTAATTGGAAACCATAGAGTGCAGTTGAAGTCAATCTTAGAGGGTCATTTATAGTAACCAGAGATTTTGTTATGTAGAAGCAGCTGAGGAGTCTTTTATGGAAAATGAAATGAACAGATTGTCAGCTGGTGGCTTCAGGAACCATCTGTCCATCAGTGTCTCCAGAGAGGATGCGCTGGAATCATAAGGTACCACAGGAAGCTGAGAAAATGCTGTGCTTTTAATGAAGACAGGTGTTATGTTCAGAGATGCCAGAGCAGTTTGTGGGATCATCTAAACAAAATGATTTCCAGCTGAACTGATGGAAATGAATTTTCTCTAAGTCTGAGGGTTCAATGAAAGCCTTCCCAATCCTAATTTTGGCTTTGAAAAACATCAGCAAAATAGTCAAACAATTCTACATGTTGAGAAATGAAACCATGGTTTAGTTACAGTAGTAGAGAAAGTACAAGACTGTCAACAGTCCAGGATGCAACTCTTTAGCTTTTATGCAGCTACTATCTTGGTTTGTCTTCATTCCATTTTGTTGTCAAAACATGACTTATCAGGCACGACAGAAAAATGTTGCTCCTTTCCCAGCAATGATGATAGACAACAAAGCCTCACATGTGCTTGTGTTTGTGACAACCGTGTTGTGTTGTGTTTTCACAGATGATTGAACTATTTTAAGAGCAGTGTGTAGCATTTAGGAGGGCAAAGTTAAACATAAGATTTACTTTATATCTGTGTGCTGCTCTGAAGAAAACTTTATTGATTATCTTTGAACTCTTTGATGTCTGATATCACGCAGCTCAGACACACGCACACAACACTGCAGTTCACTTTTGAAAGAATTTTAAGGCTTTATGAGCTGTGGTAATGTATCAACAAAATGAAGGCTGAGCAGAGAATATTTGGTTTTCCTTTGTAAAAAATCTCAAAACAACATGAAAAGGGAAATCAGAAAATCAGGTCACTAGCTGCCAGTAAAATTTAAGCAGACATGTTGTAGCAGAACACGGTCAGAGCCTCATCTGTATCTGCAGCCCCTTTTAGACTCTATGTCCTTTTATTGTACCCTTTCATGCCTCTGTGATTCTCCTCTGAGACCACTTCTCAAGGAGACTGAAATGAAGTTCACTATGGATTTCAACTATGTTTAAAAAAAAAACACGTTTTCACCAGATAACCACCAAGGGGTACTTACACAAACATGTAAAGTACCAATTTACTCTAATGAACTAGTGCTCTAAAACTGACCGTTGGAATGAACCGTCATCTAAAGGTACTTTGAGCCCAGAATCTGGTTTGTCTGCTGTGTTCTGTGTTTAGAGATGATCAAGTGAAATGTACCAAGGCTGGTTTGCAGAGTGATCCAGAGCACAGTTCTGACGACTCTGGCACCACACGGATCGTCTGTGATCGCCATGCCAACCACTGCCAACAGCTTTGAGCCTCATCGCTACATGGAAGCATTTACTCTTTGTAACTCATTTAATATAATGCACAAAAGACATAGACGATGTTTAGATATCAGGTTTATTGACTTTGAAGGTTCTATGAAAACATTAGTCATGTCTCCATGTCTGGATTCATGAGATCCTTAATATACTCTCCCAGTACGATGAGCTTCACCATCTCCTGCAGGAGCTGCGCCTGAACGACGGACGCTTTCAGTGGCACTTCTGTCTCTCCATGACCCAGTTTGATGACCTGCTGTCCCACATTGGTCCGAGGAGGAAGACAATAAGAAAAAAACCATATGATGTTTTTATTATTGGCTTTATGTGAAAAAAGACAAATATTACAATATTTAAGAGTGAAGTTATCAGATTTTCTCACATGTTGGTTTTGGACTCCACCCACTGATTGCAACATTCACATGCTAAGGCTGAGTCCCTGATTGGGACACGTCTTCATTGCCAAACTTTAGATTCTTTTACTCTTGATGCGCCACAATGCCTGAATCATGTTGTGACTCCCAAAATGGACTGCTGCCAGACCGAAGCACCGTGCCTGATGTTCTTATCACACCGCAGGAACATTGATTGTGTCTGTACATTGACTTAACCTGAAACTGGATGCCAGTGTTGTGCGAAATGCGTTTGGTGTGAATGCAGCTTTACTCAGTTATTGGAAAATCTCTCATTAGCCTTTAGCACTAAATGGTAGCAATATCTTCTAACCCGTTATCTTCTTCTCAACACCAACTCTGGTCCACTCGTGTCACTGCCTTGGTTCTGTTTACAAACTTCATCTGAAGGGGGTGAGCGAGTCTGGACTTTGCAGTTCTCTGATTCTTCCTCATTCTGTTATGGGTGTGCTGCTGAGTCGAGATATTGGTTCTTTTCATGATCCAGTTTGAGCAGATCCTTCACGGTCACACAGGGGTACCTATATTGCAGCTGTGTGATTCTGAAAGAGCACGGGTGGAGTTAGAGATGTACAGTGGGGAGAACCTAAAATCTTTGCCCCCCACTTGCCCCCGAAATTTTGTCTTATTAGTATAAAATTGACAAACATTAAGAGAACATCAATACATGCTTTTTTAAGCAAAACAGATGCTTGAAGAAACATTAAAGAAATTCAACTGAATTGTGTATTTTTGGTTTGTCCTGCCCTTCCATTCTGTTGTTCTCATTTGTGTTCATTCCAAAGTCTTCTGCCCCCTCACTCGATGACTGTAATGTTCTGTAGCTACAAAACAATACATCACCATACACTAACATGCTGTTGTGTTTTTAGTACACTGATATTACTCGTGGAGTATCATCGATCCGTTTTTGATCAGGTTGGTATCTAGTCTGAATTTGTATTTCATACAATAGAATAATCAGATTTTTACATTTTTGATTTAAGTGTTAAAATTGAAGTTTAGAGTTTTTTTTTTTTTTTCAAAATCTTAAAATGGAGGAGATGTCTAACTTTTTTATTTTTATGTGCTGATCTTTTCTTTGATGATCTCAGCTGTGTTTTTGGGTCGATGCAGACACAAAGCAGGTTTGTCCACCAGCAGAGCAGAGAGGTCACTTTCCTGCTGGAGGCTCCATAAATCTACACTAATAAATAAATCTGCTGAAAGCGCTGATTCTGACCCATTACTGTTCCGAAGGCAGAACTGATTCAATGGATGGGTCAGAGGCATCACTCAGTGTGTGCTGGATTATTACCACTGGTAATTAACCTGCAGGAGCAAACATTCTGTGTGTCTGTGTGTGTCTATTTGTGTGTTTGAATGAGCTTGTGTGGGTTTTTATGAGAGTGTGTTGTGTGTTTGTGCGTGATTTGATCCTAAAGCAAAACCGTTTCCAGCCAAGGTCGCCCACTTTCAGGTGATGTAAGCAGCCTGCTGGGTGTGTGGTCTATTTTCAGGTCAGTCAGTAATGTGGAGCATGCCACGGGCCGCGCAGCAACAATAACTTTTTGTCGTGAAGTTGTGCTGACGTGCCGGCAGCCAATCAGAGTGACGTGCAAATGTCATGTGATCCTGATCCTCAGACAGGGAATCAGAAGGAGGCGAGGCAGCGTATCACAACTCTACGCAGACTCCTTAAATCAGCTGCTGACATACTGATGGCAATGACCGGGTGGGGCGGGTGGGGGTGGGGGGTGGGGGGTCTGGAGCAAACAGAGGTCCACCAAGCCGAGGCTTGCTGACGTCTACATGATAGTGATGACTCATTTAGCTATTGTTAGCTATTCTTAATTCATGAATGATGAAAGGAAATCTTTCTGAAGGTCACTGTCAGAGCAAGAAGATGAAAGGCATCGAAAGAAGCTCAGAACGTGGCATGTTACTTATCGACTTCACTTACAGACACAGTATTCACTGAGAAAGAGCCTTTCAGGAAAAGAAAAGGTGATTAGGATATAGTCTTTTCATGATCCCGAGAACATCCTGAACAAGATACTGAAAATGACAAAGTGCTGCTTAACGGTCCAAGGTTTCTTTAATAGCGTGAACCACAGAAGAATTCTGATGATTCAAAGAGAATGTGCTATTTTGCTGCCGTCAATTACATCTCCAGGGTTAAAGGGTTAAAACCGCTGAGATGGCCTGGTGAACCGTCCTCCATTAGCAGCTCTATGACCCTAAACAAGAAAAATGGATGGATGGACTGACGGATGTTTTTTGTTCAAAGGTCAAACATGGCTCCATTTATCGGGATTGTTATCATGATGGTACATGACTGGTGGGCGCAGAGGTAGAGTGGTTGACCTCTGATCACAGGACTGAAGGGTCATTGGGCAAGACAGTGAACGCCACATTGCTCTCTCAGATGAGCACTGTTGGTGTGGAGGAAGGTGGAGAAGCCTTTGAAATTTTATCTTAAAAAAATATTATTTTGTAAACCACAGATTAAAACAAATTTTAAATTAAAGTTTAGAAAAAAGCATCAGATCTTTGTGTGATTCTCTTTGGTTCAGGGATTCGCAGATGAAGAGCTGGAGGGGTTCAGGAGCTGCTCACCTTCATTGACAAACATTATTGAAGGGATGTTGCAGCAGCGTGCTCGTGTGTGTGAGGATGATTGTGTGTGTCTATGTGCATTAGATTGTGTGTGTATTGGTTTGAGTTCAATATCATCTGCAGGGCTCCTCTGACAATGTGCCAGCGCTCTGTCAGCACGTCTTAAAGGCTGGGCTCTGCAGTGCAATACAAAGTGCTGCTTCACTGTGACAGAACACCCCCACCCCCCTTAAGTCAATTATCCCTTTAGTCCAAAATAAAAATACAGTAAATTATGAGAGTTTTCGGGGGAATTGCCTTGGAGCATGAGAGGCTTCTTCCCATGACCTTCCAGGGGTTCGTGTTACCAGAGTGTCCGTCATGAAAAGGTCTCAGGCAGATAAGAAGAAATAAACCCCATTTCTCTGCACTCACTTCCTGAGGGGCCCTCAGGCAGATTCGGTGGCAGGGGCTTTCTAACCCCAATTAGACATGTCAGTCTCTTTATGACTGTACAAACATAAAGGTCTCATTGAAATTTAATTTAACATGTACGCTTTTTGACAGTTCAAAAATAAAAGCTCATGTTGAGTCTTTGTATTTTTTTTACATTTATTTTGCTGAAAAACATTGACTCTATATAAACTTTAGTGTTTGGGGAAAAAAAAACTTCAAACAGGAAGGTCTGCCTAGTTTTACATTTTCAACAGAAAAGTGGGCGGAGCTTGATTAGGCCATTGGAGAGACCGAGTCCTCCCAAAGGGGCATCCAGTCTCAGCTATGTTTTTACTAGCACTCTGTCTGCATTCACAAAACTAACTTTTTATCCGCCTTCAAATTGATGGGAAAAATTCAGGGTAAAAAGTTATTTGTGAGTTTTTCTTTCTCTATGGAGGGAGGGGCCTAAATTCTTAGTTTCCTCTGTAAATGAACTTACATTTACTGCATTAACCCTTGTGCTATCTTAGGCACTTTAACATTGGGAGTTGGGTCATCTAGACCCACTAGACAGTGCGCTAAACCTGTTTTCTTCAATGATTTGTGATCTTCACTGGTGTCCATGGATTACATGAAATCTTTCCACCTCTATCCACCTTTGTCATGGTAGGGAGAACACGTCAATGTAAGGGTGGGGTCATCTAAGATAGCACAAGGGTTACACTGTCAGTTTTGCCGTGTTTAGGTGTGGTTCCAAGGGTTGTCCATTCATTAAAATTTGTGTTTGTCAGTTCACCTGCAGCGGTCAGCATGAGTTTTACTCTGAAAGTTCAGCAGATTCTGTCAGGATTACAGTCTCCATTGTTTGTCTACCTTGAAGACTTAGGCTACGTTCACACTGCAGGTTGAAACGACGCAATTCCGAATTTTTTGCCCTTAAGCGGCCCAATTCCGATCTTTTCATGACAGTCTGAATGACACAGATCCGATCTTTTCAATTGCGACCCAGCCCCCATTGGTTTGCCGTCCTGATTCTGAATTGTAGCCGTTCTTTTCAATTGCGACCGCCGTCTGACCGGCCAGGCGACTTGATTCCGAACCGTACGTCATCAACACGCAACAAACGTCATCATTTTGCGTTGAAGTAGGCGGGAACAAGAACGTAAACATCAACCATGGTGGACGATGCTGCTGAGACCAGTCAGTGGAAGGGAAGTGAGATCCCCGATTGGATTAATATTTGGGCTGATCGCTCTTTTCAGGCCAAACTCCAGGGCTCTTATTGCAACTGGGCGGTTTTTGAAAAAGATTGTAATTGTGCTGCTCCTTCGTGAAAATAAATTTAATATTACAAAAAGAGCTCCGCTTTTGACAACACTGTTGTTGACATCCATTCTTAACGTTGGCTCCGCAAACAACGAGTGACGTCGTTCACCGTTGAGTATTCTTCTGGCTTCTGCGCATGCGGGTCTCGTTTGGGTCGTGTCACGGTCACACTGGAGATCACAAAAGTTCGGATTTACTTGGAAATGTGAACGGTCTAGCAAATAATTCGGATTTTTTCAAAAAATCCGAATTGAGCATTAAGCCCTGCAGTGTGAACGTAGCCTTAGTTTCTGCTCGTTCATGTTTACACTTTAAAGCAGAATCCCTGCTATCTTTAGCACCACAGCAAGCAGCTGGCCCACTCCACAAACATGTTCAGCATGACCATCAGGAATGAAGTGCTGGTCAATCACGCATGGATCATGTGCGTATGTGGGGGTCTGCTAGAGCAAGGCCATCAAATGTAACACATCTCAAATTTAAAGGTGATTAGAAAACAGAGCAGGTGAAGACCAGCATGATATCAGCAGAGAGCTATCATGAGACAAAAAACCCCAGCCATCTTTGCAGGTGATGAAAGGCTCTTCTGGAGACGGTTGAGCTTCTTCTGACCTGAAGTTGATCTTGGATCTGGTTTAGTTTCAGGTTCACGTCTCCTCAGGACTGTTTTCAGATGCTCTGGTTAATGATCAAACAGGCGCCACATGTAAATTCAAAGAGGGAGAGCTAACGTGAACGTTTGTGAAAGCCATTTATGAGAATGTTACTGGAAGTCATTTGGAATTACTTTGGTGAAGAGAAGGACATTAATTTTTGGGGGATCTGTTATTTATTTAATTTTCATATAAACAGATTTGATTCATGTTGAGGATTTTTGTGTCTGAATGTCCAAGAATTTCACCAAACCTCTCTTTTGTCCGTCACTTTAATGAGTAGTCATTTCTACTCAGGACGAACATCTTTACCAAACAACCATGACACCTACAGCTTTGGTGAGTACGAATAAATTAACTGTATGGATTTTTAACACAAGTTAAAGCTAGATCTGATCGTAATATCTAATGTGAAATACATTCATGACCTCTGTAAGACGCTTTTTTTGAAAATAAAATTGTTTGATTATAGTTCATCCGTTACTTGTTTTTTTTTTTTGTTTTTTTTAACTTGTCCTGTCCAACAGCTGGGCAGACAGATGAGAGCTGAAGGCCTCTTGTGTTGGACATATTTTACTTTAACAACAGGGGTTATAAATCTTCTGACAAACCAGAGGTATGTCTGAATAAACCCCTTTTGGAATTGAGGCCAAACTTTATTCATTTAATCGTTTTTGAAAATCTTTGGTGTTGGACCGGACGGAAAAGGAAAGGAGGGAAGAAGAGAGAGGGATGTTAGAGAGGGGGGGGGGGGGGGGGGTTAAGAGGGTGATAATAGGAGGGGGGAGGGGGGTAAAACCATGAAGTGTTTATGTTCTTCTAAAATGGATGGTGGAATGTGAAAAGAAGGAGGGGGAGTAACCAGCCATCCCCACACCAAGACCCCCGCCGCAGCAGCAGTGGCAGCCAGAACCCCCAAAGCCACACGGCAGCAGGCAGATGACTACCGCCCCCCGGGTGATCACGTCCGCCACCCAGGCCAGGGCAAGCAGGACCACCACGAGGCCCCCAGAGCCAGAGAGAAGGGAGGCATGGGGGGAAAGAGAGTGCCGCCCCAGCCCCCAACCAGGAGAGCAGCCCCCCCCCCGCAGCGCCAGGAGGGCCCAATGCCGGGCCCCACCTGAGAGGGGTGCCCACAGCCCCAGATGAGCACCTCATCACTACGCAGGGATTCTGGGCATCCCCCAGCCCAAACCTCATGTACGAGCCCGGACCCACCAAGGGAGACCCGCTCCCCGCTCCAGGCAGCCATCCACCAGGCCCACGGTTGTCCAGAAAGGTGCTAGACAGGGGCCAGGCGCTCCCGCCCAGGAGGGGCCACCCCAGGGAGAAGGGGGCCCACAAGGGTTGTTGTAGACTTGGCCCGACCAGGCTCGGCCACAGTAGGAAGTTTGGCGAGGCCCAGCACCCGGGGGCAAGGACCAGAACCCACCCCACAGGGACATGGACACCCCGGGCTCAGGTGTGATATGATCCCCGGCTTCTGGCCTTGCCAGAAAGCTCAGGGATCCCTCTCCCTGCATGGAGAGAGCATCGCCGGGCCCAGGAAACCAGCACCCGGGGGACACAGCCGCCGTTGCCAAGCGCCCAGAACGCCCTACCAGGGATGGGGTAGGGGACAGATGGTCCAAGGTCCCACCTTCCTTGCAAAATGAGTGTGTGTGTGTGTGTTAGTGAGGGTGGGTTCTGGTCCTTGCCAACCATGGGAGGGGGGCCACTGCCAAATAGCAAGGCGCAACGCAGGCTAAACCCCCCACCCCCTCACCCTAATATGAGATTATATGAGGAAGGGGGTAAGTTGGGGACAGCTTGTAGACTGTCCCCCGGTGGTCAAAGACCCCCCCCCCCAGCCCCCAGCCCCCCCCCCACATCAACGCGCCCAGAAAGGACTGGGCCGACAAGCCCCCCCAGACCCCGCAAGCCCCAGCGGATGACACCCAGAGCGACCGAGGGCCCCAAGAGGGTTGCCCCGCCCCGTCCCAGTGTCACGGTTTTAGGTTCTTTGCCTTTATGTTCTAGTTGTTTTATGTTTGGGCCTGTTTGACTTACTTCCTGTTTTATTTTGTAGCATTTCCTGTTTTGTTGTTGTTTCAAGTTTTACCTTTCCCCATCAGTCCTAAGTGTTTCCACCTGTGTCTTGTTGCCTTCTATGTATTTAAGTCTTGTCTTTCCCTTCCTCCTGTGCTGGTCCATATTATGTCATAATCCGAGTTCCTGTGATGTTCGTGTTTCCAGTTTTGAGTTTTGCCTGCCTGTTGCAGTGGTTTTGTTTTGTAGTTTTTGGTTTATTTATTAAAGCTCCGTCTTCCCTGAAACCTCCTGCCTCCTCCTCTCTGCACCTGGGTACTACCTCCCTTTCACCTTCCGTAACACCCAGAGCCAGGGAAGGGTTGATCCCTGCCCCAGGTGTAGATGGGCAGCCCGCTCAGCGCCTCCCCCTCAAGCAGGACCCCCACCAACCCCCCCCCCCCACCCCCACCCCCCACCAACCCCCCCCCCCCCCCCACCAACCCCCAGCACGGGCAAAGAGACCACCCCCCCAAGTGAAGCCGATGTAGGAATCCGTTATTTGTTTTGGTTTTATTTAGGGTCAAACTTGTGCATTCTTAGAGGCGTGTCTTCTTGATTGACAGGTGGGCGGACCCATGGGTCAACTTAATTCGCTTTGACCCACGCCATTATTATTATTCTTAGAACGCAGAATGTTCTCGCCTAGTCACTGACTTTCTGTCCAGTTTATACATCCATAGTAACAAGTGAACATTCTGTAAATTTATTGAAGATAGATTTTCTGAAAAGAAGTCATTGTGGTTCTGTGAGTTGTGTTCAGTTTTTTCTTGTATGAAGTAAGGTTTGAGTCAGGTTTGTGGCAGAGTCTGAATCTCCTCCAATTTCTATTTCTTTTTTTAATCTCTGCAAAGGAATATTTGAATTTTTCCATCCGCACAAACGTTTGGTAGCACTGGTCTGCATTTGCATGATTTTCCAGTTTACATTTCCGTCACCTTCCTCCTGAAGCCAGAAGATGCTGCAGAAGTTCAGCAGAGCAGAAAACAGACTTATAGAATATTTTATCAGAAATGTTTTTTTTTTTAGAGAAATCTTTTCTCTCAGCAGAGACTCGTGAACTCAGGTCGCTCATGAAACAGGAATTTCAGAATAATGTTCGCGTTCTTTGGTTTTAACTCTTTCAGAAGCAGCTGAGATCTGCGCTCAGTGGAGAACATCTCCAAATGCTCAGTGCTACATGCTTAGAGGTTAGAGGTTGGTGGTTTAACTCCTGACTGGAATAAACCATGGGACTGATCCCCCCTTGGTTCACCCCACTGGTGTCTTTGAGCAAGGCACTTCACCCAAATAGCTCCAGCAGAGCTGTGCAGTGTAGTTAAATTGGGCCTCTCCCTGGAATGAATGTAAACTAATGTCACCCCCCCCTCACACGCAAACACACACATACACACACGCTTAGTCTCCAACAAAGAAGAAAGATTTTTTTTCTGAAACAGCTTCATATTATTAGAGCTGAGATGACAGATGACGCCTCACAGGTTTATATCAACACAAATAAATCCCAGAACGTCCAGGAACAGCTGATGTTTATCATTTTTTATCCCTGTTTTTTTTTATATAATCAATTAAAGACCCACTCAGATGTAAATTCTAGATTTGATGTGTATAACCTCAAAAATATAGACCAAAAATATCTTATTTTTCTTGTTTTTAACACACTATGTGTGTATAATGTTTATATTAAACTTAAAAGATATGTTAATTTTCATTTTCATGAGTGTCGACTCTTGAATTCATAAAAAGGAAGAAAAAAATTCGTGAAAATAATTTTTCAATAAGTTTACTTCGAAATAGAGGCACTTAAACCAAAATATGAGGGCTGATTGGAAAAATAAATTGAGACGGTTTTATCTTACTAATGTTTTTATAAAATATATGAAACATCAACAACTTTTTATTTTCATTCAAAGCTGAAAAAATACTAATTTCATGGCATTGTCAACTGTTGAAAGCTAAAGTGATTCCCTGAACATGCTGAACCAGCAGAAAATGTTTCATGAATGGTTAAAAGACTGGGTGTAACTATTCATCCATTAATCAATCAATCGATTTCTATTTCTAAGATCCAACTACTAGACTGATCTGTTTGAAGCTGCGTTCACATCAAATGCGATTGGACGTCAGGAAGTCAATGGTACATAGGTCCTGAGGCGGGATTTGAGTGATGGGCGGGGTGCGACCAGAGTTCCAATTTCTGAACTTTGCAGAGGTCGCCGCGTCACATCGACCAATTAGGGACTTATCTTTAGACATGTGATGTGTTCAAAGATTCGATCAGCTCGTAGGATGAGCTACGCCAACCCCGGGAGGCTGGCGGGGCAGAGACAGGAGAGGAGCTGGTTGGATGGGGAGGCAGCCTGTTCAGGTCTCCTAAACTTTATGATATTTTTCTTATTTTCACCGAGACATTAATAAAAGAAGGTCTTCTAATTGTATTTTTGTCTTTGTTTTTTCCTCTCTCGGGTTAATGTGGAAAAGTAAGTCATCAAACTTTGTCACAGAGAGACGGAAACACCACAGAAGCTGGCTGTCATTCAGATGCAGCTCCTGCAGAAGGAGTGTACCGGGAGAATCTGAGAATGATCACATGAACCCAGACATGAGACGTTATTACCAATGCTTTTGTGGAGCTTTTTAAAATAGCTAATTCTGATTTATAAACATTATCCGTGTCTTTCCTACATTGTGAATGAGATAAACACATTCCATCATTCCAGTCCAATGTGTGGAAACACTTCAAATTTAGCAGACATGTGACCATCCAGTGTGCCAGAATGTTCTAAGAAAAGAAAAAAGTGGGCTGAACTTTAGGAAACTAAAATGTGAATGGATTTGACATTCTTTCTTGTTAACTTTGTGACATCACAATGTGAGAACCTGCTCTTTTTTCGTGGGTTGGGAGGGGCTGGTGCTCAGAGAGCAGGTTTTTAGAGGAATCCTCAGAAAACTTCGCTTTAGGACTTCTTTTAGTGAGAAATGAAGATGAAAAAGATGATAGGAACGATATAGATTTAATTAAGTCTTGAACTGTTCTAAAAGTATTTTAAAAAATAGAAAGATAGCTGTGAATGTAACCAATAGAAAAAAAACTCAAATAATTTAACTGTCTTTGACTGAACTGGACTCTTCAAACACACACCCGTCACTGCTTCAACTTGCAGTAGAACCCCTTTGACTCGTAAAAACACCTTTAAGAAATCTTCATCACATCTGCTATAATTGCTCTAAATACTAATTCAGAATGGACACATTTGGTCCACTTGAAGTGAACCAGAGTTCATTTCACCTAATAATCCAGAACAAATTTTCCGTCTGAATACACCCAAGCAGACCTTAGTCTGGGACCAGGAACTGCTCTTGGACCCATCTTTGGAGGTGGTCTCGGTTTGTTTCCAATCAGACTGAGCTTCGGTTTGCTCTGAGATTCTTTGGTCTCCAGACAATTCATTCCCAGAGTGGAACAACTGAAACAAACCGGCCACCGTAGCCGATGTAAACAGAGGAATGAAGGAACCGGGAAGTCACGGACAAATGTGAAGCAACAATTGTCGTGTTTTTTAAACAGAAAAACTACTGTGGTAATCTAACCCACAATGTGATATCCAGGCATGTAGACTCCAGGTCTGAAGAGGTTAAAATAGGACTCACTATGTTCCTGGCTTACTGGCTTTCCCTGGTTTATGCATTTTAAATATTTGAGTCTGAAATGAACTGTTTTGCTTTATCAAACTTTTGGCTCGGGGGCCACATTCAACCCGTCTGATCTCAATTGAGCCGGATAAAGGCAAAAGAAAGCAGCTTAGTTGTTGTTGTTTTTTCTCAGTTGAAAAAAATGCCTCAACCAAAATGGTAGCTTAATCATATTCATTTATTCACAGAGGCCAATGGATCTCAAATAAAATGCATTTCACTTTAAAAAAAATCGGTTTGTTCAATTTTATACAAACTGAAAAATTTGCATCTGACTGAAGCAATCCCGATAGTAAACTTATGAGGGGGCTACGGAAAAAAATGAAACACCCTGCCTAAAATGTAAATGTGCAAATCGATGAAAAATTGAACTAAATTAAACTTGAAATATTTGTGAACATATGAATTATGGGTTAACCTCCCTTTCTCAACTGAAACTTCACCCAGCCATCACTATCAGGATTCAGATCCTATGCAGAAACACATCTTCTCTTTTCTTAACTGCCCCTGCAAACGGTAAACCTTTTCTTTATGGTGGTGCTGAATGTTGTATTCTTTGAGCACTGCGACACTTTGATGACATACCAAGCATGCAGGTTTTGGATTCAGCTCCGTGAACAACATTTTTGAACATTTTTTCTTGGAAAGTTCAGCACTCCATTCAGTCTAATAGCAACATTACAGCTGTACCCAGATGCAGAGCTGTTAGGCTTTGCTTTTGGCACGTGCAGAGAAATGTTGTTTCACCTGTTTTGTGTTTCCTTTGCTCCCCCTAGTGGCGAATTGCGCATTTTGGTTATTTCTTTAAAAAATCAGCTCGCCACAAGAATGGACTAGAAACGCGCTTTAAAAACAAACAAACACATCGTTATAATTTTTTCTCTCTTCATGAGTGGGCCGGATTGAACCATCTGGCGGGCCGGGTACGGCCCGCGGGCCAAATGTTTGACATCACTGATCTAATCTCTGTTAAAAGAAAAAATGAAGTATTTAATGACCCCAGCATGGAGACAACATGAAGAAGAGACCAACTGAAACATATCTGCATCACAGAAATGCATAACAGTGAATGCAACAACAACGTTTATAATTAGGCAGGAGTAACATTCTTAGCCTTCAGCAGCTAAACTGAAGGCAGCTCCTGGCATTGAGATCCCCCCCAGCTCTGCAGGACCTTTTCTCACAGATTTGATCCACTTTTGTTAATAATGATCAAGCAGGTAAATGTTTCAGTACTGGTGATTTTAACATTCACATCTACAACAGCAGAGCTGTTGGATTTGTATCCATCACTGACTCTTTCAAGCTGACTCAGCATGTTGTTGGCCCCACTCATGTGAAAGGCCACACTCTGGACCTCTTGGTCTAAATTGGACCTGCTTCTAAATCTCCAATAAGGAGGTTCAAAAGACATGGATGTTCTTGTTCAGTTCTGCAGCATTTATCATGCAGCTTTCTGGATGAAGTAGCACCTGTGAAAAACCAGCTCTGCTCCACTAAATCAGTCCCATTCCTGCATAAATTCCATTCAAGCTTTCACTAGGAACTGTAGTCAGGTGAAGTTTCTGTAGAACCAAATGTTTTTGATTAGTCACTGTGTCTCCTCTAATATTAAAAATCAAAATGTATTCTTAAATAAACTCTTTATTTTTATCTGTTCTCTCTCAAATATTTGTGCACTCTTGGCAGACTGTGATGATTTTTTAGAATTCTTTGTTAAAAATAAAGAGCTTAGGACCAACATCTCTCCAGCAGCTTCATCTTTTTAGTGTGTTGATGATGCATTTCTGTCAAAAATTTGGTCATGTTTTCATCCAGGGCGCTCAGGACGTTTCTGCTGTGCTGCAGAGAGTGAAGCCCTCTTCTTCTCCCAGTGATGTTCATTCTATTAAGCTGTTTCTAACTGTTCTTTTTTAATCAATCTGTCTGTCATTGTAAAGCTGAGACATGTGTCCTCTACGTCTGATGTGGTCTCCAGCCTCTTCAAGCTGAAACTCACGCATGGACCCAACCTAATAACTATGGGACCATCTCCAGAAGATCTAAAAGATTTGAGAAAAAGATGCTGCAAAAAAAGTCATGAAGGAGCACAATACTTTTAAAACATTTCCATCTGTCTCTCACAGAAATCATTTTAACCCTTGTGCTATCTTAGATGACCCCACCCTTACATTGACGTGTTCTCCCTACCATGACAAAGGTGGATAAAGGTGGAAAGATTTCATGTAATCCATGGACACCATTGGAGATCACAAATCATTGAAGAAAAAAGGTTCAGCGCACTGTCTAGTGGGTCTAGATGACCCAAATCCCAATGCTAAAGTGCCTAGGATAGCACAAGGGTTAAGGAAACAGCGTAACTGAGAGGCTGACAGGACATGATGGTGGCTGAATGTGAGGTCCACCTCACTGTGGAGTGGCGTCCAACAGCCTCAGAGTTTCTCAACAGTTTGTTGGTTTTCCTCTAGGGTGCTGCTTGTCCTCCTCCGCTCCAGCCGGAGCGGAGTGATGGTGGCGAGCAGCAGCAGCTCGTGCAGCTGGTGGGAGTTTTCACAGTGATGGATGGAGGATGAGGAGGAGGTGAAAGTGCTGAAACACAAGAAGAGGAGCTGTCAGCTGGGAAAAACAGAACAAATGCTGGAAGACGCTTTCATTTAGATTTCTGTGGAAACATGACAGCACAAACCGAGAGCTTCAGATGAACAGAGGAGATGAGCAGACGGAAGGATGAAGGGTGAAGTGAGTTGTGCTGCTCAGTTTGTAAAGCAGATCCTTATATAAGCCGATGATTCAGACGAGAAACAGGAGACGGCAGATTTAGCCATGAAGATGAGGAAGGTGGAGTTTAGCAGCAGGTGGAGGTCAGGATGAAGAGGTGGAGTGGGGAGGATGGTGATGAAGAGGAGGCAAAGCTGCACACTGACAGATTATTGAGCGCCACCCCACACAGACAAGTACCGTCAGGCTTTCTGTGGACCCTCATGTATGATCTTTATCTCAGGGCCATCAAAGGAATCTGAACTCTTCACAGATGAGCTCACAAAGCGCAGAGCAGAAGCTGGTTCACACATTCACGTGCACACGTGCACTGTGGGTTTGCAGCCCTGGGACTATTTTTATTCTCTGCTGAGACATTTGAGAACTTCACAGCAGCCTGCGTTGCTCTGTTGCTGTCAGTAAATCATGTAACTTCAATTAAACCTATAACATCAGTCTGCTGCTTATTGCTCTGTCTGTTTCAGTGATTGGCTGAATTGTTGGTATGTTTCTCTGCATTTTTATGATTGGATACTTGAAATGACTATGCAGTTGCTGTCAAAGAGTCTGAATGGTGGAAAGAAAAAGTCTTTGGTCAGGAAAAGAGATCGTTGTCAATGAAAACAATGCCAGTCCAATGAGAAGGCGCTTTGTCGTTCTGTGTTTGTTCTGTGTGACCTGTGTGTGATCTGTATTTGTGTTCTGTGTGTGATCTGTGTGTTCTGTGTGTGATTTGTGTGTGATCTGTGTGTGATCTGTGTGACCTGTGTGTGATCTGTATGTGTGTTCTGTGTGTGATCTGTGTGTTCTGTGTGTGATTTGTGTGTGATCTGTGTGACCTATGTGTGATTTGTATGTGTGTTCTGTGTGTGATCTGTGTGTTCTGTGTGTGATCTGTGTGATCTGTGTGATCAGTGTGTGATCTGTGTGATCTGTGTGTGATCTGTTTGTTCCGTGTGTGATCTGTATGTTCTGTGTGTGATCTGTGTGTGATGTGATCTGTGTGTTCTGTGTGTGATCTGTGTGTTCTCTTTGTGTGATCTGTGTGTTCTGTGTGTGTTCTCTTTGTGTGATCTGTGTGTTCTGTGTGTGATCTGTGTGATCAGTGTGTGATCTGTGTGTGATCTGTATGATCTGTGTGTGATCTGTGTGTGATGTGATCTGTGTGTTCTGTGTGTGATCTGTGTGTTCTCTTTGTGTGATCTGTGTGTTCTGTGTGTGTTCTCTTTGTGTGATCTGTGTGTTCTGTGTGTGATCTGTGTGATCTGTTTGTTCCGTGTGTGATCTGTATGTTCTGTGTGTGATCTGTGTGTGATGTGATCTGTGTGTTCTGTGTGTGATCTGTGTGTTCTCTTTGTGTGATCTGTGTGTTCTGTGTGTGTTCTCTTTGTGTGATCTGTGTGTTCTGTGTGTGATCTGTGTGATCAGTGTGTGATCTGTGTGTGATCTGTATGATCTGTGTGTGATCTGTGTGTGATGTGATCTGTGTGTTCTGTGTGTGATCTGTGTGTTCTCTTTGTGTGATCTGTGTGTTCTGTGTGTGTTCTCTTTGTGTGATCTGTGTGTTCTGTGTGTGATCTGTGTGTTCTGTGTGTGATCTGTGTGATCAGTGTGTGATCTGTGTGATCTGTGTGTGATCTGTATGTTCTGTGTGTGATCTGTGTGTTCTGTGTGTGTTCTCTTTGCGTTTGTTTACAAATGATCAGAATACATGCAACACTGGAAGGACATTTTTGAATTAGTAGGACAGGGCCAGTGTCCTCCTAATTCTTAAAAAAATCTAAGACTATAGAAGGGTTCCTATTGGTCTACTAACCCTATAGAACAAAAAAAAAAAAATGAAAAAGACCTCTTAGTACATATATACCCGTTTTTGTGTCTCACCTGTGTATGACTCACTACGCCCCTAGTGGTTGCATGTGGTAAAGCAGGACTCATTAATATTCACACATGTGTGAATATTAATGACTTATGTCCTGGTAATTCTTACACTGTCCTTCTTATTCATGTATGGTGACTGTCAGCTGGAATACTGAGAAATGCTTTACACACACGGTAAAGACCGTAAAGTTTTACCAATACCAAAAGACTGAGCATCCTTCTCCTGAGCGTGCTGAACATTTTGATACCAAGATTGCATAAATTGCTAAAAGTGTGCTCAAGATTTTATGTAAAAAACATACAGAAAAAGATATAAAGAACAATACTAAAGAGAAAGAGGGTCACTATTGTGCAAATGCTTTGAAGCATTCACACAATGAAGAATTCAGAACAGCTCCTCCAAGCTAAGGGAATTGGTCATTTTCAATGCCACCCCTGGTTGTGACAAAATAAATACAAATAAAAAATAAATACAAATAAAAAACTTTTTTTTTCATTTTTTATGTATTTATTTATTTTTGACCATTGTGTTTTGGTTGGCATGCCCAGTGTTTCACTTTGAACTTTTTTAGTATTTAGTATGAAAAAATTGTCAGTCATAATACATTAAATGAAGAAACACAATAACTTGAAGAGCTGTTTGGGAGCTGAAAGAGAAGGGTAATTTTAGGAAGTTGATAAAAAAAGCCAGTTGTCTAAAAAAGCCGAAATTTTTATCAATACATGACATCATCATTTAGTCTGGCGTTCCATTGGCCAGAAGGGCACCCGTCAAAATTACAGTCGTGGGAGTTTTAAAGCTTGCAGACTTCTGGGAGACCTGATGGTTCCCTAAAGATTCACACTCCCTAGCAGTAGGGGGCAGTACCACACCACACCAGTACCACACGTTTGCGCTGGTAGGTACGCACGTGTACGCCTCATCTGATCTGATCCAGAACTTTCGGCTAATGATCCTCGAGCGAAATAATTTCTTCTGCAGCTAGATTCTCTAGCGGTAAGGAATTAATGCAAAATGTATCACCTGACAGTGGACCAGGTAAGAACCATCCTTTTAAGTAATGTTTGTTGCTTTTCCCTTTTGCGGACTTTTGCCGCCTCTCTTTCGAAGTTCGTCCGCTTTTCATTGCGCTGCAGGACCGCCGCTTACATCTTTGCATTGACTTTCGTTTTGTGGAATTACCGAATGGCTTTGGTTTAATGTGTACCTTTTAATAACCATTAAATGCATCAAGTGGTCTTTAAATAGTGCGGTTTTGCTGTGTTCGGTGTTCATCTGTATGATTGGGGTTTTAGGTAAATACTGAGGTTCTTATCGACAAGCTAATATCAAAATTGAATGATTGATTGATTGATTGATTGATTGGTTTATTTCAAGCGTAGATTGAAAAGAATACAGGACAAAACACAATTATTTCAAACTCATCACAGAAACAATTAAATGCATTGATTAGAAAATAGAAAACAAAAATAAAACACACTTATGTCACATTTGGTTCATTCATTTTTTGTGATGATTAACTGAAGTCAGTAGAGTTTGATTGATTGCTTGAAAAGGAGTGGGAAGAAGCAAACTTATAAAATTCCACCCCTACCTAATTACTTTATTTCACTGTTTTGCATAATTATGTAATCCGGTCAGAGCAGGGGTCGGGAACCTTTTTGACCAAGAGAGCCATAAACGCCACATATTTTTAAATGTAATTTTGAAAGAGCCATACAATAATGTAGCGTCCCTTTCCCACACTGAGGCACGGAGACTTAACCTCTTTTAAGGTTCTTTGTTCTGGTTACTGCAGACCCCTAACAAACGCCGTACAATTAATTCAGCAACTCCTTATTCTCGCCCGCCGAGACGAGACGAGAGCGCTTCTCTCAACTTTTTATTCCCCTGCTCCCGCTCCAGTCCTCCCATTTCCCTTATTCGGCCCATAGCTGAACCCCATTGGTCCAAACTCCCTAACAACAGGCTGAGCGACAGAACAAAGGGCCAATCAGATCACTGCTTGATCGATGCGTTCCATGAACTCCAGAACTTTTAACGAGGCCCAACAGCCAAGTTAAACTCAGTCCGCGACAATATTTTTAAAACTAAAAATACAAATGAATGTGTGCATTTGATGTAATTTTAACACTTTTAAAGTACAATAAGTCATCGTTATGCTGTTGCTAATAAATGATTCGTGGTAGTTTTGCTGATGGTCTTGTCCGGTTGATACGTGGTGAGTTTCTGCTTCATGCAGGCGTTGAGACTTTAAACGTGATCATAGGTCTGAATGTTCTTTAGATGTGAGACAGACTGATCACATGCAGACCTGGAGCCAAACACACACTCACGCTGCAGTGAGTGATGGGCAGCGGGGTTTACGTTTTTGCCATCCCTGCGCGATTCACCTGCTGCCCCCCCCCCCCCCCCCCACCTTCTCCCTCACACATCCCGTCCCCGCAACTGCGCGCTCTTTCTCAGAGACGGGAGCGCGCCGTTTTAGGCACGGCAATTCACAGGTTTCCGGGTGGTACAAACTCTGTGAAATAATAGATAATAGTAAACTGATAGTTTTTTCTCCAAGCAACGCTACTACTGCGCGCCTCTGGCATCGCATCGCGCCCGAGAAGGACTGGTCTAATGAAAAAAAAAGTATAATTAAAGATTTGTCTGCGAGCCACATGTGACCATCAAAAGAGCCATATATGGCTCGCGAGCCATAGGTTCCCGACCCCTGGGTCAGAGCAACCTTTATCGCATGTTTGTCCTTACAGGACTTTGTGGTGCTGGTTAGACATGCCTAAAATAAAAGTGGCTCATGGTGACTCTTGTCCCAATAGCAGTCGCTTAAGACATTAAGGAGGTTTTTAAGAAAAAGCTCAAAACTAATCTTTTTAGTGTAGCTTTTACTTAGTTCTTACATGCCAACATGTTTTTATTGTATATTTTACTTGCGGGATGTGCATATTGCTGGATTTTTAATGTGTTTTTATTTATTTGTATTTGTTTTTATTTTATTTATTTATGAATGCTTTTTCGTCTTACTGTTATTTATGTTACTGTGGAAAGCACTTTGAAATGCTTGAAAACAGGAAAAGCACTATATAAATAAAGTTGAATTTAAATTTGAATTAACACACAGTCTTTGCAGGAGATGGCAGCACAGAGTTCAGAAGAAATCCCAGACAAGATGCTTTGTATTATTGCTCCTTTTGTGAAGATAAGGAAGGATTTGATATTAGATACATTGATTCATTTAAATGTGAGCCACTGAAGTATTTACGCAATTTTTTTTTCAATGTTTGAAATCAACATGAAAAACACATAATTTATGTTCTTCTGTCATAGAGCATTATTTGCAGTATGTGATATTGATCCCAAATCAGATCTTCAATTAAGTTTGTTCTAGATTATTTTTGGCAAGGTCATTGTGTATCAGTTAAGTATTTTATTTATAATGCACCACCTAATTCACACACACTCCCAAAATCACAAACCTACAATCAGAAAACTGAATTAAGTAGACTATTTAATTCCCACTATATGATTACTTTGCATGGTTTCTTTTTTTATTACTCTCCTTTCTTTGTGATGTGTTACTTGTAGGTCGAGGTGTGTTCAGCTCCCGGCCCT
Source organism: Oryzias latipes (assembly GCF_053564925.1). Classification (NCBI taxonomy): domain Eukaryota; kingdom Metazoa; phylum Chordata; class Actinopteri; order Beloniformes; family Adrianichthyidae; genus Oryzias; species Oryzias latipes. The sequence goes on from NC_136250.1 coordinate 3,571,162, forward strand.
TTCAAAAGGGAGATTTCCTTCTTGAAAACAGAGGACAGCTCATATCTAAAAATGAACAAGAAAGCAGACTGAGAGTTTCACCTTCCCTGAAGGTTGTTATGTTTGATTTCCAGTTCAATGGAAAGTTGTTATGGTATGTATCTTCTTTTTTTAATGGTAATGTCATCTCTACTCTCTTATTGGTAAAAAGTAGTTTTAGTGATGAAATACAGTCTAAGACAAGGTTAAACATTTGTAATGTTCCATGGAAGTTTTAGGTTGTAGCAGGAATGTTATTTAGTCTTAAATACTCAATGTGCTCAATAACTTCCCTATGTAGCATAACTTATTGTCTGCTTTATATTTTAGTATTGATGCTGCTAGAGAGGACGGGTCACTTGTAAGACTAATAAATGATGATGAAGTGAGCCAAACAACAAAATGACCATTACCAGAGTGAATGGAGAACCCCATCTCTGTTTATTTGGAATCAAGGATATTGGTCCTGGAGAAGAAATCACCTATAATTATGGTGACTCCAAATGGCCATGGAGAATCAAGGTATCTGTAAAATAATTGTTAAGCTTTAAAAATAATGTATAATACTATATTTAAATTAAAGAATATAATTTACTCTTCATCCTTTCATCTCAGAAATCCAAAGAGAAGCCAAGTCAATCAGCAGAAGAGAATCCACCCACTTCCAGGTCCTCTCCAGACGACACACCGAAGGTAATTTTAAATGCCTATTAATTACAGAAACATTTAGGTATTTAAATATTGAGTAGTGTTAAGGTACATGGATCACTGATAACATCGACCATAAAGGATGCCTATATTTGATACAAATTCCTTTAGAAGCATGAACAGGACAAAGCAGGTTGTCCCATTAAGCGCTCTTACACACTTGTCCTGTGTAATACTCAACTGGACAGGTTCTGACATTAGCGGGACATAGTGTTAAAACTAGTATACTGGAATTGAAGTTGTCCTAATGATCGCTCTTACACACATGTCCTGTGTAATCCTCAACTGGACAGGTCCAGGTTTTAACAGGACCATTTGCTCAGTGTTTAAGCAAAGAATCTCATTCAGCTTCCATCCTTTCATCTCAGAAATCCACAGAAAAGCCAAGTCCATCTGCAGAAGAGAATCCACCCACTTCCAGGTCCTATCCAAATGACACACCACAGGTTAATTTCAGTTTAAATACCTTTTTTACAATTGTAGAAACATTTAGGTATTTAAATAGTAGTAGTAGTATTAAGGTACATGGATCACTGGATTTACTGGATTACGGCCAGTAAATTCTGGGCATTGTTTCCACTCAGTTAAGCTTTGGTCCCTCTGAGTGATGTGTTTTCACGGCGCATGCATGATGAAGACGGCCAGCGCGTCATATTAGGTCACCGTAGTGCGACCACTTAGCTTAGCCACATTAATGGAAAACTGCATTTTTTTGCTGAAGTTTATTGAGTAATACCTAATTGGAAAGTATAGACATTGAGACTCTTTTTTCAGCGTTAAATTGAATCTTTTTCCTTTCATGAAATGCTAAGACCATGTCACGCCATAGATGTTCTTTCGTCAAAAGTTTGTGAAATAACATGACTTAGGCAATGTTTTAGTAGCTGCATTTCCATTAACCATCAAATTGCACAAATTGGATTTTTGCATAAAGAAATGAACTTAATGGTAACACCACAATTTATCTATCTGTCTATCCATTTTGTGCATCACAATCTGAGAAACATGCTTTCCACAAATAAATGCTTACTGGGAAGTATTTTTTTAATACTATTTTACCTTTTCAGCACAAAGTCAAAACAAAGATGAGAATGACAAGGAACTTAAGGCATTAAAATGGAGCGGGGGAAGCCTGATGGAAAAGAAACAAAAACAATCTGGTAAATGCAGCCACACGTACATAAGTCACATGCGCACAGACTAATGTCTTTTTTTATGTTTCTCCCCTCACACTGCTTCATCATTCTGAGTAAGGATATGCCATTTGTACGAATAGTATTGATGGCAACTAATCCACAAATTGACAGAAAATCATTTTAGAAAGTGACTGAATATCTCTTTTTTTCCACTCGTTACACTCTTTTAAGACTGATTTGACGGAATTATACCTATAATTAGAATACTAAGTATGTTCACATAAGATGTAACTGTAAGACCACATATAGTGGGATTTGTATCTAAGGCCAAATCCAAATTTTTCCCATCTCCTTACCCCTCCATTTGAAGGGGCTTTTGAAGTGGTGTCCGAAATATATTTTTTTATTTTCTACCCTCCATGTGGAGGGAAACTGACTCCTCCCTCACGAAGGGGTTCCGCTGTGCCGTGCAAGCATTTTTCTTAATGTGGGTGTGCTCTGAAGCACAGAAGTTTAAAAGTAAATTTAAGTAATGAATTTGTTGTAGCATGACCCTTTTGAAGTTAGACAACCGCTGTTATGCATATTAGAGCAGTGGAAGCGCTGCGCTATTGCAAGCTGACTATCGACTAATGGTGACGTCCAAGTTTTGAGACACTAATTTTCATAAGTCTCTGTTTGGAGTGCTAAATTTAGGGGTGGGGAGAAGGGAATAATTTAGATTGGGCCTAAAAATCTTCTAAAATGGGTGTCTAATTTAGAACTGTGTTTTATCTTTTTTAGCTGCTGAGCAAGAAGAGAAACAAATGAAGCAAATAAAACGACCCTGGTCCAAAGAGGAAGTAAACGCTGTCATGAGACACTTCAAGGACCATATAATGAAGGGGAAAACTTGTTTCCATGATAGAATGTGGGCAGTGCAAAAAGGCAGAGAATCCTGTTCTTGACAACCGTACCCTACAGAACATCAGAGACTTTGTGAGAAATCGTGGTATAACCATGAAAAACAAAAAGTAACCCAGCGAACATTTCCACATGGCCCATATGGTTTACCTTTGGGCTGAATTTCTAGGCCCCGGGTGGGTTTGTCCACGAGTTCCGTGGTGGCCCCATCTGTGTTTGCATACACTGGCTTAGATGGGAACTCAGTGGTCTGGGTCCCCAATGCTAACCAGCTGCCCGGTGGAAAGCATTGTGTGCCAACAAACTGCCTTACGCATAGTGTAGCGAGTTAGCAATTACACTGTCTAGCGAGCCAGATTACTGAGTGCCCATTCAAGCTAGTGTGGGCAAACACAGATGGAGCCACTGTGGAACCTGTGAACAAACCCACCTGGGGCTCAACAATTCAGCCCAAAGGTAAGCCATGTGTGGCCCACATTCAACTGTTTGCTAAATGAAGATTTTTGATATATAGTATATAGAAGTATAAATAAGCAGTTAAGGCTTAAATATTATTTTTTTGTTCAGTTGTCAAAAGGTTATTTCTTTATTTGCCTTTACATTATAAAGAATATAATTTTGAAGTAAACACCTATGGCTATGTACTTTTTTTCTGAAAACTATCTTTTACATTAGACAGAACAATAACAATAAGTAAGCACTAGATTCTTGAATGTTTTTCCATTTAAAACTGCATATTCTTGTCACCTTTTTGACAAGACTAAGTTTTGTTCAAAATGTTTGCTGTATTTGCTTTTCATTTCACAAATAGAACTGTCATAAGCATTTAAATGTACTTTTTTATGTTTGTAAAAACAATGATTACAGTAAACTACACAGTATAAAAGTTCAACAAAAGCATTTTTGTGTGGGAGGACCCATCAAGGTTGTTGGGTCGTTTGAAGTCACGTTTTAGACATGTTTGTGTGTTTGTATACTGTGGACCTAATAAATACTCTTTTTGTCAGAGGCGGGGCTAATGGAGCTCATTAAAGTGTCCTGGTAATGTTGTGTTTTGTCATGTATTATAATTTCTTGTTGTAATAACTTTTTTCAAATTTTGAACTGGGTTATGTGAAGTACCGCCACAAATAGATTTTTTGAGATACTGCTTGTCCTAGAAATCAAGCAGAAAGGGGTGTCCCTATAATGTAGGAACAAACGTGTTTGAAAAAACTGTCCTTCTAATCCACCAATACCAGTATGAGTGTGTGATCTGTGTGTTCTGTGTGTTGTCTCTTTGTGTTTTCTGTGTGTTTTCTGTGTGTGATCTGTGTGTGTGTTCTGTCTGTGATTTGTGTGTTCTGTGTGTAATGTGTGAGATCTGTGTGTTTTCTGTGTGTTCTCTGAGTGTGATCTGTGTGTTCTGTGTGTGATCTGTCTGTGTGTTCTGTGTGTGATCTGTGTGTGTTCTGTGTGTTCTGTGAGCGTTCTGTGTGTGTTCTGTGTGTGATCGTTGTGTTCTCTGTGTGTTCTCTGAGTGTGATCTGTGTGTTCTGCGTGTGAATTGTGTTTTCTGTGTGTGATCTATGTGTTCTATATGTATGTTCTATATGTATGTTCTGTGTGTGCTGTGTGTTTTATGTGTGTTTTCTGTGTGTGATCTGTGTGTGTGTTCTGTCTGTGATTTGTGTGTTCTGTGTGTGCTGTGTGAGATCTGTGTGTTCTGTGTGTGATCTGTCTGTGTGTTCTGTGTGTGATCTGTCTGTTTGTTCTGTGTGTGATCTGTGTTTGTGTTCTGTGTGTGTGTTCTGTGTGTGTTCTGTGTGTGATCTGTTTGTGTGTTCTGTCTGTGATTTGTGTGTTCTGTGTGTGATCTGTGTTTGTTATCTGTATGGGTGTTCTGTGTGTGATCTGTGTGTGTTCTATGTGAGTTCTGTGTGTGCTCTGTGTGTGATCTGTGTGTATATTCGGTTTGTGTTCTGTGTGTGATCTGTGTGTGTGTTCTGTGTGTGATCTGTGTGTGTATTCTGTGTGTGTTCTGTGTGTGATCTGTGTGTGATATGTGTGTGATCTGTGTGTGATATGTGTGTGATCTGTGTGTGTGTTCTGTGTGTTATCTATGTGTGCTCTGTGTGTGATCTGTGTGTGTGTTCTGGCTCTTCCTTTATTCCTCTTAGTTTACTTAACTTTATAAATGCAACACTTTCCATTTTTTAATCCTGGTTACTTTTTTGCTTTGTTTTTTTTTTATTTAAAACAAATATGCATATTTTCTGTATAATATTTAGATGTGAATGTCTGTTTCTCTTTTTTCTAAACTCCTCTTTTTTTCCTAAAAGAAAACCTCAGTAGCTCACTTGTAAAAAAAAATTGGGTTTTACGACTGCAAAAATTCATAAAACTAAAAAAAAACTTAAATAGGCAACATATTGCGCTGGAATTTTTTTTTAACCATTTCCAGTCTCTGTGTTTCATGTTCTGACTCTGGACTGAAGTGGGTTTCTCATGACTGCACGGTTTTACGTCAGATTGTTTCAGAACTTTAGGATCTTCACTGACAGCACCTCAGAAAAAAAATGCTTCACAGAAAGTTAATTCAATTCAATTCAATTTTATTTGAATAGCCCAAATTCAACTGGAAGACACTATACATCGTTTAACCCTTGTGCTATCTTAGATGACCCCCCCCCCCTTCCATTGACGTGTTCTCCCTACCATGACAAAGGTGGATAAAGGTGGAAAGATTTCATGTGATCCATGGACACCAGTGAAGATCACAAATCATTGAAGAAAAAAGGTTCAGAGCACTGTCTAGTGGGTCTAGATGACCCCACTCCCAATGTTAAAGTGCCTAGAATAGCACAAGGGTTAATGCTTTACTGCACACAGACTGGCAAGTGGAGCAATTGTTCATTTTGCGAGAAAGTTATTTTCCAATAAATGTCCAGATGAGTTTCACCTGATCAATTACCTAAAATCATCCATCCAGCCGCTCAGAAATTACTGAAGCATTTCAAATCTGAAGGAGACTCAGTCCTGCTGAGAAACTGAAATGTCATTGCTTTACATTGCTTTTCTTTCACATCCTTTATTGCTACATTTGAACGATCTTAGGGGTTTTACATGAGTGCCCATGTAGATCAAATCATGTCAGCTTTGATTGGTTGACTCACTTGTCAGCAGCAATTTTTATGCCAATCACAGCCATTTTCTACCACTTCATTCTCCCTCTTCCTGCTTTCAAACTGCAGACATTAACAGTCAATCCATGCATTCATCCATCATCCATCAAATTTCACAAGCCTCTTTATCTCTTTTGAGGTCACAGGGTTGCTGGAGCCTGTCCCATCTACTGTTGGGCAAAGGCAGGTCACAGGTCGTCAGTCTGTCACATATATACATTTATATATCTCACCTATCGTGGGTTATTTTTAGAACGTATCCTCCCCCACAAAAAAACAAGTAACACTGTGCTTCTCAAACTAATAAAAAAATCCATCCATCCGTCTTATAACCTGCTGAAATGCTTTCGGGGTCCATGGGTTGCTATAGCCATCCCAGCTACTGTTGGGTGAAGACTGGACACACTCCAGGCAGGTCGCCAGCCTGACACAGGACCTCTTTAATAACGTTTTGTTGAATATAATTACACTTTAATTTTCTTTAATTTAATCAAACTCTTGAAAAAAAACACCATAATAAAAAAAGGTTTTGTAATAAACATTTCCTGTGTTTATCTCAGGTGAAGGCCTTCTACTGCACTTCTGTGTGAAATCCCATGATGACTCCTTATCATTACAAACTGTAAAATAAACAAACTGACAGAACCCAAATGAAGACGAGAAGAAATATTTTACAAGACGAACTTGAGTTGCAGAAAATAACTCTCCCACCACATCCGGAGAATGAAACCACCTACAACAGTGAGTGTGCTCTCACTGTAGCGCTGCAGATGTGATGACTAGTTTTTATTTTTTAAGCATAGATATGGATCACACATCGATACGATGGTGCAGTTATTTCCATTAGAACAGTTTATATACTTCCTTTTCAAGAAGTGTCTCACTCTGACCTTTTCCTGATCCGTCTTAATGCCTCATTCCTGATCCCAAACAGGATCACAGAAACTGCATTCTCTGCATTAGGATGGGTCAAAAGTTCTCATTAAGGCTGATATCATCTTAACATCCATCATTACTGTAGAAATGGTCCTAATACGGCTTTAAATGCAAACACACAAATTCTCATTTTCCTCTCCCAGGAAGCCAAACTTTCTAACAATATAAACCAGGTTTTTATAAAAGGTATTTCAAGAATTGCCATGGGGTTGGTGAAGGATCCAAATGCAGAGTGGGGAGGCAAGGTGTTCCCAAAAACCTGGGATTATTAATATAACAGAAGGCACTGCCTAGCAGGGAAACTAGAAAACCAACTGCCAGGGTACACAGAGAAACAGGATAGTAGACAGTATGGACCAGCACAGGAGAAAGGCAGAGATAAGACACATGTATACTAACAGACTGACGGGACACCGCTGCAAACGATCAGGGCAGAATGGGACAAGGGAATTCAAACTCACACAAAGACAGGCAGGAAGAAACCTTCAAAATAAGACAGGAAGTAGAATTAAAGGGAAACAGAACCCCGCTCCCCCCGGTCAACTGTCGTTGTGTCCTTGAGCAAGACAATTCACCCTCTCTGCCTCCAGTGCAGCTCCACTGGTGTGTGAATGTGTATGAATGTCCCAGTGATGGTCAGAGGGACCGTAGGCGCTAACTGGCAGCCACGCCTCTGTCAGTCTGCCCCAGGGCAGCTGAGGCTACATCAGTAGTTACCATCACCAAGTATGAATGAATAATGGACACATTGGAAGAACTTTGAACATCTGGAAAAGCAAAGATAAATCTAATCCATTCTTCTTCTTATTATTATTATTACAAGGGGGGCCAAGTCTGTGTCCCAAGCCCAGATAAAATACACCAGATCCTCCTGGTGAGCATTTTCTTCAAACAGTTAATTTTTGTCTTTGAAATTAGAGTTTAGATATAACAAACCTTCACTAAAACACTCAAAAATATTCAGGTGATATTTCTTAAAGTATTTTTTTTTAACATTTTTAATGTCAGGAGCAACATATTCTTTGTAGTCTCTATGACTACTTTGAACAACACTAAAATCACAATGCTATTCCTTAAGTATTATCATTGTTTTTTGCTATGCATCTGTTTTTAGCCGTCATCCACAGAAAACGTTTTCACATCATTTTAATGTAACACAAAGAGGAGTGATGTGTCCTTTGTTGTTATATTTTCTTGACATCACAGCCCTTTGAGGGACATGGGTCTAATGATAAGCCTATGTGCACCTTTAAGCCTGTTGCTATGGAAATGCCAGATTTGAAAAGGATTCCTCTTTATCCTCCTCTTCTCGCCTCATTCGATCAGTTTCATATTTGCCTCCAGCTGACTGAAGTCAATGGATCCAACAAAGTGAAGACAGACATGCTGAGGATGAATGAGGATGATTAGATCTGCAGCATCGCTCGCAGACAATAATTAACCTGAAACTGACTTCCTCAGATATTTTCTTTAAACCATCTGCTGATTTTCCAAAACTGAAGCTTCTCCGTATGAACCAACACTGATGTATTTGAAGGGGTTTTTGACCTTTTTTTCTATGCTTGAGAGCATGTTTGACGAAACCCGCATTTGGCAGTGAAGAACGTTCATGTGTGCACTGATCAAGATCCAAGAATATAGCTTTAGCCTCTCTAATCATCTTCAATCCCAGTTAAACCGAACGCTGAAGCAACACTGACATGAAGCAAAGTGGAAACAAAGCAAGACGTCCAACAGAAACCACTGCAGTCAGCAAAAACTCTTCTACTGGTCAAAGTATCTCAGAAGTAACGCTCTTCATCCACTTTTAGAAAGAACGGCAGCAGTCTGAGTTTCTGCCTGATGTGTTTGGTTTTGGATCTGGACCTCCAGCGGTTTCCCATCTTTGTGTTAGTCCAGGTCAAACGTGAACACTGAGCTGTCGTCTCCAGCAAAGCGTTAAAAGACACAAACATTTAGAAATGAGCCGCTTCCTGTCAGGCCAACGAGGTCGCCACAGCAACAGCCAGTGTTATGACATCGATGAGAAACCAAATGAAGGTGGACCACATTTCTTTCATCTCTGCCAGGTTAACGAGTTTCTGACCTCCATCCATCCTATCCCACTCCTCCCTCCCTGCTTCTTCTCCCAGCAGGCGGTTTGTCCTTGTTGTTGATGCTCAGCAGCTACATGATGTTCTGCAGCGCAAATTGAATTTGATTGCAGTTTAGTATTCAGTCAGTCGGTTGAAGCCGCTTTAAGCAGTTTCATAAAGCAGGACGATGTCACACAAACGCACATCCCTTTTTGTCATTGTGTCTATGTGAATTTTTCTGTTTTGTATTCATTGAGGTCAACTTTCTTTAGATTCTGCTGAATAGACCAGGTCCAAACTCTCAAAACTCGATCCTGTTTGATACTTTTCCTAAAAAATTCTCTCAACTGCCATTTTTTTACATGCAGACCATCTGAAAAAAAAAATGTCTTATTCAGAACATTAGGAACACTAAGTAGGTGTTTACAGATGCTGCAGGTATGTCGCTGTTATGGTACTTACACACCAGGCATGTAAACAGGCATTTGAATACGGTGTTCACACTGGACTGTCGCTACCCGATACTAGTGCATGTACTTACAGCTGGTAGACGCTTGATGCAAAATGTGGTGCAAATCAGATGAATGTCCTTCCAGGCTTTTTCTTTCAAAGATCCATTCCTATATATGTGAAAGACTTTGTGTCATAGAATTACAACCAAGGCACAAACTGCAGTTATTCGTTTGTCTTTTCTGCTCAATTTTCAAATGGTTGGTACCTCAATAAGGAGAGATCTTAGGAATGCGAATGATAAAGATTTTTTAAAATTTTTGATACAAAAATGTGCATAAAATAGTCCATAGTCTTTTGGCGGTTAGACTCTGGGCCGATGATGTCTTCATCCTAGTGGGAAAAGCTTGGAACAGAGATGGATAAACCCCAGAGCCTAGGCACTGATGGTGGTAAAGGCCAGTCCATGACATAGTATTGGTCCAGGTGGGGAACTGGGCGGTGGAAGGCTGGCAAAACCATCTGAAATGTGGAGAGAAAAACGTCCATAAATTTAAAACAGAAATATGATTCTGATTGGCTGAGAAAAGAAGGCGGGGAATTTAACTACTGATTTAAAATGAGGGCTTATTTGATGAGTGGCGTGTAGAGTGACACAAGAAGAAGTGAGGTAGATCTACCTTTTGAAATTGTGCCAAAGCTTCACTTCTGTATTTTGAAAAGGACGCTATCCATATGTCAATGCCAAATCCAAGTTCCTGACTGGTCAAAGATCACCTGGTTTACCTTTTGACATGCGCACAATTGCATATCGGTCTTTTATAATTTTGGAGCATTATTTTCTACAAATAACCTTTATCCTGACCTGAAAAGTTCTTTAACCCTTGAATTCCAGAGCTTGTGTTGCATATCAGTGCAAAACTGCTTTTCTCCGCTTCACTATCTGTTGGAATTTAATTAACCAGTTAAAAAGTTATAGCGGAAAAGAGGTAAATTCATTTACCTGAATTTCTCCCTTGGGAGATTATTAAAGTTTATATCTATCTATCTATCCATCTTCAAAGAACATCAACACTGGAGCTAAAGCTTCTGGGTTAAAGGTTATACATCCTTTAAGAAGCATTCTGGGTCCTCTGTTTGGTTCCACAGCTGTGGCGGTTTTAGAATTTTTTTAAGAGGATGTTCTACCTTAAAGCTGGTCCTCTGGACTAACTGGATTTCCCCTGCTATTAACTGTAACACTACTTTCTTCCTTTATGAAGTACGTACCACACACACATGCCTACACACATCTAAACACAAAGAAGCTCAAAGTTTCTAATTAAATATTTGAAAGTCCCTGTACTTCACTGTTGTCATCTTAGTCATGTTGCCTCTTTAGCTATTTTTTATTTTTAAAACTGCATAACGTTTGAAAAAAAGCACACGCAGTTAGGCGGAAAGAGTTTATAAAAGTATACAAGAAGTACACAACAGAACCTCAACTGTCAAACTCAAATCTGTCCAAACTAGGAGGCTCTCCGCTTCTATCTGCTGCTGGACCGTACAAAGAAAGAGGAAATGCAAGAAAGAGTGATTAAAACAGAAAAATAGGGAAAAAGAAGTGCAGTTTTGACCTTTTTTTTTTAGTACTTTGTATAAGCTGGTTAGTCTGCAGAAACAAAGACTCAACACTGCTGTTTTGTGAAAAGTTTGCAGCCTTAAGTTTCCACTAATTTGTTTTTTTAGAATGCACACTCACATTTAAGTACGGTAAAGGAAAGTCTTCAATTTCCAATACAAAAGTGAAACTTTGGAGCATTTCCAATAAGAATACTAATACAATAGTACTAGGAACTTTGGGTTTCCGCCCCTTCACTCTATACTCCATCATCACTCCATAACTCATGTGAACATGATTCTCACTGTTCCTCCACATTTACATTCATGTGCTTGCCTTGGACTTTCTATTTGAATTAGCAAGATTAGCGTAAAGCCTCCAAACTGGGTCTGTCGTGTCATTGAATGTGTTCATAAACTCATCTCAGATGCTGAGCACTGAAAAATGTTTCCTGTGAAAGTTCACAGATGTTTGTGACCTCCTTTTGTGTGTTTGTTGTGCCCAGCTGTTGTGTTTCTGTAATAATCCAGATAGTCTGCTGATTTCACTGAACTTCCGTCTTCTTTGCATTTTGGGGACGTTTGTTGTTTTTCTCCAAACAAATCAGTGGACTAATAGCTGCTTTGTTTGTTTGTGCGGCTCAGCTGTCATGTGAGTCCATAAACACAGGGAGTCCAGATCTCACACACAGTTGGGATGATGCGGGCAGCAGTCCATGTTTTTGCTCAGGCTGAGATTAGAGACGAAGATAAAAGCCGTCATTCATGGATTAAAGATAATCCTTCTTAGAGATGTGTTGTCTATCGTGGAAAATGTCTTTCAAGTTCTGATCACACTTTTCAGGTCACATGACTCCCCTGTGGGTCTCTAGCTCCAGGTTTGGTCACTGGGTGTATGTGCAGATCATCCTTCTCCAGTTTTCTTGTCTTTTAAATTAAACTTTAAATGTCCAAACTCACAGTATCATATTTTCTAAATAAAGGTCTTTGTCTCAGTCTGCAGTATTGCTAGGATTTCCTGAACTGAAGGTGGAGGATAACCTTCAGCTCTCAGGCTCCTCCCATGTGGGACTAACGTCCTGTTCAGCACCGCCCTTAACTGAGTCCAGCTCTGTTGAAGGTTATAGTTTGTTAAAGGGACTTTCTGCCCAACTGTTGCATCTCGCATGTGCTCAGCCTCAGCACAAAGGATCACTCCACAGCTCTCTCAATGCAAACACATGGTTCCACATGTTCCTTCCTCAGATATAGGGTGAGAGGCTGAGTCACCTGGGGGGGCCCAGCCACATGAAGATAAACTGGCTGAAGGGGGCCTCCCTGCTGAAGGTTTGGGGGTTTGTCCCACTGAGTGGAGGCCAGAGGGACTGTGTTTCTTGGCTGGCCTGAAGGAGTTGGTGGGAGCTCTGTGGCTTTGGGGGCCTTTCTTACTCTGTCAGCCCAAAATCCAAATCAAGATAAGTTACAGAAATTGAATAGATCATTCAATATTTCCCAGGGTTATGTAGGGTTATGTATTAATTTCTGCAATCCTGTGTTGAGCACGGACAGATGACTGTCGTAGGAAGTAGGAAGAACTGCTCATAGATTTATACATTTGGACCAACACAAACATGTATATTTGTGCCCAATTAAACCAAATTTGCAGCGTCTTAGTAGACTTGTTTTGCCAAAAATAGAACAAACCTGCCTAAAAAACACAAAGTCAGTTGTTGTTTCTACTGTAGTTCTTTTTTTATCTTTTTTGAGAAGATTTGTTTCTGGTTTGTCTCAAACAGATGACTCTCACACACTCTTTATGTGAAGGTTTTTGCATTTCTGAGCAGGGTTGTTTCTGATTGTTGGAGGTGGTTGTGTGTTTTCCAGGTCTCAGCTCTGTTGGGTAACATCAGTCTGAGTCTATAAATATTGCAGTGAATGGAATAAGGAAGTGTGAAAGATGACTGGTCCTTGTGATTCGTCCTGTCTGTCTGTCTGTCTGTCTGCAGAACAACATGCTGCTGCTTCTTCATGCCGTCTGGACCGGCCTCCTCTTCGGTGAGTCTGAACCTGGATCACAACACGGTGACCTTTGGACCATCAGAAAGGAAGGGACAATAAGTTTAAGAACATTTGAAAATTGAGATCGTTTTTAAAAGTTGTATTGAAAATAAGTTGCCAAGATAAAAGCCCATTTTAGGATCCATGTTTACATCATGTTCATTTAGAACTTGTGTTGAATTTGATTTTATTTACATTTATGGATCATGTTTTTCTTGTAATAGTTTGATTTTAAGGTAACGAGCAGTTCAAAGATGTTTCAAGCCAGATGACCTCAGTGTATGATTCATTTTGGACGTTCATTCGTTAATTTAAAAGGCTTTCTTAAATCATTGGACAACGGGGAAACCTTCCTGACATTATTTCCAGGATGAGTAAATGAATTTTGCTTATTTTTTCATTGAAGTCTAACTGACAGTGACACGAGGCCTCAGCTTCAGATTCACTAAAACAGACGTGCAGCAGCATGCATTTCAGATAACATGGCCTCCAATCCAACCACTGTAACCAGTCAAACCAGTGGCTGTGATATGAAGCTCCTCAGAAGCTTTACTCAAGCAGAATTTCAGCTCAGGAGCATCAGAAACTATAGTTGCAAAGTTTGCTATGTCTTCTAGTTCCCTGCTGTGTTTTCTTTTCAAGAACATGCTGTTAAACACATTTAGTTGCTTTTGCAGTCAGAGCACCGGTCAAACATGCTTTGTAGATGCTTTGCAGATGTTTACATTCAGCTTTTGGAGGAACTGTGACTTCAGAATGAACTCACATTACTAGAGGACTCAACCCCAAAGCCCAGAGGGTTTACTGTTTTAGCTCAGTCCAGCAGAGGCGGTCCAGAGCCCGGTTCAGTTGGCTCTGCCCCAGTAGAACAGGATTCTCTAAAACTGATGTCATTTACATGAAACGTCATGTTTTAAAGTGAGACGTTTTCAGCATCAATCCCTGAAGAGAGTGGATGTGACAAACCAACATAAACCAGTCTGCTCCTGATTCACAGCAATTCGAATAAAGAAAAAATACTCAAAAATGCAACTTTAAGGGTAATTTTCTTTATATATGTCTTCTATCATCAGAAAACTGCACAAGAACATTTCAAAAACTACACTTTAATCAGAATTGGTCTTTAAAGATTCTCTTTGATCAGTTAAATGATGGACTCCTGTCCTGTCAATTCCCCCAGTACAGTCAGACCACCTTATTCTCCACTGTGTTACATGTACAGATTTGGACATTTTCTCATATGACTCACGCCAACGATCTATAGGTAACTTCATGAATTGAAACCAAAAAATGTTCTAGCAAAAACTCTGAAGATATCAGAGATGCATTGTTACAGGAACAGGTGATCAGGTTTCAAAGTGAAGACCTAATGAGCTTCTCTCTGGTGTCCCGCCGTCAACACTCTGCTCTGAGCTTGACAACAGCATCACCTTGTGGACGCCAGAGGAATGACATCCCACATGTCTGCCTGTGTTCAGCAACAGCCCGCGTTTCGGCGACGGCCACTGAGACTGTTGTGGGCGTGGCCGGGGGGGACGTCACGCTGCCCTGCCGCTGTAGGGCGGCACAGCAGGTCGGGGTGGAGGTGTGCTGGGGGAGGGGCGAGCCCTCAATCTTCAGCTGCCACAACGCAGTTATCAGCGGGACTGGAAACCACGTGACTTACAGACGTTCAAAAAGGTAACACTGATCACATGACCACGAAACTGTAATGAGTTGGAGTAATCTGATTACTTCCTTGATCAAATCGGACCTTTTAAACATGTGCTAAAAATTATATGATCAAAAAACAAAACTAATAACAGATTTCTGACCGAGTCAGCAAGCTGCTCCTTTTAAAATTCCAATACCGTGCAGATTCACATTCACAAGACAGGTTATATAAAACATCAACAGTTCTTCTGTTCCAAAAGATGCAGAAATAATGAATAGCTCAGGAAAACATCCAGCAGATCTGTGGAGTGTAAATATTTCAGTCAGACAACTCATGCAGTAGTAATATTTATTTTCACATCTTTTAGTTTGCTTTCACATACTTTGTTGCTTTCACATTCATGTTTGAAAGATAAAAAAAGAGTTGTGTTTTTTAGTTCATTTTTAGATCTTGTTCTTTTTTTTTTTTTTTTTACTTGTCCTGTCCAACAGCTGGGCAGGCAGATGAGAACTGAGGGCCTCTTGTGTTGGGCATATTTTACTTTAACAACAGGGGTTATTAATCTTCATACAAACCAAAGGTATGTCTGAATAAACCACTTTAGTAATTGAGGCCAAACTTTATTAATTTCAACCATGTTTGAAAATCTTGGGTGTTGGACCGGACGGAAAAGGAAAGAAGGGAAGAAGAGAGAGGGACGTTAGAGAGAGGGGTAGGAGGGTGATAATAGGAGGGGAGGGGGGATAAGACCATGAAGCAGCATAAAGCAACAAGTTTACTGGTTGCTTATCATTACGGTAAGGTTCAAATGTAGTACAAAAAGGGCGGGGCCTGTCCACACACACACTCAAATGTTATCAACACACCTGCTAGCTGCAAAAAATGCCCACATGTCGACATGTACACAAAACAGATAGTGTTCACACACGCATACTTTTGCCTTAAAACCAACTAGTGTGAAATATTTCATTCATTCAATCATGCAAACTGTTAGTCCAGGGGTGAGCTAACTCCTGTGCTCAGGTGAGTGTTTATGTTTTTCTAAAATGGATGGTGGAATGTGAAAAGAAGGAAGGAGAGTGCCCAGCCATCCCCACCCCAAGACCTCCGCCGCAGCAGCAGAGGCAGCCGGAATCCCCCCAACGCCACACGGCAGCAGGCAGGGAACAACCGCCCCCCGGGCGACCAAGCCCGCCACCCAGGCCAGGGCCAGCAGGACTGCCGCGAGGCCCCCAAAGCCAGAGAGCAGGGAGGCATGGGGGGAAAGAGAGCGCCCAACCAGGAGAGCAGCCCCCCCCCCCGCCGTGCTGGGAGAGCCCAATGCAGGGCCACAGCGGAGAAGGACGCCCACAGCCCCAGACGAGCACCCATTACAACCCAGGAGTTCCGGGCATCCCCCCGCCCCAACCCCAGGTACGAGCCAGGACCCCCCAAGGGAGACCTGCTCCGCACTCCAGGCAGCCACCCACCCAGCCCACGGTTGGTCCAGGGAGGAGCTAGGCAGGGCCGCCCCCGCCCAGGAGGGGGGTACCCCGGGGAAAAAAGGGCGCCCACAAGGGGTGTTGTAAATATTGCCCGACCAGGCTCGGCCACAGTTGGAAATTTGGCGGGGCCCAGCGTTTAGGGGCAAGGACCAGAACCCACCCCCCAGGGACACGAACACCCCCGGCTCAGGTGTAATGTGACCCCCCCCAAGCGGAGAGAGCACCGCCGGGCCCAGGAAGCCGGCACCCAGTGGACACGGCCGCCGTTGCCAAGGGGCCTGTACCCCCCACCAGGGAAGGGGTAGGGGACAGATAGTCCTAGGTCTCATCTTCCTTGCAAAATGTAAAATGTGTGTGCGTGTATGTGTGTTTGAGAAGGTGTGTTTGCATGTGTGTGTGTTTATGTTGGAATGTATATATTGAGGGGGAAGGGGTGTGTGTACTAAGGGGGGTGCAGTTAAAATTGGCGGGTAGGGCACTAAGGGGACATCTCCTGATTACTCATAGTGATGTCTCCTCACCCTCCCCACCAAGGGGCCCTAAATGTTTAAGGTGCGGTTAAAATTGGCAGGAGGGTGTTAGGAGGACATCTGCTGCTTGCTGGCAGTGATGTCCAAGCACCCCCCTACCAAGGGCCCTACATGTCTAAGGTGCAAATAAAACCGAAAGAGGGGGGACCCACTCCATACGGCAACAATAGGAGGGGGGCCACTGCCAAGTAGCCACCCCCCAAGGCGCATCGCAGGCTAAACCCCCCACCCCCTCACCCTAATATGAGGTTATATGAGGAAGGGGGTAAGTTGGGGACAGCTGGTAGTCAAACAGCTGCCCCCCAGGTAGTTTGCTGCCCCCCAGCAAAGGGGCCAGGCCCACCCAGCCCAGGGGTCCCACCCCCGGGGGCGCCAACACCCCAGGCCCAGCACCACCCACCCCACACAGAGAGAGAGGAGCCAGAAAGCGCCCCCCCGGAGCAAGCCCAGGCCTCCACCCCCAAACGCCGGCCATAGAAGAGCTCTGGTCAGGCCTCGATGGGACCGAGGCAGCCAACTGGGCGGGGCAACCGCCGATTGCCTCAGCGGAGACCCCGA
Organism: Oryzias latipes; assembly: GCF_053564925.1. NCBI lineage: Eukaryota > Metazoa > Chordata > Actinopteri > Beloniformes > Adrianichthyidae > Oryzias > Oryzias latipes. Next base: position 3,588,414 of record NC_136250.1, read on the forward strand.
CCCGTCAACCCCCCCCCCGTCCCGTACCAATAGTGGCCCCCCCTCCCCCATCAGGACAGGGCCGACAAGCCCCCCATCCCACCCCACCCCACCCGAGACCCCGCAGCCAAAGCGGATGTCACCCAGAGCGACCGGGGGCCCCAAGAGGGTTGTCCCGTCCCGTCCCAGAGCCAGGGAAGGGCCGATCCCAGCCGTAGATGGGCAGCCCATCCAGCGCCGCTGCCTCCCCCCCCCCGAGCAGGGCCCCCCGCCAACCCCCCCAGAACAGGCAAAGGGACCAACCCCCCAAGCCAAGCCAGACCACCACTCCACCCCCCCACCACGCACCCCCACACCCAAGCCCAGAGGACCACGCAGCGCCCCAGCCCACTCCACCCAGGCACCCAACCCCCCGACCAACGGAGCCCCCACCACCCCCCGCCAGGCACCGGAGGCCCCAACCCCCACCCCGAACCACGGCAGAAGGGCAAGGAGCAGCGACGACCAGGCCTCCCCACCCCCTAAGTCATGGAGTTAGCTATGGGAGACCAGAGAGACCGAATTCTTTCAAAGTTACTTGAACTTTGGCCTGTCATTATTTCCAAGCTGATATGATCAAGCAGCAGATTTCTGTGTTGACTTATATTTATATTTTTCTTGTTTTTCCAATTTATTAAAATAGTTTTTTTAGCAATACAAAGAGTTATGAAAGTGATAAAGCCTAATCCTCCTTCTATATCAATGGCACTCATGTTTAGATCTTGTTCTTAACTCCCCTTCAGATCCAAATATTTAAAAAAGCATACAGAAACAGGGAGTCTTCTGCTGACATCTGGACCCCACATAGTCTGTTTTTTAAAGCAACATTCCTCCTCTTCCTCCTCTGCAGGTACTCCATGTCCTCCTCCTCTTCTCTTTACATTTTCTCCTCTCGACCAGCAGACGCTGGTTTCTATCACTGCAGAGTTCATCTTCCAGGCCTCTTCAATGACCAGGTGTCGATCGTGCACCTCCTCATCATCAGAAGACGTAGGTTTGATTCCATGTTTTCACAGGTCCCTGGCTTTGTCTCCTAATGAAATGTTCTGTTATTTTCTACATATGAAGAGATGAATGTGGTGTCTCCGACCACGTCAAGTTCAGTTTGTAGCTTTTGTTCTTGAATGTCTTCATTTTCTTAAAGGCTGCTCCTCCTGCAGCTCCAACTTTAATTTCTCAGCACCCAACCGATGAAGACGAGGAGAACTCAGGTGCAGGACACACCACGAAGAGTGAGTACTATCCCAGCAGAATACTCCTTTGACTTCAAGGGAAATACACATAAAGAAACTGCTGGAGGTGAAATTAGAACTTACAGTCGTTTTATGATTCAGTCATTAGGGTTTAAAAACTTGAAGTAAGCAGATAAGGTTTTGACAGTTAATAGTGTGTGAACCTCTGGAAGATACCACGTTAAAACAAACAACATTTTCCAACCTCCATCCATTCTTTATGTTGTAGTTCCTCCTACTTACAAATGTATACGAAATAATCAGACCTTCATGTTAAAAACAGTTCCTTCTGTCACTCTGGAAGGTTCTGGTTCTAGTTCTGGTTCAAGTGAAGCTCCAGAAAAGCTTCAGGGATGTTTCTGCATACTGAGGCAAATCCCAGTTCTGTCTCCGAGATGATTTTACAGAATCACAGTTGTAATTTTGTAATGTAATGTAATGTTTGTTGTTGTTTAAAGACATTCAGAACCAATTTCAGTTCATGTTGCCACAGGTGTTTCCTCAGACGGAAATGTGGTCAAAGCGGAATCTTATCAGTTTGGTGTTCAGAACAAGTGTTTCTAGATTGAAATACTGGTGAGAAGTAATGTTTTCAGAATAAGAGGATATCAGTCTGTGGGAAGGTTTTACTCCAAAAAAGACCTGTGGACTCAGTTAGTGCGAGATGCTGATAAATAGCCGTTCTCATGTGAGGTCTACTTTCACACGTGAGAACCAACGGCTGAAGCAGAACAAACCCCCTTGAGCTACCAGCAGCTTCAGTTCTCCTACTTTCTTTGGTCTGTCTTCATTCTCATTGAAGTGAGTCACACTTTGTTGCAAGAAAACAAAGACCCTCGTTAAGAGTCCTCTTGTTTGGTCCAAGCCAAAGCTCAGGTGAGCTTTCACACCTGCCAATCCAAGAGGACAATCAGAAGAAACCAGTTCTGGATTAGAGCGGAACAAGATGGATGTTCTCCAAAACACCATCAGGAAGACAATGACTCAGGACGCCGAAGAGCTGTCAAGAATAATTCAAAGTAAAAATTTGATTGTTTGTTAATAATTTAAAATACGTTATAGCTAAACTTCTGTTTACATAGAGAGAAATAATCCGAAAAAAGAAATGTCCTGTGTTTCTCAACAACATTTTGGTATGAAAGGAGAACAACTTTGTAGTTTCTGTATTATAACTTATTTAGGATTAACAGGGTTGAACAGTTGTGGAGTGGTTAGCCGCTCTAGCTCTTGCCCAAAGTGACAAGGCCCTGGTTCAAATCTCACCTGGGACCCTTTCTGTATGGAGTTTTTTCTGGGCATGTATTGCTTTTCTCCAGCTTCCTTCCAGAGTCCAAGCACATGATTACTAAGTTAATTGATAACTCTAAATTGTGAGTGTGTGGGCCTGTGAAACCCCCCTTCACTAAACTGCATCCAGGATTTAAGTAATCTATTTCAGTATAAGTAATTTATTTATCTATAGGTGACGTCATGGTACCAACAGGAAGTGATGTCACAGACAGCAACAACCCAGACGTGGTGGTAGCTCTGGTTCAGGTATTACATGACATCAGTAATTAAAGTTACCGTAAATTTTGGTGTGGGGGTCATTATTTCCCTGCTGACTCTGTTTTTGTTGGTTTGTTTGTTGATAGTCACAGGTTCAACAGGAAAATTCTCTGCACATTTTCATTGGAAACACTCTGCGATTCTCCTTCTTCATCTTCATCCCTCTTTTGGTCTCAGCTTGGTTTTACCGTCAGTAAACACACATTTACCTTTTCAAGTATTTTCAGTTCTAACTATGCAATAGTGGTGTCAAAACTACAGGCTGCACTTGTGTTTGTTGCAGGAGTTTGGAGATCTAACCTGAGATTTCCAACAAATACGAGACCAGACCAACCAGAAGACGAGGATGATGATTCTGTGTGAAGAGGAGACAATCACTGTTGTCTTCTCCAGGTTACACCACAAGGCTCTAAATTCAGACTTGTGTTTTTCTTTGGATTCCACTGTCGTTTCTTTTTAAAAGTTTTTTTTTTTTTAATGTTGTCTTGCAAGTTTGTTCCATGAATCAGGATTGCTTTCAAGAAAAACATAATCATTCAAGTTCTGCAGGTCTGTGTTTCAACGTCTCATTTAAAAAAAAAAAAACAGTTTTCTAAAAGATTATTTTTCCTTGTTTTGTTGCCATTGTGACCACACAATGAAAATTGCCACTGTTTTTTATTTTAAACTACAATAATGTTCTTATGAATAGAATATGCTTTTAGCACAAGAGAGCAATTCTTGATACAGTGAAGAATTCAAACATATTAAACCTTTGTTCATTAACCTCATACATCTGAACACTCTGGATTATTTAAAATTTGAGAGAAATTTATGCTATCAAAAGTTGAGTTTTATTTAAGCTGAATAGCTGCATAGAAAGCACTGTGGTTGTTTAAAATGAATACAGTAGCTGATTTTGTTAAATTAAACAAAAATAGGTTTTCTGTTTTTTTACTTTAACCTTAAATTCATGTACTGTGAGCTAATGGTATTGTCTCACAAGCTTAGGAGGTTCTGAACATGAGTGCTGCTTTGACATCTATGTCAGTGCATGGCTCCGCCCATATGGGTTTTCTGAAGAGTCATTTTGTGTAAGAGAATATGAGATTTGTGACCCTGCACAGTAGCATTTATGATTTTTGCTTCTATCTAGTCATTTGTTAAAGCTAAGCATTGATTTTTTTGTTTAGTCTGCTTTGTCAGGTTTGGATGAGGTCAATGTGGTATTATACTGTACATGTTGGGGTTTGAACCCTAGACAAGGGGACATCATGAGGGGCGGGCCCACTATGTGGAGCAGCAGTGGGAGTTACACACTGTGTTGTATTGTTTCTGTATATTCCATAAGGTCCAGTCTTAAGCACGTCCCGTCCCACAGCCTTATTTAAAAGCAAAAACTCGACATGGTGTCAGAAGTAGGACGCAGTTAGACTGATAGAAAAAAAAAGACCAGCGGAGCACGGCAAAAACGCAGGATGTCAGAGGAGTAAATTGCAGCACTTCAGCTATCCCAACTGCTACGTTTACCATACACACTCTAGTTTTTTGACTTCACAAAACCACAAGAATAGTTTTGGATTATATTTTTGGATTAGACAATTTCAGATCGCAAGCAACCTGTGATGTCTGATTAAAACCAGGTAAACACGTTGGTTTACTGCATGGGGAATGAAGCAGAAGATGTGCTGAGAGGGCTAAAGTTAATGGCGGAGAAAAAGAAACAATATGCATCGGTAAAAGCCGGCCTCGACTCTTTCTTTGTGCCCAAGAAGAACGTAATTTATGACAGAGCCAAGTTAAATCGGCATGTGCAACAGCCGGAATAAACTGTGGATTCCTTCATCATGACGCTTTCCGGGTTAGCCGAACACTGTGACCATGGACAGATAAGTGATCTGTGACAGGTTAGTGGTTGGCATGAGAAACATAGCCCTGTTTAAAAAGCTACAGTTGGATGACAGACTAACCCTGGACACTGCCATCATAAAAGCTAGGCAATCTGAAGAAGTTAGGTGACAGCAGTCAGACTAAAGAGGAGAAAACAGCAGTGCTAAGTGCTCAAATGTCGATGCTGTTCATGTTAAGAACTACAGAAAGCCCAGATTTCCTGCTAAGGCTCAAAGCACAGTCACAAATGCAGACCGAGTTCACAAAAAATGTGCGTCCACCGCCTGCACAAAAGCAGTTCTGTTTTAAGTCAAAGTCATGGTGTTTTATGAATTTGTTTTTAAATCTTCTGTTAGTCTGGTGACCTGTCCAGGGTGTCACCTGCCTTCGCCTGCCAGTGGCCGGGATAGGCTCCGGCAGCCCCGTGATCCCGAAAGGGAATAAACGGAATAGAAAATGAATTAATCTTCTGTTAGTGGGCTGATTATTTTAAACGTGTTTTTGAAGACCTCTAGCGGTCGCGCCAGGTATTATTGTTCAACATATTTATTTGAATGACCTTTATTGAAAAGTTCACATGTAGAAAACAGAAAGGACTGGCTAGCATGCACACACTTCATTTTTTGTTTTGCTTTGTTTTTCCAATAAACTTTATTGCACATCTTTCAATTTACAGAAATTCACATTCAGTTGCACAATAAAGAAACAATTGTTAATGTCACACATATAAGACCAAAAAACAATAACAGTAATAAGCCCTGTGTGTGCCTCTCTTTATTTTATTTTTTTTTTGTTTTTTTTATAAATGCTCATATACAAACCAAGTTAGGGTGAACAAACGTTATACATGCGCATATAGAAAAAAACAAAACAAAATAAAAAAACAGGCAAAGGCAAGGCAAAAAACAATTCAAAATAACAATACTTTTGATATATTTTGATAAATTACTGTAGTTTTCTTGTTTTTCTTTGGAATGCATTTAAGACACTTATAGTAATCAGAAAATTAGTTTAAAAAAATACTGAACAAGGGGCATGTATTTTTACATTTACATAAATGAATTAAATGTTTGCATAAAATAATAATAACATTGATGACATCAGAAATTGCCGGGTCCAGATTTTCCATATAGAAAAGAACATCAGGTAAAGAAAAAAAAGAAATATTTAAAACTTTGAGTGACAACCAATTGTGAATATCAGTCCAAAACATTTTTATCTGGTTGCAACTGTAAAAGTGATGTTCTAACGTTATAGTTTCAGATGAACAGAATATGCATGGTTCCTGCATGCACTTCATTGTCAGTACAAAGAATTTGCTGCATATGTCTCAAGTCAGAGGTTGCATCGCCGGTACGTGATTAAAATTTAATTTTGGGACTTTTGATTTTTGGTAAAATTAATATGTTCATCAGTCTTCTATTTTTTGAGTTTTGTACAGTAATGATGCATGCTATGCACGTATTTACATTAATTATATTGATCGTTTGCTTTCAGTTTTACCCTTTTCTATATCATTAAACCTGCTGACAACGTTCGACGGTCTTCAGAGTCGTGATATGAGAAGGTGTTTGAAAGCTCCTACATTAGACATGCATGAATCAGCACCAAAGCAAACCTGCAAATGATGTGAAGAGGTGCCCTCACATGCAAAATCTGAATGCCCTGCAAAAGAAGCTGCATGTCACACATGTGGAAAACAAGAACATAATGGCAAAGTGTGCAGAAGCAACATAAAGTCTGTGAATGCAGTAACTGTAGAGTAAGAGAGCCTTTTTTCTAGGACCTGTTTAAAGCTGGTGAAGACCCATGGTCGGTGCAGCTTCAAGTAAGACACAAGAATGTTACTGCTCTACCCACCGATGTTTATCGGGAAATAACACAAGGAGAAGCTGCAAAGTGTCTGGTGAAGCCAAAGCGTCTGCTGTTTGGAGCAGGTGGCACGGTGGCTTCACGTCCTGGGGATTGCAAAAGAAACACTGCGCAGCAGGAAAAAGACAGCCTCAGAGGACACACATTTATGTTTTGGATGATCTTCATACTGCCCTGCTGGGGTTACCAGCTATAAAACAGCTTCAACTTGTGTCCAGACTCAACAACATCACCATGGAGACGGTAAAACAGTTATATCCCCGTCTGTGCAGCGGTCTCGGCCTTGTGCAGAGACCATGTTCACTTAAACTGCAGCAGATGCTATGCCATTCTCCCTTCAGACTCCATGCAGGGTCCTGCTACCTCTCATGGATAACTGAAGGAGGAGATAGAACGCCTGGGAAAAATGGACGTTATCAACAAAGTTGAAGATTCCACTGAAAGGTGTCCAGGGATGGTAGTGGTCCCTAAGAAATCAGGTGCAGTACGAATCTGTGTGGACTTAACCAACATGAAACAAGCAGTTTGCAAAGAAAAATGTATCCTGCCTTCAGTTGAGCACACCTTAGGGATGCTAGCAGGTGCAACAGTTTTTAGCAAACTGGATGCCAAAATGGGCTTCTGGCAGGTGCCATTAACTGAGGAGTCTGCTAAGTACACCACTGTCATAACACCTTTTGGGTGCTACTATTGTTACCGTTTGCCATTGCATCATCCCCAGAACATTACCCTGGCAGGGGTGCTGTGGACAACATTCTGGTCTGGGGCAAGACCTGAGAAGAGCACGATGAGCGGCATGCGTTGCTGGAGAAAGCACAGAAGGCTAGCATCATGCTATACATCGATAGATGTATGTTCAGATGCCATTCAGTCAGATTTTTGGGTCATGTGATCTCAGCAGCAGGTGTACAGCCAGACCCAGAAAAGACAAGTGCAGTTCAGGAGATGAGTGCACCCACCAATGTCAGTGAACTAAGGAGTTTCCTGGGTATGGTGAACCAGTTGGGGCAGATCTGCCAATTTGGCAGAGAAAGACAAAGTTTTGCGGGATGTGCTGTAGAAGAAGAACCACTGGTACTGGGGGCCACAGCAGCAGACAGCTTTTGAAAGGCTTAAAAAATAACTTTCATCCACACCAGTGCTCACACTGTACGACCCAAACAGTGTGCTGAAAATCTCAGCTAATGCATCTTCTTTTGGGCTGGGAGCAGTTTTGCTGCAGAAAAGCAATTCTGAGTGGGCACCTGTGGCTTATGCATCCAGGGCGATGACAGCGACTGAGCAGCGATATGCTCAGGTGGAGAAAGAGGCGCTGGCTGCAACATGGGCGTGTGAAAGGTTCAGCTGCTTTGTTCTGGGCAGATCATTTGAGTTGGAAACTGATCATAAGCCTTTGGGGAGTCTGCTGGGTGGCAAAGCATTAGACGACCTTCCACCTAGGATCCAAAGATATACAATGAGGCTCATACAATATACAATATACAATACGTAGCTGGCAAAAACTTATGGACAGCAGACACCCTGCCACGCGCCCCCCTCAGAGCATCAGGAGCACACAGGTGCAAGCCTGCTAGAGGACACTAACATCTATGTGGACTCTGTCATCAGCAACATACCTGTCAGTGGAGACTATCTGAATAACCTAGCTAGCTATTGCTATTGCCATGCTGAAACGTGACAAGATTAAAGGGAACATGTGAAATGGACACGGATGAAGAGGGCGCGTGTGCACCTCTGCTTGAGTCTCCTGTTTCACGTCCTCTTTCAAAGACGCAGTGTTCAGGAAAAAAAGAAGAAAAAGTGTCAACTGCTGATATTTTCAATGCAATCTGCAAATTAACGGGCAGATTTGCTTCCCTTGAAGTGAAGATCTGCAGAAACACTGGAGATATTGTAAGGATCAAAGACGTGGTGGAAGGCTTGGATCACCAGGTTTAAAAAAGCGAGGAAAGTTGCATGAGGCGAATCACAGATTTACTGGCCTGGAGATGAGGACGGATCAAATGCAGCGTTACAGCCGCAGGTGGAATCTAAAGATGTTCAATTCACAAATGAAACAACGGAGGAACGTTTTTGAGGTTTTTGCCCAGATTGCTCCAGAAGAAAGACAGAAATTTGGCTTTCTCATTGCTACAATGCTTAGGACAACAAAATCACACCTCGACCAGTCATCATTAACTTCACAATAAGTGTCTTCAGGCAGAAAATCTGGAGGGCTTCAAAGGATGCTGCAATCATGGAAGAAAAGAACCTTCGAATTGATGAAGATTTGACCTTTCAGGAAATGCAGAACAGGAGAAAGATTTGGCCATTGGTGGAAAAAGCTCGGAAAGAAGGGAAAGGAAGCCACCTAGAGAGGACAGGATGCCATCATCGATGGAAAGCGAGTTTCAGCTGAAAATCTAAAAGACTGATTAATACTGATTAAGAAATAATCCCTTTACAATAGTCATTTGTTGGCTTAAAGGTTTACCTTGTGAAGGCATGTCAAACTTTGGATACGTTTTTGTTTCCAACTTAACGATGACTAACGATGCCCCAAATGATTGTGTGGATAGATTTCCAGAAAGAGCTCAAAACTCTCATTTTAAATTGACTGATTTCTTAATTAATAAACATTCCCTTATTGACACATGGCACTTTTTCAATCCAAATAGCAAAGAGTTTACCTGGAGTAACTCATAAAACTCTACGATCAAGAAGAAATTTATTGTTTAACATCCTGCAATTATCTACAATATACAACTAATATTTCTCATTGTTATGCCCCCTTCTCTGATCATAAAATGACATCTATCCAACTTAATGGTTCAAAAGACAAAACTAACAACAAATTAAGAGGGTATTAGAAATTGAATAATAAATTACTTGAAGATGAAAATTTCAAAAATTCTATTAGATGAGAAGCAAAACATATATTTAGAAATAAAAAGATGAATGCTAATTAGAAATGGAAATTCTTTCAATTCAGTCAGATCAAAAGCAATGGAACGAAGCAAAACTCTCAAAAAAACAAACATTCAAAAGAAACTATGATAATGTAAAGTCTTTATTAAACAAAACTTGCCTTTTTGAGAATGAAAAGACACATTTAACCCAAATTCAAAATGAAATAGATAAATTATATATTGATGCTGCAATTGCGCCTTCATGCTATCTAGAGCAAAATGGCTTGAGAATGGAGATAAAAATACTAACTACTGTTTTGCTATAGAAAAACGAAATTATAAAAGAAATACAATTACCAAGTAGAAAATTGATCCTACTATTTGTGCTGACCCCACAGAAATCGCGAAACAGGTAAAGGAAAATTCTATGAACAGGGCTCCAGACTGCGACCATTTGGTCGCATTTTGCGACCAAAATTTGAGAGTGTGCGACTGAATTTTACATCCAGTCGCACATGTGCGACCAGTAAATTTGCCCCCCCCCTCCGTATTTTTTATACATTTAACGTGGAAACGGCACGTCAATGATCAATGAAATAATCAATGAGATGCGAGCGCACACGCACGCAAACACACACACAAACTCGCACTCATACTCATGAGACGAGAGCACACAGTCGCGTAAGTGGCTAAAATGCGTGTAGGGGGAGGGGCATAGAGCTAATCGAGTGCTCGTAAACATCTGTGGGAATGAAACGGAGACAAATATAATCACAACCTGTGCGTGCATCTGAGCTATGAGCAAGCGAACCATTGATTCGTTCTTCCGCCCTGCGGCTAGTGTACCAGGGGCAGAGTCTACAGCAGGGGTCTCAAACTCGCGGCCCGCGGGCTATTTGTGGCCCCCACCTTGAGATGAAAGTTTAATTTTAATGCGTCCTGCCAGTTTGTATGAATCACATCTTTTCATCGTCGTGTGCGGAGCTGACAAACCAACCAATCACAGTGGAGTAAATGACTATTGGGGGCGTGACAATGACCGGGCTTGAAAGCAGGAAACCTGATAGCCCCCTCCCCGGATCACATGAAGGAGTTCCTTACTTTCCTTTTTAGAACGTATCTATTCGCTCGTAATTTTCTAAATGCATGCAGTCCGTGCTGAACTTTTCTCTGGGCCGCACAGACCCGGAGGTTACGGGGGTTAAGGTTAAGCGCGCGGCGTCACATCCCCCCAACCAAACGGTTTATGCACGGCTGTTAGGGCAGCTCACCGCTCCCGCGGGAGTCGGGTCAGCTGAGGAGAATAAATGTCCCACAACTACATGCGTGACAGCTAACGAGGCTCTAGCATTAAACTCGTGCGAGCAACAACACGATTTAGTCTTAGACACACTTAAAACACGTGGTGAAAATGCAAGGATAGACGTGTTTGAGATGAACCAGCGGCTCGCCTGGATCATTGGGTTCAGTTCAATTTAGTTTTAATATTCCTCTCCCCCTTAGTGTGATCTGTGTTATTATATATTTTATAATTTATTTGAATGTTTTGTAATGGATGCAGCCTATTTTTAATCAATTGGTATTTTAAATTATTTCAATTTCTCACTTAACTACAAAAACCATCAGGACACATGTCCCATAATGCATTGTTTTGTAGTCATAGGGCAGCTTTCAGTCAGTTCAGTACTAAATTTCCAGCTGCGTTCGGTAGGTTGGGGCCTTGCTGCTCCCGCCCCTTTCTCCTGATATTTTTGTTTTGATTGACAGGTGATGTTGGAGCAAAAACAAAAATATATGTCACACACCAGGTGATCTTAATATGGAGTTAATTCAGTCTCAATAATCAGAAATGCACACAACCTGTTTTACAAATACACACGCTCCGATTCACAAATGTCATTTTATGCAAACGTGAAAAATAAATTCAGAAATACACACCCTGTGTTTCACAAACACACAGATTGTGTTTCACAAATGCACACTAAATGTTTTACAAATGCACAATAAGTGTTTCTCACAAATGTGCACACTGTGTTTCACAAAAAACATTTTAGAAATTCACAATAAATGTATCAGAAATACACAGTAGGTGCTTCACAAACATGATTTTTAGGTACACCTGTGATGTGAACTCACAGATCATTCGAACTGCAGACTGTGCATTCAAAATCCCGTTCTCGTTTGTGAATCTCCCCGTGTGTGTGAGAGATTTTTCTACGGTGAATATTGAGACTCATCTGACGGAGCGGGTCAACTAATGTCACCATTGGCTAGTGAATCTGTCAATCAAACTCATCGGCAAAGCAGGCGGGTTCGCTTTTAGCCAATCGAATGGCCCCTTACACTTTCTCTACGCTTTCTGCGGGTGGCAAAAGCCCCGCCCATATTTGATTCTGTACCAGTCGGTCGTTAGCGTGTTAGCCTTAGCATGGCTTGTCGGTTTATTGCCTTCGGTTGTCAAAAATTACTGGCTTGTGCAACTTTTCAGTGGACCTGGGAGCAAGGCAACAGTGGTTGAATGCAGTTGACATTGAATCCATCGAACTCTGTACTGGTCATGAGATTTAAAATGAATGTTTCACTCGGGATTGTTTGTACGTTATTCTCTTAGCTTTCATGCTAGCGTCATTTCAACACTCAGACACGGTTTTGATCATATGAAGGTGGAGGAGAAAAATCTTCAACTTCCACAGGTTTTGTGGAGAAACTGGCATCACTTTGCTCCGTACCACGCAGTGGGACTACATTACCTCAAGTTCATCTCACTGTCAATCACAGATACCCAATACACCTCCCCTGCTCAGCCCGAAGTCACTTTGCTTGACCTTAATTTTATTATTTTTTAATAACTCAAATGTCATTGATTTTATATTGTAACCATATACATATACACCTCTTGGCCAGGTCACCCTTGCAAAAAAGATCCTCATCTCTCTGGGTTTTATAGCTGGTTAAATACTACACAACAAAAGATGGTCATAGAACAACAAAGTGCAAACATTCACCCTTTATTGCAGAGTAAAATTCAGTGAAAACATGGACAGATTAAAACATCAACATTTAAGCAAATGTGGGATCTCTACTGATTTGAATTTTATTTAAACTGGAACTAATTTTCATAACTTCCTTACATACAATGAAGTCCCTTGAACAATACAGCAGTATTGATTTGAACTCTGTCTTACTCCCCTCAGTCTCTCTTCTTCTGTATGTAATTATGTCGCCTAAATTAAGTTCGAAACACACTGGACAGTAAAGATGTAGGTCCACTCCCAAACGGTCTGAATTCCACAATGGATTGATGTCGTCTTGCAGTTCCAACATTTGTGGACCCAAAAGAGGACTGTCCCATACCAGGACATTGATCCCAGAATGAGGTTCAGCCATGGATCCACTCTCCTCCCATTCAATCTCTGGAACCAGCATACCCTGACAAAAAAAAAAAAAAAAAAGATACTGTTTATGAACAGCACTGTTTTTTTTGTGTTTTAGATTATGTAGGAACAGTGACCGACTAATAATAACTTATATTGTTGCTTGCAGGCAGACCTCATATCTCCATAACTGTTTATAATTTGCAAATAAGTGAACCTTAACAAAGTAGTGACATTAGTAGATCTGATGGCTCAGAAGGCCATGCATTGTGATGCATTTTGAACATGCAGATGTGCTATTCTTCCTACAAACAAACAATTTAGGGAAATTGTTTGCACCACACAACAATAATCCTTTTCATTCATTTTCGATGAAAATTCACTGTAGTCATTATGATTTCATGATACTCTTCTTGATACTTTTCACTTTAGTCAAACTGCACACAAATCAGTTGTCCAGTACAGTGAGATTAAATAAAGCATTTACCCGGGGATCAGAAACAGGGTTCTGGGTCAAGCCCAACTGCCACAGCTGATTTGGTGTCATGCTTTGCTCCGTCCTGATTGGATGGCTGTCCCACGCGTCACTAAAGACATCCAAACTGGCCTGAATGCGTGGTAGAAAAATGTAATGGCAGCAGAATACGTGATGTGACTGATATTGAGCAAGTCTTGGTCCTCAGGAGAGTGCAGGATGTTGTAATATAAACCAGTAACACTCACGAAGACATCACACCAGAGGAGCTCAATCCTGTATTTGGAAAAAAGCAAAAAGAAATGTTATATTGTCAGATTTATTTTTAATACATCATTCACTTTTATGTATCAGGGCTCCAGACTAACTTTTTTCACTAGGAGCACTGTGGCCCCTAACTGAAAATTTTAGGGGCACAACCAGAACATTTAGGGGCGCATACCGTAAATCAACATTCTAACCAAATCTACTAATTTCCACTGTATTACAAATAAATACTTTAACAATAGATGCAGAAATTACAATGTGCTGTTTCTAATTCAGTGTCATATTTTATTCTGCACTTTTGAAGATGCAACAAGAAGGTAAACTGACAGCACCATCGCTGTCACGACAGTACAACTAAGTAAAAATAGTAAAAAAAATACCATACTTTTAGAATAAAAAAAAGTTTTTAGTAACAAGTGATTACCGTAGTAACCTTTCGTAATTTCACAGTTTCAAACAATACTTAAATGTATGTAAATATTAGAGGATGGAAATTCATGTTGGTGACACCAAATAAGTGCAGCCAAGATGCACAATAAGCGTGTTTGAGATCACCCAGATGGACGCAACGCTGCACAGATCACCTGGTGAGTGACGTATATTTTTGTTTTTGCTCCAACATCACCTGTCAATCAAAACAAAAATATCACGAGAAAGGGGTGAGAGCAAGACACCAATCAGAGCGAACGCAGCTGGAAATTTAGTATTGAACTGACTAAAAGCTGCCCTACAGACTAAAAAACAATGCATTATGGGACATGCGTCCTGATGGGTTTTTTGTAGTTCACTGATCAATTAAAATAATTTAAAATACCAACTGATTAAAAAAAGGCTACATCCATTACAAAACATTAAAATAATTATAAAAGATGTAATATCACAGCTCATAATTAGGGGGAGAGGCATATTAAAACGAAATTGAATGTTAAGGACAACTCCTAATTCCTGGTCTCTTTCAGTCTCGCTGCAGATTCGATTTCATGCGAGTTTGAGACCCCTGCTGTACACTCTGGCACTGGTACACTAGCTGCAGGTCGGAAGAACGAATCAATAGTTCGCTTGCTCATAGCTCAGACGCACATATCAGGTTGTGATGATATTTGTCTCCGTTTCCTTCCCACGGATGTTTACGCGTGCTCGATTATCTCTAGGCCCCGCCCCTCCACATATTTTAGCCACTTGCAGTGACTTTCCCTATTCTTCTCACACGCATTGGCCGCCTCAGGCATCACTCAATGAAACGCGAGTGTGTGCTCGCGTGTGCTCCAGTCTCATGAGTATTCGCGCGAGTGTGTGTGTCTGTCTGCGTGCGTGTGCGCTCGCGTCTCATTGATGATTTCATCTCTCATTTCATTGATCATTGACGTGCCCCTTTCATGTTTAATGTATAAAAAATACGGAGGGTGGAGGAGGCAAATTTACTGGTAGCACATGTGCGACTGGGTGTAAAATTCAGTCGCCAACTCTCAAATTTTGGTCGCAAAATGCGACCAAATGGACGCAGTCTGGAGCCCTGTGTATATATTTAAGCTTCTAAAACTAGGTTCAACTTACCGTTGATTGTGTGTACACTTTTCCCACAATGAAGCCGTTTGTGTCAGTTGTACGTACTGTGAGCATTAACTCGGCTATGCCCACATTTTCTCCTCCGTGATCTCCTCTCACCCTGACAATAACATGAAAATCATGTCTCAAACACATAATTACAAATGCATCGGCAATACGGTACACATCAGTTTAAAATGTAATGTTCTTATGTATGATGCCAATAAGTAGAATTTCTAGGTTAAAAAAATTGCAGGAGTGGGTTACATGTATCACTGGGGGAAAAATTGAGGTGAGAGAGACTGTTAAGGAGGGGTAAAATGTTACTCATGAGGGGAAAGTTTTAGAGTTGCCTTTGTTTATGGAGAGGAGTCTAAAAAAAGTAATTTTATTTTTGTACAAATAACCAAGTACTTATACTGCCTGATATGTGAATAAAAGATTTCTTTATGAATAACATGAATACCTCAGAGGAAAGCCATAAACGTTCACAGTGTCACTGAAGAAGGCCAAGTGGGTGTCTGCACAGTTGTTCTCTGCTATCTTCAGGTACAGGATACATGGAATACAAGTACAAATACTTTCAACTGACAGATATTTACAGGGGCAAAAATGCTAAATTCCCAATTGACAGGTAAAACAGTAATACAATAGGATGATAAAATATGAAATAGAATAGAATAGAAGGGTATTTAATAATCCCTGAGGAAATCTTTTTTAAATGGCCATCTTAAAAAAACACATAAACACACACGCATTACAAATAGAAATATCACAAAATAAAAAGATTGATAAAAAAAAGGTAAATAATTGGAAAATCAGTGGGTAAAATTAAAAGAAATTACTTGTAAGATGCCCTGCCAGAGAGTTGTATTGCCTGATGGCACGAGGAACAAAAGATTGTCACGCTGTCACGCTTCAGTAATTCCTAGAGAATAAATAAAAACACAACAAACATGGATTCGATAATTTAGCTGTCTGATCTTAAATTACATAATTTTCAAATATATGAAAGGGGATTTTTTTAAAACACTCTTGCTATGATTACTTGAGCTTGTAGTAAAGAACACCTTTAAAAAAAATCAGAGACAAGACACTGATCATAGGAAGCCTGTGTGTAATACTTACAGTAACTTCTACTCAAATCACTGTTGACAGCTGATTTCTCCCATCCACCCTTTCTGTGACTACTTATCGACTACAAAACAGCCTAAAAACATAATGTTTGGGATTCTTGTCATTACGTCATTGGAAGTAAAGATACGGGGATTTTAGTGGCTGTCACTCTGACACAATCTCACAGGGCTGGTCATCACAATGAATACGGGTTCTAACGTTAGAAACTTAATGAGGCTTCTTTCATTCAACAGTGGATTCATGTCTGTTATATTTAAAAAATGCCGTTTTCATGAATGTCATATGAATTAACTTTGTTGCACAATCCACCCCGTCTTAAAGTCTGGGTTGTGAAAATGCTGTGTCTAACTTTAACCCAGATCGCGTTTACATAAAGGCAGCACACGGAACAACTAGCTAGTTAGCATAGCATATCAGTGTTTAAACAAATCGCCGTCTCCAAATCAATACTTTTTATTAAACTTTCTTTGCTGCTGTAAATCCGGCATGCTTTTCCCCTTAGTTCCTTATGAATCATGTTAAGAACCTACAGATCATTGGCTATAGACGCTAGCTTGAACCGACACCGGCTTGAAGTTCACTCACACTCACAGGCAGACACAACTTGCACAGGCTAAGCAAAACAAAGCTAAGCTAATTTGCGGTGGGGGTACTCTGCAAACGACTCGGCTGCAGTGTTCATAAAGCATTCACACATGTCACTTGGCAAAGGAGATCGCTTCAACTTAGTATTCAATAACATTACAGGACGTACAACGAGGGAATGATAAAATAAATGCATTACTTACGGGCTGAGACTGATCCCGTTCAGAAGACCTCTCCGCCATGTTTGCCGCCCGCGTCCTTTCAACTGCTGTGCTGAACAGCTCCCTCCCTCGTCACTTTGAAAGTGAGGAGTGTAAGGGGCCATACGATTGGTTAAAAGCGAACCCGCCTGCTTTGCCGATGAGTTTGATTGACAGATTCACTAGCCAATGGTGAGATTAGTCGACCCGCTCCGTCAGATGAGTCTCAATATTCACCGTAGAAAAATCTCTCACACACACGGGGAGATTCACAAACGAGAACGGGATTTTGAATGCACAGTCTGCAATTCGAATGATCTGTGAGTTCACATCACATGTGTACCTAAAAATCATGTTTGTGAAGCACTTACTGTGCATTTCTGATACATTTATTATGAA
This sequence comes from Oryzias latipes, assembly GCF_053564925.1. NCBI lineage: Eukaryota > Metazoa > Chordata > Actinopteri > Beloniformes > Adrianichthyidae > Oryzias > Oryzias latipes. The sequence continues at coordinate 3,605,823 of NC_136250.1, forward strand.
TTTCTAAAATGTTTTTGTGAAAAACAGTGTGCACATTTGTGAGAAACACTTATTGTGCATTTGTAAAACATTTAGTGTGCATGTGTGAAACACAATCTGTGTGTTTGTGAAACACAGGGTGTGTATTTCCGAATTTATTTTTCACGTTTGCATAAAATGACATTTGTGAATCGGAGCGTGTGCATTTGTAAAACCGGTTGTGTGCATTTCTGATTATTGAGACTGAATTAACTCCATATCTTAACAGCGTTGCGTCCACCTTGGTGATCTCAAACACACTTATTGTGCGTCTTGGCTGCACTTTTTTGGTGTCACCAAGATAAATTTCCATCAGTTTTTGAGCCTCTCTCAGGTATCTGTATCGATTGTTCTGATATCCAGTGAACATCGCCCGTTCTTTTACAGTTTACCTTCGCCTGTCAGTTTACCTTGTTGCATCTTCAAAAGTGCAGATTAAAATGTGACACTGAATTTGAAACAGCACATTGTAATTTTTGCATCTATTATTAAGGTATTTATTCATAATACAGTGGAAATTAGTAGATTTGGTTAGCATGTTGATTTACGGTATGCGCCCCTAAATTTTCTGGTTGTGCCCCTAAATTTTTCAGTTAGGGGCCACAGTGCTCCTAGTGAAAAAAGTTAGTCTGGAGCCCTGATGAAGAATTGTGTTTATCCAAATTTGATGATGAATACATACAAAACTTTTTAGGTAATCTAAAACAACGCATCCCTTGTATTTCGGAAGCCTTCAAATCTATTGTGACAAACCTTTATCTAAAGATTAGCTGCTAAGTGTCATGGTGCCTCTGTCAGACTCCTCCCCCCTCCCCTCTGCTTGGCCTAATTCACCGCAGCTGCCGCCACTCTACTCATCAGCCTGCCAGATCTTCTTAAGGAGCTCCAGGACCAGTACTCAACGCGAGTTCGTTGCCTCTAATGGTGCATGTTCAAGCCTCTAGTGATTCTCGTCTGTTCACCCTCTACCTCTTGTCTCACCTCTCTTATCCTGTTCCAGGAAAACCCTAGTCCACGAGTGAGCGGTCCAGCGGACGTGCCAAGCAATCTTCCATCTACACTCACCTCCTGCTGTGGAGCGCTGTTGGATCTTACGGCTACTCCCACGTCACGGTCAGGCTCCTCGAGCTGCTCCTCCTGTCCGCTTCTAGTCTCGGATCCACGGACTCCCTCCAGCCACGTCGCCTCCCTGCCGTACCAAGACTACATCACCAGCTGAAGAAATAAACCCACTTCTTACCTTAACTCACCTCCTGTCATCTTTCCGGGTTCCAGCATCTGGGTCTGTCTAGCCTAGCCAGTCCTGACAGAACGAACTCGCCCAAAACCCCCACCCAGCTGACCCGGAAGATCTGCGTCTCAGCAAGGAGCATTCCTAGAACTCCTCTATGGTACCATTTCCCGTATGACTACAGTTCAAGAGGACCTGATCTGCCGCATCCAAGGTATCACGCAAACTCTCACTGAGCAAACTGGACAATTTGCTAACCTTGCTACAGGATCATCCATGGCTACTTCCGTCAACATCCCCGCTCCCACTTCCGCTTCCGGATCGTTCCAGCCAGCGGAAAACTTCCGGCTGCAGCCGGAACCCTTTTTCGGTGACGTAGAGGCCTGCAGCGGCTTCCTTCTACAATGCCAGCTCATTTTCCTTCAAGCCCCCAGGTACTATCAGTCTGATCATAGTAAAATCACACTCATCGTCAATTCATTACGCAACAAAGCTCTCCAGTGGGCTCAAGCCTTTATTTCTGCTAATCCTATAACTCATCTCCAATATGAACATTTCATTAATGAATTCCGGCTCATTTTCGATCAGCCACGCCGACAAGAAGAAGCTACCAGGCGTCTCATAAATTTAAAACAGCGGGGTCGACCAGTTAGCGACCATTTGATCGATTTCCGCATTTTGGCTGTAGAAACCGGCTGGCCGGACATAGCTTTGAAGGGCCTTTTTTATCAGTCTCTGAATGATTCCATTAAGGATCATTTATGCACACAGCCGGAGGCTAACACATTTGAAGACTTGGTCTCAGCGGCCCTTAGATCCGACATCCGTCTCCGGGAAAGACACCACGAGCGCCAAGTCAACCAGTCTAAAACCATTAATAATCACCCGTTACCAGTCATTCCCGCTCAGTTACAGGCAAAACTTGATCCGGTTCCCGTTCCCAAACCTACGGAGGAACCCATGCAGGTGGGACATTCTAAATTATCGGCAGAAGAACGTCAGAGGCGTCGCATGGAGGGTTCATGTTTTTATAGCGGTGCCCAGGGCCATTTAGTCTCTCAATGTAAACGACGTTTAAATTCCACAGACACCCCGTTGAGTGACAGGCCACGGGGAAAATACTATTCAGCTCAGACTTCGGCAACCTTTCTCTATTTGCCTGTCAAAATCTGCACAAAAACCGACATTCACAGTACTAGAGCTCTCATAGATTCTGGAGCTGAACAGAGCCTCATAGATCTTGATCTCGTCACTAGCCTACGTCTTCCCACTGAACCTCTCGAAACCCCCGTTGAAGCTTCTGGTTTAGGGGGTCAACCCCTTTCACGCATTACACATCGTACTAAACCCGTCCAAATTCTTATCTCTGGAAATCATCGTGAAAACATTCAGTTCTTCATCACTCGCTCTAAACACACCCCCATCATTCTGGGTTACTCCTGGCTAAAACTCCACAATCCTCAATTTAACTGGTGTCTCGGTCATATTACCAATTGGAGCCCTTACTGCCTGGCCAACTTTCTTGCCTCTGCCATTCCCTCCACTTCCCATCCGTCTCCTGAACCCTCATCTAACTTAAATCTGGACAAGATCCCTGCCTGTTACCGTGACCTTCATGAAGTCTTCAGCAAAACCAAGGCCTGTGCTTTGCCACCTCACCGTCCGTTCGACTGTGAAATCAATTTACAACCTAGTTCTACCCTCCCCAAGGGTAGGCTGTTCAATCTCTCCAGACCTGAAAGACTCGCTATGGAAAGTTACATTCAGGAGGCGCTATCCCTAGGACACATACGACCCTCTTCATCACCTGTCGGCGCAGGGTTTTTCTTCGTGGAAAAGAAGGACAAGACCCTGCGCCCCTGCATCGACTACAGAGAATTAAACCAAATCACGATCAAGGATAAATACGCTCTACCTTTAATATCCACTGTCTTTGACTCCGTGCAGGAGGCCCACATCTTCACTAAACTGGATCTCCGAAACGCGTACCACCTGATCAGGATGAAGGAAGGGGACGAGTGGAAGACGGCGTTCCATACACCGCTCGGACATTACGAATATCTGGTCATGCCATTTGGGCTGACCAACGCCCCCGCCGTTTTCCAGAGACTGGTAAATGACGTCCTTCGGGACTTCCTGAACCGTTTTGTTTTCGTCTATCTTGACGATATACTGATTTATTCTGAGAACCTGACCAAACATGAACTACACGTCCGCCAAGTACTCACCCGTCTCCTGGAAAATCAGCTATTTGTCAAACTGGAAAAATGCGAATTTCACGTGGATCATATTCAGTTCTTGGGTTACGTTATCGAGCCAGGCCACATTCGACCCGATCCTGCTAAAATTGAGGCCGTTGCCAATTGGGAGCCCCCTAGCAACCGTAAGAAGCTCCAGCAGTTCCTAGGTTTTGCAAACTTCTATCGGCGGTTCATCAGGAACTACAGCAGCATCGCCGCACCTCTAACACGTCTTACGTCCACATCCCAGAATTTCTCCTGGACCCCAGAGGCTCAAGAAGCTTTTGACCGGCTTAAGGGTCTGTTCGTCTCCGCTCCCATTTTGATTCAACCAGACCCCTCCCGACAGTTTGTGGTTGAAGTGGATGCCTCGGATTCGGGAGTCGGGGCGGTACTCTCCCAGAAAGAACAACAATCCGGTAAGCTCAAGCCATGCGCCTTTTTCTCTAGAAAGCTGTCACCCGCAGAGCAAAACTACGACGTGGGGAACCGGGAACTACTGGCCATCAAGCTGGCCCTTGAGGAGTGGAGGCACTGGCTGGAGGGAGCGGAACACCCTTTCGTGGTTTGGACCGACCATAAAAACTTGGCATACTTGAGGACGGCCAAAAGACTGAACTCCAGGCAGGCAAGGTGGTGTTTGTTTTTTGACCGTTTCCGCTTCACAATAACTTATAGACCAGGCAGCCGAAATTTCAAACCCGATGCCCTGTCTCGCAAATTCTCTTCCTCGGATCCTACCACTGCCAATATCATTCCCCCCTCCTGCATCGTGGGAGCCCTTACCTGGGATATCGAGAACCGTGTCATCCAGGCTCAAGGTGAGGAACCCGGTCACGCCTCTTGCCCTAACGGAACCCTGTTTGTCCCCAACTCTCTCAGGTCTGAAGTGCTATCCTGGGGACATGCTTCAAAGATATCTTGTCATGGAGGGGTCCAACGTACGTTGAACTTAATCAAACGCCGGTTCTTCTGGCCAGCTATGGAGAAGGATGTTCGGGAATTTGTGGCCGCCTGTTCCACCTGCGCCCGTTCCAAATCGGCAAACTCTCCACCCGCTGGACTCCTTCATCCACTACCCACTCCCAGCCCTCCCTGGTCACATATAGCTTTGGATTTCATCACCGGACTACCCCTATCTCAGGGTAACACTGTAATACTCACCGTCATAGATCGTTTCACCAAGATGGCTCACTTTATCCCACTAGCTCAGTTACCCTCAGCCACTGAGACGGCCCAAGTCCTGGTCACTCAGGTATTCAGGCATCATGGCATCCCCTCGGACATTGTATCTGACCGTGGCCCACAATTCATCTCCCAAGTTTGGAAGGCGTTCTGCTCCGCCTTGGGGGCCTCTTCTTAAGGAGCTCCAGGACCAGTACTCAACGCGAGTTCGTTGCCTATAATGGTGCATGTTCAAGCCTCTAGTGATTCTCGTCTGTTCACCCTCTACCTCTCGTCTCACGTCTCTTATCCTGTTCCAGGAAAACCCTAGTCCACGAGTGAGCGGTCCAGCGGACGTGCCAAGCAATCTTCCATCTACACTCACCTCCTGCTGTGGAGCGCTGTTGGATCTTACGGCTACTCCCACGTCACGGTCAGGCTCCTCGAGCTGCTCCTCCTGTCCGCTTCTGGTCTCGGATCCACGGACTCCCTCCAGCCACGTCGCCTCCCTGCCGTACCAAGACTACATCACCAGCTGAAGCAATAAACCCACTTCTTACCTTAACTCACCTCCTGTCATCTTTCCGGGTTCCAGCATCTGGGTCTGTCTAGCCTAGCCAGTCATGACACTAAGTGCCTTAAAAAAAAGGGGAAATCTCCAGGAAAAGATGGTCTTTCCAAAGAATTGTATTTCCACTTTTGGGATGTTATCAATTCTCATCTTATGGTGATGTACAAAGAGTACATTGTAGATCGAGAAATTAGATCTACAATAAACACAGGGTTTAATTACTTAAATACCCAAACCAAATGAAGACCCTGTTATGATAGAAAATTGGAGACCAATAACGCCCCTGAATATAGATAACAAAATATTGGCCTTTTGTTTTTGCCTAATAATTAAAAGCTAATTTACAAAAAATTATTAACGAGACTCAATCTGGTTTTACGAAGAACTGACATATTAACAATGAAATAAGGTTCATTTTGGATTTATTAGACTACTCAGAACACATTGATTCTGATGCACTCATCTTTTTTAACACTTTTACAAAGCTTTTGACTCTATGGAAAATCCCTTTCTCTATAATGCATTGAAGTTGTTTTGCTTTGGGGAAAATGTTATATCTATTGCTAAAATGTTTTATAAAGACATTAACAGTTGTATTCTTCTTTATCCTAATACATCCCAAGAATTCTCCAGTAATAGATCAGTGCGCCAAGAATGCCCAATTTCTCCTTTTTTCTTTTTTTAATTGTGACGGAATTAAAAATTCCTAAAATTTATTAGGTTTATCAATTTTTCAAAAGGGAATCAAATTAGCACAATTTATCATGGTGCCTCCAGGTGTCCTCTCCTCCCCCTCTCTTCTCTGCTTCATTTCCAGATTGGACCCAGCTGTCGGCATTTACCTCATCACCTGCTCCTGTTTTTAAGATGCCCCCAGTGCAGTCGTTGCCCTCTATGGTGCATACTTGGTCGAACTAATCCTCAGCTCTTGTAAACTTTTGCTCTTGACTAATTCAAGCTCTAAATCTGTCTGAAGAAAACTCTCATCCAAAGTGCCGACCTGGTCCAGTCACAAAGTCTTCGCCCTCAAGATTCATCTCCTGCTAACGGTTACTACACGCTCTGGATTCATCACCCAACCACGCTAAGCCCACTTCACCCTCCTTTTATTTGAGATCCATCGGCCCCAAGTGATTAGGCTATAATGTTGATTGAGGCATTTTTTCCAACTGAGTAAAAAACTTAAACAAAGCTGTTATTTTGCTTTTATGTTATGGTCCGGCCCACTTGAGATCAGACGGGTTAAATGTGGCCCCCGGACCAAAATGAGTTTGACACCCCTGATCTAGACCTTTTTAATCTAGCTTTTAGTTTAATTTTAGGAATTTATTTGATCTTTTAATTATGTTCTTTTTTTACTATATTTTCATATGTGCATGTAAATAGCGACTCGTCGCATTTCGGGCAGACAGTCGGCAGAATTACAGGTTACTCCCCTAGGGCGGGTCAGTTAATTAACCCACCTGCTTTAAGTCAGGTGTACAATTGTTCATTCTCTCTTACCTTCAGCGCTCATTCTTTGCCGGTCTCCGCGCCCGCAGGTCTCCTTCTCTTTCGGCGTCTTGCTGTGTTCCCCCCGTCCTTTGGATGGATGATCCCCATTTTTCTGATGTGGGTTTTCGTTTCGCCGCGTCTGCTCTCCTTTTGCGGCGATCAGCAGGCGGCTGACGGCGCACAGCGCGTTCATTTCGCAACTGTCGCGTGCATCTGCAGGGGGTGTGCTTCCGCGGTGTCCGTGGCCCCCGATCAGGAACAGTCCGGGTCTTCTCGTCTGCCGTGGTCAGCCGAATTTCTACGGTGAGCGGCAAGCGGTTATTTTCCCGTGTTGCTTTTTCTAAAGCTTCGCCCTTGCTTCCTGTTTACTTCGGTGACGTCACGCCCCTAGGGTCCCTGGGAATTGTAGTTTTGTCTCATGGTCCTTTATAATGCACTTCTGATTCTTATTCTGCTGCGGTTCTGCGTCGTTCGGTTGTTGTTTCAGGGGTTGTGGGGTATTTTTTGTGGTTGTGAAGCCTGGTAGTCCTCGTTTGGGCATGTTTCTCATGCTGGCTGAATTTGTTGTAGCTTTTAGCATTTTTTCTGTTGCTGTTTTGTTCGTTGGGAGCTGAGTGTAAATCTTGATTATCTTTAATTTGATGCTGGCTTTATTATTATGGCGGTTCTTCTGTTTATTTTCTTCGTTGTTGTAGCTGCTGGTTAGTCAGAATGTGAATTAGTCTCTCTTGGACCCGTCTCTGCTCTGTGGACATTTTTCCTATGATTGGTCTCTCTTATACAGCGTCTATGGCTCATTTTATTCACTCGGCGATCCTCGTTCGTTGCCCCTGCACGTTCTGCATCTGGTTCTGCTCCGCCTGTTTTTCCCTTCTCTGTGTACCCCAGTGGGTCCTGCCCTGTTCTCAGGGACTTGCGTTGGCTGCATTGGTGAGTGTGTCAGTCTCATCGCGGCCTTGTTTTCTCGGCTGGACAGTTAATTTGTTATTCTCTCTGGTTTAGTTTGGAGTTTTGTGGGGGCTATGTGATGGATTCTTCCGGGGCATCGTTTTCAAAGCCGCCACTGAGGGTGGCCCCTAGGAAGTGTTCAGGTTGATGTGACTTGATCTGGACCTGTTAGCGCCTCGCAGTTCATCTTTCTGGGCATCAGTGGCCTAGTTCCCCATGCGCCTTCAGGATTAGTATATATTTTCTTCAGCTGCCTATGCTGTCTCCACGATTTTCCTCCGAACGCGATATAAGGCTGAGGATGACTGATTATCACTGATGGTCTCACTGTTCTGCCTCTATGCCTCTCAGTGGTGTCCCTTGGCATTCAGTTGGCGCTCGACGTGTTTGTCGGTTTACCTTTCAGCTGTCGTGGCAGTCTTAGTAATATCAACTTTATTATCAGAAGCCCTGCAATGGATATTTATAGGCGATGGGTCCCTTTCATTTTGCGAGTTATTGATGATTTCTCGGTGGCCAAATTTCCTCTGTATCCCTGGTCTTTTGAATCTTTGTGGAAACATTTATCTGGGTTTCCACGTTGTCTATACTGTATGGTCCTCCACCAATCCGGATTTATTTTTCTTCTATGGATCCGGATGGTTCAATGATGCTTGCCGCTCCCTATTATGTCATCTCTAGCTTTGTGCAGTGTATTGTTTATTCATTCTTTGTGTCACGGTGCCTCTGTCAGCTACCTTCCCCCTCCCCTCTCTGCCCTGATCGCGACCAGCTGGTTCCACTCACCTCATCAACCTGCAGCATTCTTAAGGAGCCCTCGGATCATCATTCGACGCCAGTTCGTTGTTCCTCTACGGTGCTTAGTCTGGTCGACTCATGTTCTTGCTCTTGTCTGCCTTCGCCTCGCTAATTGCTTCTGTGCTGCTCACCCACAGGAAAAAACCTCCACGGGTGCTCCTCTGGTCGCAGTCTGCTGTTCATGCTCCTCGTCTGTTCCTGGGATCCAGCTTCATCCAAGCTCACTGGTTTCTGCCTCAATACCCTCCAGCCTGCCGCGCCCATGCATCAAGATCCTTCTTACCTCAAGTCTGCTCATTCACTGGCTGTGAATTAAATCCCTCATACTTACCAGACGATTCTTTGAGTTTTCTTCCGGGTTTTCAGCATTTGGGTCTGCTAAGTCTCACGAGATCATGACAGAACGAACTGGCCAAACACCCGACCCAGCTGACCCGGAAGGACTCCGCCACGCCATATCCCAGCAAGGAAACCTCCTAAGCCGCCAAGCCGACGCGCTCACCCAGATGTCTTCAGCGCAACAAGACCTGTTTCGCCGCCTTGACGGTATCACACAAACACTCATGGAATTAACTGGACAAACTGCTAACCCCACTGTTTCTGCTCAATTCACCGCTTCCGGCAACAGTCTGACTACTTCCGGCGCAATACCGGAAAACTTCCGCCTACAGCCTGAACCTTTTGACGGAGATGTTAAAGCCTGCGGGGGATTTCTGCTCCAATGTCAGCTCATTTTTCAACAAGCACCCAGGTACTACCAAACTAACCACAGTAAAATTTCATTAATCGTTAACTCTCTCCGGAACAAAGCATTACAGTGGGCCCAAGCTTTTCTAGCGTCTGATCCCATTACTCATCTCCCGTTTGACCGCTTCATTGGTGAATTTCGCCTAGTGTTTGACCAGCCGCACAAACAGGAAGAAGCCATCCGACGGTTGTTGAGTCTCAAACAACGCGACCGTTCGGTGAGTGACCACGTAATAGACTTTCGTATTTTGGCGGTCGAGGCTGGCTGGCTTGATCCCGCTCTCAAGGGAATATTCTATCAATCATTAAATGAAAATATCAAGGATCATCTATGTTCACAACCGGAAGCTAACTCGTTTGAAGAACTCGTCTCCGCAGCGCTCCGCTCGGACGTCCGGCTACGTGAACGTCAATCTGAGCGTTACCGTAAGCAAACTACCAACACTTCTCGTAACGCCTCAATGAATGTTTTTTCCCAAACTAGTCATGAATCTGTTGGACCCACCACGGAGGAACCCATGCAAGTGGGTCATTCTAAACTCACAGCAGAGGAGAGACAGAAACGAAGGAATGAGGGGTTATGTTTTTATTGTGGTAACTCCGGACACTTAGTTTCTCAGTGTGACCTTCGTTTAAACTCCAGAGCCCCCCGTTAGATGACAGGCCACGGGGGAATAATTCCAAAGAAAAAACATTTTTGTACGTTCCTGTCAAAATCTCCCATCAGACCCGCGTGTATGAATACAAAGCCCTCATCGATTCAGGGGCTGAACATAGTCTCATCGATCAGCAACTTATTACTGAGCTAATGTTACCCACCGAGCCTCTCGATTCTCCTATCAATGCCGCCGGCTTGGGTGGTCAACAGCTTTCTAGGATCACTAAACGTACTAAATCTATTCTCATTCTCACCTCTGGAAATCATAGGGAATATCATAGATTCTTCGTTACCCAGTGCCCCCAGACCCCCATTATTCTGGGGTTCTCCTGGCTTCAAACTCACAATCCACATATTGACTGGACCACTCCTCGTATTTCCAACTGGAGTACCTTTTGTATGGCTAATTGCCTCCATTCTGCCATTCCACCTACCAATACCTCGGTGTCTGATTCTAACTCCAGCATAGACCTGTCTAAAGTACCTTCGTGCTACCATGACCTTAGTTCGGTGTTTTGTAAAGCCAAGGCCAGTGCTTTGCCGCCCCATAGACCCTATGACTGCGCTATCGAACTACTTAACGGCGCGCCACTTCCCAAGGGGAGATTATTTAATCTCTCAGGCCCTGAAAAAAGTTCCATGGAAAATTACATTCAAGAAGTCCTCTCATTAGGTCACATCCGCCCGTCGTCCTCTCCAGTTGGCGCAGGGTTTTTTTTTGTTGAAAAAAAGGACAAAACACTTCGACCCTGTATTGATTATCGTGAGTTAAACCACATTACGATAAAAGACAAATATTCGCTCCCTCTTATCGACTCTGTTTTTGATTCTGTTCAAGAAGCACGCATTTTCACCAAGTTGGATTTGCGTAACGCCTACCATCTGGTTCGTATCCGTGAAGGCGACGAATGGAAAACAGCATTCAATACTCCCTGGGGGCACTATGAATATCTAGTCATGCCGTTCGGCCTCACTAACGCTCCTGCTGTATTTCAAAGGCTTGTTAATGATGTGCTCCGTGACTTCCTTAACAGATTTGTGTTCGTCTATTTAGATGACATTCTCATTTATTCTCCTAATCTGTCTCAACATGAACATCATGTCCGTCTCGTCCTGGAAAGGTTGTTAGAAAACCAATTATTTGTTAAAACTGAAAAGTGTGAGTTTCATGTTTCCACCGTTCCTTTTTTGGGTTACATCATTGAGCCCGGCAACATCAGACCTGACCCAGCCAAGATTGAAGCTGTTACCAACTGGCAGGTTCCAGAGACACGCAAAAAATTACAACAATTTCTGGGCTTCGCCAATTTTTATAGGCGATTTATTCGCAATTTCAGCAGCGTAGCGGCACCCCTGACTCAACTCACCTCTGTCAATAGACCTTACGTTTGGACACCAGCTGCTGACATGGCCTTCTCCAAACTTAAAAAACTCTTTGTCACCGCTACCATACTTATTCAACCAGATGTCAAGAAACAATTTATCGTCAAGGTTGACGCCTCTGATTGTGGTGTTGGAGCTGTCCTTTCCCAACGTGAAGATGGTTCCGGAAAACTAAAACCATGCGCCTTCTATTCACGCAAACTCAACCCCGCGGAAAAGAACTATGATGTTGGTAACCGCGAATTATTAGCCATCAAACTTGCGCTGGAGGAATGGTGCCACTGGCTGGAGGGGGCAGAACAACCGTTCATTGTTTGGACAGACCACAAAAATCTCACCTATCTACGCTCTGCCAAACGGTTGAACTCTCGCCAGGCTCGTTGGTGTCTGTTTTTTGATCGCTTTAATTTTCAAATCACTTACCGCCCAGGGAGCCGCAACGCCAAACCTGATGCTCTCTCAAGAATGTTTAACACCGCTGAAACCACCTCCGAGTCGACCATTATGCCCACCTCCTGCTTTGTTGGCAGTCTTACCTGGGACATAGAATCCAAGGTCCAGCAGGCCCAAGGTGAGGTTCAAGATCATGCACCATGTCCACCTGGAACTTTATTTGTACCTGACTCCCTTAGGTCCGACGTAATCACCTGGGGGCATACTTCCCGGATTGCCTGTCACGGAGGAGTCCATAGAACCATTAACCTCATCAAAAGACGTTTTTTCTGGCCCACCTTGGAGAGGGACGTTCGAGAATATGTTGCAGCCTGTTCCACCTGTGCTCGCTCTAAAACTTCCAATTCTCCGCCCTCTGGACATCTATTGCCACTGCCTACGCCCAGTCGTCCCTGGTCCCACATTGCCTTGGACTTTGTGACTGGACTGCCTCCTTCCCAGGGTAACACAGTTATACTCACCATAATCGACCGTTTTTCCAAGGCAGCCCACTTCATCCCCCTTTCTCAGCTCCCCTCTGCCACAGAAACGGCTGAGATCCTGGTTAATCAGGTGTTCCGTTATCATGGGATTCCCTGCGACATTGTGTCTGACCGTGGACCACAGTTTATTTACCAAGTTTGGAAAACCTTTTGCTCCACCCTCGGAGCCACAGTCAGTCTCTCTTCAGGGTATCATCCTCAGTCGAACGGACAGGCGGAAAGGGCTAATCAGGAGTTGGAGGCAGCACTCAGGTGTCTGGCAGCACAGAATAACTCCGACTGGTCCAAATTCCTGGTGTGGGTAGAGTATGCCCACAACACTCACCACTCCACGGCCACGGGAATGTCTCCTTTTGAGGCCTCGTTAGGGTACTCACCACCTCTGTTTCCTTCTCAGGAGCTCGATCTGGCAGTGCCCTCGGTTCAACTCCATCTCCAACGGTGCCAAGAGGTTTGGCACCAAGCCAGGGCGGCTCTCCTCCGCACCAAGGAGAGCAACTGTCAGATCGCTAATCGTCACAGGGTGGTGGGGCCCGACTATCAACCCGGCCAAAAGGTTTGGCTTTCATCCAGGAACATTCCCATCCAGGCATCTTCCCGTAAGTTAGCTCCTCGTTTTATTGGCCCTTACGTCATTGACCGTGTTATCAATCCCTCCTGTGTCCGCCTGCGGCTGCCTGCTGCTCTCAAGGTTCATCCATCCTTTCACATTTCACAAATTAAGCCTGTTAATGAGAGCCCCTTGTGCCCGCCGTCCGCTTCCCCACCACCCGCCCGGGTCATTGACGGCGCGCCTGCCTTTACCGTCAGTCGGATTTTGGACGTCCGGCGCCGCGGTCGTGGATTGCAGTTCTTGTGGACTGGGAGGGTTATGGTCCAGAGGAACGTTCCTGGATCTCCCGCTCCCTCATCTTGGACCATACCCTCATCGATGATTTCTTCCGTGCCCACCCGGACCGGCGTCCTGGACCGCCTGGAGGCGGTCGTTGAGGGGGGGGTTCTGTCAGCTACCTTCCCCCTCCCCTCTCTGCCCTGATCGCGACCAGCTGGTTCCACTCACCTCATCAACCTGCAGCATTCTTAAGGAGCCCTCGGATCATCATTCGACGCCAGTTCGTTGTTCCTCTACGGTGCTTAGTCTGGTCGACTCATGTTCTTGCTCTTGTCTGCCTTCGCCTCGCTAATTGCTTCTGTGCTGCTCACCCACAGGAAAAAACCTCCACGGGTGCTCCTCTGGTCGCAGTCTGCTGTTCATGCTCCTCGTCTGTTCTTGGGATCCAGCTTCATCCAAGCTCACTGGTTTCTGCCTCAATACCCTCCAGCCTACGCATCAAGATCCTTCTTACCTCAAGTCTGCTCATTCACTGGCTGTGAATTAAATCCCTCATACTTACCAGACGATTCTTTGAGTTTTTCTCCGGGTTTTCAGCATTTGGGTCTGCTAAGTCTCACGAGATCATGACACTTTGGTTGAATATGATTTGTCAATGATTGGGCCACCTGAAATTTGCTTTGGCTTTGGTCCCACGGTAATCTGTTCATCTTGTGTTCTTGTTCTGGGTAGCTCGATCCTGGGCCACATGTTCCAGTTCTGGATTTTCGTGTTTTGCGTTTGATCTTTCCCTCTCTATGCTTGGAGTGGTTTTGTTATGGTAATGACTGTCGTGTCTTCAGGCTCCCCCACTTGTTGTTCTGAGGCTGCGCCTTCTGGTTTTGGGGGGAAAGATTTATGAAGAGTGGTTTGTGTTTGTCTGGCTGCCTGAATTCACAGCTCTAATGGTTCGTAAGGGATCGTGTGGTTAGATGAGATTTTATTTATTTATTTTTTGCATAGTACAATTTATGAGAGAATTCAGCCATGGAGATTATATTGAGGCTGTTTCTATGTGAAATGATAATCTTATGTGTCATCGGTTGACTGGGTAGTGTTTAATAACACCATGAGCAATTTTAACCCTGACCGGAGGAATTATCACTTACACTCTCTCAAGCTTAGTTCAAGAGTTAAATCTTGTGTCCATTAGTCTTCTATCTGCCCTGTTTAAGCAGATGACACTCAGCTAGAGGCATCTCCTTTAGAGGCTTGTTATTTGTCCGCCTCTAAATGCTAAGGTTCAGTCTAGCTAAAATACTTAAACTTACGATCCCTCGTGGATCGGAAGCTCTTCTTTTTTTTTTTTGTTTTTTTTTTTTTGCAGTATCCAGACGCCCTTGGCTAATTAAAACTTCAATAGTCTGTGCTTCGTTGTCCATCTATTTGAGTACCACTGATGTCATAACCGGCCGAGCTGCGATCCATTGCTACGTGGGATGTTGACCTTCCTCATCTACAAATATTCTTGGTCCTTGGTTACCCTTCCATCGCCTGCTCCTCGAGGACCTTCTGAAGGTGCGTCCCTCTGGAATTGTCAAAGGTTACTTCTCTTACATTAGTGTACATTAAATTGGTGTTAAGATTTCTTGCAGGTTCTATATTTCTCTATCAATTCTTTGCTGGAATTTGTGATTCTGGCGGTTTTATGGTGCGATGAATCCATAAAGGGACTTTTACTTAATTACCTACTAAATTTCACTTCTCAGAACTGTTTTTTAAAAGCACTGTTATTCCATTTATATCAAGAATTTAAAACTAAGCGGTTTCTGGGTTATTTCTATATTCTTTGCCGAGACTAATTATGCTTTGTCTTTATCTATGCATTGCATCCTGAGCCTACGAACCCCTACTTCCCTGTCTGCTCTCCGTTTCCGGCGAATGATGTCACCCCTGCATTCCTTGATCTGGTGCTGCAAAGACGTCTGCTTGTCCTGCGGTCTTCCGTCAGACCTTTACACCCTGCACTCCCTGAGAATAGGCGCCGCTACAACTGCTGCTCTTCATGTGCCATCATCTCCGCTAAAAGCAATGGGAAGGTGGTCCTCTTCCCAGAGATATGTTAGATTAAATTCTGATGAAATATTAGCGGTTTAAAGAAAAAATAAGTCTGGTTGAATGATGAATATGTTAAGTCAGGTGGAAACCGCGAATGAGAAGGATTAACTGCATTGGTGTTAAAATTGAATCAGGTTGTGTAATCTTGTTGGCTCCCCTTCATTCTTCACTCTCTCTTCAGATAGTATGTTCCCCTGGTGAAGGGGAGCGGCCAAACGGTCAATGGTGCCGGGTAAACACATAGCAGATCCACTAGATAGCATGTTCCCTTCGTAGAGTGGTTCTCGAAGGGAGCGGCCCAACGGTCAATGGTACCGGGTAAACACATAGCAGTCATACTGGAAAATGAAATGAAATGAAGTGAAAATGGAATGCCGCCGAAAACACACCTCATCTTATTTACACACTGATTATACATTCACATTTTCTTCTTCTGGATGATCTTGGTGTTGGGGGTTGTTACCCGAAAGTGTATGGAAAAAATAATTGTCTCAAGGAATTGAACGGAGCCTTATGCCAAAACGAAGTTGTGAATCAAATTGTGAATGTCAACCTAAAGATGTTGTGAAAACCTAAAGATGTTGCGAAATAAATATTCTTCTGCAAGAGTTGTCTGACTGAAATAGCGACTCGTCGCAATTCGGGCAGACAGTCGGCAGAATTACAGGTTACTCCCCTAGGGCGGGTCAGTTAATTAACCCACCTGCTTAGCGTCCTATTTAAGTCAGGTGTACAATTGTTCATTCTCTCTTACCTTCAGCGCTCATTCTTTGCCCCTCCCTCCTCCCCGGCTTCCACCTGTGGGCTCCGTTACGGGGGTTGTTACCCGAAAGTGTATGGAAAAAATAATTGTCTCAAGGAATTGAACAGAGCCTTATGCCAAAACGAAGTTGTGAATCAAATTGTGAATGTCAACCTAAAGATGTTGTGAAATAAATATTCTTCTGCAAGCGTTGTCTGACTGAAATACATTTATTTATTTATTTAGTTATTTGTACTTATTTAATTATTTTTGATTTCTTTTTTTTTTTTTTTTTGTCACACTAAATTTCTATTCTAATTTAATTCCTTTTACATTTTAGTTGTAACTCCAGTGTTTTCTTCTACATCGGTGACTGGCCCTTCTCAGTGATTGGGGTCGCTGCAGTGGGATCTCCGGGGTCTGACTCTTTGGACCAGATCTGGGGGGTCCTGTGGTAGTGTACTCCGTGAACTTGGGTGGGGGGTCACTGATATATTGTTGAAATATTGTTTCCCCAGTTCAGGACAAAGCCAGGTTTCTACATTCCATCATTGTATCACTCTTTTTATCATTGTGTGTGTATGTGTGTTGAAAAAGTGTTATATACATAAAGGTAGATTTGATTTGATTTGAACACAACTGTGGTTTTGAGTTCTGAAGGAAATTAAAGTTCACAGGTAGCTTTTCAGTCCAGCCTCACTAAGTTTTTAATCTCATGATGGTGAGAGGAAGAGGAGGTGTGGTTCTGCCTCTGAGTCTGCTGGTACTCTGTGGTTTCCTCTTGAAAGTTTCCATTTTTGTGAGTGACTCAGTGTTTCTCTGTACTGCAGTGTGTGTGTTTGAGTGATAGCTGTCGGTCATGAAGATCCTGGTGCTGCTGCTGGTGCTCCTCACAGGTATGTGAAACAAACCAACATTCAGCTTCAGCTGCACTTCAGTGGGTCAGGTCTTTATTTAGCATAAACTTCCTCAGCTCTGTGGGCAGCAGCATCTTCTTCTCTATTTTCTGCAGTGCACTTTACATAACTATAAGCCAAAAGACTAAACAGAGTGGGCACAAAACTACGAAATACAAAGAACTAATACAGTATACTTAACCACAACACAAAAGTGCAGTACACAAGTAAACAGGGGGTAAAGTACAAAACAAAATGGAGAAGAGGGCCAAGCTGCAGTGGAGACTGTTGCAGCAAGGCACCCTTTTCATGGTGTGGAGGTCCATGTGGTGGTTTTAAGGCTGCCTCCTCCAGCCCTGGTCTAATGAGAGGCCACCCCTTTTCCACCACACTTGAAAATAATCAGACAAAGACATCCAAAGATCCATAAAACACAGAAGTCCCACTCTGATACAAAAATACACAAAACTCAGAACAAACATAACCAAACAAAACCAAATATGGCAACAGCCGTAACATGCATGAATTCAGATGTTTGATGTTTTACTGCTCAGAACAAAGTGGAGGCTGGTCTAAGATTTGAACCACCATTAAGTTTCACTCATTTTTTGTGAGTTTCAGTTGTTAAGATGTTGTTCTTTTTTACAAGTAGATGTTTGCAGAGTGTGACCAAGACTTTGTGGTTGGAGGGGCTGAAGTTTCAAAAGATGTTTATCTGTTTATGTTCTTAGTACTTGAACGTGAGAAGAATGTCACTGGACAAACGGGTCAGAGCATCACTCTGCCCTGTAAATATGATATAAACTTCATTCTGGGGCCTGGGGGTCAGCTGCTCTCAGGCGGTGTTTTTCCTGTGGCCGGTTGCTTGGCGCTTGGCCTGGCTCCCGGGGTCAACGATGCATCCACAGCAGAGGGGTAAAGGGGTTAATTTATTGCATGTATTTTTGGGTGTCTCTGGACAAAAGGCATTATTTATTTTCGCTTTATAATTACTTTAATTTTTTTAATTTTTTTATTTACTTTTTCTCTTAATTGTCATTTTTTTCTGGGAGGGGGGGGGGGGGCTGTGTGTGTGTGTGGGGGGGTAATGCTAGTTCCTCAGGAAGGTCAGGGGCATGGTGGTGCTGGACCTCCTCCCCCTAGGGTGCGGCGCTGGGCCCCTTCCTTGCTGACTGCCTCTCTGTGCTAACGCTGTCCCGGTCTCTGTCTGCGGCTGGCTGGCCGCCCTCTGGTTTCCCAGTCGCCCTGGGAGGTGAGGCGCCTACTGCGGCTGGCTGGGGGGCCAGTGGCTCGGGGGGAGCCTTCTTCCACCGGTTGTGCCCATCCGCCTGCTCCTTCCCGCTCCCACCCAAACTAATTTTGCTCACATGCACACTGTAATAAATCCAACTTAAATTTTTTGACTTAACAAAATCTTTTATGTTTTAATAACTCTATAATCTAAGTTCTACTAATCAATCCAACAATTTAAGTCAGTTCAGCAAGTTAAGGTAGTTGTACAGTTCAACATCATTTATTGAGTTGTCTGTACTTATATATCTAAGTTGCAGTTAAATACTGTGTGATAAAGTTCTGTGAACTTATCTTTTTTAATTGTGAAATGCGGGAATGCCAACTTTTGGAGTTGGCATTGTCCACTGATGAGTGGTTTGTCAAGAAGTTTTAACTCTTATTTAATGACATAAGTATTAGAATCAGTTATACATATGTGTGTTTGTTACAGACACGAACCAGGGGGTATTCCAGGAAGCATGTTTAAACTACCCTGACTTTAACTCTGAACTCTGGCTGAAATCCTATGTTGGTTCCTAAAGATCTGATATGAGTTAGAGTAATTACGCTTGACTTGGTAACCCTGGGTTAATGCACGTGCACAGCAAGTACATAAAGTACGTTGTATCCCACAATTCCTTGCGGTGCAGATCTAACAGCAGCATCAAAGTTACACCTACTTAATTGATTTAATCAACTTCCTTAGCCTCAAACTTACCATGGGAGCTAGCATAACCTGCTTTCTGGAATACCCCCCAGGGGCCTGTTTCAGAAAGGAGGTTAAGTGTAAACTCTGAGTGCGTTAACCCTGAAATCAGGGAAACCCTGGGTTTTCCGTTTCAGAATGGGAGGTTTGTTAAACCAGAGTAAACAGAGTAAGTCAAACCCGTTTCTGAAAGAGAGGTAACTTATACTCGGAGTCAGTGTCCATGGTTACTTATGCTGTGAACCTAACCTGGTCGGGAGCAGGTTTTATCCTCTAAACTCAAGGTTTCTGCCGGTCCCCTCCCCTATTTAAAGACGAAGCGGTATTTTTCGCTTTAACCTTCATTGCCCAAATTTCCGTCACACAGAGACAAGCTAAGTGACAAGAATGGCTTGTCCTCTTTCAAACTAATCCATAAATTCTATCCAACCAAACTATATCTGCAAAGGTTCAAGGAAGATATTGATGTTAGCTGCTCTTTTTGTCAAGAACACCCAGAAGATGCTGTACATTTATTTTGGTCATGTCCCTTTTCCACTACTTTTTGGTCTAAAGTTTGTCATTTCATTTCCGCCCACATTGACCCTGACTTCCGCCTGTACTTAAAAAATATTATGTTTGGCATCACCCACTGTCCATCTCATAAAAAAGAACAGTTGTACTTCATTAACCTTTTGTTGTTTTTATGCAAATGGCACATTCATAAATCAAAAGTAACGAATCTTACCCCTCATTTCTAAATCTTTATCAACGAGTTCAAACAATACATTAAGACAATAAGAAACTCTGATAATAAGAACGCCATCAAAACATAAGATCTTTGTGTTAGTTTCAATATATATGCATAAAATGTAAAAAACCCCTGGCTTGTTCCTTCGTTGTTGTTGTTCACTGTTTAACGTTGTTTTGTATTGAATTTTTACATTCAATAAAGTTTGGGGAAAAAAGAAAAAAAAGAATGGCTTGTCCTTTTTTGGAGGACCCAATAGAGGAGGCTGCATTAATTCGTAGAGAATTACATTTACGTCGTGCGAGGATTTTGAGACCTAGACTCGATTTTTTGTCATTTCCCCATACGTTTTTGTTTGAGCGTTACCGTTTTTCGTTGCAGTCAATTACATATATACAATGAAAACAACATTAGGTATTGCTATTGAAGGAATTTATTTTTTGTGGTTCTCATTTCTCCTAGGCTTTTATCTTATCTTTATTTCATTGAAGGTTTCCTTCAGGTTTACTGTGTGTGGTTCCTTTGAAATTTCAAAGGGGCTTCCTAAACATTGCATATGTAAAGAGGTTGTGATGCTGGAGCTCCAATCTCAACCCCCTGCAGGAGAAAACGGTCTTTGATCTTCTGAGGCCATTTGGTTGTAGGTCTGACTTGGATCATAAATCAATCATCTCTGAGACTGATTTCCATCCCTGGGAATCGCCACAGGCATCTGCTCACGTGTGAAGAACAAAGCTCTACGATCGACTTCCTGCGGTGACAGTTCCTGCCACCCATGGGGATTCCGTACCGTGTCTATCTGTGAGGTTCCCCCCAGAGACCAGATGCTGTGATTCTAAGGATGGGCTGAAGGAAGTAGGCGGGCTCCTCTGTCAGCCAATCTCTAGCGACCAGAGGCGGAGATTCGGCGGCCATCTTGCTCCCGGGGGAGGATGTTCTGACCACATGCTTAAAGGTCTGAACTCAAGGAACTTTTCTGTGTCTCCAGACAAGCTGCATGTGAATTCGGAATGTAACCTCTTGCGTATTGCAGGCCTTGATTTTGGGCACCCAGATCGATCTGTTTTATTTTGTTTTACTCTGTTTTTAGAAATATTTTTAGGGAATAAATTTGTTAAACTTAATCCGGTCGAATCCCGTGGTTTTCTCCTTCTCGGCTTTATTGAACATGCAACAAGGAAAGTAATCTCAAAGCGACAGATTATATTTTCCAACACTATGTAGATGTTTCATATGTCAAATATGGTCAACAAAGCCTACATCCATGACATGCTCAAATCTTACCTGATTGAATTATGTTTTTATACGTAATTTTTAGTTGCTGCCATGTTCTTTTAATTCCTGCAGGATTGCATCTACATGAAAATGAAATCAGGGACATTGGATTAGATTAATGTAACAATTACTTTTTGGAAACACAATTTGCTAGTACTGCTTACTTTCTTAAACCCATATAAACCTATACCACTTGATCAATACAAGGGTAGACAAAAGTTCATTTAGAAAAAAAAAAACACAATTGCATGTATTAATATTAAACTTACCAACCTTTGCAAGAGGGGAAGGTTAACAAAAAAGTCCTCTAAACATTACCGACGTTAAATGCATTATCCCCCAGATTGGTTCTGTACACTATGCAGCATTTCATGCAATTACACCAGGAATAACACTTCAAAAGTACACCTAAATATCGCCATTTTTTAAGTTATTACAGCCAATATTTTATAACAATGATTTATTTATTTATTTATTTATTTATTTTCTTCAACTTGTCCTGTCCAACAGATGGGCAGACAGATGAGAACTGAGGGCCTCTTGTGTTGGACATATTTTACTTTAACAATAGGGGTTATTAATCTTCAGACAAACCAAAGGTATGTCTGAATAAACCCCTTTTGTAATTGAGGCCAAACTTTATTAATTTCAATCATGTTTGAAAATCTTTGGTGTTGGACCGGACGGAAAAGGAAAGAGGGGAAGAAGAGAGAGGGACGTTAGAGAGAGGGGGGGGTAGGATGGTGATGAAAGGAGGGGAAGGGGGATAAGACCACGAAGCAGCATAAAGCAACAAGTTTACTGGTTGTTAATCATTATGGTAAGGTTCAAATGTAGTACAAAAAGGGCGGGGCCTGTCCACACACACACTCAACTGTTATTAACACACCTGCTAGCTGCAAAAATGTCCACCTGTCGACATGTACACAAAACAGATAGTGTTCACACGCATACTTATGCCTTAAAACCAACTAGTGTGAAATATTTCAGTCATTCAATCATGCAAACTGTTAGTGCAAAGGTGAGCTAACACCTGTGCTCAGGTGAATGTTTATGTTCTTCCATAATAGATGGTTGAACGTGAAAAGGCCATCGGCGGGGGGAAACCGCCGATGGCCTCAGCGGAGACCCCGACCTGTCAACCCCCCCTGCCCCGTACCGAAAGTGGCCCCCCCCTCCCCCAGAATGCCCCCCCACAGGACAGGGCCGACAAGACCCCCCACACCACCACACCCCAGACCCCGCAGCCGAAGCGGATGACACCCAGAGCGACCGGGGGCCCCAAGAGGGTTGTCCCGTCCCGCCCCAGAGCCAGGGAAGGGTCAATCCCAGCCACAGGTGCAGATGGGCAGCCCATCCAGCGCCGCTGCCCCCCCCCCCGAGCAGGGCCCCCCGCCAACCCCCCCCAGCACAGGCAAAGGGACCACCCCCCCAAGCCAAGCCAGACCACCCCCCCACCACGCACCCCCCACACCCAAGCCCAGAGGACCACGCAGCGCCCCAGCCCACCCCAACCAGGCGCCGGACCCGACCCCCGACCAACGGAGCCCCCACCACCCCCCGACAGGCACCGGAGGCCCCGACCCCCACCCCAAACCACGGCAGAAGGGCAAGGAGCAGCGACGACCCAGCCCCCCCACCCCCTAAGTCATGGAGTTAGCTATGGGAGACTGTCACCGGCTGACCTTTGAGCAGTGGGAGTGTAGGAAGTTCTCAGAGGATGGGTTAAATTAGTAAAGATATTTATTTGTCCAACACATTCACAAACGCAAGGGGCTTCGCCACTAAAATTACAGGTGGTTTAAATACTAATTAAGCATACCATCTCCTCCTTCCTGGAGGGAGGTTTACCTTTACTGAAATCTACAATTCATATAAAAACGGCTAAATTCTTTATTCTAAATTCCTTAAACAACTTCTAAAATCCAATTCATTTTTATTACTCTAATTTAAAGCATCAGGTAGAAACATTAAAACAACAAATATCTCCCAAATACAATGACTCCCCCCTCAGGCCTCTGAATAGATTCTCCCGGAACCTTAAATATAGATCTGTTCCTAGGGGAAGGGTTTTGCTGGAGCACACTGGAAAAGACAAACACAGGTGAGTCCATCTTGCAGTCACATCTTAACCTAATTATAATGAAACTAACATTCCTTTCTTCCAGGTAGCTGCCAATTCATCTACACACCACACAGGAAACTAAAATCATGCAGACCCCAATAAACCCTTATTCAAACCTATAAAATGTGACAATTATTTCTGTTTTTAAATGTTACCTTTTACAATGTTGTGTGCCCACGTACCATACCTATAACTTTACTAAAGTAACGAAGGAGATCTTTGTTACAGAGACCAGAGAGACCGAATTCTTTCAAAGTTACTTGAACCTTGGGCTGACATTTTTTCCAAGCTGATATGATCAAGCAGCAGATTTCTGTGTTGACTTATATTAATATTTTTCTTACTTTTCCAATTTATTAAAATAGTTTTTTTAGCAATGCAAAGAGTTATGAAAATGATAGAGCCTAATCCTCCTTCTACATCGATGGCACTCATGTCACCAAGCACACAAAGTGACGGTGAAGCCGTGATTGAAACCTTAAGCCAGACTGATAAATCGGCACATACCTGCTGCCAGAGAGCCTGGACAGGTGTGCAGAACCATAGTGCATGCATGTAATTGTCGGGTAGATTACCGTCACAGTGCTGACAAATGTCTGAGTTGCTGAGACCCATCTTGAACATCCTCTGTCCAGTGTAGTAAATTCTGTGTAGAGTTTTGAGATGGATTAGCTGCAGATTTGGACTTTTTGTCAGTTTAAAGGTGTTTAGAAAAAGTTCTGACCAGAAGCTTTCATCTGTGCTGATGCTCAAATCCGCATCCCATTTTGTTGTCCGTAGTGACATATTATTATCTAAATTACATAAAAGTTTGTATATTTTGGAGAGAGTTTTATTCATTGAGAAATTGATCAGAGTGGTAACTACATCTGGTAGCTTTAAATCGTTGTCTCTGTATTTAAACTTTTTAGTAATAATTGATTTAAGTTGCTGATATTCCAAGAAGTTATTTATTCCATGTTTGTCTTGAAGTTCCTGGGGAGTTATGAATCTTCTATCAATAATTATGTGCTCTAGTTGTTTATGCCCCCTGCTTGCCAAGCTGGGAAGTGTATCATTTTTTTGTTTATGAGGATGTCTGGGTTGTTCCAGATGGGTGTCATTTTGCACGGTTGAATTGATGATTTTGATATTTTGAGAAATTCCCACCAGGCTGTTAAAGTGGCATTTATATTAATACTTTTGAAACAATCCTGTTTTTTGACTGTTTGGCTAATAAATGGAAGATCTGACAGGTTGATCTTTCCACATAACGCCTGTTCCAAGTCGAACCATGAGTTGGTTTCTGGATTATTTTTTAACCATTTTAAGATTTATTGTAATGTATTTGCAAGAAAGTAATTGTGGAAGTTAGGTAATTCTAATCCTCCACAGCTTTTTGCAGATTTTAAAGTTTTTAGACTAATTCTTGCAGGTTTATTGTTCCATAGAAAGCTTGATATGGATGAGTCTAATGTTTTGAACCATTTTAATGGCGGTTGTGTGGGAATCATTGAGAAGAGATAATTAACTTTGGGTAAGATTTTCATTTTTACCGTGGCTACCTTGCCCATAAGGGACAGAGGCAGGTTGGTCCAGCGTGTTAGATCGTCCTGTATGTTTTTCAGTAATGGGGTGTAGTTTAGCTGCACCAGTTCTGATAGTTTGGGGGAAAAATTGATACCTAGATATTTGATATTTCCTGATTTAACTGGTATTGTGAGTCTTTGCTCCGCATTATTGTTCAGTAGTAATAAAACAGACTTATTCCAATTAATGGAATAGTCTGATATAGAGGAGAATTCATTAATGATTGTTGCCGTTTCATTTACAAAATGTAAATTACTTAAAAACAGTAATATGTCATCTGCATAGAGACTAATTTTATGATGGCTGTGTTTGGTTTTAATTCCTTTACTGCTCTCATTCTGTCTTATTGCTGCAGCTAGAGGCTCAATAAATATAGCAAAAAGAGAAGGAGAGAGTGGGCAACCCTGTCTGGTTCCTCTTCCAAGAAAAAACCTGTTGGAAGTCTGTTTATTAGTTCTAACTGATGCATTGGGGTTGTGATATAATATTTTGATCCAATTGATGAATGATTCTCCAAACCCAAACTTATGGAGGGCAGCAATGAGGAACTTCCAATTTACTCTATCAAAGGCTTTTTCAGCATCCAGTGATAGTATAGTCATTTCCTGGTTTTTGATGGTGGCAAAGTCTATTATGTTAACGAGTCTGCGGACATTGTCATCCGAGTGTCTGCCTTTGATGAATCCAGTTTGATCAAAGTGAATTATGTGAGGAGTGACTTTTTCTATTCTCTGTGCTAGTGCTTTGCAGATAATTTTTACATCTGCATTAATTAAAGAAATGGGGGCGATAGCTTGAAGGACTCGTGGGGTCTTTGTCTGGTTTTAGAAGAAGGATAATGTTGGCGGAGTTCATGTTAGGTGGTAGAGATTGGCTTTCATTGATAAATTTTACCGTTTTATAAAACGTTGGTGCCAGTTGTTCCCAGAATTCCTTATAAAACTCTGCAGGAAAGCCGTCGGGTCCTGGTGCTTTGCTGTTAGGCATAAGTAACAGAGCTTCATGAAGCTCAGACAACGAGAGCGGAGAGTCTAAATTTGTGATTTGATCTTCGTTTAACTTGGGCAGGTTTACATTGTTGAGAAATGAGTTGATGCTTTTTTCTGATGGATTGATCTGTGGAGTGTATAAGTTTTGATAAAAGTCTTTAAACGCATTATTAATTTTTACCGGGTCATGGGTGACATTCCCTGTTTGGTCCATAATAGAAGTGATTGTTGATTTTTCTTTATTAATTTTAAGCTGATTAGCTAGAAATTTGCCAGATTTATTTGAGTTTTCATATCTTTCCAGTCGAAGCCTTTGTATCTGGAATTGTGTTTGTTTATTGATGATGTCATTTAACTGCAGCTTTAAATTTTTCAGGTCGCCCAGTATGTGTTCCTGTGCAGAGGCAGCATAAGCAGTCTCCAGGGTTTTGATTTTATTTTCTAGTTCTAATAAATCTGCTTTCTCTTAGCGTTTTTTATGCGTTGAACAAGAGATGATTTTCCCTCTCATGACTGCTTTTGCTGTTTCCCAAAGAATACTTGGTGATATTTCAGAAGTATTGTTGAATTCTAAGAAGGTTTCCCACTCTTTTTTAAAGAATTCAATAAATTCCTGGTCTTTTAACAGAGATGTATTAAACCTCCGGGTTGAACCCGAGGGTGTGGGTACTTCCCTTGAAATAGCGACTCGTCGCATTTCGGGCAGACACTCGGCAGAATTGCAGGTTACTCCCCTAGGCGGGTCAGTTAATTAACCCACCTGCTTAGCGTCCTATTTAAGTCAGGTGTACAATTGTTCATTCTCTCTTACCTTCAGCGCTCATTCTTTGCCGGTCTCCGAGCCCGCGGGTCTCCTTCTCTTTCGGCGTCTTGCCGTGTTCCCCCGTCCTTGGGAAGGATGATCCCCATCTTTCTGATGTGGGGTTTTGGTTTCGCCGCATCTGCTCTCCTTAATTTCTCCTCCGATCCGCGGGCGGCTGACGGCGCACAGCGCGTTCGTTTCGCCGCGGTCGCGTGCGTCTGCAGGGGGTGTGCTTTCCGCAATGTTCGGGATGTCCGTGCCCCCCGATCAGGAGTAGTCGGGTCTTCTCGTCTGCCGTGGTCACCCCAATTATCCGCGGTGGGCTTCGTGCGGTACTTTTCCCGTGTAGTTTTCTATGGCTGCGTCTCACTTCCTGTTTACTTCGGTGACGTCACGCCCCTAAGGACCCTGGGAATTGTAGTTTTTGTCCGGGTCCTTTATGATGCGCTTCTGATTCTTTTTCTGCTGCGTTGTTCTGCGTCGTCCGGTTGTTTTATTTTTTTGCAGGGGTTGTGGGGTCCTTTCTGTGGTTGTGAAGGCTCGCAGACCTCGTTTGGACAGGTTTCTCATGCTGGCTGAATTTATCGTGGCTTTTAGCATTTGTTTTCTATTGCTGTTTTGTTCTTTGGGAGCTGTGTGTAAATCTTGATTGTCTTTAATTTGATGCTGGCTTTATTATTGTGGCGGTTCTTCTGTTTGTTTTCTTCGTTGTTGTAGCTGCTGGTTAGTTGGAATGTGATTCAGTGTCTCTTGGACCCGTCTCTGCTCTATGGACATTTTCCCTTATGATTGGTCTCTCTTATGCAGCGTCTATGGCTCATTTTATTCACTCAGCGATCCTCATTCATTGCCCCCGCACGTTCTGCTCCGCCTGTTTTTTCCCTGCTCTGTGTACCCCAGTGGGTCCTGCCCTGTCCTCAGGGACTTGCGTCGGCCGCATTAGTGAGTGTGTCGGTCTCGTCGCGGCCTTGTTTTCTCGGCGGGGGGTAGTTCGATCCTGGGCCGCGTGTTCCTGTTCTGGATTTTCGTGTTTTGCGTTTGATCTTTCCCTCTCTATGCCTGGAGTGGTTTTGTGATACCTGTTGTGTCTTCAGGCTTCCTCCACTTTTTCTCCTGTGTCTGCGCCTTCTGGTTTGGGGGAAAAGGATTTAAGAAGAGTGGTTTGTGTTTGACCGGCCGCCAGAATCTACAGCTCTGATGGTTCTTAAGGGGTCGTCCGGTTATTTCATCCTTGGAGATTATATTAAGGCTGTTTCAATATTGAATGATAGTATTGTGTCATCGGTTGACTTGGTTAATTAACACTTTGAGCAACTTCTACCCTGACCATAGAAAAAATATATCACTTGCGCTCTCAAGCTTAGTTCATGAGTTAAATCTTGTGTCCGCAAGTCAGTCTTCGGTCTGCCTTTTCTAAGCAGATGGCACTCTGCTAGATGCATCCCCATTTAGAGGCTTGTTATACTCCGCCTCTGACTGCTTAAGGTTCAGTCTAGAAAAAATAATATCAAAACCTATGATCCCTCATGGCTCTCAAGTTCTCTTTTGCAGTATCCAGTCGCCCTTGGCTAAATAAAAAATTTTGAGAACCATTAATATCATATACAAGGCATCAAATCCAGCCGAGCTGTAATCCTCTGCTACGTGGGATGTTGACCTTCCTCATCTACAAATCTCCTTGGCTACTCTTCCCATCTACTACTTCTACTCCTCGATGGCCTCCTGAAGAACCTCTATTATCAGATGCAAGAATCAAATCCGGCCGAGCCGCGTCCGTTGCTACGTGCGATGTTGACCTTCCTCATCTACAATCTCCTTGGTCCTCGGTTATACTTCCCAGTGCCTGCTCCTCAGTGACCTTCCGAAGGTGCGTCCCTTTGGAACTTTTGAAGGTTACTTCTCTTATCACTGGTTTACATAAAAATTGGTGTTAAGATTTCGTGCAGGTTCTGTATTTCACTGTCACTTCTCTGTTGGAATTTGTGATTCTCGTGGTTTCTATTGTGCGATGACTCCACAATGGGATTTTTCCTTAACTCCTACCGAATTTCACTTCTCAGAATTGTTCTTTTAAAAGCAGTGTTATTCCATTTATCTCAAGCATTTAAAAACTATTTATATGTTCTTTGCCAAGACTAATACTGGTTTTGTCTTTATCTATGCATCGCATCCTGAGCCTGCGAACGCCTACTCCCCGGTCAACTGCTCCATTTCTGGCGATTGTCACCCCTGCATTCCCTGATCTGGTGCTGCAACGATGACTGCTCAACGTACCTATTGCTGCACTGAAAGTGAAGGGGTGGTGGACCTCCTCTGCGTTCCAAGGACACTTCTGGCTTGAATCAATCTATGTCAGCTGCAGAATGAGTGTGAAATTCTTGGATTATAAATGTTGAAAGAAAATTATTTGTCAGGTGGAAGCCTAAATAACTAAGGATGTTCTGGGGTTGTATTGGTATGCGATGGAGCTACAAAATTGGTTCGTAAATTCATTTATATGTTAGTGTATCAATGACGCATAGTAATTCTAGCCGTTGAGCTCGTTCCTAACATTAGATGGAACCCGATTTGGTATGCCAAATGGGAGAAAACTTCGTGGCCGTTAAGCTCGTTGTGGTATTGTCGTTGGAGTTCGTAATAATGGAAGTTACTAAGCCTGCGTGAGTAGCATGCATAATGTATATAATGGCGTCGAGTCCGTCATAGTGTGATGGCAGCTTAGAATAATGGATGTTACTAAGCTTGTGTGAATATTATGCCAAATGAAATGTTTATGGCCGTTAACCCCGTCATAGTATGTGATGGAAGCTTCAAATATGGGGTTATTCATTCATGGCATAGGATGTCATCGGGAGCATTGTATTGGATGTAAGTTTGTGTCATCCTAGGGTCGTCCATGGCGGCTAGAATTATAGTTCCGCACAGCGTTTTGCGGACGTGGGCTTTACGTTCTAAGATCAGGTATGAGTACTTCTTATGTCGGCTCCCATTTCATTTCTTTCCCTCTCTCTTTGAGGTAGTATGCTCCCCTGGTGAACGGGAGCGGCCCAACGGTCAATGGTGCCGGGTAAACACATAGCAGATACACTAGATAGCATGTTCCCTTCGTAGAGTGGTTCTCGAAGGGAGCGGCCAAACGGTCAATGGTGCCGGGTAAACACATAGCAGATACACTAGATAGAATGTTCCCTTCGTAGAGTGGTTCTCGAAGGGAGCGGCCAAACGGTCAATGGTGCCGGGTAAACACATAGCAGATACACTAGATAGAATGTTCCCTTCGTAGAGTGGTTCTCGAAGGGAGCGGCCAAACGGTCAATGGTGCCGGGTAAACACATAGCAGATACACTAGATAGAATGTTCCCTTCGTAGAGTGGTTCTCGAAGGGAGCGGCCAAACGGTCAATGGTGCCGGGTAAACACATAGCAGATACACTAGATAGAATGTTCCCTTCGTAGAGTGGTTCTCGAAGGGAGCGGCCAAACGGTCAATGGTGCCGGGTAAACACATAGCAGATACACTAGATAGAATGTTCCCTTCGTAGAGTGGTTCTCGAAGGGAGCGGCCAAACGGTCAATGGTGCCGGGTAAACACATAGCAGATACACTAGATAGAATGTTCCCTTCGTAGAGTGGTTCTCGAAGGGAGCGGCCAAACGGTCAATGGTGCCGGGTAAACACATAGCAGTCATACTGGAAAATGAAATGAAATGAAATGAAGTGAAAATGGAATGACGCCGAAAACACACCTCATCTTATTTACACACTGATTATACATTCACATTTACATTTTCTTCTTCTGGATGATCTTGGTGTTGGGGGTTGTTACCCGAAAGTGTATGGAAAAAAATAAGTGTCTCAAGGAATTGAACGGAGCCTTATGCCAAAACGAAGTTGTGAATCAAATTGTGAATGTCAACCTAAAGATGTTGTGAAATAAATATTCTTCTGCAAGAGTTGTCTGACTGAAATAGCGACTCGTCGCATTTCGGGCAGACACTCGGCAGAATTGCAGGTTACTCCCCTAGGCGGGTCAGTTAATTAACCCACCTGCTTAGCGTCCTATTTAAGTCAGGTGTACAATTGTTCATTCTCTCTTACCTTCAGCGCTCATTCTTTGCCCCTCCCTCCTCCCCGGCTTCCACCTGTGGGCTCCGTTACGGGGGTTGTTACCCGAAAGTGTATGGAAAAAAATAAGTGTCTCAAGGAATTGAACGGAGCCTTATGCCAAAACGAAGTTGTGAATCAAATTGTGAATGTCAACCTAAAGATGTTGTGAAATAAATATTCTTCTGCAAGAGTTGTCTGACTGAAATAGTAACAGAAACTGGTGCATGGTCACTGATAATAATTGGATGAATGTTGGAACTTTTAATTTCTTTCAAAAGGGAGATACTGACTAATAAATAATCTAAACGAGAGTGTGAATGGTGAACTGGAGAAAAAAGGTGAACCCCTTAGCGTTTGGATGACATGAGCGCCAAGCGTCGCAGAGACCCAGATCATTCATGTACTGCTGTAGGATACATGCAGAGCGCCATGTACGCTGGTTTGCTGCTGTGCTGAGTCTGTCAACAACAATGATTTGTAACAATGATTTAAATGCAAACTTAGGCATTAACTTGAGCAGCTATGTTTTCCCACGCTAACTGTCTCTGTTTTGCAGATGCAGCGGTGTTGCTTTTCTTCCGGAATATGTGCTCATATTCACTGTAACTCTGCAGCAGCACGTCAAGTTCAGCTGGCGAAAAATATGCAGACCTCTTTGTTTTCACGGTTGCCATGGTGACTCGTAATATCTGCGCTCCATTGATAATGGCTTCTTATAGTCGCGGTGCGCACGCTTACCTCTGAATCAGTCCACTCAGAATTGATTGACCTAACTCGGATCAGCTTCTCTGAAACAGAAAACTCAGAGTTGTCAGTCTCTCGATTGACCAACTCAGAGTTCAAGTTTAACCTCAGAGTTGGTTGAACCTCCTTTCTGATACAGGCCCCAGGCTTCAGCCATTTTGTAAACAATGTTTTGGTGAACTGGGCCTTAGCCCCGCCCATGGCAACTAAGACTCAATGGAGGTGTTGATTCCCAAACCTTGAGTTAGGGAGCTGTGAAAATAATTGACTTTCATGTTGTTGCTGTTATGGAGTATGGTCAAATTTAAATACTTGTCCTTCTGCACACATGCAGGTAAGCTGTGGCTGCTAACCTGTGACTCTTTGATCTTGAAAAGATCTGGCTGCATGTGGAAATAAAAAAGAAAAAGTGGAAAGGTATAAAGTATGTATGATTGCTAAACTGTAATAAAAGTATAAAGCAGAGATGCTCTTAATACTCAATTATTTCAACCTCTGGTGAAGTCAGCAATAATTGGAATCTACAGTTGTTACAGCATAAAAAATTAGGTTTGTACATCTAAGCCTGAGTTGTGAAAAACTCCAACACAAAACTTAAAATATTGAGTTTAGGTCCATAACTCAGAATTTTACCGAAGTTTGTTACCTTACAAATTTAAGTTCTACGAACTTTTCTTTTTTTGCAGTGCACATAGGGGAACTAGACGAGTGGGGTATGCTGGCAGGGCTGACCGGGGTGACTCTTTTTGGGGCCTCATCGGCACCCGCCCTCCATTCCACTTTTACTCTCATATTAGACACCTTGATTCATCTAGGGCAGGGGTGGCGAACAAGTTTGACACCAAGAGCCGAATTTTTTCACTGTGAGAGTCAAAGAGCCACACCACACACTGACCTGCTAAGACGCACACACACACACGCAATTAAAGCCGTATTATTGTCCATAACACACTCCTCTCCCTACAACAGAACAGGGGCCTGTTTCAGAAAGGAGGTTCGACCAACTCTGAGGTTGAACTTGAACTCTGAGATGGTCAATCGGGAGATTAACAACTCTGAGTTTTCTGTTTCAGAGAAGCTGATCCGAGTTAGATCAATCAACTCTGAGTGGACTGATTCAGAGGTAAGCGTGCGCACCGCGACTATAAGAAGCCATTATCAATGGAGCGCAGATATCACGAGTCACCATGGCAACCGTGAAAACAAAGAGGTCTGCGTATTTTTCGCCAGCTGAACTTAACGTGCTGCTGCAGAGTTACAGTGAATATGAGCAGATATTCCAGAAGAAAAGCAACACCGCTGCATCTGCAAAACAGAGACAGTTAGCGTGGAAAACATAGCTGCTCAAGTTAATGCCTAAGTTTGCATTTAAATCATTGTTATAAAATATTGGCTGTAATAACTTTTTAAATAGCGTAAGGTGTGAAATAAAAAATAAGGAGATCGAATAGGGGTTGTCCGACCGTTGCTAGCGAAGGGATGTACTTGCCCAAGTAGTTCACCATGCCTAGCACCCGTTTCAGTTCCTGAACGTTTTGAGGTGGGGTTAGCTGGTTAATTGCCTCCACCTTCTCAGGGTCTGGCCTTACTCCTGACTTATCGATCAGGTGACCCAGAAATCTTAACTGGTTCTGCCTCAAGGAGCATTTCTCTTTGTTGAGTTTAAGGCCTGCTGAATCAATTCGACGTAGGACCCTTTCCAAACGCGCGTCATGTTCTTCCATGGTGGCTCCATGCACCAAGATGTCGTCCATGAAGACTTCGACACCCTCCAAACCTTCCAGAGTTTCCAGCATTTTACGTTGGAAAATTTCTGGCGCACTGGTGATGCCAAATGGCAGTCTTTTGAAGCAGTACCTGCCAAATGGTGTTATAAAGGTTGTCAACTCGCAGCTATCTGGGTGCAGGGGAATCTGCCAGAACCCGCTTGCAGCATCTAGAGATGAAAACACCGTGGCACCACTCAACTTAGATGTTATTTCATCTGATGTTGGAAGAATGTACCGCTCTCTTTTTACCGACTTATTGAGTTTTGTTAGATCAACACAGATCCTGGCTTTGCCTGTATGTTTCTTTAAGACTGGCACCATTGGAGCGCACCATTCTGTCGGTTTTGTTACGCGTTTAATAATGTCATTTTGCTCCATCCTTACCAGCTCCTCTTTCACTTTCTGTAGCATGGGGAATGGTACACGCCTTGCTGTGTGAACTGCATGTGGCACAGCACCTTCTTTTAATTCAATTTTAACTGGAGCCGTTTTTAAAATACCGTGTTCCCCAAAGGGCTGACTTCCGGTCGTTTGTTCATTTGTATAGTTTGCGATCTCATCTACTCTTCTCACGAGGTTCATTTCTACAGACAGAGAGCGGCTGAGCAGATTGTTGACTCTATGCCCATGCACTACATATATTTTTGATGTGTAGCTCTTGTTTTTGTAGCTTACTGCAGCATCAAAGCAACCAAGGCAGGACAGTTCTCCTCCGGGACTGTCTAGTGGGAGGTCAGGTGGATGTAACACCTTTCCTGTGTCGAGGGCTTGAAATGTGTCCTCATTTATAATATTGACATCAGCCCCTGTGTCAATCTTAAATTGGACAGGAACAGATTCAACTTGGAGCAACACCGTCCATGCTTCAGACTTTTTTTCTTTTGCATCGCATATGGAGCCGAGAAAGTAGGAGGTCTGCTCCCCTTCCTGTGCTTCAGTGACCTCATTCACTGACCTGCTGCTGCGACATGCTCTGGCCCAATGCCCCATCTTGTGGCAGTTATGGCATTTAGCTTTTGAAGCTGGACATTTCTCCTCCCCTCTGTGTGGCAGCTTTCCACATCTTCCGCATTTCTTCACAGGTTCCCCCCATTTACTGTGTGCATTTGACTTGCCTGGTTTATGCTGTTGTCTCCAGTTTGGGTTTTTATTTCTGTGCCGCACCTCTTGAACCGCCGCCGCGTCCCCTTGCAGACTCACTTGTGCTGCGACCTCTTCTGCTTGCCGTACAGTCTGAACTGTGAGCGCCAAAGTTAAATCCGACATCAACTGTAGCCTGCGTGAGAGCTCTTTATCCTGGATCCCCACCACGATCCGGTCACGGATGTGCTCCTCTCTGGCCGCTCCGAAATCACAGTGCTCTGACAGTTCATAGAGTGCTCGGATAAAGCTCTCTGCTTTCTCCCCTGTCCGCTGCACGCGCTGGTGAAAACACGCTCTTTCGTGGATCACATTCCGCCGCGGGAAAAAATAGTCGTCGAACTTTGCTAGGACGACCTCGATTTTGTCTCTGTCGCCCTCCTCGTTAAATGTAAACGACTTAAAAATATTCTCCGCTTCAGCGCCCATTGCATAGATGAGGCAGCTCACCTGCACCGTCCCCTCATCCTTGTTGAGTTTCGTGGCGATTCTGTATCGCTCAAAGCGCTGTCTCCAGTCCGGCCATTCAGTCGGCTTATCAAAGGGAAAGTTGGCGGGCGGATTAAATTTAGCCATTTCACTCAGTTCTTTGTCTTCTTACTCCGTATTCGACGATGGTTCTGACCTGGTCACTTCTGACACCATGTGGAATGACGAGTGGCAATAGTTCGGTAGTTGGCAGCAGACACTTTTATTAACACTCCCCAGACACGCACATCAAACTCGACTGCCGTAGATCGCACTGTCGTAAATCGCACTGTCGCACAGTGTCGTGAACAAGCAATTCTGAGCTGCATCATTCATTACATGACAGGAGGATTGCCGTTTTGAATGAGCACTTTGAAAAGCTTCAACTTGTTAACAAAGGAGACAATTTGTGTCAGATCAGGAAGTTTTTCATTTTCTCCGGGATACGTTTTGTTCTTTTCTGCCATGACCAATGTTACTGCTTCCAAAAGCTCATAATAATAAACATCGTGACTTGCCATTCTGTTCAGTAAAAAGTAAGAATCTTCCCGTTCTTCCAGAAACATCCTGTGTTTATCTGTATACTCTGAATTTCACCATTTTGACCATGAGGGTAACGGTCAGCACGCACATAAATCTTTATCTATTTGTTCAAGCATTGGGCGTAACCCGCGCAAATGACTGGCGGTCACGTATGTGTCGGGAGCAGAATCAAACACACACACTGCCACATTACTTTTATTATTATTTATTTTTAATACCCTCTGATGGTTTGAGTGTGGTTTAAGAGGGAAAAATTTAGGAAATGAGGCACAGTATATGGAAAATATGACGAGACGCAAAGAGCCGCACGCTCATTGTCCAAGAGCCGCATGCGGCTTGAGAGCCGCGTGTTCGCCACCCCTGCACTACGGTCTTGTGGGGATGGTCTGAAGGAGGGGGGCATGGTGAAACATCCGGGCTCATCTCTCACCGGTCCGCCCCCCAATTTTTACTTCCACTTTAGACACCACACACTGCATGTTAGCACCACACACGCAGCAAACACACACTTACACAGAGGGACCCCGGGGTGAAGTACATCTTTATTTAAACTGCTAACAAATAAAAGCTGTGGATAGAGAGCTATGGTTTTGAGTTCTGAAGGAAATTAAAGTTCACAGGTGGCTTTTGAGTCAAGCTTCAAGCAGTTTTTGATCTCATGAAGATGGTGAGAGGAAGAGGAGGTGTGGTTCTGCCCCTGGGTCTGCTGGTGCTCTGTGGTTTCCTCTTGAAAGTTTCCATTTTTGTGAGTGACTCAGTGTGTTTCTGTACTGCAGCGTGTCAGTGTGTGTGTTTGTGCGATAACTGTCAGTCATGAAGATCCTGGTGCTGCTGCTGGTGCTCCTCACAGGTATGTGAAACAAACCAACATTCAGCTTCAGCTGGACTTCAGTCGGTCAGGTCTTTATTTAGCATCAACTTCCTCAGCTCTGTGGGCAGCAGCATCTTCTTCTCTATTTTCTGCAGAAACTTCTTGTATGAATTCAGATGTTTGATGTTTTACTGCAGTTTCTCTTTCCTCCTCATCACAACTGCTCAGAACAAAGTGGAGGCTGGACTGGGATTTGAACCCAGGATCTGTAATGTTTGCTCATTTGTTGTGAGTTTGAGTTGTTGAGATGCTGTTCTTTTTCACAAGTAGATGTTTGCAGAGTGTGAAGAAGACTTTGTGGTTAGAGGGGCTGAAGTTTCAAAAGCTGTTTATCTGTTTCTGTCTTCAGTCTCTGAATGTGAGAAGAATGTCACTGGAAGAACGGGTCAGAGCATCACTCTGCCCTGTAAATATGACATAAAAATCAACGGACCTACAGAGGTGTGTTGGGGTCGAGGTCCTCTTCCTAGCAGTGGCTGCACAAACCAGCTCCTCGCCACAGACGGACATAAAGTGATCAAAGAAAGCAGAGCTTCCAGCAGGTATCAGCTGCAGGGACGACTGGATGAAGGAGACGTTTCTCTGACCATCATGAACGTCACAGAGGAAGATACTGGACTATACGGATGCAAAGTGGAGATTGTTGGATGGTTCAATGATGAGAAACATCCTGTCCACTTAACTGTTAACAGAGGTGAGAAAATGATCAAAGAATCACCAGCAGTTTGAATTTGAAATAACTACTTTCAAGCATCCATGATCTGTTTCAGCACCACGTTTGATCTCTACACCTTCATCAGGAACAACATCTTCATCATCAGACATTCATCAGACCACAGCAGCCACTCCAACTTCAGGTAACCTGATGAGGATTAGGAGGGATGAAGGATTTAACTACATCTTTAGAGTCCCACTCTGATCATCTGATCTATTTTCAAAGTGTTCCCAGTGGACTTTCAATTATAATGATGTCGTTTTTAGCTAAAATCAAGAAGCCTGTGTTGTTTTCTAGGACATAGTTTCTGTAGAGCAGCAGGAGTTTATTAGAAATTCACCTCTGAGTTATGGGTGGGATTGTTGGTGTGGAGCATGCTGTCTCTAATTCCTATCATCTTTTTGTTCACACTCTCTCTACCACTGCCTCACAACACCATCCTAATGTTAACAGTGCAACAATATAGTGATCAATATCAGATCCATCCAGTCATACAGTTTAGATCCAGATTCCAGCTCAGACGAGGAAAACAAAGACGTTCGTGGATCTATATTTTTGACAGTGGATGACCAGAATGAAGCTGCGCTTCATTTCTGGAAACAACTTCTAAATGTGGAACAAAGAACTCAGCAGGTTGTGTCACAGAGGTGCTGCTGAGAGAAAACTTGTCCTGATGTGTTTTGTTGTGTCTGCTTTGAGTCAGATCATCAGGACTGTTCTACTGGTGTGAAGGCTGTAAAGCAGGGGTGTCAAACTAATTTTGGTTCGGGGGCCAAATTCAGCCTGTCTGATCTCAAGTGGGAAAAGCAAAATAACGGCTTTGTTTTCGTTTTTTTTTACTCAATTTGAAAAAATGCCTCAACCAACATAGTGCCCTAATCACTTGGGACCAATGGATCTCAAATAAAATTAAATTCAATAAAAAAAAGAGTGGGGTATTCAATTTTATACAGACGGAATATTTTACATCTGACACTAAAGCAATCCATAAACTTTTTTTTATATCTCTTAGTGGTGCTGAATGTTATATTCCTTGAGCACTGCAACCTGTTGATGTCTTACATAAAGTATTCGGGTTTGTATTAAGCTTTAAGGAAGCTCCACTTCACATGTAACAACATTTTGGTCATTAAGGCCCGTACACACCGGGACGAATATTCGCCAGGCGTTATTCGCCAGCATTTTTCGCCACGTTTTTTGTGTTCACACCCAGGCGATTTTCGCTGACGATGAGCCGAGCGAACATGCAATTTCATTCCCTGACATTAGATAGCGCTTAATGTAAAACAGAAATACTCCTGTACACAAGGTGGCGCCCTGCAACTTTACGCTTCTTAAAGTCGCTTTTCACTCAGAAGAAGAGAGCAAGTATTTACGCGATTGTCAGAATCAAACAAAGAAAACATGAATATTTCAAGCACCAGTAGCTCCAACTGGTGCTTGGTTCGGGGATATTTTAGAATGTCCGTCATTATTGCTTCGCGGCAGTGTAGACGCTACTTGGCGTCTATCTTCTTCGCTGGTATGTGTGCTCAGCAAGGCAGTTTTGTGTTTGAGCGCCCCCAAGTTGTGTTTTACTGTAACTTCAGAAGCTCCAGACACGTGTGCAAAAGCGGCATTCTCATTGGTCGAGTAGATTTCGACGCGAGGCGTCAAAAAAAAAAAACGAACCCGAGGCGTTTTTTTTTTTGACGCTTTGACGCGTGGCGTTTTTTCGCGTCGGTGTGCACACTCTCATTGGTGCCCTTTGTTTAGTCACGAGGCGTTAAACGTCGGCGAAAATCGCCGGCGAAATTCCTCCCGGTGTGAACAGGCCTTTAGGGTGTTTCTACTGATCATCCTCATAGCAAGATAACAGTGGTGAGGCTCATAGGGAACCAAAGTGCATCTTACCCAGACACAGAGCTGTTAGGTTTCACTTATGGCACGTGCAGAGATATGCCGTTTCACCTGTTTTGATTTTCCTTTACTCCCCCTAGTGGCGGAATTGCGCATTTCGGTTATTTCTTTAAAAAATCATAACTCGCAACAGGAATGGACTAGAAACTTGCTTTCTTTTTTTAAACATCCTTATGGTTTTTACTCTTCATATGTGGGCCAGACTAAACCACCTGGCGGGCCGTATCAGGCCCGCGGGCCGTATGTTTGACACCCCTGCTGTAAAGCTTCACACAACAGTTTTCATGATTTTCTCACGTACACGTCTCTAGCTCTTCAACCCATCTATTCAACTCAGTTTCAATTTTATGCCTCTTTAACTTTTTAACTATTTAACTAACTACCACTTTTTAACTCCATTGAAAACAGTTTACAGAATCTTTAAATGCTCCTTTCTCAACTAAAAACTTTTAGCTCTACAAAACAATAGAACTCAAGAAGACTTTTAGTTCCAGAAAGCCTCTCACCTTTTAAATTACTCAGCAGTCTTTGGCCTCTTGGATGTGTATTTTTCTTTTTTAAATACCTTACTTTTTTAATATATGGCAAGTCAAAGGGGACATGTCATCTTTGAGTCAATTTCCAGTTATGAATGAGTCTCCATGTGAAACAGCTTTCAGTTGGTTTTAGACAGGTGAGCCCCCCCCCCCCCCCCCCCCCCCCACACACACACACACACACAACAGTATCCAGGTTCAATACTGGCAGCCCTGTGACCCCAGAAGGGAGACGGTGGATTTAAGTAATCTAATGCAGTATAAGTAATTGATATATCTATAGGTGACTTCATGGTACCAACAGGAAGTGATGTCACAGACGGCAACAACACAGACCTGGTGATAACTCCGGTTCAGGTATTACATGACATCAGTATCTAAAGATAAAAGTGTTGTTGTTTTTTTGGAAAGGGGGGAGGGGTCATTATTTCCCTGTTGGTTTGTTTGTTGACTGTTTCAATTTCAGCAGGAAAATTCTCTGCACTTTTTCATTGGAAACACTCTGCGATTCTCCTTCATCATCTTCATCCCTCTTTTGGTCTCAGCTTTGTTTTACCGTCAGTAAACACACATTTAGCTTTTCAAGTATTTTCAGTTCTAACTATGCAATAGTGGTGTCAGAACTACAGGCTGCACTTGTGTTTGTTGCAGGAGTTTGGAGATCTAACCTGAGATTTCCAACAAATACGAGACCAGACCAACCAGAAGACGAGGATGATGATTCTGTGTGAGGAGGAGACAATCACTGTTGTCTTCTCCAGGTTACACCATGTGAAGGAAATTGTTTTGTTATCATCATTGTTTAAATGTATGCTTAAATGTTAACTCAGATTGACCTTTTCACTTTGTGTGTGTGTTCATTCTCTTTCCCAGCTAGGATAAGGGGGTTTTACGACACACTGTCCTGAGTTTATAAGGGATACTGTTTGAACTTAACCCACCGAATGGGTCACTATACGACACCCCCTAATGAACCTTTCTCTTTGTCTTGATTTTGTGACCTTCCACCTAAGTCCTTAATAAAAGGAGCACTGGGAGAGGCAGAACCTTTGAGAAGGGAAGCATGGTGGTTGTTTTCTGTCACACTGGCTTCTTCTTCCTCGTGCATGACAAACTTGATTCTTGTTGTGGTTTGTTGTTTATAATTGTGTTTTTCTTTAATGTCTAGATGCATTTATCTGACACACCACAAGGCTCTACATTCAGACTTGTGGTGTTTTTCTTTGGATTCCACTGTAATTTCTTTCTAAAAGGTTTTTTTTTAATGCTGTCATGCAAGTTTGTTCCATGAATCGGGATTGCTTTCAAGAAAAAATAACCTGTCAAGTTCTGCAGGTCTGTGTTTTACACTGGAGATAAAATACGCAGTTATCTGAAGTGTTTTGTTGCCATTATGACCACACAATAAAAATGGAAATCAGTGTCACTGTTTTTAATTACTAACCACAATAATGTTCCTATGAATAGAATATACTTTTAGCACAAGAGAGCAATGCTGTCTGTTGATACAGA
The DNA here is from genome assembly GCF_053564925.1 of Oryzias latipes. NCBI lineage: Eukaryota > Metazoa > Chordata > Actinopteri > Beloniformes > Adrianichthyidae > Oryzias > Oryzias latipes. The sequence goes on from NC_136250.1 coordinate 3,646,348, forward strand.
GAAGAACTCAAACCTTTGAACCTTTGTTCATGAACCTCATACATCTGAACACTCTGGATTATTTTAAATTTGAGAGAAATTCAAGTAATATCAAAAGCTGCATTTTTTAAAGATGAAAAGCTGCATAGAAAACACTGTGCTTGTTTAAAATGAACAGTGTAGCGGATTTTGTTAAGTTGAACAAAAATAGGTTTTCTGTTCTTTGCAAAAAAAAAATATATATATATATATATATATATATATATATATATATATATATATATATATATATATATATATATATATATATATACACATTATAAATTTTTCAGTTTGGTGGTCTTCTTTTTTTTTTTACTTTAAACTTTAATTTATGTACCATGAAATAAAGGTACCCTTACTTTGTAAGCTAGGAGGTTGTACACTTGAGTGTTGCTATGACATCGTCAGTGCATGGCTCCGCCCACAAGGGATTTCTGTTATTTTGTGTCAGAACATCTGAGATTTGCGTCCCTGTACGTTAGCATTTATGATTATTGCTTCTATTTTATCATTTGTTAAAGCTAAGCATTGAACTGTTTGTTCTGTTTAGTTTTTTTTTTTTTTTCTGTCAGGTTGGGTTAAGGGTGACAACAGTGGGACAGCTATAAGCCCCTTTCGCTGCGGGGAAGCTGCAGAGAAGCTGCACAGCGAAAGGGCCCCGGCTTGAATCCCAGCTGGGCCCTTTTTGTTTGCATGTTCTTCTTTTGCATGTGTGAGTTTTCACCAAACACTCCAGCTTCCTCCAAAAAACGTGGTGACTCTAAAAGTCTGCTTTTGTGCCCTGTGACGGACAGGCAACCTGTCCGGGGTTTACCCTCCCTTGCCCAACAGTGACCAGGATAGTAGGCTCTGACAACCCTGTGGCCCCAAAAGGGGTAAGCTGGATGGATGAAGGTGAGTAGGATTTATTAAAAAGTTTGAGACAGTCTGATGCCGACTATCCAGCTGCAGTTCTCCTTCTCATCAGCAGGTGGAGCTGTATGCCAGGAACTCCTCTGCCAAGAAGGAGATGAGCGAGGAATAAAAAGAAATGAAGGATAAATAAAAAGAGAAAACTGAAGGGAGAAAAAAGAGAAACAAAAGCAGATGAGTGGTGGTGGTTTTAATAAAATCCTAAAGGCATCACTGTAGGCCACCTGCAGCTTCTGCATGCTCGCTGTTTCATAGTTAGACCACAGATGGACAGAGTAGAGAGGAGTACAGTGGGACCTGAAGAAGAGTTTTTTTGTGGCGACTGAACATAAAATAATATTAGCCTGAGTGTACAGTAAACAGTGCTGTCAGTGGATCATCATCATCAGTCCATATGTCACAAATCACATGACCAAGATATTTCATTTTTCCAACAGGCAGGAAGTTTATGGAGTGATATTTCTGCCACCACGTTGCACACAAAACTTTCTAAGTTGAACACCAAACTTTCTAAGTGTTTTGCTCAAAAATTGTTTTTTTTTTGCTTTCAAAAACTTTTTTTTGCTTTCAAAACCGTTTTTTGCGTCACTGGCATCGCCAAAAAGAAATTCGCATGCGTTGTGTGTCATCTCACTTTTTTCCTATCTTTGCTGAGTTAAGTTTCGGTTTGACGTCACCAAGATGCCATCAAACAGCTACCGATTGGTCCAGATTCTAAATCAATCAAGTGTCTCTGTCTCATATTGACGGTACGCCGAGGCAGACATGGACTTTGGACTTTGTGTCGGTTCTGTTTGTACGGGGTTCTGCCGTTTTCAACCATTCTGGCCCGTTTCTCTCAGAGTAAAACCCAGAAGGAGCAGCAAAGCAGCTAAAATCAAACAGAGTTTAGTATTTATTCATGTCAGTTTAGTGATAAACGTGTTAAAAACGTCTGCAGCAGAAAAAAACATGTCCAAACTCCGACTCCGTCTAGCAGGGAAGCAACACTTTTTAAGATTTGTATCTGAACTATTGTTTTATTTTAGTCAAAAATTGTTGAAATATTAAGAGAAAATAGCATTTTTTATGACTAATATTATTTAACTTTGGACAAACGCTTACAAGTTCTGAAACATAAATGATAATAAAAGTTAAAAAATGCCTCTTCTGTGCTATACATTGAGTTTACTGTGGTGAGCCATTATTCTTCTGCTTATTATTGCTGTTCATCTGATCCCAAACACAGGTGCAGCATTAAATAATATGTGCTTTGAATCTTTTATTGTTTTGTTTTAACAAACAGACCTTAAAGAAAATCATATAAACTAATATTTTGCTCTGCAGGATTCACAGATCACACAGGCCTGTTGATTTAATGTCAGCAGATAAACTTTACAGTTTTAGGAGATCCTCAGCCATAAATTAAAAAATCTGACTTAATAAAAATGAACTAATGCTGAAAAAAGAAAGTATGAATTATTGTTAAAATTATATTTAAAAAAATGAAAACGTCTTCATCCAAAAATACAGAGGCTGGTTCAGCCTCAGCAGCAGACACCATGTTAGATTCATATGGCAATTTGATTGGTTAGAATCTGGACCAATCAGCAGCTGTTTGATGGCAGCTTGGTCACGTCAAACCGAAACTCAACACAGCAAAGATAGGAAAAAAGTGAGATGACACACAACGCATGCGAATTTCCCTTTGGCGATGTCAGTGGCAGTCATGTCACGCTAAGTCAAAGTAGTCAGCAAAATCAAAGATAGGACAAAAGCGAGATTTGACACAACGCACACAAAAAAATGTGTTTTGCAAACGCAAAAAACGTTTTTGAAAGCAAAAAAAAGTTTTTGAAAGCAAAAAAAAGTTTTTGAAAGCAAAAAAAACAATTTTTGAGCAAAACACTTAGAAAGTTTTGTGTGCAATGTGGTGGCAGAAATATCACTCCATAGAAGTTCAGCATGAGAAAGTGTAAAGGCAGGAAGATTAAGTGTCACAAAGGAAAATAATTGCAACACAGAAAAAGAGAAGAAAATGAAGGTAAAGCACCAAAGAACCACAAATCAACAGTTTGTGTTTTTCTGTTGTGTGTCTGATTTTATTCTGGGTTTTGCTTAAATCAATTTCAATCTTGGGTGAATTTTCCCTTGAGGGATTAATAAAGTTGTTCAATTCTATTCAGTAACAACAGTTATTTATGTGTTTGTTTGTTTGTTTATTTTTATTTAATCAAATCAAAGTTTATTTGTAAAGCACTTTTACAACACAAGGTAGTGCTTTACATAATGAAATTTAAAAACATGATGTCGACCTCTGGACCATCTTTCCTCATGCAACATGAAAGGGAATGGCCAGTGAATCCTGAAGATATCAACCAACTTCCCTTACATGAATGACCCTGAGGTCAAGAAAATGGTTGCAAATCCACTTCAAGCTAGAGAAGAGGTTGATCCAGTTATGACCATTATTCATTATTTCTTCTCATGGACCAAGTTAAAGACTGCTGTTGCTTGGCTTCTGAAGTTCAAAAGGTGAATCATGGTGTTCCACCGAGAGAAAGCTCTTTCAATCGCAAAAACTACAAAGACAAATGAAAAGCAACAACCAATCTCTAAGAAATATGGAAAGGCCCTAAGTAAACAAGAATATGTTGAAAGATGTCTAACTGTGGAGGATGTAGAAGAAGCTGAAGAGGAGATAATCAAGTACAGTGATCCCTCGCTATAACACGGTTTGCTTTTCACGGTTTCGCTACTTCACGGATTTGCATCATGCATTGTGTTCTGCATTCTGATTGGCTAAAAAGTCACTCCACTTCTTCTCTACCTGCGCATCAATAACGTTGCAGTTTAATATGTACACGTACTTAAAACAGCTTGCCAAATTTACAACAGGTACGTGCAAATTCTCTTGAAATTTCGCGTTTCGCCAAAACCCATAGAAAAAAGAACGACAACAACTGCCAATCACTATGTTCTTCTCCAGAACAAACACAGCTGCACCGCGGGCTTCAAAGGGAGACTGCAGAGCGGAGTCAGGATGCAGCGGCTCAGTCTGAAGAGCAGTGAAATACACCTGAGTCATTATTTGTCCCACTGTACTTTGTATTTTATTCATAATCACTGTAAAATTTCTCCCGTTTAATCCAATTACTCGGGTCGCGGTGGGCGGGGCTAATCTCCGCGATTTGAAGCCTTCTGTTCACATTGACGATGGAAATTATTTTTATTAGACAGTACAGTACAGAAGTTATTTGTTAAAAAAACGTTTCTAAAGTACTTTTATTTGTGAAGAAAATGCTTAAGCCTGTAAAATGGTTAGTTCTTTCTTTTCAATGTATAATAGAGTATTTCATTGTATATTAATTGTAAGAAAAAACAAAGGTTTTTACTTAACGGATTTTGCCTATCACGGGTTCTTTTTGGAACGTAACCCCCTCGAAAAACAAGGGTTTACTGTACTCCCAAAAAATAAGATTTAAAGAGGAATTCTCCTGTTTACAAAGTGGAGCCGCGGTGAATAGATCCAGCCATGCCTACAAACTCTGTCCAATCATAACAAATGGTGTACTACGAGTTGGTGGACGGCTTAGTGGATCTTCAATGCCACTTGAGACTTAACATCCAGTTATACTGGCTAAGGACTTGGATATTTCCAACCTTATACTACAACACGTCCATCATCAAGTGGGGCATAGTGGTCGTAATCACATGCTCTTTAAGCCTCAGCCAGAGGCTCCATAGCAAGTGCAAATAATAGGGGAGCGAGGGGGCAACCCTGGTGAGTTCCTCTGCCCAGAGGGAAACCATCAGATATTGACCTGTTCACCAAGATCCTTGCAGCAGGGGCATTTTATAATAATTTAACCCACCTAGAAAATTCAGGGCCCACCCCAAACCTATGCATTACACTGAATAGGCACCCTTACTCCACCCGATCAAATGCCTTCTCAGCATCTAATGAGATTGTAAGGGCTTTGAAGTTACTACTTTGTGAAAATTGAATAATATTTAAGAGTCGACGTACAAAATTGAATAATATTTAAGAGTCGACGTACATTGGAGTGGGAGTACACGCCCTTAACAAAGCCCGTCTGGTCAGGCTTCACCAAAATCGGCAACACCCCCTCCAGTCTCTTAGCCAAAATTTTAGATATCTTACAATCTACTCCAAGTAAGTTGATAGGTCTATAAGATGTACACTCATCAGGAGGCTTGACCTTTTTTAAAGTCAAGAATAAATGTGCCATATTTAAAGTTGGTGGAAGTTCCCCCTGCTCAAATGATTCTCTAAACATATTCAATAAGGGGCTGACAATTTTTTTGCCATTTTTTTTATAAAATCAGGCCCAAACCCATCAGGGCCTGGCGCATTTCCACCTTTCAGGGAATTAATGGCTTTCAGAATTTCTTCTGATGTTATGGGTTCAGCCAGATGTGATCTTTGTTTTTGGGACAATGTGGGTAAATCAATTCCATTGAGAACATTTTCTACAAGATGTGCAGTGTTGTCACACTCTGGGGAATAAAGATGTTGATAAAACTCTTTCATAATTTTACGTATCATTTTGGATTCGAAATGTAAATGACCTCTTTTATCTCTAAGAGAAGGTATTGCATAGGACCCACTTCTCCCCTGAGCAAGTCAGGCTAGGAGGCGTCCAGGTTTGTTTCCAGATTCAAAAAGTCTGTGTTTTGCATAAAACATTGTTTTTTCTGCTTTTTGGGTTAGTAGTTGGTCTAGAGCAGACCTGGCTGCATCTAATTTCTTAAGCACAGATGGCGAGGCGGATTGTTTAAAGTCTCTCTCCAAAGAGCAAATCTGATATTCCAGATCTAATTGTTTGGTGAGACAATTCTTCTTCTGTGCTGCGGTAAAAGAAATCATGGAACCCCTAAAAAACACCTTGCCAGATTCCCACAGAACAGATGCACTAACCTCTGGTGTATCATTTGTGGTGATATATAATTCCCATTGGTCTTCCAAATTTTTTATAAATACAGGGTCACTTAGAAGAGATGGGTTCAAATGCCACTGTCTTGATAAAGGATCATAATAATGTGGTAATAATTCTAAAAAGACAGAGGAGTGATCTGACAAGACACACGGATTAATGGAACATTAGCCGCGTTTACCTGGGCAAAAGTAATCGGAATGAACGCCTGATCGGAAAGAAAATACGTCATGTAAACGCGCCGTTCGGAATACTCTGCCCCGATCAGACTCATTCGGATCAGAATTTCTTTCCGATCGAGATAGGTGGGTTATACCGATCGTTTATCCGATCGTTGTTCATGTAAACGGTCATTCCGATCGTGTGTCACTATTGCTCTGGGTTACGTCACGCATAGACGGTGTTTGGCTGTGAGAAAGCTTTGGAGCGCAGACGGGACCGACTGAATGCTCTGCAGACGCCCCGTGAAAAGTGCCGCTCCGCTCTCGCCCCTCTGGCTCTCCCCTCTCTTTCACCCCTCACGGGGGAGATTCGGAGGAGGAGCGCTTCGTGTCCCCCGACGCTCACTTGGTCCACTGGCACCCGAGTGATTTTTTCACGTGTGCGTTTTGTTGTTTTGTTATGTATGGGAGAATTCAGACTGCGAGCCGTCCCGCCAGTCCTGCAGGACTCAGGAGGAACAGAGCTCGGGCCGCTAGCTCACAGAGTGGCTTTGGGGCGGTCTGTGTGAACTTTTCAGAGCAGAAATAAATGTCGCTCAGTCCCTAGAAACTGTTCAAACAACGTGGATTTGTGTTGCCAGTTCTGTCCCGACAAAATAAAGGCTGCTGTTATTCTCACACATTTAAGTGCAGCTAAGATGCAGATTGCTGCGTTTCTCGCACGGTCCTGGATTTTGTGTCCATCAAGACTAATGATGTTAGCCCGTGTTAGCCTGTCCTAAGCCTTCTACCAGCTTAATTCTTCCACCAAACAGCACTGACCACACAGATTAAATATAACGATGAGCGAACAGGGGCTTCATAATATTCATGACATCAATAAAAGCACGTTTGGAAGATCGTCTCGTATTACCGAGCTGCTGCACATGCTGTCTGTCTGTGGCAGCGGTGTGTTTACAACGGGACCTATTTCCGCATCCGGGTGATTTTACACTACTGCGCATGCCCAGATGATTCATTCCGACCGAAAGTGTGAGCCATGGGAACGTTTGTTCTAATCGGAAAAATGTTTTCTGATCCCATGTGCACGGGTGAATTTTAACCCGACCGATCAAGATATTCTGCCCATGTAACCGCGGCTAGTGATGGGTTTTATCCAGGTTAGATCTGGAGACAAACAGTCAATTCTAGAAAAAGACTGATGAGGCCTAAGAAAAAATGTAAAATCCCTTACATTTGGATTACAAATACTCCAGGCATCAAAGAGACCCAGATCATTACATAGTCCATTTGTTGCTTTTGCCATTTTAGAGAGTGGTTGGGTGATGTTAGCCTTTTTATGATGCCATTTTTGGCAAGTTTAGAGGGTGCACAAGTACTCCTTCTGTCACCTGCTCCAAAAGTGGTCAGCGAGGAACTGAATGTGGTCCCGAGGGTAATTTTTCTTAAGGCAAATTTCAAACATGTCTGAAAATCTTTGGTGTTGGACCGGACGGAAAAGGAAAGAGGGGAAGAAGAGAGAGGGACGTTAGAGAGAGGGGGGGTAGGGGGTGATAATAGGAGGGGAAGGGGGATAAGACCATGAAGCAGCATAAAGCAACAAGTTTACTGGTTGTTAATCATTATGGTAAGGTTTAAATGTAAAAACAAAAAAAACAAAAAAAAAAAAAGGGCGGAGCCTGTCCACACACACACTCAAATGTTATAAACACACCTGTTAGTTGCAAAAATGTCCACCTGTCGACATGTACACAAAACAGATAGTGTTCACACGCATACTTATGCCTTAAAACCAACTAGTGTGAAATATTTCAGTCATTCAGTCTGTTGAGCTAACACCTGTGCTCAGGTGAGTGTTTATGTTCTTCTAAAATGGATGGTGGAACGTGAAAAGATGGAGGGAGAGTGCCCAGCCATCCTCACCCCAAGACCCCCACCGCACCAGCAGCGGCAGCCGGAATCCCCCCAACGCCACACGGGAACCGGCAGGGAACAACCGCCGCCCGGGCGACCAAGCCCGCCACCCAGGCCGGGGCCAGCAGGGCCGCCGCAAGGCCCCCAGAGCCAGAGAGCAGGGAGGCACGGAGGGAAAGAGGGCGCCGCCCCAGCCCAACCAGGAGAGCAGCCCCCCCGCCGCGCCGGGAGAACCCAACGCAGGGCCCCACCGGAGAAGGACGCCCACAACCCCAGACGAGCACCCCACCACCACCCAGGAGTTCCGGGCATCCCCCCGCCCCAACCCCAGGTGCCAGGACCCCCCAAGGGAGACCCACTCCGCACTCCAGGCAGCCATCCGCCCGGCCGACGGTTGGTCCAGGGAGGAGCGAGGCAGGGGCCCGCCGCCCCCGCCCAGGAGGGGGGAACCCCGGGGAAAAAAGAGGGCCCACAAGGGGTGTTGTAAATATGGCCCGACCAGGCTCGGCCACAGTTGGAAATTTGGCGGGGCCCAGCACTCAGGAGCAAGGACCAGAACCCACCCCCCAGGGACACGAACACCCCCGGCTCAGATGTAATGTGAACCCCCCCACCGCGCGGGCCCAGGAAGCCGGCAACCCGGGGACACAGCCGCCGTTGCAAAGGGGCCCGTACCCCCCACCAGGGAAGAGGCAGGGGACAGATGGTCCTAGGTCCCACCTTCCTTGCAAAATGTGTGTGCGTGTATGTGTGTTTGAGAGAGTGTGTGTGTGCATGTGTGTGTGTTTATGTTGGGATGTATATATTGAGGGGGGAGGGGTGTGTGTACTAAGGGGGGTGCGGTTAAAATTGGCGGGTAGGGCACTAAGGGGACATCTCCTGATTACTCACAGTGACGTCCCCTCACCCTCCCCACCAAGGGGCCCTAAATGTCTAAGGTGCGGTTAAAATTGGCGGGTAGGGTGCTAGGAGGACATCCGCTGCTTGCTGGCAGTGATGTCCAAGCACCCCCCCTACCAAGGGCCCTACATGTCTAAGGTGCAAATAAAACCGAAAGAGGGGGGGCCCACTCCATACGGCAACCACAGGAGGGGGGCCACTGCCTAGTAAACCCCCCCCCCAAGGCTCATCGCAGGCTAACCCCCCCACCCCCTCACCCTATTATGAGGGTCTAACACGATTTCTTGCGTAAACGTAGAAGCCCCTTCGACTGGTTATTGATGTAACCCAAAACCACCTTGCTGTCAGTGTAGAAGTGAGTTTGGTGTATTTGGTAATCAGTCTCTTTGATTATTACTTCTGACATTTCCACAGCCATTACTGCTGTGCAGAGTTCGAGCCTAGGAACTGTAGGTTCCGGTCGGGGGGACCTGTCGTGTCTTTCCAAGGACAAAGCCGACCTCATTTCTACAATCAGCAGCAGTAACTTCAAAATAAGTAACTGCACATATGGCTTTCATTGATGCATCTGAAAAGATACACAATTCCACGTTTGGCTTGGGAGAGTGGGATGTTAGTGTACGTATGTGGAATTTGTGGTTCTCTGAGGCACTGAAGAGACTGCTGCCATTCAATCCACTCCCCTCTCATGTCTTCAGGCAGCTCAGCTTTCCACTCAGTAGCGTGCAGTGAAGGTTCTCTGAGGAGGAGCCGGCCTCGAATAATGACTGGAGACAAAAACCCAAGTTGATCAAAAACACTTAACTGTTGACAGAACCCCTCTTTGTGTGTAAGGTATGGAATACCAATGGTATTCTGAGGAATGTGAAAAGTGAAATAGTCAAACATTATGTTCCATTTAATGCCAAGGCTTTACTGGTCGGGAAGTTCATCCTTTAACAGATCCAGAACTTGGAGATCTTTCGCTCTGTTCTCCACTGGAAAAACGCCCATCACTTCAGCTTTGATGGAAGCTATTTTGAGGAGCTTGAGGTTTGGTGCTGCAAGCATATCTTGGGTTCTTTTGACAAGATTAATCGCTTCCAGCTCAGTGGGAAGAGATTTTAAACCATCATCCACGTAAAAGTCTCTATCAATAAAGCGACGCCCACCTGCCCCATATTTTGCTTCACCTTGTTCTGCTTCTTTTATCAGACCATAAGTTGCTACTGTGGGGGAGGGGCTATTTCCAAAAACATGGACACAAATTCTGTAGTTCACTATGTTCTTTTCTAGATCGTTGTCTTTGTGCCACACAAATCTCAAGACATCCCTGCATACTTCTCTTACCAAAAAACAGTAAAACATGTGTTGAATGTCCACAGTTACAGCTACCTCATGCTTTCTAAACCTCACTAGTACACCATGTAGACTGTTGGTTAGATTGGAATCTGCAAGCAGTATGTCATTGAGTTAGGCACCTGCAAACTGGGCACTGGAATCAAATACCACTCTTGTGTGCGACTGCTTCTGGGAATGGTATACAGTGATCCCTTGCTATAACGCGGTTTATTTTTCACGGTTTCGCTACTTCACGGATTTGCATCGTGCATTGTGTTCTGCATTCTTATTGGCTAAAAAAGTAACTCCGCTTCTTCTCTACCTGTGCATCAATAATGTTGCAGTTTAATATGTACACGTACGTAAATCAGCTTTCCAAATTACGTACATGCAAATCATCTTGCAATTTCAAGTTTCTCTAAAACCCATAGAAAAAGAGCGACACCAACTGTCAATCACTATGTTCTTCTCCCGAACAAACAAACACAGCTGCACCGCGGGCTTGAGAAGGAGAAAACACTGCAGCTTCTCAGACTGAAGAGCATTGAAATACACCTGAGCCACTATTTGTCCGTTTGTACTTTGTATTTTTTTCATGATCATTTTAAATTTTCTCCCGTTTAATTCAATTACTCTCGGGTCGTGGTGGGTGGGGCTAATCTCCGCGATTTGAAGCCTTCTGTTTACATCGATGATTCAAATTATTATTTGACAGTACAGTACAGAAGTTATTTGTTGAAAAAAAAAAACGTTTTTAAAGTACTTTGATTTGTGACTCAAATGCTTGAGCCTGTAAAATGGTTTGTTCTTTCTTTTCAATGTATAATAGAGTATTTAATTGTATAATAATTGTAAAAAAAAAATAGAAGTTTCTACTTCACGGATTTTGCCTATCACGGGTTCTTTCTGGAACGTAACCCCCGCGAAAAACAAGGGTTTACTGTATTAAAAAAAAGGGCAAATACTAGTTTTCTTTGCTCTCCTGCAAGCTCAGCATGACCATTATCTAAAATGTTTTGCATAAAATCTATGAAGTGGGACTGCATCTCAGGATTTTTGTTGCTGACCGCAAATTGGCGGTTGTTGAGCAGTATTTTTCCTGGCTGATGAAAAGGTAGTGGGGCTAACCAGCTTTTTGTTTCATTCTGTGGGCATTCTTCATCCATTATTTTGAGAAAAAGCAGGTCCTCCATAGAAGGACCTGTTGTCATTTTTGGTCTGATGGAAAAAAACTTGCTTTCTAAGGTTAGATTGTCTGCACTTCGTTTGTTGTTTATGCTACTCTGAGTTAGCAGTCGATCTGGTAAGCTGGCTCCTGACTTGACAGTGAAGTGGTTCTCACAGGGGGTCAAAGGGGGGTTCTCCCATTTGTCAAGATGTGAGTCTTTAGACTGGTGACTTCTGAAGGCTGATGGATGCTGCCCAAGCATAGATGTCCCACTATCACTCAGCCTAAATCAGGTTTCGCAAATGGTGCATTGTGTGGGCCATTATTCTGACTGCAGACTTTGTGAACCCTTAAAACATCTCTTTCCAGTAATAGACAGATTGCAGCACTGCTATCAAGTGATGGTATTTTGTGTGGATACACACACATATATATTTTTTTTTCATTCATTCATTTTCTGTCCCGTTTTTCCCTTTCGGGGTCACGGGGCTGCCGGAGCCTATCCCGGCCACTTTGTGGGCGAAGGCAGGGGACAACCTGGACAGGTCGCCAGTCTGTGGCAGGGTAGAATGTCCACAAACACACACTCTCACATTCACTCTCACAGTCATACCTATGGTCAATTTAGAGTTGCCAATCAAGCATGTTTTTGGATGGTGGGAGGAAGCCGGAGATCCCGGAGAGAACCCACGCATACACGGGAAGAACATGCAAACTCCACACAGAAAGTGTCCGGAGTGGTCTTCTGCCGGGGACGGGACATGCCGCAGGGCACAAAGCGACTTTCTGATAACAGACAGAATTCACTGCGTGAATTTAAACACGCATGTGCAGTGACGTATGTCACGGATCGGCCGTTCTGCATGTCAATCAAGTCCCATACTTCTCGTGAGGATTTTGATTGGCTGGTGGATTTTTTTTTTGTTGTTGGCCGATCTACCCTCATGTCCTTGAAGATCGACCGGTCGATCGCGATCGATGTAATGAGCACCCCTGCTGTAAGGTGTTGGAACGCTGTTGACTTTTAACATTTAAAAAAACTCAGACCTTGCTAATGACAATTTGGTCTGGTCATCCAACATTGCGTACATTCTTTTGGTATTGCTGGGATCATTAGTCAAGTCAACTTTATTTATAAAGCGCTTTTAAAACAGCAGAAGCTGACCAAAATCCTTACAATGCAGAATAAAAACAAAACAACAAACAAAAACAAACAGAATAAAATCAATAAAAATCAATAAATTAAATAAAAATAAATGAAAGCAATAAAAAACATCAACTCTCACTAAGTTAAAAGCCAGGGAGAAAAGTGAGTTTTTAACTTGGATTTAAAATACAATTCTCTGGCAGGGCATCTTAGAAGCAATTTCTTGTAATTTTTGTTTTTATCTATTTATTTAATTTCATTTTCTTACCTACTGTCTTTTATATTATTAATCTTTTTATCTATTAATCTTTTTAGTCTATTGCTATTTTTACTATTTTTAGGGGGAATGCAGCATTAACAGCTCAGAGAGGTAAGGCAGAGCCAGACCATTTAAAGACATAAAAACAAATAAAAAAAATTTAAAACAAACTCTAAAATGGACAGGCAGCCAGTGGAGAGAAGCCAGAACTGGTGTGATATGCTCTCTCTTCCATGTTCCAGTTAACAAGCGTGCAGCAGCTTTCTGCGCCTGGTGGAGATCACACAAGGATGAGTTAGCTGGGTAAACATCAACCAAGCATGTTTTGGAACATGACCATCCATCCATCCATCCATCCATCTTCCTCCGGGACCGGGTCGCAGGGGCAGCAGTCTAAGCAGAGATGCCCAGACTTCCTTCGGCCCAGCCACTTCCTCCAGCTCCTCTGGGGGAACCCCGAGGCGTTCCCAGGCCAGCCGAGAGACGTAGTCTCTCCAGCATGTCCTGGGTCTTCCCCAGGGCCACCGCCCAGTGGGACATGCCCGGAACACCTCTCCAGGGAGGCGTCCAGGAGGCATCCGGACTAGATGCCCGAGCCACCTCAACTGGCTCCTTTTGATATGGAGGAGAAGCGGTTCTACTCCGAGCTCTCCGCGGGTGGCCGAACATGGAACATGATTTTCCTGAAAATCCTTTCCCGCATACCTCAGTGCAACTTGTAAGAAAGGTTTCCTTTAGCATTTCTTCTCTCTCCCCGCCGTGATCTGCTGTTGTCTGGGAGAAGTTGGGGGAAGTGAAGGGTACAACTGGATGCAAAGCTGTGGGAGTTTTTTCAGAGTCACATTCAGAAAAATTAACTGCTATATCACAGTTAGGGGGCTGCACGGTGGCGCAGTGGTTAGCGCTCTTGCCTCACAGCAAGAAGGCCTCTGGTTCAAGTCCCGGCTGGGAGACATGAAAAACAACATCAACGGGGGACCTTTCTGTGTGGAGTTTGCATGTTCTCCCCGTGCATGCATGGGTTCTCTCCAGGATCTCCGGCTTCCTCCCACCGTCCAAAAACATGCTTCATAGGTTGATTGGCAACTCTAAATTGACCATACGAGTGAGTGTGAGAGTGAATGGGTGTGTGTTTGTGGACATTCTACCCTGCGACAGACTGGCGACCTGTCCAGGTTGTCCCCTGCCTTCGCCCACAAAGTGGCCGGGATAGGCTCCAGCAGCCCTGTGACCCCAAAAGGGAAAAACAGTTAAGAAAATGAATGAATGAATCACAGTTATGGGGCCAGGACGTGCAAAATCATAGATCACTATGCCCCCTTAACTTGTAATTATCCTTTGGACCTATTTTAGGAAACTGGTCAAGTTTGGCAAAGAGAGCGTCCTCTATAGCAGGGATGTCAAACATACGGCCCGCGGGCCTTATCCAGCCCGTCAGGTGGTTTACTCCGGCCCACACATGAAGAGTAAAAATTATAAGGATGATTAAAAAAGAAAGCAAGTTTCTAGTCCATTCCTGTGACGAGTTATGATTTTTATAAAGAAATAACCGAAATGTGCAATTCCGCCACTAGGGGGAGCAAAGGAAAGGAAAAACAGTTGAAACAGCATATCTTTGCACCTGCCAAAAGCGAACCATAACAGCTCTGCGTCTGGGTAGGAGGCACATTGGTTCCCTATGAGCCTGAGATCCATCGGCCCCAAGTGATTAGGCTATTATGTTGATTGAGGCATTTTTTCCAACTGAGTAAAAAACTAAAACAAAGCTGTTATTTTGCTTTTATGTAACTGGTCCGGCCCACTTGAGATCAGACGGGTTAAATGTGGCCCCCGGACCAAAATAAGTTTGACACCCCTACTCTATAGCTTCTGGGGAGCCTTAGGTCTCTTCTACTCTGTCCCAAATATGCTGCAAGGCAACTGATGGTTTCCGTATGTTTACTGCTTTAATGCGACATGCATATTTAGCTGACTCCTGGCCCAATGATTTAATGGGTAGATCTATTTCTTCTCCTGCTCAAAGATCAAGGGTTTCGATATTGTGAATGAATGACGATTTCCATGACATCTTTTTCTGCTTTGTCATGCAATCTGTCAAGCTCAGATGTTAAAAGCTGACTTGTCACTGGAAACTTTGCCAGCTCATTTGTGTCACTGGAGTGGCCAGCAGACGCGTACCATGGCAATCGTTATCATCTGTTTTTCTTGAAACTGGTGGTAAAACGGAAACTCTTCTGTTGCCTTTCTGGGGAATATTGGTGTGTAGTTAAGTCACTGATTTGGGGGGATTGTGAAAACCAATATTCTTTAGAAACTGTGGGCGCATTTTCTTGGGACATAGTGTCTTTGTTTGGTTTAATGTCTTTTGCTATTAAATCACTTAGTTCTTCATTACTGTGTGCAGCGTGATCTTTCACATATCGAGCTGTTCACTCCTGCACATGGATTGCAGGGAAAAGATGACTTGAACGTTCTGCTGCTTCCAAACTAGCAACTACAGCTTCCATTACTTCTGCTTCTGCAGCTGCAGCTTGTGCTTTACCTCCCTTTTCCAAGTGTTGCTTCTGGCTTTTTCCAGTGTAATCTCTATTTATTCCTTTGCAAATGCACGTTTTGGCACGTGCTGCAGCAGCTAGTGCTACACTCGACGCTGGAGATCTGCTCGATCGTAAAGCCACAGATCTTATTACAAGTTCAACTTCCTCCATAGTTTGTGTTGATTTGCTGTGTCTTTGTACCTACTTGATATTGCTGCATGTGTCGAGCTGATCCTGGAACAGGGATTGCAGTCGGGGTTGAGAAGTTAATTAAACGGTCTCCCTGTTCACTGTCCTGGATTCATGGGAGCCTTTCCTTCTGTCCATTCAGTTAAACACCTCCACACGAGGAATCACATACGCCAAGATGAGTTTTCTTCCATTTTATATGGCAGGTTTGAAACTGTAATGAATACAGGACATGTTCAAAGTTTTATAAAAATGTACAACTCCAAAATAATTATGACCACAAAACATGTACCTACTGGGGGGGGTTCCACTATTGTTAAGTGACCTTTTTTTTGGAAGGGGTTTGGGAGGTTGGGGTTTCCACTGAGGCAATCAGTGGTTGCCCCAACTGGTCGGCTGCCTCTGTCCCGTTGAGGCCTGACCAGGGTTCTCCCAGGGGCGGCGCTTGGGGGCGGGGGCCCGGGCTTGGTCCTGGGGGGGCTGGGGGATAGTTGTTTTACCATCTTGGGAGCAGTCTACCAGTCTACCCTCTCCAAAATTCCAACTATAGGTAAGCCTGGTCAGGCCATGTTTACAACACTCTTCGTGGATCCCTAATTTCCTTCGGGCATCCTCCACCTGGGTAGGGGTGGTCGGCCCATGCCTTGCTGTCTCCCGGAACCAACCATGGGCTGGGTGGGTGGCTGCCTATAGTTTGGGGAAGGTCTTCCTTTGGGGGGCTCTGGCTTGTGCCTGGGGTTGGTCAGAACTCCTGGGTGGTGGGACGCCTTTCTCTTTCTAATTAATGAACTGCTTGTTTACAAGAACCGGTTACAGCATTAAACCACGGTGCTACTCGGTTTTGTCTTTGGTTTCAGGGGGCAACAACATTGAGTGTACTCCTAAGGCCTTGAAAGGCATCATTAACTAACAGGTCATTTATACTGGGACTATTGCTATGGGAGCTGGACTCAAAGTATTTGCTCAGCATGTTACTAAGAATTGGTTGAACTGTGAGACGGTGAAATGAAGGCAAACGCTGAGCTGCAGCGAGACTGAAAGAGAACAGGAAGTTGGAGTTGTCTTTAACTTTCAGTTGAGTTTTAATATGCCTCTCCCCCTTAATATGATCTGTGTTATATCTTTTATAATCATTTTAATATTTTGTAATGTATATAGCCTTCTTTTAATCATTAGGTATCTTACATGATTTTAATTTATAGATCAATTTCAAAAACCGTCAGGACTCTGTTTCCCATAATGCATTGTTTTGTAGACAAAGGGCATCTTACAGTCAGTGCAGTACTAAATTTCCAGCGTCCCTTAGGATGGTGCCTTGCTCCCGCCCATTTCTGGTGATATTTTGTGATGATTGACAGGTGATGTTGGAGCAAAAACGTATGTCACACACCAGGTGACCTGGGCAGCGTTATGTCCATCTCAAACACGATTATTGATATAGATATAGAAGACTGAATAAACAGAAATGTATTACTGATTTATTTACATATAGATTATTTTAATTAGGTATTTTATTTTTTTGAATGAGAGTTTTATAAGTAACTTTTGTACAGTAAATAGTTAACAATAGTGTATAGTTAATAATATAGTACCTGCTCCTTACAGATTTACTGACACAGTTGTGCTATGTGCGTGTGTGAGTGCGCTGAATTTGCAACCCAGCCTCAGCTAGACACTACCTTCAGTGGCCCAAAGGTAAACTAAGTTTGAGACCCCTGTTCTAGACAGTCACTGGGGTCATCAACATGAATATTATAATCCCCTATTATTATACATCGATCAGAATTTAAAAGATAGTTGATAAAAACTTGGAAAAAGTTAAAAATTCTGAATACGAGCCAGGAGGACGATTAATAATTGTGACTGAAACTGCTTTTTGAGTCTTCCTTTTTGGGTGATTTATAAACAATATTAGGTTTTCCAAAGAGTCCAGCCTAAGTCAGTTTTTGATCTCATGAAGATGGTGAGCGGAAGAAGAGGTGTGCTTGCCTTTCGGTCTGTGGTTTGTTCTTTAAGGTTTCCTTCTCTATTAGTTAGTGTTTCCTCTTCTGAGTGACTCAGTGTGTCTGTACTGCAGTGTGTGTGTTTGTGCAATAACTGTCAGTCAAGAAGATCCTGGTGCTGCTGCTGGTCCTCCTCACAGGTATGTGAAACAAACCAACATTCAGCTTCAGCTTCAGCTGCACTTCAGTGGGTCAGGTCTTTATTTTTTCTTCTTGTTATTGATTCTTCTGCTTGTTTTTAAATCTTTACACGGTCTTGCCCCGCTGTACCTCTCTGAGCTTCTCACTCCCTATTCGCCGGCACGGTGCCTCAGATCAGCTGATCAGATGCTTCTAGAGGTACCGAGGTCCGGACGGAAGCTCAAAGGGGACAGAGCTTTTGCTGTAGCCGCTCCAAAGCTGTGGAATACTTTGCCGCTGGCCATTAGAGAAGCCCCTTCACTGTCCATTTTTAAAACCCGTTTAAAAACCCATTTTTATGCTCTGGCTTTTAACCCAATATGAGACCACTGTTTTTCTAACTGTTTACTGTTTTCTATAGTTTTATCTCCCTCTGTGTTTTCCCCCCTTAACATGTTTTAAGGTTTTTTACTGTTGTGTTCAGCACTTTGTCTCAACTACTGTTGTATGAAAGTGCTATATAAATAAAGTTGAGTTGAGTTGGGTTTATTTAGCATCAACTTCCTCAGCTCTGTGGGCAGCAGCATCTTCTTCTCCATTTTCTGCAGAAACTTTTTGCATGAATTCAGATGTTTGATGTTTTACTGCAGTTTCTTTCCTCCTCATCACAACTGCTCAGAACAAAGTGGAGGCTGGCCTGGGATTTGAACCCAGGACCTTTAAGTTTCACCCATTTCAGTCAGAAGACTCTTGCAGAAGAATATTTATTTCACAACATCTTTGGGTTGGCATTCACAACTTCGTTTTGGATTCACAACTTTGTTTGGCATAAGGCTCCATTCAATTCCTTAAGATAATTCTTTTTTCCTTAAACTTTCGGGTAACAAAAAAACACCAAGATCATCCAGAAGAAGAAAATTTAAACGTTTAATCAGTGTGTAAATAAGATGAGGTGTGTTTTCGGCGGCATTCCATTTTCACTTCAATTTATTTCATTCCATTTTCCAGTATGACTGCTATGTGTGACCCAGCACCATTGACCGTTTGGGCCACTCCCGTTCACCAGGGGAACATAGTATCTGAAAGAGAGAGGGAAGAATGAAGGGGAGCCAACAAGTTTACACAACTTGATTCAATTTAAACATCAATGCATTTAATTAGTCATTATTCACGGCTTCCACCTGACTTAACATATTCATCATTCAAACCAGACTTATTTATCTTTGAGCTGCTAATATTTCATCAGAATTTAATGTAATATATCTCTTGAAAGCGGAAATTGCTTTTAGCGTAGATGATGGCACGTGAAGAGCTGCAGTCGTTACGGCGCCAATTCTCAGGAAGTGCAGGGTGTAAAGGTCTGACGGAAGACCGCAGGACGAGCAGACGTCGTCGCAGCACCAGATCAGGGAATGCAGGGGTGACATCATTCGCCGGAACGGAGAAGCAGACCGGGAAGTAGGGGTTCGCAGGCTCAGGATGCGATGCATAGATAAAGAGAAAGCATAATTAGTCTTGACAAAGAATATAGAAATAACCCAGAAACTGCTCAGTTTTAAATTCTTGATATAAATGGAATAACAGTGCTTTTAAAGAACAATTCTGAGAAGTGAAATTTAGTAGGCAGTTAAGGAAAAGTCCCTTTATGGATTCATCGCACCACAGAAACCGCCAGAATCACAAATTCCAGCAGCGAATTGATATTGACATATAGAACCTTCACATCATCTTAACACCAATTTTATGTACACTAATGTAAGAGAAGAAACCTTTGACAATTCCAGAGGGACGCACCTTCAGAAGGTCCTCGAGGAGCAGGCGATGGAAGGAAGGGTAACCAAGGACCAAGAATATTTGTAGATGAGGAAGGTCAACATCCCACGTAGCAATGGATTGCAGCTCAGCTGGATACGATATCAGTGGTTCTCAAATAGGTGGACAACAAAGCACATACTACTGAAGTTTTAATTAGCCAAGGGCGTCTGGATACTGCAAGAGAAGAACTTCAGATCCAGGAGGGATCGTAGGTTTTATAGTATATGAGCTAGATTGAACCTTAAGCATTTAAAGGCGGAGTATAACAAGCCTCTAAAGGAGATGCCTCTAGCCGAGTGTCATCTGCTTAAGCAGGGCAGATAGAAGACTGGCTAATGGACACAAGATTTAACTCTTGAACTAAGTTTGAGAGTGTAAGTGATAATTTCTCCGGTCAGGGTTAAAATTGCTCATGGTGTTATTTAAACACTACCAAGTCAACCGCTGACACATAAGATTATCATCTCACTATTGAAACAGCCTCAATATAATCTCCATGGCTGAATTCTCTCTCATAAATTGTACTATGCACAATGACAATAAAGCAAATCTAATCTAACCACATTATCCCTTACAAACCATTAGAGCTGTGAATTCAGGCGGCCGGACATACACAAACCACTCTTCATAAATATTTTCCCCCCAAAACCAGAGGGCGCAGCCTCAGAACAACAAGTGGAGGGAGACTGAAGACACGACAGTCATCAGAACAAAACCACTCCAAGCATTAAGAATGAAAGACCAAAAAAAAAAAAAAACACAAACCAAAAACGCAAGACATGAATATACAGAACAGGAACACTGGGCCCAGTATGGAACTACGAGAACAAGAACACGAGATGAACAGATAACAATGGGACCAAAGACACGCAAATTTCAGGTGGCCCAATCATTGACAAATCATAGTCATTCAACCAAAGAAAGACTAAAAAACACGCTGCACAAAAGTGAGAAATGACATAAAGGCACGGTAAATGAACCATCCAGATCCATAGAAGAAAATAAATCCGGACGGGCGGAGGACCATACTCCAAAGACAACGTGGAAACCCAGATCCAAAAATGAATGTTGTCTTTTTTTTTTTTTTCCCCCACGGAGATGCAACAGACCAGGGATACAGAGGAAATTTGACCACCGAGAAATCATCAAATAACACGGAAAACGAAGGGGATCCCACAGCCCACACAAAGTCCGGTACAGGGCTACTGATAAAAACAGTCGACAAAATGAAAAATAAACCGACAAACACTTCGAGCGCCAACTGAATGCCAAGAGACGCCACTGAGAGGCATAGAGGCAGAACAGTGAAAACATCAGCGATAACAGTCATCCTCAGCCTTATAGCGCGTGCGGAGGAAAATCGTAGAGACAGCATGGGCAGCTGAAGAAAATATATACTAATCCTGAAGGTGCCTGAGGAACTAGGCCACAGATGCCCAGAAAGATGATCTGCGAGGCGCTAACAGGTCCAGATCAAGTCACATCAACCTGAACACTTCCTAGGGGCCACCCACAGTGGCGGCTTTGAAAACGATGCCCCGGAAGAATCCATCACATAGCCCCCACAAACCTCCAAACTAAACCAGAGAGAATAACAAATTAACTGTCCAGTCGAGAAAACAAGGCCGTGACGAGACTGACACACTCATTAATGCGGCTGACACTGGTCCCCGAAGCCAGGGCAGGACCCACTGGGGTACAAAGAGCGGGGAAAAACAGGCGGAGCAGAACCAGATGCAGAACATGCGGGGGCAACGAACGAGGATCGCCGATTGAATCAAAATGAGCCATAGACGCTGCACAAAAGAGAACAAACATAGGGAAAATGTCCACAGAGGAGAGACGGGTCCAAGAGAGACTAAATTAAAATGCTGACTAACCAGCAGCCACAACAACGAAGAAAATAAACAGAAGAACCGCCTTAATAATAAAGCCAGCATCGAATTAAAGTTGGTCAACATTCACATTCAGCTCCCAATGAACAAAACAGCAATAGAGAAAATGCCAAAAGCCACAACCGATTCAGCCCGCATGAGAAACCTGTCCAGACGAGGACCGCCAGCCTTCACAACCACAGAAAAGACCCCACAACCCCTGAAACAATTACCGGATGACGCAGAACCACACAGCAGAAAATGAGTCAGAAGTGCACCATGAAGTAGACCATGGGTCAAACTACAACTCCCAGGGTCCTTAAAGGCGTGACGTCACCGATTACCGAGTAAACAGGAAGCCGGAAGCCTTAGAAAAACAACACAGGAAAAGAACCGCATGCCGCTCACCGTAGAAATTCGGCTGACCACGGCAGACGAGAAGACCCGGACTGCTCCTGATCGGGCGCCACGGAAAACCGAACACCGCGGAAAGCACACCCCCTGCAGATGCACGCGACCGCGGCAACACAAACACCCTGGGCGCCATCAGCCGCTCGCTGATCGCCGCAAAACGAGAGCAGACGCGGCGAAACGAAAACCCCACATCAGAAAAATGGGGATCATCCATCTGTAGGACGGGGGGAATACAGCAAGACGCCGAAAGAGAAGGAGACCCGCGGGCACGGAGAACGGCGAAGAATGAGCGCTGAAGGTAAGAAAGAGAATGAACAACTGCGCACCTGGGCTTAAATAGGACGCTGAGCAGGTGAGTTAATTGACTGACCTGCCCTATGGGAGTAACCTGTACCTCTGCAGAGTATGCCTGCCCGAAAATGCAACGAGTCGCTATTTTTTGTGAGTTTGAGTTGTTGAGATGTTGTTCTTCTCTACATACATCTGCTTGTGGAGAAGAACAACATGAAGAACCAACTTGTTATGATGCTATCTCCTTAAGGGTCATCTGGTCATTTAATGGCTTCACACGCATGGGAGTTTCTGAAACAGGAAACTGCTTGAAGAGAAGCAACTGAAGAAGACTTTGTGGTTAGAGGGGCTGAAGTTTCAAAAGCTGTTTATCTGTTTCTGTCTTCAGTCTCTGAATGTGAGAAGAATGTCACTGGAAGAACGGGTCAGAACATCACTCTGCCCTGTAAATATGACATAAAAACCAACGGACCTACAGAGGTGTGCTGGGGTCGAGGTCCTCTTCCCGACAGCAAATGCAGCATCCAGCTCCTCGCCACAGACGGACATAAAGTGATCAAAGAAAGCAGAGCTTCCAGCAGGTATCAGCTGCAGGGACGACTGGATGAAGGAGACGTTTCTCTGACCATCATGAACGTCACAGAGGAAGATACTGGACTGTACGGATGCAGAGTGGAGATTTTTGGACCATTCAATGATGAGAAACATTATGTCCACTTAACTGTTAACAGAGGTGAGAAAATGATCAAAGAATCACCAGCAGTCTCAATTTTAAATATCTACTTTTAAGCATCCATGGTCTGTTTCTATAGAAGCGATTCTGTAGCATAAATAAAAAGCAAAGTCAAAACCAGAAATGCTTTTTCATTTTCAAAATGAAGCTGCATTTTTTGACTCAAAATTAAAATGAAAAAGCAATACTTCAAAATGCTTTTTCATGTTCTTCCTCAACACAGCTTATTCTGTTACTTAATTAAAATGATAATGAAAATGGTATTTGACATTTCATTTCAAAAAGTTCTCTGGTAAATGTGTAGCAAAATTCATTTAGAAATGTCTAATTTGCCAATTAAAATGGATTAACAGAAATGCTTTTTAATTTTCAAAATATAACTGCATCAAATGACTCGAAATTAAAATGAAAAACCAATATTTCAAAATGCTTTTTCATTTTATACTTAAACCGCATATTCTGTGTCATAATTAAAACGGAAATGCAAAGAGAGGATTGCATTGCATTTTCACATCCACCCTGGGAACCTTGTCTCAATAATCATTTCTTAAAAGCATTTCCAGAGGGAAGGCGGGGCGATGATGTCACTGCTTTATCCTTTTATTTTGGCCGCTGAAGTTGGCTTGTGATTCAAAGCTTTTGATTCGCGAGGGCACTAAAGGAACATTCCGCTGCATTTTTTGCATTAAGATCACCTAAAACCAGGTCCTGTTCACAAACCGCTGGACCTGGACTGCTCAAACCAGGATTCCTGGATCTTAATCCTTTAGTGCCCTCGCGAATCAGAAGCTGTGAATCGCAAGCCAACTTCATGTCGTCTGACCACACGGATTTAAACATATGATCGAGCAGAGCATCCCCTTAAATATAATCATGACAGTAATAAAAGCACATTTAGAAGATAGTCTCCTGCAGCTTTGCGCTGAGTGAGTGTTTTTGGTCCAACCAGCAACATTTAGCATGGAGAAATCTGTTATCTGTTGATGGGGCTCCAGCTGTCATCAAACAGCAAATTCAGCGCGAAGCTGCAAATAAATTTGTAAATATGTGGGAATTACATCAGTCTTTATTTTGTTCTGGACACCACTGAAAACACAAATTCATATGATGGTTTCTCAGATCGCAGCAGCATTTCCGCCTTCAGCGATCATCGGGAGCTTCGCGCTCCGCTATGCGAAGGCAGCTGGCGGTCTGAAGAACAAAAGCTTGTCCGAGGTGCGTCAGGAGGAGGACTGCAGAAGGCGGACATGCTGCTATGTAGTCCTGAGAAGCTGTGGAAACTCATCAGAAGTTCACAGCCAACACAAAGCCGTTTTCCCTGCCGCTAACACAGTCTTCTCCTGGTGTGTTTTGTGTCAGCGGCCGGACACACAGAGAGAGCAGTGAAGTCATCGCCCCGCCTCCCCTCTGCTAATGCTTTTCAGAAATGATTATTGAGACAAGTCTCCCAGGGTGGATTTGAAAATGCAATCCCCTCTTTGCATTTTCGTTTTAATTATGACACAGAATAAGCGGTTTTAAGTATAAAATGGAAAAGCATTTTGAAATATTGATTTTTCATTTTAATTTTGAGTCATTTGATGCAGTTACTTTTTGAAAATTAAAAAGCATTTCTATTAATCATTTTTAATTGTCAAATTGGACATTTCTAAATGAATTTTGCTACACATTTACCAGGGACCTTTTTTAAAATGAAGTGTCAAATACCATTTTCATTTTCATTTTAATTAAGAGACGGAATAAGCTGTGTTGAGGAAGGAAATGAAAAACTTTTTAAAGGATTGCTTTTTCATTTTATTTTTGAGTCAAAAAATGCAGCTTCATTTTGAAAATGAAAAAGCATTTCTGGTTTTGACTTTGCTTTTTATTTATGCAACAGAATCGCTTCCATATGTTTCAGCGCCACATTTGACCTTCACACCTTCATCAGGAACATCTTCATCATCAGACATTCATCAGACCACAGCAGCCACTCCAACTTCAGGTAACCTGATGAGGATGAGGAGGGATGAAGGGTTTTAACTACATTTTTAGAGTCACACTCTGATCATCTGATCTATTTTCAAAGTGTTCAGTGGTCTTTAATTATGATTACCCCATTTTCACGACCATCAGGCGTACTGGATTAAGGGATGCAGGTTCCGGTTATGGGGGATTTTTCTTAATTTAACACAGGTTTTATGGTCTGGGCGCATTAACACATATTGGTAAAACATGCATGCTGTCTGGGTTTTAAAAAAAGGCATAAGGAGCAAAACTGAGTTAGTTGTGATTTATTTTTTTATTTTTTCATCAATCAGCATCCAAAAATCCATCAAAGTCCTCATCTTCTGCATCTGAAATGAACCGCTGGGCTAAATTTCTATCAAACATGCCAACTTCCCCTCCGTCATTGTCAGAGTTTGTCTCGTTTACGTGCGGCTCCTTATGAATGAAACTGGCTTTTACAAAAGCTTGAAGAACAGTTCAAGCAGACACGTTAGCCCAAGATTCTGCAATCCATTCACAAACTGGTGTAATTCGCCCAGCGCTGCCTCCCAGTCTTGTTGTAATGCACATATTTGCACTTTTGTACTGTTCGGGGGTGTGTCTTCTTTCATGTCCTCACTTCCCTCCGTACCGTTCTCATGCTGCCCTCTCCTACATCCTCTTTACCGAAGTTACGCAACAACACATTAGGCGCATCGCACCATAGGACGCACTGTACATTTTGTAGAACATTTGTGACTTTTAAGTGCGCCTTATGGTCATGAAAATACAGTATACGGTTTTTAGCCAAAATAAAAAAAAAACTGTGTTGTTTTCTAGGACATAGCTTCAGCAGAGCGGCAGGAATTCATCAGAAAATCACCTCTGAGTTTATGGGTGAGACTATTGGCGTGGAGCATGCTGTCTCTATTCCTATCATCACTTTGTTTAAACTGTCTCCTGCTGCCTCACAACCCCAACCTAACATCAGCAGTGCAACAAAAATGGTAAGCAATATCAGATCTATCCAGTTGCACAGTTTAGGTCCAGATACCTGCTCAGACTCTGAAAACAAAGACGTTCATGGATCTATTTGTCTGCAAGTGGATGTATCTGAATGCAGCAGAACAGGTAGACTGTGGCTTGCTGTAGTAGCTTCTACATCATCCTCCTGCTTTGACAGCATCAGTTCTGAAAACAACTTCAGGACTGTTCTTCTTGTGTGATTGCTGTAAAGCGCTCTGCGATTCTCCTTCGTCATCTTCATCCCTCTTTTGGTCTCAGCTTTGTTTTACTGTCAATAAACACACATTTAGCTTTTCAAGTATTTTCAGCTCTAAATATGCAATAGCGGTGTCAGAACTACAGGCTGCACTTGTGTTTGTTGCAGGAGTTTGGAGATCTAACCTGAGATTTCCAACAAACACGAGACCAGACCAACCAGAAGAGGGGATGATGATTCTGTGTGAAGAGGAGTAAATCACTGTTTTTTTATTTTCTGATGTATACATGTTTTCTCATCTGCTTTTGACCTCAAGTTGACCACGCAGATGGAAAAAATACACACATTTGTTACACAAAACCAAACCTGTCTGTCTTCTGATTTTCAATGCTTAGTTTTCTCCATTTTCTCCGACTACATAGGTCAGGTTGCACCACAAGGCTGTTTATTCAAACTTGTGTATTGCTTTGGAATCCACTGTCATTTCTTTCTAAACTGTCTTTTGAATGTTTTCTTGCAAGTTTGTTCCATGAATCAGAAGAAAAAATAATCTGTGAATTCTTCATTTTCATAACACATTTTGTATTTTCACTCAGATGAGAAGAGTTTTACATATTAATTATAGTTTTGAAATCATCACAGTCGTCTTGTTCTGTCTTTGAAAACAAGTTATAATCCTTACTTGTTGGTTGTTTTTCTTGTAAGCGGATAAGGATTCCAAAAGAGCCAAATCCATGTGATGGCTCCTACCAGGAGGAGCAGGAACAGTAGACAACAGAAGCTGTTTCTTAGCCCAGATGAACATGCCATGGTGGATATGTACCTATCTTTAGGTGGGAGAGGTTTCTAGCACATCATCCTAAAGTCCTCTAACACAGTGTTTTCAACCGGTGTGCTGTGGGAAATGATCAGGTGTACCGTGGGAAATTACCCATTCTCAATGATCAAGAATGACGATACGCTATTTATTCATAGCTTCAGCTCTGTTTTTGGAAAAGTCCTGCTCCTTCAACTGTCTCTGCCAACCCTTCTTGGATGCCTCATCATTCAACATCAGTCTGACCAATCAGAAGTGTTTAACATCCTCACTTCCTTGTTTCAACTTGGCTCATAAAGTAAATAAAATAAGTAAGCTCAGAGAACCGAGTCTGTCTGGCATCTGCGTCAGTTTTCGCACTACTTCTCCCATGATGCATTGGGTTAAAGTGACAGCAACTCTGTGCTAAAATGAGTCTTTCTTGTTAACTGTCTTGAAACCACAACAAACACACAGTTTTTAAATCATCTTGATGAAATCAGAGGTCAACAGTTTAATTCTCCTTTAAGGTTTGTGTTTTTATCAAGACTTCATATTTTATTAAGACAATAGAAAAACTAACAAAACTTCAACAGGTTCACTTTTTGTGTAGTTACAATAAACAAATGTAAAGTTAATTTTTTATGTGTAAAATTGATCAAACATATTCTGATCATAATTGTTCAAAAATTAGAGTATCCTTTGCACCAACATTGAAAAAAATATATAAAAATATAAATAAAAAACTATTTAGAAAGAATATATTAAGACTTTTGTGAGGTTTTATAAAATTGCGTGTTAATAAACTGGAGGGGAAAAACGACTACCAGGGTAAAATTTCAAATAATTTAGTTGAAAAATATTACTGAAAACAAACTTATTTTTTATTACAACTTTTAGTAAAAACAGCTGCAACTTCCGGCTTTTTTTGCCACAAGTATCTCAAAAATGCACGTGAGATTGCGGAGGGACTGTAGATCAATACAGACTATAGAGTTTCACCTTTTTCAAAATTTTTGGATGCTGGATTGGCGCTTGATTTTTGTCATGGATAAAGTGTGCCTTGGCTCAAAAAAGTCTGAAAAAACCTGTTCTAACAGCACGATCACTTTTGTGCAAAATAGACTTGGTGGGCTTTCTTCCCTAAAACTAGGTGAATCTCTTGTTTCACTGACATTGAGACAAACAGCTTATTCAGCTGCCTCTCTTTGTAGACAGACTTCCCCACCACTTAATTGAAATGATAATGAAAATGGTATTTGACATTTCAATTTTCAAAAGGTTCTCTAGTAAATGTGTAGCAAAATTCATTTAGAAATGTCTAATTTGACAATTAAAATGGAATAACAGAAATGCTTTTTCCTTTTCAAATGTAGCTGCATCAAATGACTCAAAATTAAAATGAAAAATCAATACTTCAAAATGCTTTTTCATTTTATACTTAAAAACCACTTATTCTGTGTCATAATTAAAATGAAAATGTAAAGAGGGGATTGAATTTTCATTTTAAGCAGTTGGAATTAGCCTTGCCCAGATGCTTTTTCTTGCAGTGTGATAGGTGGATCCAAGATGTCATTTCAGCAATTTTTACAACTGTTGGTGGAGTCAGCAGGACTTGGTATGGTACTTGGTCTTCCTGTGGGCTAGACCAACACTTCCTTTTTATGGCCTTCGCAAACACCCAGTCACTGACTGGTGAGGTTCCTGTGGAGATAAAAAGAAATCTGGCACTTTATTTGTCTTTTGCACATCTTTATTAGTAAACATTTTTCTCTAATCAACTAAATTTGCATCTTTATCTAGAGAATGTTGCTGTGTAGGATCAAGGTCTGGTAATCTATAAGAACATCCATACAATATTTCAAAAGGCGTTAAAGGTTGACCTGCTGTGCGTGTGATACGTGTTATTTCCAGACAAAATAAAGGCTAATGTTATTTCCACATATTTACATCCAAGTTTCTCATTGCTGTATTGGCTGCCTGGAGTTCTGTTCCTCCATGGCTAATGTTTTTAGCATGCATTAGCCTAATGGTAACACTTGTTTTGGGGTCTTTGATCCCAAGAAAAAAGTACTGACCGCACGGATTTCAAACATTATGAGCGAGCAGGCCCCTAATAATCATAACAGTAATAAGCACATTTAGAAGATAGTCTCCTGCATCGTGTTGCTGATTTTGCCGTTGGACAGCTGGAGCCCCACAGCTGAAGCAGATTTCGCCATGCTAATCGTTCGCTGGTTGCACCAACACGCATATTTTGGAGCAACACAGCCACAGAGCAGTCTTTATTTCGACTGAACACCACTGGAAACACAAATTCTTATGGTTTAGTTTCTCAGGTCTGCGTAGCACTAGCAGCACTTCCGCCTTCGGCGGTCCGGGGGAAAGTGGAATTGAATTATGAGACTTTTCGCAGGGTGGATGTGACAACACAAATGCAATCCCCTCCTTGCAGTTTTCGTTTAATTGTGACACAGGATAAGCGGTTTTTAAGTATAAAATGAAAAAACATTTTGAAGTTTTGATGCAGTTACATTTTGAAAAGGAAAAAGCATTTCTGTTAATCCATTTTAATTGTCAAATTAGACATTTCTAAATGAATTTTGCTACACATTTACCAGATAACTTCTTGAAAATGAAATGTCAAATACCATTTTAATTTTAATGAAGTGACAGAATAAGCAGTGTTGAAGAAAATGAAAAAAATTTGTTGGATAGCTTTTTCATTTTAAGTTTTAGTAAAAAATAATAAAAAAAAAATGCAGCTTCATTTTGAAAATGAAAAAGCACTTCTAGTTTGGACTTTTATTTATGCTACACAATCGCTTCCATACCTTACCCTACACAAGCTCTAAAGACACAGCACACCGACAGACTTGGGCCAGTCTGTTCCTGCGTCATGATGTCGATGACTAGGCAGACCAGTTGCTGAAACCCGGAAGAAGACTCAGACTCAGGGAGTAAGTTGATAATATAATAATAAGAATAGAGTCCAAGAGCTGAAGTTCCGTGGCTGATTGCAGGTGAGAATGAGACGTAGATTCGGTGGAAGTCTGGATGAGCGTCTTGGGAATACACCGAGCTGCCAAGGAGCGAGGGAGGACACTGCAGCGAGCGATCCAGAAACCAGCAAGGAGAACTGCGTGGCCTGAGCAGCGAGAGGCGTGGAGGAACCAGCGGCACCCGTTGATGAGAGGACCGGAGAGTGTAACGGACTGGCGTAGAATGCTGGAGTGGATCTCCTTATGAAGGTTTGCAGGTGACGAGGTGATGAAGGGCAGCTGGTTCCAATCAGCAGAGCAGGGAGGAGGGGGGAGGTAGGCTGACAGAGGCACCGTGACAGAAAACAGCAACTTTTCAAGGAGAAGTTTTGTTTTTGGTCTAGATTTAATTTCCTTGGTTATCCCTTGTGCTATCCTAAGGCACTTTTACGTTGGCAGTTGGGTCATCTAGACCCACTAGACAGTGCTCTGAACCTGTTTTCTTCAATGATTTGTGATCTTCACTGGTGTCCATGGATTACATGAAATCTTTCTACCTTTATCCACCTTTTTCATGGTAGGGAGAACACGTCAATGTAAGGTGGGGTCATCTTAGATAGCACAAGGGTTAAAGCAGTGGGCAAGCTGATTTTCTGCTTACTCCTCCCATATTGAAATAGTTGAGGGTTATGAGGTAGAAGGAGCCTAGAAGGCTTTAAAATGCAGATAGTTGCACTGCAGTTTGGTTCCACTTGGCCTTGACGTCTCTCTCCCTTCCTCACTTCATCGTCCTCTACGACCCACAACTACACATTGGGCGCACCGGTTCATAGGGCGCCCCTGCTGGGAAAATTTATAATTTTTAAGTGCGCCTTATAGTCACGAAAATACGATAAGTCTATGCAGTCAGGCCACTGTCTGTTTGTTCCTTTGATGCATAAACAAACAATCCAACAATAACTAAAAGTGAAGCTAAAAGGCTTCAGGGTGAACCCAGGCCAAAACAACAAACAAAACCCCAACTAACTGCAACATGTAATCTTACCTGCAAAGAAAGAAAAGGGAAATCAAAGACAGAACGCTAACCTCCCTAACCTAACAAAACCAGGAGAAAACATGTACTAAACAAAATGGCGGTTCACCCCTACAGCTTCACTTAAACAAAATCATAAACCAAAAGACTAAACCGAGTGAGCACAGACAAAACTACAAACTACAAAGAACTACAAAGTGCAACACAAACTAAAACAAGTGGAGAAGACATAATTGTCTGTGCCCACTCTGTTTAGTCCTTTGGTTTATGATTTTGTTTAAGTGAAGCTGTAGGGGTGAACCCCCATTTTGTTTAGTACATGTTTTCTCCTGGTTTTGTTAGGTTAGGGAGGTTAGCGTTCTGTCTTTGATTTCCCTTTTCTTTTGTTGCAGGTAAGATTACATGTTGCAGTTAGTTGGGGTTTTGTTTGTTGTTTTGGCCTGGGTTCACCCTGAAGCCTTTTAGCTTCACTTTTAGTTATTGTTGGATTGTTTATTTGTAAATAAATTGGGTTATTTTATGGAGACATTCGTTTGGTGTTTTTTGTTACAGTCAACTTCAGTAGCCAAAACTTTACTTTTTTTATGTTATGCCACCAGTCACCCCTAGACACAGAAGGGGGCGTAACATAATTGGCGTCCTGAGTTTCTGTAATGCGTTTTGTGTGGCCTGTTAGCTTTGTGTGGTGTCCTGTGTTTGTGTGCTTCGTCTTCTGAGGCCATCTGAGTTTGTGTGGTGTGCTGTGAGAGCCACCTTTTTTTTTTTTTTTTCTTTTTTTTTTTTTTGTGTGCTCCACTTAGGGTAAAAACTTCTTTTTGAAGAAGTTTTATCTTGGGTAGGGGGGTGTTACAGCTGGGGCTGTATTTGATTTTGTTTTGTTTGTTTGTTCTGTGTTTTGTGTGTTATTTTTGTATCAGAGTGGGACTTCTGTGTTTTTTGTGGATCTTTGTTTGTATGTCTGTGATTATTTTCAGGTGTGCTGGCAAGGGTGTGGCCTCCATTTGGACAAGCTGGTGGAGGCAGCCTTTAAAAGCCACCACTTGGACCTCCAGCCGGGGAGAAGGGTGCCTTGCAGCAAAAGCCTCCACTGCAGCTTGGCCCTCTTCTCCATTTTGTTTTGTTCTCCATTTTGTTTATGTCTTCTCCACTTGTTTTAGTTTGTGTTGCACTTTGTAGTTCTTTGTAGTTTGTAGTTTTGTCTGTGCCCACTCTGTTTAGTCCTTTGGTTTATGATTTTAAGTGAAGCTGTAGGGGTGAACCGCCATTTTGTTTAGTACATGTTTTCTCCTGGTTTTGTTAGGTTAGGGAGGTTAGCGTTCTGTCTTTGATTTCCCTTTTCTTTCTTTGCAGGTAAGATTACATGTTGCAGTTAGTTGGGGTTTTGTTTGTTGTTTTGGCCTGGGTTCACCCTGAAGCCTTTTAGCTTCACTTTTAGTTATTGTTGGATTGTTTTATTTGTAAATAAATAGGGTTATTTTATGGAGACATTCGTTTGGTGTTTTTTGTTACAGTTAAATTATTAGTCAAAACGTTACTTTTTTTTATGTTATGCCGCCTCGGTGCCCCTAGACACAAAGGGGGCGTAACACATGCATTTCTTTAACTTTGTTAAAGAAAAAGATAGTGCCATTAGTTCTCTCAACTAATCCTGCACTTTGTGGATGGTAACTACAATATCTTTATAAATCTATATTAGTGTTGAGCCATTTTTCCATCTCTTGATTGATAAAATTAGTACCATTATCACTTCTTATCACTTGTGGTATGTCAAAAATTGGGATTATTCTTTTATAAATAGCTTTAGCCACTGTGATAGCATCCTGTGTTGCATGTGGAAAAAAGTTTTACCCATTTAAAAAAAAGTCAATAATTACTAAACAATTTTTTAGTCCTTTACTTCTATTTAATAATAAAATCAATTTGGAATGTATGGAAAGGAAAAGGCGGTTCAGGAAATGTTCGTCTTTTAGGTCTAACATTGTCTTGGGGATTATAGCGCATACATACAAACATGGTTTACAAGAATATTTTGAATAGAGAATAAATCCATAAGTTATATAATATTTCTCCACAAATCCACTAACCCCCTTTTTTGAGACATGGCAAGGCCAATGATTTAAAATTGCTGCCCTTTTTTACATAGTTTTTGGCAAAATAGGTTTTTCTTTCAATGTTGAAACCAATATGTTCTGGTTTTACTTTCTTCTTTAACCATAGATCTTATTCTTGTTGTGGTGCACTGTGTTGCTTTTCTTTTAACACATCAGCGGTTACAATAGCAGTCACATCCTCATAAATGCATACTTATGCATTTTTTGTTGCAGCTTGTTTTGCTGTTGTATCTGCAAAGGCATTTCCTTTAGAAGTAGGATCTGTTTTTCGTGTGTGCCTATAATTTACATATTGCCACTTTGGTAACACTACAGCCGTCAATAATTCTTTCAGTAATTCTACGTGCATTACTGGTTTTACTGTTGATGTTTTAAATGCTCTGTTTTTCCACTGTTCAAAATAAATGTGCTGTAGCAAATGCATATTGGCTGTCAATGTAGATTGTAACTGGCTTATCTTTTTTTTTTGTCCTGTCCAACAGCTGGGCAGACAGATGAGAGCTGAAAGCCTCTTGGGTTGGACATATTTTACTTTAACAATAGGGGTTATTAATCTTCAGACAAACCAGAGTTATGTCTGAAGATTAATAACCCCTATTGTAATTGAGGCCAAACTTTATTCATTTTATTCACATTTGAAAATCTTTGTGTTGGACCGGACGGAAAAGGAAAGAAGGGAAGAAGAGAGAGGGATGTTAGAAAGAGGGGGTGAGAGGAGGGTGATAATAGGAGGGGGGGGGGGGGGGGACCATGAAGCAGCATAAAGCAACAAGTTACTGGTTGTTTATCATTACGGTAAGGTTCAAATGTAGTACAAAAAGGGTGGGGCCTGTCCACACACACACTCCAATGTTATCAACACACCTGCCAGCTGTAAAAATATCCACAGGTCAACATGTACACAAAACAGATAGTGTTCACACATGCATACTTATGCCTTAAAACCAACTACTGTGAAATTTTTCATTCATTCGATCACGCAAACTATTAGTGCAAAGGTGAGCTAACACCTGTGCTCAGGTGAGTGTTCATGTTCTTCTAAAATGGATGGTGGAATGTGAAAAGAAGGAGGGAGAGTTCCCAGCCATCCCCACACCAAGACCCCCGCCGCAGCAGGTGCGGCAGCCAGAACCCCCCCAACGCCACTCGGCTTCAGGCAGAGAGCAACCGCACCCCGAGTGACCACATCCCCCACCCAGGCCAGGGCCAGCAGGGCCACCGCGAGGCCCACAGAGCCAGAGAGCAGGGAGGCACGGAGGGAAAGGGAGCGCCGCCCCAGCCCAACCAGGAGAGCAGCCCCCCACCCTGCCAGTAGGCCCCAGCGCCGGGCCCCACCCGAGAAGAGTGCCTGCAGCCCCAGATGAGTGCCTCATCACCACCCAGGAGGTCTGGGCATCCTCCCGCCCCACCCCAGGTACGGGCCAGGACCCCCCAAGGAAGACCCGCTCCGCGCTCCAGGCAGCCACCCACCCGGCCCAGGGTGGGTACAGGAAGGAGCAAGGCAGGGCCCAGCCGCCCCCGCCCAGGAGGAGGGCACTCAGGAGAAGAGGGGGTCCACAAGAGATTTTGTAAACATGGCCCGACCAAGGTCACCCACAGTTTGAAATTTGGCAAGGCCCAGCACTCAGGGGCAAGGACCAGAACCCACACCACAGGGACATGGACACCCCCGGCTCAGGTGTGATGTGATCCCCGGCTCTTGGCCTAGAGCTCAGGGATCCCTCTCCCTGCACAGAGAAAGTACTGCCAGGCGTAGAACACCAGCACCCAGGGGACTCGGCCACCGTTGCCAAGGGCCCAGTTCCCCCTACCAGGGATGGGGTAAGGGACAGATGGTCCAAGGTCCCACCTTCCTTGTGAAATGCGTGTGTGTTTGTGAGAGTGTGTGTGTGCATGTATGTGTGCATACAGTATAAGATTATATGAGGAAGGGGGTAAGTCAGGGACAGCTGGCAGGCTGTCCCCCGGTGGTCAAACAGCCGTAACTGGCTTATCTTTGCATTCTTCAGCTTAAGCTGTCAACTCTGCTGATTGTAATTAGGAATGTGCTTGCAGGGGTTCTGCTTTCAGAACCTTATCTTGAGATACAACAGCATAGCCTACTTTGTCCTTTCTGTTTCATCCTCTAATGACCACTGGTGGGCATCATTTAATTAACCCTACATCTGCTGGCCCTTTAGAAAGTGACTGTGGAGATCTTTAGGAGATTCTTTTTCTTCCTCTTTCAAAATAATTTTTACTCACCTTGTTCTGTCGGCCAGATGCACATTAGGCTGTGTAATCACTACCCAGTGTAATACAATCCTTTTAAACTTTAAAGGAGTGGTAGAAATTCCAGTTTCCGGATCAGTCTGCCAGCTCATAGTGCGAGTCACTTCCTCTGCAAGTTCTTTCATTTCTTCCCATTCTTCTAGTGAACCTTTGGTACAAGAAACATCTGCCATTTGTGGCCAACCTGTCACTTCTTCTTTATACATTACCTTTTTTAATTCTGGTGTAATTATCACTGTGCAGAAACTGGATTCATCTTTCTAATAAAAATTATTTATTGTACATTTTTAAAGTCCCACTGCTTTGTCATATCTTCTGTTAGGACCAGGAGACCTTTTGTGTCTTAGCAAGACATGCAGATTGTGCAGAGACATGAAATCTGCATTTAGTGTCACTCTGGTTTTTGATTTTCCATTAAGTTTTTAGCAGTCTGTCCAATATCAGTTTTGGGCATGCTTTCATCTCCCGTTCTCTGGTGGGGTAAATTTCTAACTTCAATCTTATTGAGACATCTCTCTCTTAAATATTAAAAGGACAGTTTGGTGCTAGAACCACAGGAATACATGTTGTTTCTTTAGGCGGCGAGTGGGGCAGGCGGTAGAACAGGTCGTCCAATAACCGAAGGGTTTGTGCTTCTATCCCTGCTCACCCCAGCCAGCTGTCATCTCCCGAGCGCGGCTAGTCTGCAGCTCACCGCTCCCCCCAGAGGATAGACCAAATACTGAGAACAATTTCCCCATTGTGGGAGAAATAAAGTAAACTTTCTTTCTTAGTGTCAGGATTTTCAAAACAAACTGGTTTACTCACGTTTTTAGTCTCAATTTGACCATTTGCAGATCTCATTTGTATTGTTTAATTTGATTTAGGAAAATCATGGTAATGATTGGTCTAATCACAGTTCTATAAGTATGGAGTCCTATACTGTTCATAATTAAATAAATAAATATTTAATTAAATAAATAATTATGGCATCATGCAAATACACAATCAATCATTAAATCTCTCATAAATATATAAAAAGATCATCAAATTGTGAAAAACCTGCACACTGATTTTAAATTAGCCATTATATTATTCAATATATTTCATTTTGCTTTAAAAACCTGTTCATTATTTTAAAACATCATTTTAAAATATTCATTTTTAATCATGTGGAATATTATTATAATTCTGTCTTTTTTCAGAAGCTCATATTTCAAAATCAATATTTTCCAAAGTAGCTTTGTTTTTATTTCATGATGCTGTTTTTCACAATGTCGTATTTATTTCATGAAGAGCTTTTTCAGGAGAATGTCTTTGTCTGTCAATCGGTGAAAGTGGGCAGGATCTAAATGCTCGTAGGCTCATCCATGGAAATCGACTCATATTCCTCGATACCCGCTCAGCGGTGTGCCAGTCAGAGACATGACATATTTTAGTGATATCTGCACGGCTTTGCCAATATTAGAGGATCAAATAGAGACAAACAATCTGTCTGCTGCAGAAGATGCAAACATGGACGACTCTGTTTTTGTAGTTTGAGGGTTTGTGTGGACCAAACCACAGAGGACCTCCGGTCGTCCACGTCTATAAGTCCCCCGTTGAAAGACTCCTCATTCTCACGCCATTCACTCATAGCTCACATCGTGCCTCACACTGTGTCGGCTCGCAGGAGGCGAGCTGGCGGACCGACAGTCAGACCAGGCAGCTGCGCAAAGCGGAACAAGCCTGCTGATGCCTCCTGAACCTTATTAAATTTTTTCTATTTTCAATGAGACAATGGTTATAATCAGGTCTTTTGATTTTATTTTTCCTTCTCGGGAAAATGTTGAACCTCTCCTGCGATGACGTTTCTGGCCGTGGTCGGAAAACGCAGCGGAGATCCGGGATTGATTGAGCAATTCTGCTGCCAGGAATTACTCCAAGAATCCGGCTCTGTACTTTGGAGTTTTTTTACTATTACTTTTACGGGAGACAGGGCAACAGACCCTTAACTTGCGCTCAGACATACACTCGCCGCCTGGGCGCTCTGATTTACACGTAATTTAAGACGTAGTTAGTTTGACTGCAGGACCTGAAGCAGAGACTCTCTCTGGGATGTTATCATGTGAAACTATTCAAAATAAATAAACCTGATCTTTTAACACATGTATTTTTACTGAGATAAGCACAGGCAACCACTCCATGTGGCTATAAGGCTAAAAACATTAGCTGGTAGCCCCCTCCCACACGCGGCATGTTGCGTTCATGGAACTTCAGTTCATAGTTTTGTGGAACTCCAACAACCACCCAGCCTAACTACTAGATGTTAATGAGAATATGAAAATTGCCGAGCCGACCACAAAACCACCTGAATTATGCACACTCGCCCAAAGCCACTTTTATCCGCAAATTTAGAACAAAAACTGCCCAATTTCGTGTAACACTGTGGATGTGTTGAGGTGCATACTTCCCCTAGTGTTGAGGAGTGTGAATTGCGCCATCACGTTTGGTGAAGGATCTTCGATCGATGTAGTCAGGGTGCTGCTGCTCATGTCTGAGTAAAAGAATAGCCAATCACAAAAGTGTCTCCGCCTTGTCTAGTTTGATTGACAGAAAGAGTCCTCCTGAAAAAGCTCTTCATGAAATAAATACGCCATTGTGAAAAACAGCAAAATGAAAAAAAAACAAAGTTACTTAGGAAAATATTGATTTTGAAATCCAAGATTCTAAAAAGGGCGTAGAATTATAATTATACTCCACATGAAAAAAATGAATATTTTAAAATGCTGTTTTAAAATAATGAACAGGTTTTTAAAGCAAAATGAAATATATTGAATAATATGATGGCTAATTTAAAATCGGTGTGCAGGTTTTTCACAATTTCGTGATCTTTTTATATTTGCGTTTTCCCGGGAGGGAAAAATAAAATCAGGGGACCTGATTATAGTCATTGTCTCATTGCAAATCAAAAAATATAAGGTTCAGGAGGCCTCAGCAGGCTTGTTCCGCTTTGCGCAGCTGCCTGGTCTGACTCTGTTGGTCCGCCAGCTCGCCTCCTGCGAGCCGACATAAGGCACAATGTGAGTTCTGAGTGAACTGTGTAAGAATGAGGAGTGTTTCAACCGGGGACTTCAAGATATGGACGACCGGAGCTCCTTTGTGGTTTGGTCCACACAAACCCTCAAACTACAAAAACAAAGTCGTCCATGTTTGCTGCAGCAGACAGATTGTTTGTCTCTATTTGATCCTCTAATGTCAGTAAAGCTGCGCGGATATCGCTGAAACATGTCATCTCTCTGACTGGCACACCGCTGAGCGGGTATCGAGGAATATGAGTCGATTTCCATGGATGAGCCAATGAGCATTTAGATCCCGCCCACTTTCACTGATCGACAGACAAAGACATTCTCCTGAAAAAGCTCTTCATGAAATAAATACGCCATTGTGA
The DNA here is from genome assembly GCF_053564925.1 of Oryzias latipes. NCBI lineage: Eukaryota > Metazoa > Chordata > Actinopteri > Beloniformes > Adrianichthyidae > Oryzias > Oryzias latipes. Next base: position 3,684,854 of record NC_136250.1, read on the forward strand.
AAAAGAGCAACATGAAATAAAACAAAGCTACTTTAGAAAATATTGATATTGAAATACGAGCTTCTGAAAAATGACAGAATTATAATAATATTCCACATGATTAAAAATGTATATTTTAAAATGCTGTTTTAAAATAATGAACAGATTTTTAGAGCAAAATGAAATGTATTGAATAATACAATGGCTTATTTAAAATCAGTGTGCAGGTTTTTCACAATTTCATGATCTTTTTATATTTTTATGAGAGATTTATTGGTTGACTGTGTTTTTGCATGAGGCCATTTTTACTTATTTAATTAAATATTTATTTATTTAATTATGAACAGTATAGGACTCCATATATAAGCCCCTGAATCACAAAAAAACAAAACAATTGGTTGTCCCTGAACATAAAGAGTTATTTCTGGCTTTTCCATAAGACAAACCTCAGTGAGATCTAAAAATTCATCACTAATTGGTTGAATTTCTAGTTCAAGTTCATCTTTTATCTTTTCATTTTTTCTACCATCTAGTCAATCTGTTTTCTGCTTTCCATCACAATCTCTCACCCAATCATCTCTCAGTCCACAAATCTAACATCCATCATCATCCTGCTCTGACCCTCTGTTAACACTTCCTGTAAACTTTCCTCTAAAGTTTCCTCTTCCACGGCCACGCCCTTGGCCACGTCCATGACTTATTTCTCTGTTCATGTTCCGTCCAAAAACACATTACTACTTTCCTCCTGCCAAGATGTATCTGCTCTTTGAGTCCTAAATTTACTTGTATCCACCACCACTTCTTCAAGAACAGCAACATTCATAAACTGTTGTTCCTGTAGGCACATCAATGTAATGCTTCTTTATCTAGTCTCCCCCCTCCCCCCTGTCATCCTCTGTGACTCCCCGGTGACCTCTGTGGAGTCCTTCTGCTTCCTGGGAACCATCATCAGCCAGGACCTCAAGTGGGAGCAGAACATCAGCTCCATCACTGAGAAGGCTCAGCAGAGGATGTACTTCCTGAGGCAGCTGAAGAAGTTTCACCTCCCTGTAAAGATGCTGGTAAACTTCTACACTGCCATAATTGAATCCACCCTCACGTCCTCCATCACAGTCTGGTTCGCTGCGGCCACGGCCAGAGACAAGGCCAAGCTGCAGTGCGTCATCCACTCAGCGGAGAAGGTGATCGGCTGCCACCTCCCGTCTCTCCAGGAGCTGCACATCTCCAGAACCCGGAGGCGGGGCAGCCAGGATTGTAGCCAACCCCTCTCATCCAGGACATGAACTCTTTCGGCCCCTCCCCTCTGGCAAGAGGCTCCGGTCCATCAGGACCAGGACCTCGCGCCACAAGAACAGCTTCTTCCCCACTGCAGTCAGCCTGCTGAACAGTACCCCAACCCCCCCCAGCTGACCCCCCCCACCCCACCAAAGGTCTATCGCTGCCACTTACAGGCCCCACCATCCCAGCCCACCTGTGCTCCCACTTTACTTCACCTTACTCTGCTGTATATAGTCTGCATCCATCTCTCTCCACTGTATATGGTGTGTTGTTGTTGTTAACTTAATTTTTAACTTATTCTTAATTGCACTATACATTAAGTCAAATTCCTCGTTCTGTAAAGTGCGCTCTACTGAACCTGGCAATAAAGCTTTTTCTGATTTCTGATTCTGAAGAGGTCTGTGTGGATCGTCATCATCCATAGGGTTCCAATTTCAGTTTACCTTTGCCCAGTCTGCTTTCATAGCAGTATGTCGCGGGGTCCCGCTGGAAAAGGATGCAGAGGCACCAAGGTGAGTGTGTACCTTCTTTATTCAGGCAACAATGAGCACCACAATTGCTCCACGCAGGGCCACATCAACACATGACACCTCCGTCACTCATTCATTTTCACGTCCAGTGACACTTCCTTATACCCCAAGCCCCTCCCACGGGTGGTGCTCTCCATTAGGCCACAGGAAGGTCACAGGAAACACGTTTAAACATAAAATATACACACGGTGTGGGCCCCCTCACAATCTGACGGTGCCACACCGTCACACAGTCATCCATGCTTGTTGACATTAAATTTAGATGGTAAGCTCTCTGAACTTCCATCATTTGTTCATGAAAATCCTCTGGATTTTTTCAGTGAGGGGTAACTCACTCCACTGCCTTTCTAACGTCATCTACAGGTCCTAAACACAAGGAGTGTAGGTCTGTGGCCATATACTCCAGCTCTCAGATTGGACACTTCAATCATTGTGTGGCAGGATGAGTCAATTGGGCTCCCAGGTGTAGGCCCTCCCATCCTCTTATAAAATAGGACTGAGCTGGCTTTCGCTGATTCCTGGCTGAGACTGCCTCCCTGGGTTCCTGCACATGCCAGTGCAGTGAGATGATATCACCACTCCATGTCACACAGCGGGTCGGCTTGTGACATGGAGAAAAGGTGAAATGGGAACGGAGCACATGGCTCCATGTTCCTCTCCCTGATATCCCGCACTGACTGGGTGTTTGGTGGAACCCGCTGCTGCTTGGACGGCTTTTTCATTGGCTGTTGTGAGTGAGTGTTCAACCGGGTTCTAACGGGTCCCGATCATCCGCTCCACTGGTCCGACGAGTCAGCCGCTGATCTTCACTATGTTTTGTTTATTTTTATTTTTTATTTGTAACCGTTGAACTAATTCAGTACTTCAAGATTGTCCTTACAGTTGGAGTTTTATCCTATTTTCCGAAGAGTTCAGTTAAACCTGACTCTGACTCTAAAAGTGTGCTTGTGTGCACTTTGACGGACAGGCAACCTGTCCAGGGTCTACCCTGCCTTGCGGAACTGCAACAGGTTCACAAAAGTATAGTATAATTACACAAAATTGTATTTTTTTATTTTATATCTGGCAATTGAGTAGCATGGCATTAGGGTCCTTCAGGCCTGCATAAATTCATGCTCGTTCCCCCCCTCTTCCCTTTTTGCTGTTTAAAATCTGGAAGAGGTGAGCATGAATAAGATCTAGTTCTTTGTATGCAATGTTGGTGCTGCCACACACAGAGGGAAATAAAACTATAGAAAAACAGTAAACAGTTAGAAAAAACAGTGGTCTCATGTTGGGTTAAAAACCAGAGCATAAAATGGGTTTTTAAACAGGTTTTAAAAATGGACAGTAAAGGGGCTTCTCTAATGGCCAGCGGCAAAGTATTCCAAAGCTTTGGAATAAAAGGACTCCTATGTTAAATGTTATTTTACGACAGGATTTCAAGGAACCAGTGAGTTTCAGAGGGGATGGTACCGACACATGTTCTGTTACCGAGTGGTAAGTTTTGATGCTTTTAATCAGTCTCAGTTTCATGTGAACTCTGACACACTGACCATCACTTTCACATGTACTGTATGTAATGGTTGCAGACAAAGTACACAGATTTATGCTTAGTGGAAAACTTGTTTTTTTGTTAGAATGCTTTCTAGCAATGGATGGTTAAACACTGAATACCCTGTTTACATTTGTTTTAAATTTGTTTTAAATGAATCCACATTTGTTACAAGCATGCATAGGTAGGATGAACAGTTGAGATTCCAGGTTTTGCTCCTGCAAACTTTGCCAAAACTTCTCAGCCAAAAGCTTTTTCTGCCCCACACATCACAGGAAAAGGTTACTCTACTGGTACAAATGTCAGGAAACAGTTAAAGATTGACTGCTTTGGATAATTGCTCCTACAAAGAAGTAGCATGCCAAACACAAGTGTCTTTAAAGCACTGATCCACGTTTGTCAAATGTTCTGGCAGGAATCAGACACCGTAGTTGTCACACACCAAGTGCAGCATGTTAAGAGGTTGCTGGGCAGAGGAAGTGAGCAAAGGTAAGGCAAAACAAGGTAGTGTTTACATCAACTGCACACTTTAAGGGTTGATTAGCATCTCTGTACCTCTGAAATGCCACCACGCAGCAACTTAAATGCAAGTTTTCAGCAAATTCGGCAGGTGGCCGCATGGCAGCATCTGTAATCAGAGGCGGCAGTCGCATTTTGGCTCACCTCGTGGTGACTGCCGAACTTTTAGCAAAAAACGTAAGATCAAACGGCGACTTGATGATTCTTTGACAACGGTCAGTGGCCGTCCGGGCACATTGGAGGTTGCGTGGTGGCAGTTCAGTGACAGGTGGGGGCAGAAGGGCAGCAGCGATAATTGACTGATAGGATGGTGTTTTGCCTGTTCGCTACATGGAGCTGCACGGACGACACAGATGATATTTATTTTATTTATTTGATGAAGTTCCACCGAATAATCTGCAATCACGTCGCCATACCTGGCTTCATGCGATCATTCAGAGTCTCTCCCGGAACAGAGAGCTGCACTCCTGCTGTGGCCGCTGATCTGAATCACAGCCGACTTCTGTGTTTTTGTATCTCTGTCACTCTATTTGTGTGCAGCTTATTATATACTCCCAGGCTACCAGGCGGATGGTGGCTGGTGGAACTTGATATGGACATTCGCCTTCTGTAGACGTTTACACGTTGTGCTTTCAGACCTGCTGGTGGTTGGCGATCCAACTGCCACCGCCCTGTGGCCGCCTGATTTTGTAATGAAATCATCCCCGCCTGACTGCTGCTGTCTACATTCATGACCACACCAACCATTTTTCAAAGAATCAGGTTGTGGCAGCTAATCTTGAAGGTTCTGCTGCTGCTCTCCCATCACATGTGGCAGTTGTATTTGTGACCGCAGCATAACAGAGCATGCAGCAGATATGTTTCTGTTAACCTATTAAACCTTTGTTTTTCCTGAATTTACTCTAAAATCAACCTCTGTAAAGCATTTTCTTTATCACACAACCTTTGTTGAGCAATGCAGGGTTGGTTTTTGTGTTGCAGTAAACCATTCAGCTGGTTTCAGAGATGGGTGTATGAGTGGGACCCCTTCTTCAAGTTCCCAACTCGGATCATTGGCACTGTCGTCATATCCGTCATAGGCCTGTACAGGGTAAATTTTTATTCTTTATTCTAAGCTATGCATTCTCTGAAGTTATCACTTTGTTGCTAGTATTAGAAAACCATAATAACATCTGTGATCTTTTTGCTGTAGCTGACTTCTGAAGACCTCTTTTGGAGCTATACTTTCTTCAATTATCTTTTATCTCTCTGACAGAGCCAAGTATGTGGAGTTCATGGAAGTTATCAAAAGTGAGTTCTTACATCTAACTTTCAGAGGGTGTATGGTGATTGGGGCATTGATGTGTTTGTTAAAATGCAGTTAGCAGAGCCAGTCTCCACTAATTTGGCACTTTGGTTAAAAGTTTGGCTCTTCACAAAACTTTTTCGTATCCTAAGAATGTCTTATGACACACTGAATGTAAAGAAATCAAGCAAGCAGATTTATTAGAATTAGAAAATAAAATCAAAACTCTGGAGACTGCTTATGCTGCTTCTGCACAGGAACACATACTGGGCGACATGAAAAATTTAAAGCTACAGTTAAATGACATCATCAATAAACAAACACAATTCCAGATACAAAGGCTTCGACTGGAAAGATACGAAAACTCAAATAAATCTGGCAAATTTCTAGCTAATCAGCTTAAAATTAATAAAGAAAAATCAACAATCACTTCTATTATGGACCAAACAGGGAATGTCACCCATGACCCGGTAAAAATTAATAATGCGTTTAAAGACTTTTATCAAAACTTATACACTCCACAGATCAATCCATCAGAACAAAGCATCAACTCATTTCTCAACAATATAAACCTGCCCAAGTTAAACGAAGATCAAATCACAAATTTAGACTCTCCGCTCTCGCTGTCTGAGCTTCATGAAGCTCTGTTACTAATGCCTAACAGCAAAGCACCAGGACCCGACGGCTTTCCTGCAGAGTTTTATAAGGAATTCTGGGAACAACTGGCACCAACGTTTTATAAAACGGTAAAATTTATCAATGAAAGCCAATCTCTACCACCTAACATGAACTCTGCCAACATTATCCTTCTTCTAAACCCAGACAAAGACCCCACGAGTCCTTCAAGCTATCGCCCCATTTCTTTAATTAATGCAGATGTAAAAATTATCTGCAAAGCACTAGCACAGAGAATAGAAAAAGTCACTCCTCACATAATTGACTTTGATCAAACTGGATTCATCAAAGGCAGACACTCGGATGATAATGTCCGCAGACTCGTTAACATAATAGACTTTGCCACCATCAAAAACCAGGAAATGACTATACTATCACTGGATGCTGAAAAAGCCTTTGATAGAGTAAACTGGAAGTTCCTCATTGCTGCCCTTCATAAGTTTGGGTTTGGAGAATCATTCATCAATTGGATCAAAATATTATATCACAACCCCAATGCATCAGTTAGAACTAATAAACAGACTTCCAACAGGTTTTTTCTTGGAAGAGGAACCAGACAGGGTTGCCCACTCTCCCCCTCTCTTTTTTCAATATTTATCGAGCCTCTAGCTGCAGCAATAAGACAGAATGAGAGTATTAAAGGAATTAAAACCAAACACAGCCATCATAAAATTAGTCTCTATGCAGATGACATATTACTGTTTTTAAGTAATATACATTCTGTAAATGAAACGGCAACAATCATTAATGAATTCTCTTCTATATCAGACTATTCCATTAATTGGAATAAATCTGTTTTATTACCACTGAACAGTAATGCGGAGCAAGGACTCACAATACCAGTTAAAACAGGAAATATCAAATATCTAGGTATTTATTTTTCCCCCAAAATATCAGAACTGGTGCAGCTAAACTACACCCCATTACTGAAAAACATACAGGACGATCTAACACGCTGGACCAACCTGCCTTTGTCCCTTATGGGCAAGGTAGCCACGGTTAAAATGAAAATCTTACCCAAAGTTAATTATCTCTTCTCAATGATTCCCACACAACCGCCATTAAAATGGTTCAAAACATTAGACTCATCCATATCAAGCTTTCTATGGAACAATAAACCTGCAAGAATTAGTCTAAAAACTTTAAAATCTGCAAAAAGCTGTGGAGGATTAGAATTACCTAACTTCCACAATTACTTTCTTGCAAATAGATTACAATATATCTTAAAATGGTTAAAAAATAATCCAGAAACTAACTCATGGTTAGACTTGGAACAGGCGTTATGTGGAAAGATCAACCTGTCAGATCTTCCATTTATTAGCCAAATAGTTAAAAAACAGGATTGTTTCAAAAGTATTAATATAAATGCCACTTTAACAGCCTGGTGGGAATTTCTCAAAATATCAAAATCATCAATTCAACCGTGCAAAATGACACCCATCTGGAACAACCCAGACATCCTCATAAACAAAAAAATTATCCACTTCCCAGCTTGGCAAGCAGGGGGCATAAAACAACTAGAGCACATAATTATTGATAGAAGATTCATAACTCCCCAGGAACTTCAAGACAAACATGGAATATATAACTTCTTGGAATATCAGCAACTTAAATCAATTATTACTAAAAAGTTTAAATACAGAGACAACGATTTAAAGCTACCAGATGTAGTTACCACTCTGATCAATTTCTCAATGAATAAAACTCTCTCCAAAATATACAAACTTTTATGCAATTTAGATAACAATATTTCACTTCCGACAACAAAATGGGATGCGGATTTAAGCATCAGCACAGATGAAAGTTTTTGGTCAGAACTTTGTCTAAACACCTTTAAAATGACAAAAAGTCCAAATCTGCAGCTAATCCATTTCAAAACTCTTCACAGAATTTACTACACTGGACAGAGGATGTTCAAGATGGGTCTCAGTAACTCAGACATTTGTCAGCACTGTGACAGTAATCTACCCGACAATTACATGCATGCACTATGGTTCTGCACGCCTGTCCAGGCTCTCTGGCGGCAGGTATGTGCCGATCTATCAGTCTGGCTTAAGGTTTCAATCACAGCTTCACCGTCACTTTGTGTGCTTGGTGACATGAGTGCCATCGATGTAGAAGGAGGATTAGCATCTATCATTTTCATAACTCTTTGCATTGCTAAAAAAACTATTTTAATAAATTGGAAAAGAAAAAAATATATAAATATAAGTCAACACAGAAATCTGCTGCTTGATCATATCAGCTTGGAAAAAATGTCAGCCCAAAGTTCAAGTAACTTCGAAAGAATTCGGTCTCTCTGGTCTCCCATAGCTAACTCCGTGACTTAGGGGGTGGGGGGGGCCTGGTCGTCGCTGCTCCTTGCCCTTCTGCCGTGGGCCGGGGTGGGGGTCGGGGCCTCCGGTGCCTGGCGGGGGTTGTTGGGGGCTCCGTTGGTCGGGGGATCGGGTCCGGCGCCTGGGTGGGGCGGGCTGGGGCGCTGCGTGGTCCTTTGGGCTTGGGTGTGGGGGTGCGTGGTGGGGGGGTGGGGTGGTGGTCTGGCCTGGCTTGGGGGGGTGGTCCCTTTGCCTGTGCTGGGGGGGGTCGGGGGGGGGCGCTGCTCGGGGGGGGGGGGGGCCCAGCGGTGCTGGAATGGCTTCCCATCTACGCCTGGGGCTGGGATCGGCCCTTCCCTGGCTCTGGGGCGGGACGGGACAACCCTCTTGGGGCCCCCGGTCGCTCTGGGTGTCCTCCGCTTCGGCTGCGGGGTCTGGGGGGGGGGTGGGGTGGGGGGGTCTTGTCGGCCCTGACCTGTGGGGGGGCATTCTGGGGGAGGGGGGGGGTCCACTATTGGTACGGGGCAGGGGGGGTTGACGGGTCGGGGTCTCCGCTGAGGCCATCGGCGGTTTCCCCGGCCGGTTGGCTGCCTCGGTCCCGTCGAGGCCTGACCAGAGCTCTTCTAGGGCCGGCGTTTGGGGGGGGGGGGCCTGGGCTTGCTCCGGGGGGGGCCGGCGCTTTCTGGCTCCTCTCTCTCTGTGTGGGGGGGGTGGTGCTGGGCCTGGGGTGTCGGCGCCTCCGGGGGTGGGGCCCCTGGGCTGGGTGGGCCTGGCCCCCTTGCTGGGGGGGGGGCGGGGGACAGCTGTTTGACCACCGGGGGACAGTCTATCAGCTGTCCCCAACTTACCCCCTTCCTCATATAACCTCATAATAGGGTGAGGGGGTGGGGGGCTTAGCCTGCGATGAGCCTTGGGGGGGGGGGTTTACTAGGCAGTGGCCCCCCTCCTATGGTTGCCGTATGGAGTGGGCCCCCCCTCTTTCGGTTTTATTTGCACCTTAGACATGTAGGGCCCTTGGTAGGGGGGGTGCTTGGACATCACTGCCAGCAAGCAGCGGATGTCCTCCTAGCACCCTACCCGCCAATTTTAACCGCACCTTAGACATTTAGGGCCCCTTGGTGGGGAGGGTGAGGGGACGTCACTGTGAGTAATCAGGAGATGTCCCCTTAGTGCCCTACCCGCCAATTTTAACTGCACCCCCCTTAGTACACACACCCCTCCCCCCTCAATATATACATCCCAACATAAACACACACACATGCACACACACACCATCTCAAACACACATACACGCACACACAATTTGCAAGGAAGGTGGGACCTGGGTCCATCTGTCCCCTGCCTCTTCCCTGGTGGGGGGTGCGGGCCCCCCTTTGCAACGGCGGCCGTGTCCCCGGGGTGCCGGCTTCCTGGGCCCGGCGGTGCTCTCTCCGCGCGGTGGGGGAGTTCACATTACATCTGAGCCGGGGGTGTCTGGCCCCTGGGGGGTGGGTTCTGGTCCTTGCTCCTGAGTGCTGGGCCCCGCCAAATTTCCAACTGTGGCCGAGCCTGGTCGGGCCATATTTATAACACCCCTTGTGGGCCCTCTTTTTTTCCCCGGGGTTCCCCCCTCCTGGGCGGGGGCGGCGGGCCCCCTGCCTCGCTTCTCCCTGGACCAACCGTGGGCCGGGCGGATGGCTGCCTGGAGTGCGGAGCGGGTCTCCCTTGGGGGGTCCTGGCTCGTACCTGGGGTTGGGGCGGGGGGATGCCCGGAACTCCTGGGTGGTGGTGGGGTGCTCGTTTGGGGCTGTGGGCGTCCTTCTCCGGTGGGGCTCTGCGTTGGGTTCTCCCGGCGCGGCGGGGGGGCTGCTCTCCTGGTTGGGCTGGGGCGGCGCTCTTTTTCCCTCCGTGCTTCCATGGCCTCTGGCTCTGGGGGCCTTGCGGCGGCCCTGCTGGCCCTGGCCTGGGTGGCGGGCTTGGTCGCCCGGGCGGCGGTTGTTTCCTGCCGGTTCCCGTGTGGCGTTGGGGGGATTCCGGCTGCCGCTGCGGTGGGGGTCTTGGGGTGGGGATGGCTGGGCACTCTCCCTCCTTCTTTTCACGTTCCACCATCCATTTTAGAAGAACATAAAACCTCACCTGAGCACTGGTGTTAGCTCACCTTTGCACTAATAGCTTGCATGACTGAATGACTGAAATATTTCACACTAGTTGGTTATCAGGCATAAGTATGCGTGTGAACACTATCTGTTTTGTGTACATGTCGACAGGTGGACATTTTTGCAGCTAGCAGGTGTGTTTATAACATTTGAGTGTGTGTGTGGACGGGCCCCGCCCTTTTTGTACTGCATTTGAACCTTACCATAATGATTAACAACCAGTAAACTTGTTGCTGTATGCTGCTTCATGGTCTTATCCCCCTTCCCCTCCAATTATCACCCCATACCCCCCCCTCTCTCTAGCGTCCCTCTCTCTTCTTCCCCTCTTTCCTTTTCCGTCCGGTCCAACACCAAAGATTTTCAGACATGATTGAAATTAATAAAGTTTGGCCTCAATTACAAAAGGGGTTTATTCAGACATACCTTTGGTTTGTCAGAAGATTAATAACCCCTCTTGTTAAAGCAAAATATGTCCAACACAAGAGGCCCTCAGCTCTCGTCTGTCTGCCCAGCTGTTGGACAGGACAAGTTAAAAAGGAAAAAAAAAAAAAAAAAAAAAAAAAAAGAATGTAAAGAAATCAACCATAATAATTGTCGTGGCGAAACCCACAACTGTTATTAATGTAACCTTTGTTGCTGTGGTTCCTGCTCTCTTCAGGTCATGGGCCAGTTCCCCCATGTAGTTTTAGACTTTTGTCTCGTTGTTCCACCAGGGGAGATCTTTAATGGATCTTGGGGTGAAAGGAGATTGTCCATGATCTAACAATTGCTCCACCAGCTGATCTCTTCTTTCTAGGCAGCTTGAACATTGGTTCATCCCAGTCTTTGCAGCTCTTTGGTCTTAGTCATGGTGGAAAGGTTGCAGTCTGACTTTGAAAGGGTGTGGACTAGTGTCTGTGACTTAAATAACTTGTTTAAACAGGTGACCTTAATATAAGTAATCAGTGGAGGATAAAAGAGCTTCTTAAAGAAGAAGTGACTTGCTAATTTTTTCTATTTGTCCTTCCGGCCCTACTCTTCAGGGGTCGCCACAACAAATCAGCTTCTTCCATCTAACCCTGTCTTCTGCATCCTCTCCTCTAACACCAGCTACCTTCATGTCTTCCTTCACTGCATCCATAAACCTCCTATCTGGGTCTTCCTTTAGACTTTTTGCTTGGCAGCTCTAGAATCAGAATCCTTCTACCAATATAATATACCTGCCTGTCCATCACTATTGCAAACAGTTAGGGGCTCAGAGCTGATCCCTGATGTAATCCCACCTCCACCTACAACTCCTCTGTCACCCCTACAGCACCTCACCACTGTCTTACAGCCCTCATACATGTCCTGCTATGTTCTAACATACTTCTCTGTCACTCCAGACTTCCTTATATTACCACAGTTCCTGTCTGGACACCCTGTCATAAGCTTTCTCCAGATTTACAAAGACACAGTGTTACACCTCCTCATTCCACCACCAAGTCTCCTTATCAACTTTCTTTCCTTATGACACACCAAGTACACTCCTACCCGTCTCCCTAAACACATTAGATGTAGTTATTCAGTCATCTGGGAGGACCTCCTAACCACCCAGAGCCTGTTTCTGTTTGTTTTTTTAGCTTCCACCAGTTTGTCTTCTTCTCTGCCTTTGCCCTTTCTTTCTTCATCTTCTTGATCACCTGAGTCATCCTACACACCACCATCCTATGCTATCTGGAAACACTCTCACCTGCCACTGCTTTGCAGTTACGGATCTCCTTCAGATTACACAGTCTACACAAGATGTCCTCAATCTGTGAGTTTCTGCCTCCAATCTTATAGGTCACCCTTGCCTCTTCTCAAAAAATATATTCACTAGAGCCATTTCCCTCTTTTTTCCCCCACCTGTCCTTCTATGTTCCTCTCCTGGATACCAAACCTGCCCATCACCTCCTCATCAACTCTGTTCCTGCACCAACATGCCCACTGAAATTTGCACCAATGACAACTCTAGAGGGATGCTCATCATCACTTCACCAAGGTCCAACCAGCATTTCTCCTTCTCCTCCAGCTCACATCCTACCTTTGGGGCATACCCCCCCAAAAATTACCCATCACACCTTCCATTTCTATCTTCAGACTCATCACTCTATCTGACACTACTTTTACTTTCGCAACACTCCTAACAAACTCCTCCTTTAAGATAACTTCTACTCTATTTCTCTTTCCATCTCCAGATAAAACGCTCTCATATTTTTAAGTGGGACAGTGAGTAGAACCTGTGACTGACAAATACATTTTTTACCTGGGCCCAGTCACACAAAAGACCTTTTTATTTAGAAAGTTTGAGAAATCTTTCTTCCCCTTTAGTCAGAAAACTGACTTTGTTGATAATCAGTGAAATATTGCCAGATTGGGATCAAAAGAGTTTTTTTAAAATAAATATCAACACCTTAATCTGTTTCTTCACATTTTTAACCCAAAGCTTCACAAAGGTGAAGTAAACCTGATCGATCTAATAAAGACATTTTCCAAAAAACGTAATATTCAGTGAAAGTTTAGTTTTTTCGAATGGAATTACAGAAATGAATACCCTTCTATAGATATAATTTGAATAGTTTACTATCCCAGAGTAAAAATCACCAAACATACATAAAGCACAGAATGAGTGTAATCATTTTCCAACGTTTTCTTTTTAGTTTCATGGTTCGCCGCCACTATCTTCATTTGTCTCACTTCATGCGGCTACATTATCCACATCTTGGCATGTTACAGGTAAGAAAAAGAATAACAACCACATTTGTAATGAGATGGCATTTCCATTTTACCTCATAAAAGTATTGTTGTTATAGGAAGCATCTGATGAGATTTAGGACTGGACAGGAGAGCTTTCTTCCTTCGAAGCTTCAAAATCCCAAGGCTACTTTATGTTTAGTAAATAAAAACACACAGAAGATAAGTTGGACCAAATTTCGATAGCATGTTGGGTGTCCATCATGGCGTCCATCATGGCGCAGAGGTAGAATGGTTGACCACCTGCCGATGTGTCTTTGGGGGGAGACTGAACCCCACATTGGCCCCAGTGGCCAGGTTTGTGCACATTTCACTTTGTCCCCATCAGTGTGTGAAGATGAATGGATGTGTGGCTCAAACCTAGAGGAATGGTGGAAAAGTACTGTGATTGATACTGTTTAGTATTTTACAAAAAAATACTGTCAAAGATTCTAAAAAGCAAGCCTTCGTTCTGTTCTTCTGTACACCTCTGCTGCATAACTGAAACCAGTATTTTAAAGAAAGCCTGTTCTCCCTCACACAAATGCAGCTGGTTCTGATTGGAGTGTGAAAGAAGGACCACATTAGGCCCATTTGGGCTTCTCTTCCTTCCCCGGGTGTTCATTTTTTGGAATTTTTCATTTATGTTGACTAATGACCCTGCCCTGCTGCACTTCCTTTTTCTCTTCTTAGCCTGCTGTCTTAGTCAAGTCTGTCAGAGATACCCAAATACTGTTGGAAGAGCTTTTTGGATTTGTGCAGTGCAGCTGTGGGACACTTCACCACTGAACGTTTGATTGTTTCTTTTTAAAACAAGTCTTAATATCCATTTTTAAAGCTGACAAAAACTTTTTTTTAACTGTTTATTGATATTTTTATTTACATTTAGTGAAAACCATTTGTCAGTGAAAGATTATGCAAGTTGAGAAGATAACAGAAAAACTGTAATGATCTAGTTTCCCTAACGAAGCAACAGCTTTGTGAGGAAACATTCCTGCTTGTTTTGAGGAACTAAATACTTATGTTCTGCATATTTTACAAATGCATTCTTTAAAAATCATTCAGTGTCCCAGATTCTCCTATTTTTACACTCTGCCTCTCACTATGATGAACGTTACACACCAAATTTCTATTTTAAAGTGGGAACATTTACAGAATCAGTGGCTGAGAAATCCCCCTGTTACCCCAAACCATTTGTTTTTCCTTTCTGCATCGCTTTTTGTTTTAATTTTCAATGTACATCACCTTGCTTGACTATGCTTGTTTTATCAGGCCATATAACGCATATAACTGGCCTTACTACTGTTTGACAGCCAGACACAGCGTTTCTTTGTATTTTTATTTTCTTTTTTCACAGGCTTCCATTGCTCAGTATTCTGGATGCCAGATAGCATTTACTTTGTGGGGTAAGATTTATTTTTTAGGAAAACTATTTTAACAATTGATTTTTTTCTGTAGAGATTTTAAAAAGCATATTTTTGTTTGTTTTCAGGCTACATTATTGTCCATGTTGTCCTGTTCTTGTTTGCTGTGACTGTTGCATATGCACTGGTTATTCCCATAAAGAATGGCATGGGACTGTCCCTGTTCCAGTTCTGGGGCACCGGAATGTAAGGCTCCTTCTGTTACTGAGGTTTTAATTGGATAGAAAACCTTGTGTGAGTCTGTTGTGCATTTCAGACTGAGTGTTGGGCTGATCGTGGCTTTAAAGGCTGCTCAGGTAGTTTTCGTTCAGACCTTCTTCCTTCAGAACAAAATCTCTCCCACAGACAAACAGTAGCCTCTGTCTCTGAACAACAGGTAGGTCGACACTTTCTGATCATTCAAACTCATAGAAAAGTGAATTAGCTGATCATGATAGGAAAATTATGTTTACTAAAGCTGAGGAACAGAATTCTTCACCCACCAAGTCAACCAACATTTCTAAGTTTAGACACAGAATAAATATTGTGATATAAATACATGTTTTTTCTAGTTTAAAATAGCACTAGATTAAAACAAATAACAGATAAAAGAAATAAATAAATAGATGAATCATTTAAAAATCAGTGAGTAAAAAAGTAATAATCAATAACTATTGTTACAATCAAGAACCCCAGCTTTGCTGACCCCTGCAAATTTCCCAAATGTGGAATCTGGATCATTTCTGATAAAAGGGGACTGCGATCATGCTCTTCCCTGTAGTTACGGTAAAACATTTTCCTGTCATGGGATCAATTAAAGTTATAATTCCTCTTCAAAATGTATAATCTTTTTCTGTTCCAACGCTCTGTACCCAATCGTCATCCTGTTAATATTTTATTGCTTTTCCCCCTGTGCTTAGGATCCTTTGTGAAAGTCCGAGCCTGGAAGCGCTGGATGTTGTCATACACCCTACTGAGGAACCCACAGTTGATCCTGCTTCGGAAGCACCACCTGTCCTCGTCATTATCGAAGCAGTCAGAGACGGCAGTGCAGGCTTGGCTCATGGTGTCTCAGATGCAGGCCCATGTAACACAAGGCTCACAATAGCACAGGGACGCATGGCATTATTTTGGGCCATGAGCAAATCAAGTGAAGGGCTCTACCACAAACATCCATCCCATAGTTGGCTCAATCATATAATCCTGACTTGATTGCACACATTTACGAGTCGCGTTTACTGCAGCATGAGGTGCATTCAGAGGCTGCATGGAATTTCTGCACTTACGTGCTTTCATGAAGAGCCCACTATTCCTGCATTCAAGTCTGCTGGGAATTTCTAGCATTTTGCTCACACTGATCTCAGCACAAACACACACCTGTTGCTCCTTGTCAACGACTCTCAGAACACACAATAATGCAAAATGTTGCGCATTTCAGTCAGACAACTCATGCAGTAGTAATGATATTTATTTTTCACATCTTTTAGTTTGCTTTTACATACTTTGTTGCTTCACATTCTTTGATATTCACTTTCCTTTAAGTTAGCATTCACTTTCCTCCGAGTAAGCATTTTGCATTCCTTCAAGTTAGCATTTCACTTTCCTTTTACTTGCATTTCACTTTCCTTTAACTTTGCATTTCACTTTCCTTTAGTTTGGCATAAAACTCCGTGCAATTCCAAGAGACAAATTTCCATAAACCTTTGGGTAATAACTACCCCTAACGGAGCTCACAGGTGAAGCCGGGGAGGAGGGTGGGGCAAAGAACGCAGTGCTGCAGTAAAGAAGGATGAACAACTTACACACCTGGACTTACATAGGATGCTGCACAGGTGAGTTGATTAACTGACTCACCCTAGGGGAGTGGCCTAAGTTAAAGCCTGCCTGAGTTGCCTGCCTGAAATGCTCCCAAGGTCGCTCACTTCAGTCAGATAACTCATGCAGTAGTAATAATATTTATTTTTCACATCTTTTGGGTTTGCTTTCACATACTTTGTTGCTTCACATTCTTTGACATTCATTTTCCTTTAAGTTAGCATTCACTTTCCTCCGAGTAAGCATTTCACATTCCTCCAAGTTAGCATTTCACATTCCTTCAAGTTAGCATTTCACTTTCCTTTAATTTTGCATTTTACTTTCCTTTAGTTTGGCATAAGACTCCATTCCAATTCCAAGAGACAAATTTCCATAAACCTTTGGGTAATAACTACCCCCAACACCAACATAATCAAGGTTGGAAAGAAATTAAATGTATATCAGTTTGTAATCAGATGAGGTGTGTTTCAGAGGCATTCCATATTCAGACTTACAAGTATGACTGCTATGCGTGACCCGGCACCTTTGACCGTTGGGCCGCTCCCATTCGAGTACAGCGCCAAGAAGGGAACACACTATCTAGTGCAGTGTTTTTCAACCTTTTTTGAGCCACGGCACACTTTAACCTTGCCAAAATCCCGCGGCACACCAGCATCCAAAAAAATAGATAAATAAAAAAATAAGAAAAAGCTCAGTCTGTATTGATCTATAGCCGCTCTGCAATCTCACATGCATTTTTGTGATAATTGTTGCAGAAAAAGCTGGAAGCTGCAGCTGTTCTTTTCTAAAAAATGTATTAAAAATTAAGTCAAAAGATTCAAAAACTGTTGATGTGTGTTCGTTGTTTTAAGACGTTAAGAAAGACTCATTGTGCGCTAAGACAGTCACTTTACTGCATCATGGGAGATGTAGTGCCGATAATCCGCCGACCGCAGAAAGACCAGCGTCTCTGAGTACTCATGTTTTTGTTCACTTGTTCCAGTCTGATACCAGATTCTGTGGAAAGCTACACCGCTAAAGACAAGCTTTAGCTGGTATTTTTGTAAGAACAAAGAGACTTTTTTGCGCTAAATCGAAACAAGGAAGTGAATACTTTAACCACTTCTGATTGGTCAGACTGATGGCATGTGATTAAGCCTTCAAGAATGATTGGCGGAGACAGTTAAAGGGGCGGGACTTTTCCTTACACAGTTATAGCTGCAGCTAAATCGCGGTATCTCGTTATTCTTATCAAAATGTCTTTAATAGAATCATATAAACACAAAGAAAAAATAATTTTATGATATTTCATATTCTTAACTTCTCAGTGTTTTATCAGGGCCTGTTTGGATGAACAAAGAGCTGATTTCCTGGAGATGGGAAATGTTTTTATATCAGTTAATGAGGGCAATTTCTCACGGCACACTTGACCATCTCCCACGGCACACTAGTGTGCCGCGGCACACTGGTTGAAAAACACTGATCTAGTGGATCTGCTATGTGTGACCTGGCACCTTTGACCGTTGGGCCACTCCCGTTCGAATACAGCTCCACGAAGGGAACATACTATTTATTGAGTCTGCTATGTGTGACCCGGCACCATTGACCGTTGGGCCGCTCCCGTTGGACTACAGCGCCAAGAAGAGAACACACCATCTGGTGGATCTGCTATATGTGACCCGGCACCAAAGACCGTTGTGCCACTCCATTTCGAGTATAGCGGCAAGTAGACGGCACAACTTAACATACAAGTCTGAAGCTTCCACTGGAAAAATATAATAAAGCTTAAGTGATATCCATAATTTAAAAGCTTCCATCTGAGAACTATGAACGAGCTTAACGCTATAATTTTTTATGCTTCCATTCGGCTCATAAGATACGAGTCTAAGTAACCTTGAATTTCGGGCTAAAAGCATATCGTAACACAGCTTAGAACGTCCTAATTTTGAGGCTTCCACCCGGCAAATAGTTTTCAATAAAATCTAATCTGAGATTTTGTATACCATTCTGATACTAACATATCAGTTGATTCAAGTAAGATAACTCATTGAAACTCTTTAGAGGTTTACCACCCCATCACTTCAGTGCAGAGTAGGTGCGTGGAATGCAGTCGTCGTTGCATATCCAGATCAAGGTGAAGGGGCCACAATCTGCAGGGGAGCTGCAGGACGAGCAGAGACTTTGGAACTAGGAAACCATCCAACTTCGTCGAGGGCTTGACATCATCCTCCAGAAACTGAATTGCTGACCGGGGAGTATGGGTCACAGGCTCAGGAAGCGATGCATAGATAGATAAAGCAGTATTAGTCTTGGCAATGAATACATAAATCTTCTTCTTGACCGTTTATTCCCTTTCGGGGTCACGGGGTTGCCGGAGCCTATCCCGGCCACTTGGGCGTAGGCAAGGGATGCCCTGGACAGGTCGCCAGTCTGTCGCAGGGTAGAATATCTTCAATCACACACCCATTCACTCTCACACTCACACCTATGGACAATTTAGAGTTGCCAATTAACCTATGAAGCATGTTTTTTTTGGACAGTGGGAGGAAGCCGGAGATCCCGGAGAAAACCCACACATGCACAGGGAGAACATGCAAACTCCACACAGAAAGGTCCCCCATTGATGTAGTTTATCACGTCCCCCAGCCGGGACTTGAACCGGGGGCCTTCTTGCTGTGAGGCAAGAGCGCTAACCACTGCTCCACCGTGCAGCTACATAAACAATTTAGTTTAGAAAGCTTAAGATGAAAGGGAATAAAGTCCTTTTAAGAACAACTCTGAGAAATAGATATCAAGTAGTGAGTTTAAAGAGAAGGTTCTATCTGTGTATTCACAGTACCATAGAAAGCCATTAGCACAGATTTCAACAAGAAAGACAGTCTATATGGAACCTGCACGTAATATATCACCAAAATATATATTTTTATATATGCACCAAAAGTAACCTTTATTCATTTCCGGAGGGACGCACCTTAGGAAGGCCACAGAGGAGCAGGCGAATAGAAGGATAACCAAGGTCCAAGGATATTACGTAGATGAGGAAGGTCGCCATCCCACGTAGCATGGACAGCGGCTCGGCTAGATTTGAGGTTACATACTTGACATCATTGGTTCATAATAGGTAGACAACAAAAGCATTTATAACATAAAGTTAATGGCAAAGGGGTGCCTGGAAACGATAATGAAGAAATTTTGAGATTGAAGAGAGATCCTAGAGTCTGATAGTATTTAAAATGGCTGAAACTAATGCATTTAGAGGCGGTTAACAATAAGTCTCAAAAGGAGATACTCTTAGTAGAGTGTCATATGCTTAAAAGCAGGGCAGACTGAGGATTGGTTTGCAACAACAAAAAGTTTTTACTCTTGAAACTGAAGCTAGAGAGCATCAGTAAAAAATTCTACAGCCAGGAATTTAGCTCGTAATATAAGTTATTTAAACACTATATTAAATGATGGCACATTACTATTTATTATCGTACGCTTGAAATAAGCTTTGTAATAATCTCCACGGCTGAATTCTCTCAGGACCACATGAGCCGTTGATGGACCATTAGAGCTGAATGTTTGGATTAACGACCAAACATTTCCAGGCGGTCGGACATTCATAAAACAAGTCTTCATACATTTTTCTGTCCCCCAAAAGAGGGTGGAGCCACAAACAAATGGAGGGAGACCGAAGACCTGAAACAAACATCGTTATAACAAAACCCCGCTAAGCGCAGAGAATTAGAGACCAGAAAAGCAAAACAGAAAAATCCAGAACAACGGGAACACGGAAGGAAATACCCAGAACGAGAAAACAAGATGAATGGATGACAGTGGGGAAGGAAGCACACAGCAAAATACGGGTGGCCCAGTAGCGACCGATTCATATCTTACCTCCAAAGATGGGATAAATTACGTGCCGCACAAACGCGAGAGATCACAGAGAGGCAGAGAGGCATGCATCACAAACTAGAGCTTCATGCAGAAATAAATCCAGACGGGCAGAAAACCATACGCCTTCCTTAAATAAAGCAGAAACCGAGATCCAAAAAAGGAGTTGCAACCACGGAGTCGCAAAAGACTGGTGACGACGAAAACAGAACAGAGAAACATTTTTAAAAAAAATGCTAAACAAAGGGGGCCCAATAGAATTACACTAAGTCCAGCACAGGGCTTCTGAGAATTGAAGTCAAAAAAATTACATACACAACAGCCGAAGGAAACTGACACATAAAACTTCAAAACCCACCTAAGCCAGAAGACGCCACCGGGAGGAATGGAGAGGCAGAACAAAGGGAGCATCAGCAAAATCAGCCTTCCCCAGCCATGCACTGCGTCCAGTGGAATAAATCATAGAGATGGCAAGGTCAGCCAAAGAGCAAAACAAAATTGGACGGATTACGAGGAAGAAGATGCTGATGACCCCCCCCCCCAAAAAAAAATGGAGGAACCGAGGCGCCGACAGTTCTCACACAAACCTAAAAACGTGTGAGAGGCCACCTTAGAGCTGACTCAACTTTTTTATTTATTTAGGTATGTTTTTATCACACTGTGAAGGAAGAGCAGAAGCGGCCGTGCTACAGTGACCAGTCTGGGTCTTGGTTGTTTGGAGCCAACAGTTTTGTTTAATTTATTTATCTACTTGTGTATTTTTCACAGTCCAATGTGTTCTCAATAACAACTCCCCCTACTGAGCAAACACCTCTGCTTATATAGCCTTGCCCCAATTGGATCAAACCATTACCGAAAGGATGCGGGGTTAACAGCTGAACACCCCTTTCAAAATGGTTTCAGCTGAACATTCAAAATGGCTGCCAAGCATCTTAACAGACATTTTTCCAAACATGCCCTGGTGAGGAAGCAGGAGAGCAAAAAAACAGGTAAAATTGAGTGGACTCAAGTTGACACACACCAGTAACAAATGCCACTTTGTTACACTCACAGAAGAGACAAGTCCATAAACTGACCAATCCAAATGCAGGTTAAACTAGTAAATGTGCAAAGCCTCAACAGAAAAGAAACCAAACAAAGAGCCACCACAACAAAGCCAGCACGGAATGAAAGCCCACACAGCGGAAACCAGACCAGGTGTTGAAGAAAATGCATTGCTGCAGTAAAGAAGGATGAACAACTTACACACCTGGACTTAAATAGGATGCTGCACAGGTGAGTTGATTAACTGACTCACCCTAGGGGAGTGGCCTAAGTAAAAGCCTGCCTGAGTTGCCTGCCCGAAATGCTCCCAAGGTCGCTCACTTATGCATGTTTTTTCGATGAATGACATTTAAAAAAAAACTTTTTATCACCATTTTTATTCTTTACACTTCTGTTGTACAATTAAAAAATATGTGATTTGAACAAAGTTAATTTCTTCCAAAATGTTCCAGTTGTAAATAAATGACCAAGACTAGAAATAAACAATTTGATCTTGAAGTTTCTACATCCCCTCAGCAGCAGCTGACATTTATGAAGTTGTGTTTCCATATGGCGATCTTTTGTCCCAGGGCTTGCTGGTTTGGTCTGGGGTTGTCGCTGCAGTGCTTACCCTTGCTGGGGCAGCCGGGGCCCAGCATCACAGCCTCGTGGCTGTGGTGTGGACCCTGTTTCTGGTGGTGTGGGTGGGCGCTGTGGGGATATTCTGTGAATTTTGATCCGACCACTGATCCGATCAAGATATTTTGCACATGTAATTTATGTCAGATTAAACCCAGACTTCCTCTCTGTTCAGCCAAATGTTAATATTTGATATGATTTTGATTTATTTATTCATTTTAAGCATTAATTGTAGTTGATATAATAACAATTCCTGGAATTCCTGAAAAAGCTTCAGCACACCCGAAACTGCGCTGCCAGGGTCCTAACGATCAGATGCAAATTTGACCAAAACGTTGACTAAGAGCTGACTGCATGGGAGAAATGACTTGACTGACACCTTCAACATAAATCAATTCAGTCACCATTTTTACACAATATGGTCATCGCCATGTTACAACCAGACTTCATCAGTAAGTAGTGATTGCTCCATAATTGCTCCAAGTCGGTCTGAGTCTATATTTCTATGGCAACCCCTCTCTCCAATCAGGAAGGAGCTTGTTAGAAAATCACACCTCTTCCACATAAAGCGGGCTCAGGAGAATCTGTCAAACGCTTTAAACGTTCAACGTGAGACCACATAGTTTTATTGAGGCATCTGATTGATCAGATTATAACTTGAATAACTTGAGGTACAGAAAGAAAATGATGAAAAAATTAGGATTATCAAGAACATGTTTAAAAAAAAAGGTAACAAAGCATGAATGGTTATTCTGACCAATAGAATGACAGAGTAACAGGTGTTTTTTCTTCATGGGGATTTATGGGATTTCAGGTTTTTTCAGACCAGCGGGTTTTAAACGCCTGGGGGTCACTCAGTCCAGTTCTCATTTACAGTCAATGGTGTTGACATACATCAAGTGTGAGTCATAGACAGATGTGGAGGAAAGAATCCGGTTGTTTTACAAAATAAAAGTGCCTTCAGAATAAGATGGTAAATAAAGAGAAAAATAAAACGTATTTTTTCTGTGTTGTCTGTACCAAGTGATCAATGAACCAGTACTGGTCTGCGACCTGAGGATGGGGACCATAGAGAATCTGTGGAGAGTGTTGAAAGTCTGTGTTGCTGAGTGACATTCCCAAAACATCATAGCGATCTGCATGGGCCAGAATGACCAGGAACACTGCAAACCTGCTGAAGACCTACAAGCAAACCTTGACCCGTCATTAAAAAACAGTGTCACATAATACAGAATTTCAATAATGTTTTGTAATGCAATCGTTTATTTTCTGCTCCATTATACAAATTCATTCTTTAATAAGATCTAACAATGTGATTTCCTGGATTCTTTTTGTTTTTACATTCTGTCTCTCATACATAAAGTATGTCAATAAACTTGCAGAATCGCTGATTCCCAAACACTTTTCTGTCCCATTGTAAAACATCTGCATATATAGGCATGCATTCATGTGTGTGCGTGCATGTGCATGCATGAATGGAAAGGGCAGGAGGAAGCAAACACCTTCCATGATCATATCTGTCAAGGGGAATCAAGGATTTCCTCAGGAGTGGCCTCTCACAATTACAGGGTTGAAATTAAAGGAGCGTGGGAAAGGAGTAAAGAAAGCTGGAAGGTTGTTAAACATTCCTTTTATCCACTCACCTCCTTCCCACTCATTATTCACACAAAAGTAATGGAGAT
Organism: Oryzias latipes; assembly: GCF_053564925.1. NCBI lineage: Eukaryota > Metazoa > Chordata > Actinopteri > Beloniformes > Adrianichthyidae > Oryzias > Oryzias latipes. The sequence goes on from NC_136250.1 coordinate 3,708,254, forward strand.
GTAATATTATTTTCAACCTGGAAAACAGCACTTTTTTCCAAATTAATGTAAAAAGATTTATAAAATTGTACGAGTTATAGGATTTTAAGATTTTTTGGTGTCTAGAAAACTAATAAAAAGTAGCAATAATTATATTTAAAAAAAAAATTATCCTGAGGAAATTTGCTCCAGGGTTAGTTGGTAAACCTGAGGGTGATATTTTTTAATTCTGAGGTTTACAAAGAATATTTAGTGAACTGAACATCCAATAATAAAGTGCTGTTGTTTCCTTCACTGCTTCACTGTTGTAATGGCCAGCTATAATTTTGGCTTCTTTCTGAGATGTTGATCTCATTGTTTACATGTGGAATGTGTGTTAGAGCAGAATGGAACCTGCTGATCTTTTTCTTAACGTGCAATAACCTCAATGATAATGTGTGTTGCTGTGAAGCACATTCTATTCTCTGATCCCTCCTTCCAACAAGAGATCTTCAACTGTGGACAGAAACTGAAATCATCTGTGTGTTCAACAAGAATGACTGATTAAACAAAACCCATTTTGTGTCGCTTTTAGCCAGAACTACATAAAAAAATATTTTTTCAAATTACTTTTATGTGCTTTGATAAATTCCTGCTAATTATTGTGTCAACACAACTTCTTTTTTATACAGGATTTACTGAAGAAAAAGAACTTTTCATAAACATCTTGTAGAATGACGACCTTACAGAAACTAAAGGAGAGGCTGTTGGATCATTTCTATTGAAAAGTGTTTTCTAAGAGTTGATGTAGACCAGACAGTGACAACTAACATCACTTTCTTTACCGTGTGATGGCATATGCTAGTCGAATGAGAAGATTAGTTTTTTAACGCGCTTATCGCGCTTATCTTTTATGTTTATCTTTTGATGTTACTTGGATTATCCAAACTCTCTGAGTAATCTTGAGCACCTTGTTGAATCTATGCCACTGATTAAGGTAGTTCTGATGGCAAAAGTGGCTCAAACCTGGTACTAGCAAGGTCAACCTAATAAAGTGGATGGTGATGTTACGACTCGTAACTGAAGAACCCAAATGCAGGAAAGACTCGAAACCAAACGTTGAGTAGTCAGAAGATTTACTCGAAATACACAAGGAAACAATCATCAGTGACACTGAACAAACAGGACACTGCGACACTGAAACCACAGGGACAGAAACCTAAATACCCAAACACAAATTAGAAACAGACAACAGCTGAGATCCAGGTAATTGCACAGGAGGAGGAGGGAGGGAGGTGCAGCTGCCAGCTGTAATCCCGACAGGTGAATTTGTGTTTGTGTTTTGTCTTATTCTTGTTCAAGTCAAGAGAGCTAATAATCTTCCAATCAACAATCATAGAGCACAACATGGTATAAATTGTTCTGATTAACCCTTGTGCTATCTTATGATCAAATCCTTACATTGACGTGTTCTCCCTATGACAAAGGTGGATTAAGGTGGAAAGATTTCATGTAATCCATGGACACCAGTGAAGATCACAAATCATTGAAGAAAAAGGTTCGGTGCACTGTCTAGTGGGTCTAGATGACCCAATTCCCATTGTTAAAGGGCCTAGGATAGCAAAAGGGTATACTGAGATTGCTGGATGTGATATACATATCAGTGGCGATTTCTTTAAGACTGCAAGGGAAGCTCGGTTTCCATTATAATGTCACAAAATTAATGGTCAAATATGTACTATTGTATTAACATTTTATTGACTCAAAGACGAGTTAGTTCAGAATCAGTTACATATAGCAGGTCGGCTAACTTAAATTCCTTCTCCTACATTCCTGCAGCGTCACAGTGCATTTCCCTATTGAAGCCCAGTGTCCATTGACTTCAATGGGGCTGCTTTGAATGTTTTTTTTTCAGCGCTACGAAACTAGACGGTCATTGGATAAACGCTGCGATTATGTCCCGCCCACGAACGCTCAGCGTGTCTGGGGGTGAATGGGGAGTGGGGTGGCCCGGACTCCGAGCTTCTGCGTGATGATTGGAGGGTCTGTCGAAAGACTGCACCTCCTTTTGACTGACAGCGACTCTGTACTATAAGGAATCACTGAAGCTATTCACGCTCAGTCCCATCGCGGATTTCTCAAGTTCAGTCGAAATAAAAACCGCTGCAACCTATTTCTTTGATATTTGCTTGGTGAAATTGCTTGATTTTCATCATACATTTCACACAATTATACACCATATTTAATGTTTTTTTTTAGATCATTCATTCTTCATTCATTCTTTCATTCGTTCATTAATTCATTCATATAACGTTAGTAGGCTAGGCTAGCGTCGTGGGTGAAACTGCGCACAATGGCAGTCGGTGCTAATATTGTCGACCTGATTTTGGCGAAGCCATTTGAAAGTGTTCCTTACGAGGAAAAACTAAGAATTAAACAGCAGGGCAGATCAACACCTAAGATTGATTTGGTGCAAAAGATATGGAAAAATAACAGGTCTTTTCAGCTCTCCTGGTATGACAAAGTTAGCTGGCTGACTGGAAGTGCTGTGACAAATACAATGTACTGCTGGCCTTGCCTCATGATGAAACCATCTCACGGATGTGTTGTTTGGTCAAAGGTGGGGTTTGGAGATCTGTCTAACTTTGACAGGGCATATTAAAGACATGAAAAGAGCAATGAACATGTGAGTGCATGTGCAAGATTAAGTTGCATGAGCAGGATCAGGGTTGAGCATGCAATAAATGAAGGTGCTCACATTCAAGTGGCTAAACGTAATGAAATAGTCAAACAAAACAGGTCCTTCCTAAACCGCCTTATTGATGTGACATCCTTGCTTGGCCGGCAGGAGCTGTCATTTAGGGGACATGATGAGAGTAGTGAATCATCCAACAAGGGGAATCACAGAGTTCACAGAAACATTAGCTAAATATAACTCTGTCCTGTTCACACAATTCGTGTCCTCAACTGTGTTTGCTGGTATGTCCCATACTATTAAAAATGACTTGATCTCTGCTCTTGCAGTCACAGTTTTTTGATCAGATCAGAGATGAAATTCAGGATGCTCCCTTTTTTGAATGGCAGGTGGATGAAACAACTGATATATCCAGCCGTGCCCCACTCTCTGTCATTGTTCGCTATGTGGATAGTGCAGGTAAAATTCAGGAGCGCTTTATTGGATTTTTTTATGTTTTGGGGGGGCAAGGTTCCCAGTCCGTTTTTGAAATATTAAATGAGAACATGCAGGGCTACAATTTTAAGGACAAGCTTGTGGCACAGACCTATGATGGGGCTGCTGTCATGGCTTCAGATCTCAATGCTTGCAGGCCAAAGTAAAAGCAATAGCCCCAGTGCAATATTGGTGCTATTGTGATCACCGACCGAATCTGGTGCTGTCACAGGGGGCCAAATGCTTGCCTGAGTGCAGAATTTTTTTTGCATCACTCTCTGGATTTGCCACATTGTTTTTCAAAATTCACAACTTTTCTGGAGTCTGCAGCTGTTGAAGGTTTCCCAGAAACCCTCCTACTCGATGGAATTTCACATCACGGATAGGGAGCACTGTGCCAAACAATTATGATGGCCTTGTGCAGACATTTGAGAACATCATTGCAGATACAACAATGGATGATATACTGGATTGTGCCAAAGGCTTTATGAGGAAACTGGAGGATTTTGAGTTTGTGTTCATGTTGTACACATATGAACAAATCTTCTCTGAGACTGATGTGGTTTTTGATATTGTCCAGCAGAGGGCGAGGGATGTTCTTTACTGCAAGAACAGAATTGAATCTCTTCTTGCATTTGTCAAAGAGAAGAGGTCAGTGGGGGCTTTCTAAGACATTTATGCCAAAACAGCAGATCTCACATCAGACCCACGAGATGAGCCCATGAGAAAGCGCCGTCTGACCCAATTACAGGATCCCCAAGTGCGATACAGAAATCTGTATATGGCCCTCCTTGATAACATCTTGGAGCAGATTCCTCGATGTTTTTCAAATTTGGAAAGCATGCTCTTTTTAGAATTAGTCAATCCAGGGAAATTTGATGACATGAGACAGGTATTTCCAGAGGAGGCCTTCCAAAGTGTCCTGAAAAGTTATGGCCATCACTTTGATTCAGGAAGACTAAGGTCAGAACTTCAAGTCCTGTATTCAGACATTAACATTACATTGGCCCTTTTGTTGTGGACTCAATCATCAATCCTGCATGTGTCAAACTATGTCTACTATGTCTCTATGACGCTTCATCCAGTCTTCCATGTCTCTCATCTCATGTCGGTGATCACCAGTCCGTTGTGCCCTTCATCTGTGCCCCCTCCTCCCACCCGCCTGATGAATGGACAGCCGGTCTTCACTGTTCAGCACCTCCTGGATGTGCACCGCCGAGACCATGGTCTCCAGTTCTTGGTGGATTGGGAGGCCTATGGCCCGGAGGAACGCAGTTGAGTGCCCTGTTCCTTTGTTATGAACCCTGCTATGGTGTGGGGTTTTCGTCGCCAGCATCCAGATCTATTTCAGCCACCGGATGGTGTCCCTTGAGGGGGGTGGGGGTCCTGTCAGGATCCTGATCACTTCCCACACCTATCGGTTGACGATCTGCTCCTTGCGGAAATCCCACCAACCGCGCCTCCACCACCTTCAACCACTTATTATACCAATACCTGGACCTTATCTGTTTAATTATTAACTGTCACTTTTTTCACACTGTAAATACTTGTTAATACGTGCCACTTCTGTTTATTCTACAATGTACATTTGTATATTAAATTACACTTGCTAAAGCACTCTGGATGGGTGCAAACTGCATTTTGTTGCTGTGTACTATACTTGTGTACTATACTTGCAATGACAGTTAAATTCTATTCTATTCTGGCCACTGCACATCTTTTAACTGTCTTTTGTTTATTTGTTCATTTTAGATTCACTTTTTTCCACAGAACTTTATTTCTGCAGACTTATTTTGCCTTTTTTAACAAAATAATTTGAAGATGCATTTTCCAGAAGGCTCCAACCACTCATAATACTGATGTGTTTTTTTAAGACAGATAATCCTGAATGATATCAGACGTTGAACTTCGGGTAGTTGTTGGGTCCCACTTACAGCACTTGAGACAAAATAGACATGATTCTCACCTTACAGTTTAAAGTTCATCAAACAAGTTTGTCTTTGTTGGTGAGTTTTAATTTTGTGGAAGGTTCTTTTTTCAGGTTTTTTTGAACAGGTCTTTAGACTTCAAGAGTCTTTCATAAATTAAGCCACTTCAGAAGAATAAAATGGAAGCTTTTATTAGGTGAGGGGTCCGTCACAGCACCATTTTAGATTGTCAGGCAGCTTAGCATGCACTTTGTTGGACTATGCAGGAAACTAGAAGGAAACTCTGTACTTTCAGCCAGATTGTAAACATTACACAAAGATATTGGGGATTTTAATCAGCAACCATGTTTTGTGTTTACCAAAGAACAAAATGGCTGCTTACATGTTAAGTTTGTTTAATAGTAAAACGTATTTAGGTCTGTAGCTAGAACTGAAATTAGATGAGAGTTTGAATCCCAGCTTTTTCCTGCGTTACTCTTCCTGTTTGTCTTCTCTGTGATCACTGTTCACCTTCAGGCCGAGAGATTTTTCCAGACCTTCCTCTGCCTCTTCTTCATTTCTCTGGTCTCGGCTCCTCCTCCTCCTCCCACAGCTTTCCTGACTCATACAGCTACTTCTGAAGTCCTCCCCTTTGTTCTGCTCAGCTGGAGGAGCTGCTTACACTCAAACAACCTCACAGTCTTGCTCACAATCTCACAGTCCTCCAGTCAAGCTGCAGGAAGACAGGTACCATGGCTTGGGTTTATCTTTCAACACCACCCTCTGCAACAGAACTTTTTAAAACGCATTGAGAGATCTCCAAGGAAGTTTTATTTTTTGAAACCTGAAATTAAAATTTAAGTGATTGTTTCATCAAGATGAGCATCAAAAGGCAAAAGTCTGGGCTGGTCATCAGCTGGAGGAAGTTATTCTCTATCCTGGCTCCTTGGAGGAAGGGTAAAGTTTTCTTCTACTTCAGTGATTACATATTTACCAACTGTGCTGTCAACTAAGATATAAAACTTATCCTACATTCATGATGTGGTTTATTTTACACCAATGAGAGTTGGTGTGTTTGTTGCAGCTACCTGAAATAACAGATGTTGAAAAAATGTGTGTGCGCACCAGGATTAGAAAGAGAAGATAGATAAAACTGAAAGTGTTCAAGGCACTGCTGAAACAAGTCATTATGAGGTGAATGTCATGACTGACTAGGCTAGGCAGACCCAGGTGCTGGAACCCGGAAAGATGACAAGAGGTGAGTAATGGTAAGTAGTGGGTTTATTGGTTCAGCTGGTGATGATGTCTTGATGCGGCAGGGAGGCGACGTGGCTGGAGGGGGTCCGTGGATCAGAGACAAGACGAGGACAGGTGATGCAGCTCGAGGAACCAACCGTGGCTTGAGAGTTGACTTGGACTCCAACAGCGCTCCACTGAAAGGGGTGAGTGTGGATGGAAACTGCTCGGCACGTCCGCTTGACCGCTCACTCGTGGACTAGGGTTTTCCTGGAACAGGACAAAGAGGCGTGAGGCGAGAAGTAGAAGGTAATCAAACATGGATCACTGGAGGCTAGGACATGCACCATTAGAGGCAACGAACTTGCGTTGAATACTGGTCCTGGAGCTCCTTATGAAGGTCTGGCAGGCTGAGAATTAGGCCAAGCAGAGAGGGGAGGGGGAAGGAACCTGACAGAGGCACCGTGAAAGTACCCCCCCCTCAACGACCGCCTCCAGGCGGTCCAGGACGGCGATCAGGATGGGCCCGGAAGAAATCCTCGATGACGGACGGGTCCAGGATGAGAGAGCGCGAGATCCAAGATCGCTAATAACCCTCCCAATCAACCAGGAACTGGTGCCCGCAACCCCGACGATGGATGTCCAGTATCTGGCTCACTGTATAGGCGCGGGCACAGAGGACTGTCCTGAACGGGTTTGATCTGCGAGATATGAAAGGAGGGGTGTATCTTGAGAGCTCGAGGGAGGCGTAGACGGACACAGGTAGGATTGATGATTTTCTCAATGGTATAAGGTCCGATGAAACGGGGAGCCAACTTGCGGGATTGAGTATGAATGGGAATATTGCGGGCGGAGAGCCAAACCCTCTGACCAGGCTGGTAAGCGGGACCCACCACCCTGTGGCGATTGGCGATGCGACAGTTGCTCTCCTTGGTGCGGAGGAGAGCTTCTGTGGTCTGGCGCCAGACGCGTTGGCAACGCTGGAGATGTTCCTGGACCGAAGGCACCGCCAAATCTAGTTCCTGGGACGGAAACAGAGGTAGTGAGTACCCGAGGGCGGCTTTGAAAGGTGACACCCCAGTGGCAGAGGATATGTGAGTATTGTGGGCATACTCTATCCAAATGAGATACTGGGACCAGTCCTTGTCGTTCTGTGCCGCCAGGCAGCGTAGAGCTGCCTCCAGTTCCTGGTTGGCCCTCTCTGCTTGACCATTGGACTGGGGGTGATATCCAGAGGAGAGGCTGACCGCGGCCCCCAAGGCGGAGCAGAACGCCTTCCAAACTTGGGAAATGAATTGTGGGCCACAGTCAGATACAATGTCCGAGGGAATGCCATGATGCCTGAATACCTGGTTGACCAGGACTAGGGCCGTCTCGGTGGCTGAAGGTAACTGGGCTAGCAGGATAAAGTGAGCCATTTTGGTGAAGCGATCTATGACGGTGAGTGTAACAGTGTTACCCTGAGATGGGGGTAGTCCGGTGATGAAGTCCAAGGCTATATGTGACCAGGGACGGCTGGGAGTGGGTAGTGGGTGAAGGAGCCCAGCGGGTGGAGAGTTTGCCGATTTGGAATGGGCGCAGGGGGAGCAGGCGGCCACAAATTCCCGAACATCCTTCTCCATGGACGGCCAGAAGAAACGGCGTTTGATCAAGTTCAGCGTGCGTTTGACTCCTCCATGACATGAAATTTTGGAAGCATGTCCCCAGGATAGCACTTCAGATCTGAGGGAGTTGGGGACAAACAAAGTTCCATTAGGGCAAGGGGCGTGACTAGGTTCCTCACCTTGAGCCTGGATGACGCGATTCTCAATGTCCCAGGTAAGGGCTCCCACGATGCAGGTGGGGGGAATGATGGTGGCAGTGGTCGGATCCGAGGAACTGAACTTGCGGGACAGAGCATCAGGTTGGACGTTTCGGCTACCAGGTCTATAAGTTATGGTAAAGCGGAAACGGTCAAAAAACACACACCACCTTGCCTGCCTGGAGTTTAGTCTTTTGGCCGTCCTCAAGTACGCCAAGTTTTTATGGTCCGTCCAAACCACAAAATGGTGTTCCGCTCCCTCCAGCCAGTGCCTCCACTCTTCAATGGCCAGCTTGATGGCCAGCAGTTCTCGGTTCCCCACGTCATAGTTTTGCTCTGCAGGTGACAGTTTCTTAGAGAAGAAAGCGCATGGCTTGAGTTTACCGGATTGGGGTTCCTTCTGGGAAAGTACAGCTCCGACTCCCGAATACGAGGCATCCACTTCAACCACAAACTGACGGGAGGGGTCTGGTTGAATCAAGATGGGAGCAGAGACGAACAGACCCTTAAGCTGGTCAAAAGCTTCTTGAGCCTCCTGAGAAATTCTGGGATGTGGACGTGAGACGTGTTATGGGTGCGGCGATACTGCTGTAGTTCCTGATGAACCGCCGGTAGAAATTTGCAAAGCCGAGGAACTGCTGGAGCTTCTTACGGCTGCTAGGAGGCTCCCAATTGGCAACGGCCTCAATTTTTGCCGGATCGGGTCGAATGTGGCCTGGCTCGATTATGTATCCCAAGAACTGAACATGGTCAACGTGAAATTCGCATTTTTCCAATTTGACAAATAGTTGATTTTCCAGGAGACGAGTGAGTACTTAACGGACGTGCTGTTCATGTTGGGTCAGGGTCTCAGAGTAAATCAATATATCGTCCAGATAGACAAAAACAAAACGGTTCAAAAAGTCCCGAAAGACATCATTTACTAGTCTCTGGAAAACGGCGGGGGCTTTGGTCAGCCCAAATGGCATGACCAGATATTCGTAATGTCCAAGCGGAGTATGAAACGCCCTCTTCCACTCGTCCCCCTCCTTCATCCTGATCAGGTGATAAGCGTTTCGGAGGTCCAACTTAGTGAAGATGCGGGCCTCCTGCACGGAGTCAAAAACAGTGGATATTAGAGGTAGAGCGTACTTATCTTTGATCGTGATTTGGTTTAGTTCTCTGTAGTCGATGCAGGGGCGCAGGGTCTTGTCGTTCTTTTCCACGAAGAAAAATCCTGCGCCGACAGGTGATGAAGAGGGTCGTATGTGTCCTAGGGATAGCGCCTCCTGAACGTAACTTTCCACCGCGAGTCTTTCAGGCCTGGAGAGATTGAACAGTCTACCCTTGGGGAGGGTGGAACCAGGTTGTAAGTTGATTTCACAATCATAAGGACGGTGAGATGGCAGAGCGCAGGCCTTGGTTTTGCTGAATACTTCGTGAAGGTCATGGTAACAGGCAGGGATTTTGTCCATATTAGAGTCAGATGAGGGTTCAGGAGACGGATGAGAAGTGGAGGGAATGGCAGAGGCAAGACAGTTGGCCAGGCAGTAGGAACTCCAATTGATAATTTGACCTAGGCTCCAGTTAAATTGTGGATTGTGGAGTTTTAACCAGGAGTAACCCAGGATAATGGGGGTGTGCTTAGATCGAGTGATGAAGAACTGAATAGTTTCTCTATGATTTCCAGAAATGAGAATTTGAACGGGTTTAGTGCGATGGGTTATGCGTGAAAGGGGTTCCCCCCCTAAACCTGAAGCTTCAACGGGGTTTTCGAGAGGTTCAGTGGGAAGACGTAGACTAGTGACGAGATCAAGATCTATGAGGCTCTGTTAAGCTCCGGAATCTACGAGAGCCCTAGTACTGTGAATGTCGTTTTCTGTGCAGATTTTGACAGGTAAATAGAGAAAAGTAGCCGAAGTCTGGGCTGAAACATATTCCCCCCGTGGCCTGTCACTCAACGGGGGTCTGGGAGTTTAAACGTCGTTTACATTGAGAAACTAAATGGCCCTGGGCGCCGCAATAAAAACATGAACCCTCCATGCGACGCCTCTGTCGTTCTTCTGCTGATAATTTAGAGTGCCCCACCTGCATGGGTTCCTCTGTAGACTTGGGGCAGGGACCTTGATCAATTTTGGCCTGTGTCTGAGCGGGAATGACAGAAAACGGGTGATTATTTATGGTTTTACGATGGTTGACTTGGCGGTCATAGTGTCTTTCACGGAGACGGATGTCTGATCTAAGAGCAGCTGAGACCAAGTCTTCAAATGTATTAGCCTCCGGCTGTGTGCATAAATGATCCTTAATGGATTCATTCAGAGACTGATAGAAAATGCCCTTTAAAGCTATGTCCGGCCAGCCAGCTTCCACTTTCAAAATCCGGAAATCGATCACATGGTCGCTAACTGACCGACCCCGCTGTTTTAAATTTAAGAGGCGCCTGATCGAAAATGAGCCGAAATTCATTAATGAAATGTTCATATTGGAGATGAGTTATAGGATTCGCAGCAATAAAGGCTTGAGCCCACTGGAGAGCTTTGTCACGTAATGAATTGATGATGAGCGTGATTTTTCTATGATCAGACTGATAGTACCTGGGGGCTTGACGAAAAATGAGCTGGCACTGTAGAAGGAAGCCGCTGCAGGCCTCTACGTCACCGAAAAAGGGCTCCGGCAGAATGCTGTCTTGAGCCTTGAGGACAGCAAACCACTGAAAGGACATTTATTGACGCTGAAGAATGTTTCGTTGAGTGAGTCTTCCAGAATGGACTATTTGTTGGTTTTAGTGTTATGTAACTAATGTGTTTTGTTGTGATCATTTGCTTTTTCTGCCGTACAATACAAAACCAACTCTTTTTGTCAATATGTTGTGTGGCACTCTTATAATGCAGTTTTATTGCACTTATTGTTTCTTCATCCTCTTGATATTTGTGCTTTTTTTTTAAAGAGCAATTAAAAAAAGTGTATTAAGCAATCACTATTGTGTGGCCTTCACGTTTGTTGGTTTTTATCAATGTTAGCCTTTAAAATGTAGTGGGGCAGTATCAATATCTCTGTTTAGAATACATTTTAAGCTGAAGAATTTTAAATATTTTCAATGCTACACATTTAATGAGTTAAAGAATTTATAAAGCATTTTAGTGAATTTTACATATTTTATGAGTTGAGTAATATAAAAATATAGTTAGTTAAAGCGTTTTTTAGTTGGAAAATATTAAAAACTTTAAGTAAATAATCTCTCTTTTTTAAGTTGAGGAATCTTAATATTTTTCATATGAAATAATACAAATGTAAGCCAACTGACAATATGAATTTTAATAAATGTTAACTTAAAAGTTTTAATAATATAACTAAACTGTTGCGTAATCTGTTACAAAATAATTTTTAAGTTCAGTCAACTCGCTAGGGATTACAGTGCAGACGCTAACATGAACAAGCAAGAAATCCCAAATTAACAGACTTGTGGTGTGGAAAGGTATGTTTTTCAGCTAGCAGTAATAATCAAAGTATCCGTTCTCTGTTTCAAAATGAGATTGCCACAAAACCGTATGTTATCTCATACTGGAACAGCTTTGGATGTAGAATTCAGTGGGAAAAGGTTTGGACCCTGCCACAAAAGTATTTTATCACCAATAAAATCAGAGAAATTTCTTTCAAAATTCTTCACAAATTTTATCCAGTGAAACATTTCTTTACTAAGTTTAAAAAAGATCTGGACATAAAGGCTGTGTCCGAATTACCGCCCTAAACCCTATATAGTGCACTATATAGTGCGGTCGCCATTTTGTAGTGCTGTCCGAATCTACAGTTCAAAAATCATGTGCACTAGAAATTTCCCAGAATTCTCTACGAAAAACCAGTGTGGATCGATGCTCACTCGATCGGCGAATATTGCCCAGAATGCACTGCGTTCATACCAGAATGCATTGCGTGTGACCCACAATACACTGCGTTTGAATTATTCAAAGATGGCGGACGGTTGCGCTAGAAAGAGGACTTAAAAATGTAAGTATATTTAAAAGTATCAAGTATCTGTTGTAAAATATATTTGTAAATGCGTAAGATGATGTGTTTAATATGTTATATTCCTCAATCGACTATCTACATTGTTTTGAAGCTCATCAATTTCGGTAATGCTAAAGCTAACGCTAGCGCGAATTAGCATTGAAGGCTAAAAACAAACGCTGTTGATATTACATCAAAAAGCAGTGAGTTCTAACCGTAGTTATTAACACATTTTTAAAATGTGTTTATATATGTAGGGACAGACGAGGATGAGGAAAATCTGATCCATCTGTGGTGGAGAAAGATAGCCTGTTTGTTATCAGGCAAGCTCGTGCCGGATGGGAGTAGAGAGACACTTGATCAGATTTGTATTTATTTATCATTAAACTGTAATCGTTGTCATGTTGGGGTAAAGGTTGTTGTTGAAAGAGGAGAGGAGGAAAGAGCACGAAGGGACAAAGAGTGACAGGAGAGTCTGTTAAGCTTACCTGAGTTTAAAATATTGTTCACAAAATGTAACGTCGTCGTTGTTTTTGCAATTTGTTTAATAAATGCATGAACAAAAATGAATTATTTACATGTATTATTTAAATCTGAGCCATTTTTAACAATCTCAAAAGGATTTTCATATAAATATCAAATGTACATATTTACATTTTCGTTTTATATGTTAACATTTATTTTTATACATCTTAACAATAATTCTGGTCTTCTAGAGTCATGTGTGTCACAGTTGGAGCTAAAAGGAAAGCAGAGATCTGTCCTCGCAGACGGACGCCACTTTACCCGTCCTACTGGTTCCTGGTGTGGCTCAACATCTGTGGCTCCCAGCAGTCCCCTTTGCTGATGCACAGATTGTGCAGAACTGAACTGCAGGCAATGATTTTCATTGCAAAGGTTGGTTTTACTTCCAGTGCCCCCAGAAGTATTGCTCTCCTCCTCATCTTCATAATGCCAAATGCTCTCTCTCCACCACAGAGCATGCCTTGGCGTGGTGCTGGTTGTAACGGGCCTGAACCGCATTCCTCATGGGTTCCCTGTAGGGTGTCAGCAGCATGATGGGATGTGCAATGAGGGATACCCACCATCACCCAAAAGGATCCTTCAGGTGGGTAATGTTTTATTTACATAAGTTGGGCTTTTACGTAGAACCTGTGAACTGTGGACTGATCCTTGATTCCCAACAAAAATATCTCTAAATTTGGCATTAGTCACATACAGCCTGCAGTTGAATGGAATAAAAAAAGCTTCCTGTTAAAATAACAAGCTGCATTTTCTTTTAGAGCCTTTATTCTTCAGTGGCAGCCCTGAATGCTCCCCACGACCTTTTGGAAGGTGGAAGACCAAGCAAGCTGCTATAAAACCAGAGGCGACTTATGGTAGTTCATTCCCACTGGATGCTGGGTGACCCTGCTCATCAGCTGGAGGATGCGGTCTGTGGACAACGTCACTTACAGTGGACCGTGGCATGTCAAAAGCTCTGGTTACCACACTGTATGATGTGCCACACGCCAGCCAGAAAAGAAACACCAGGACCTCAGTCTCCTGTGCCCCCCCCAGAGTGTGAGGAACCCGAAGCTGCTCCACCAGATGCTCAATGGTCCTGCGGGTCAACTGATCTGCAGGTCTGCCGGTCTGGTTTTGTGTCGGACTGAGCGTCAGCGTGAAGGGGCCACGACAGACACCTTTATGTTGGCAAAGCAGTAGAGACGTGGAAGACCCTGTAAAATAGAAAAATAATTATTTCATTGAGAAAATTAAATCTGATTTTTTTGAATGTTTCACTTTATTCTGATGTCTTACATTTTAGTTTATGACGTATTTATAAATGCTGGAAAATCTCATGGTTTTTTTGGCTGGGTTTTTGGATTTTTATATAAATATTTAAAAATTAAAGTATTTTTGTTTAAAACAAGTGATATGGTTTGACTCTGAATAAAAAATACTAAACTTTGATCCCACAAGTGTTTCATGTAGTTAGACTATACAGTTCATAGTCCAGTGTTGAAAAATAATGTTAAGTCTTACCCAGCAGACTGTGTAACCTTGAGCACAATTAGTAACAAATGCTTAAATTGAACTAATAAAAAAACTTTAAGTTTAACTCACAGGTTGTTCATGTCTGGCCAGGGCATCCAGAGTAAATCTGAGACGTCTGCTTCTCCTTGCCGTCCTGTGATGCTGCATATCTGCTCGTTTTTGGTTTGATCCCATGAAAAACGGTTGAATTATTGCCAGGAACACGGACAGATTCATATATAAAGCTATTTTCAGTAAGGTAGAAGAGAAAACTACAGGAAAAAATGCCTCCTCGCAAGAGTCCGTAAATCGTTCAGCGGCACAAAAATAAATATTGCCATGGAGTAATAACATGGGGGGTTATTTATCAACAAATACATAAAATCACCACCAATGTGTTTATAATTTTATTATTTATAAATCAGCCACATTTTCCATGATCAGAACACAGCAGATTCATAAATAGTCTTCATAAAATGTTCATATTTATTATATTTTTAATTTGAAAAAATGGGTGTCATTCTCCGCGTTAAATAGAAGTAGTTCCCCTCCAGACCAGGTGGTGGCGGTAATGCGCCACTTTGTTTTCGTGCCGAGCGCCTTTTGAAAACACCCGAAAGAGAAAACTAGTGAGCACGGGTGTCCGAATTGCTTTGAAAATTCAGAGAACTATATAGAGAACTATATAGTGCCGCACTATATAGGGTTTTAGTAGTTAGGGGTTAGGGCGGTAATTCGGACACAGCCAAACTGTTCATTCTGTCATACCTCACCAGAAACTGTGCCTCATCTTATTTGGTTTTGCTATTTCACTCAACTATTTTGGAAAGATGTGATACATTTTATAAGAACTCATCTATGTGAAGATTATAGATTATTTTACGAGCATATTATTTTTGGATATTTTACACAAGGAAGACTTAATGCAGAAAAAATATATGTAGTTAATTTACTTATAATTATGGCTAAATACTTTATACACAAATGTAAATATGCCAACAAAAAAACCGTGTTTTATGTTTTTCAGAAAGATGGTTTTGTATGTGAACAGTATTAAATCTTCCACTAACAAAAAAGCTGTCAGAACAGTTGAAACATGGTCTCTCCTGAAACTTTAACAGATTCCTTTGCCTTATTATTTTTGTTTTCTTTTTGCATAACCTGTTTTACATGGTTATCATTATGTTTTTTTTGTTCATTCTCATGGCGAACGTGAAGATTGTATTTTGCACACAGTGGAGTTTTGTGTTTGGTATTTTGTATGTGCAAGATATTGTTAATAAAGTTTATTTTTTTAAAAAATGAACCGGCAAGAAGTAGCCACGGGGGTCCTGCAGCCATCGGAACCTTAACAAATATTTCATCTCCACCTCACCGTTGCCTTTTTTAAGAAATGACAGCTGGTTTTCCCACATTTATATGTAGTTATGGATCGAAAACAAGAGGAATTTGTTTTAATGTAAATGCGTGTTCCAGCGTCTACAGGAAGTGTCGCCCATAATTCACGCAAAGGCTCATGGGGGCTAGGAATAAGGTGGATACGGATTTTCTGTTTCGGTGGCACTTCTAATAATAATAATAATGGATTGGATTTATCTGCGCTTTTCAATACACCCAAAGCGCTTACATTGTGTCCATTATTCATTCACTCCTCATTCATACTTGGTGATGGTAAGCTATGGTTGTAGCCACAGCTGCCCTGGGGCAGACTGACAGAGGCGTGGCTGCCATTTCGCGCCTACGGCCCCTCTGACCATCACCGGTATCATTCATACACATTCACACACCAGTGGAGCCACACTGGAGGCAAGGAGGGTGAAGTGTCTTGCCCAAGGACACAACGACATTTTGGCTGGTGGGAGCGGGGATCGAACCGCCAACCCTTCGATCATTGGACGACCCGCTCATCCACCTGAGCCACTGTCGCCCCACTTCTATTACCATTATTGGTATTTGAGACATTCCTTTGTGTCTCTAGAGATGCAGACAGATTTGTGACCACTTGAGGTGAAGATAAAATATTTCTTAAGGTTCCGATGGCCTTCTTATTGGTTCATGTTAGCGTCTGTTCAAAATGGGAGGTGGCGGCCTCTCGTCCAATCAGAGCACGAGAAATCATCTGCCTTCCTTTTCATTCAAAGTGCCTTCCTTTTCATGCAAAGTCACTTCCGTTTCATGCATACTCCTCTCTCACACACACATATAAACTCTTCCTCACACGTACATATATACTTGTCTTTCACATAGATACATTCTTTTTTAAGAGTGACAATGAGAGTGAGAATGTATGTATGTGTAAAGTAATATATATGCATGCGAGAGAGAGAATATATGGATGTGCAAGTGAGAATATATGTATGCGAAAGAGAATATATGTATGCGAAAGAGAGTATATATGACTGTGAGAGCAAGAATGTATGAATGTGAGAGAGAGAATATATGGATGCGTAAGAGAATATATGTATGCGAAAGAGAGTATATATGACTGTGAGAGCAAGAATGTATGAATGTGAATGGTTCAGAATAAATAATGTCTTATACGGCCCCTCATAGAAAATTACATGACAACATTTGCAAACACCAAATCTGGAGCCTCCTCCATGAACGATGTTTACAATTTGTTGTATCTGCTGTAGCCCACTATGTAGATTACATTTTTGTTCTGTTCTATTGTGAAGAAAAGTTTTAGGATGTATTCAGACTTGACAATTTTGGTTTGCTTAAATTGAGCCAAAGTTCATTTCCTCCAATTATCCAGAACAAATGTTCAGTCTTAATCGACCCAAGCGGACCCTGGTCCGGGACCAGATATTCGATGACTGATCCATTTGGAGGTGGTCTCTGTTTGTTTCCAATGGGACTGAGCTTCGGTTTGCTTTGAGATTCCTCAGTCTGAATACAATCCATCCTTGGAGCGAAACAACTAAACCAAAACGGTCACCTTAGTTGACGTAAACAGAGTAGGAAAGTAGCAACAGATGAGTCAATGATAAAAATAAGCAACGGTTATCATGATATCAAAGAGGAAAAAGAGACTAACTTATTATTTGCTAGTAGTTTATTTTAACACAGATGAAAACCCTTCTTATATGCTTTTCTGTCTCATTAGGCAAATGTGCTCCTGGACGTCATCCTAGAATCTACCTTGTAGTTCCTTTACAGAATTCTCTCAAAATATCGCCATAACACCAATACGATGAGACACAGCAACTTACTGAAATGTGTTTGGATAAATGCAGGCTCATTAAAACAATTTTTAATGTGATGCACATTTGCTTCTCACCGCGTACCTTCATAGTGTTCTCTCCTCATTAACCGGCCTGCAACATGACTCCACTGTAACAAAAAAGTGAGTAAAAAGTGTTGTACCTGACGTTGATATAAATGTTTAAAACATGTGAGCCAAATTTAACCTTTGAATGAACTAAAGGTGCAGGACTTCCATTATTTCTGCCTATAGTTGCTTTGTCTCACCCAAAACTATTTGATCTTTCATCACATGGTTTTGTTTACAAGCTTTGGTTTGAATCAGGAAAGGTCTCTTGACAACACTCTAAATACAGACCAAACCCAAGATTCAGAGCTCGATCCAAACCAAATTAAGCAGACTGGGTCTGGAACAAATGGTTCTCCTAGTCTGAATACACCCTTACGCTGAAGACTAAAGCATTGATAGTCTAGTCCAGAGGTGGGCACTGAGGGCTGCATTCCTGCATGTTTTCCAACATACCCTGCTCTGGCATGTTCAAATTGGCTGGACACACCTGAACCAGGTAATTAGCCGTGACTAGGGCAAGAATGTCTGGAAATCATGCACAGGCCCTCGAGACCTGGAATTGCCCACCCCTGGTCTAGTCCCATCAACAAATCGATTTTACTTCTAAAGTTGTCTTTATTGTTTCTTTAAGCTGCAGTTCCTACATTTTTGTTCAGGGTTATATTGGGAGAACTGGGTGGGTGGAGGGACAGATCTGGTGAGGGAAGGGTGCCAACTGTGTGTGATTGTCCTCTGTTTTAGTAGTGAACTTGAATCTGGTCCTTGACTGTATGACTGGATACCTATAATTTTGCTCACCATTTTGGGTGTTATGTAGTTTTCATTACACCAATAGAAACACAAAAAAGTCAGGTTGTTTTTACAAATGTGAGGTGAAGGTTGAATTTACAAATAACACAAGCTTGGATCGATGTTCTAAAACTTCACCTTTCCTGAAAAATTAAAACTGCTTCCAAATGTAAAACTGTATATACTTTTTATATTTCTTTTTCCCAACTTATTGTGAAAACAGTTATGAAGGAAATATTGTATTTTGGAAATATTTGTCAAACACATCCACCCTGGCAAAGTGCAATGATCTTCAAGTATCAGAGCTCTTTGTTGAAATTCCAGGAGGTCAGCACTCAGTCTGAAGTACTGATCACCTTGTATCCCTGACTTATTCATAACCTACTTGGGCTGTAAAAAATAGCTGGATTGTCAAAGCCTGTTTTTGACCTCTTTTCCCAATTAAATAGCAACTATGTTGAGTGAGTCAAAGTTTAACTTGAATGCTTAGACATGTATCAGAAATTTATCACTTGTTGGCCACACTAAACATTACAACCAGTATGACATTCAAACATTAGGATTCTAACTTAGTCCCACAGCTTTTAAAATTGCCTTTTTAGTTGAATTTTTCATTTATAACCACCTTTTTGTGTTACATGAACAAAAAATCAGATTGGAAGTCTGCTTATGCATCAACACACTCTATCCAGTTATTGAACCCACTCGGAAATTGTTGCTAAAATGATCCACATATTTATTAGGTACATGACACCTACCCGTCATCCATAATAAATATGTGGATCCTTTTAATTTCTGATGATGCACACTTCATCTGGCATTATCCCTTACATATTTACTTTTTTTATTAAATTTTTCACACAACCAGTGATGCCAATATGAACAACAGAACTTGGACCAATTTTATTTGAGTTCAGATCCATCATCACAGTTCCATTCGTTCCTCTAACCCTTATGTTTCAACAAGCTCTTCCTCTGAGCTGACTCTTTGACCTTCGGCACAGTGGCTGCATTCTCATTTCTTTGAAACCATAACCTCTGAAACATCTGTGTCTGATCCCCATTTAGATGGAATTTGAATCAAGGGTACAGAACCAAACCCATCCCTTTTTCTTGATTGTACACATTCTTTCTTGATGAACCCAACTTGCCCAAGTTACAGAGTGCATACTCGTGAATAAGCTTGAGACTAGAATGCTTCACGCTGAAAAAAAGCTGTGATTCAGTGATATTCATAAAGGCTCTCGAGGCTTGAAGGAACAATTTTTAAACAATAAAATATTTAAATGTGTTAAGTGAGTCCACTTCTACAGTCTGTTTATTTATATACATATATCTTGAGGGTTATAGAAATGGACAGTTTAAATGAAGGATCCTTAAATATCCCAGCATATCTGCTCAATAGTTCTAAAGATCCTAAAGCTAATGTCACCAAACTTTCTGTACTGACTAATCATGACCATTTTGTCCTACTACAACACAGATGATCTTATAAATTTCCTTTATTTATTTTTAAATAATTTTATTTATTTAAATATGGATCATTTGGTAAAAAATGCTCAATAAAAATACTGAACCTAACAAAGTTATTTTCTGACATAATCTTTGCTGTAGTAGGACAATAGGGTCATGATTAGTCATGATTAATCGCTGCTGTGTCTGCATTTTACAGCTGGAAGAGAACAATTCTCATTAAAGTGCATGAAAAATTATCTTTTTTCTTTAGAAATGCATTTGTATTTCATACCCTGTGTTAATACAAAATGATTAAGATACTTGCTGTCACATTTGAATGTTTATCAGAAGAGTTATTGAAGAAGGAAGTCCGAATTTGTGAAGATCTTTCTAACTTAACAAAGTCTTCTGAGTCCTGCATTCTGATTGGTTGACTTCCCCCTCCTCTAAAGTTCTCTTTGAAACAATCGATACTCTAAATGATAGAGACTCTCAAATGTCCTCCATAGCAGCATCAGATGCTACAAATGAGATTTTGCTGACCACTTGATGAGTAAAATCAATTGTATGGTCTCTTACTCAAAAAAGTGTTGATTTTGAGGAATCTATAGCATTGCATTTCTCAGAGGAAAGTTTTGTCCTGGTTAACGCTGTGCAATTGGTCAAGTTTTCTCCCTGTTAAAGCCAACCACCTGCCTTTTAGACATAATCCCCACATCACTGTTAAACACATTTCAGGACTTTTCCAGAACTTTTAAATACAGTATTGTAAATTACTCTCTTCAGACGGGTGTCTTCCCTGCTGCCTTTAAAACGGCAGTGGTGAGGCCTCTTCTGAAGAAGACCAACTTAGATCAAAATAACTATAACAATTATCATCCAGTATCCAACTTACCATTTTTAAGTAAAATGATTGAAAAATACTGTTTTAATCCAATTCAATGAGTTTTTAATCAGAAATAACATCTTTGAAAAATATCAGTCCGGTTTTAGGACAAACCACAGCACAGAGACGGCCCTTGTTAAAATAGTAAATGATATTAGATGTAACCTGGACTGTCAGAAACTCTTAGTTCTGGTACTACTGGATCTCAGTGCTGCATTTGACACAGTAGATCCCAGTATTTTACTCAACAGGCTGAGAGGTTTGGGCATCTCTGGTACCGTACTAAAGTGGTTTTACTTCTATCTCACAGATCAAAGATTTCATGTAAGTATGGATACATGCTCCTCAAAAGTCTTTCACATCAACAGTCCCTCAAGAAAATGGCTTAAACCCCCATTCAAATACAAAGTTCATGATCTGAGTTTGCTCCACAGACTTTTTAATCTATATTTGCTGCCACTTGGGGATGTCATCAGGAGGCATGGCATTTGTTTTCACAGCTACGCTGAGGAAACTCAACTCTACATAGCTGTGTCTCCTGATGACAAAGAGTCGGTCAACACCCTGTTAAAATGCATTTTAGATGCTTTAGAGGTTAGAGGTTTTAGTGATTGGTTCTAAAGACAAGAGAGAGAAATTGTTTTATCTAAACTAAAAAATTACAAAACTTTTTAGTGTGTGAGAAACCTTGGTGTTAGTTTTGATTGTGGGATGCATTCTATACCACAAATTAAAATTTTTACAAAAACAGGATTTTATCATCTTAAATATATTGCCAGAGTCCTCCCATTTCTCTCTCTTGCAAGCACAGAGGTACTGTTGCATGCTTTTATTTACAGATTAGATTATTGTAATGCTCTGCTCTCTGGTCTTCCCAGATGCCGAACCTTCATCGGCTGCAACATTCAGCAGCATGCGTATTGACAAGGACCAGAGGGCGGGAACACATTACACCAATTTTAAAATCGCTGCAATGGCTCCCTGTTTGCTTCAGGATTCATTTTAAAGTTCTTTTATTGGTTTATAAATGTTTTTATGGTCTCGGCTCTTCATATTTATCTGAAATGATTTTAAAGTATGCCCTCGCAGACCCTGAGGTCCTCTCATGCAGGCCTTTTGGTAAATCCAAAGGTTAGAACTAAAACATACAGACTGTTCATGTTTTTAAAGGAAGTGACATGGTGCCTCACCTCATCTTTGTTCCCCGCCTACTTAAGGAGATCCAGGACCTGTTTTCATCGCCAGTTTGTCGTTCCTCCCACGGTGCTTAGTCTGGCCAGCTCATGTCTTGTGCCTTGCCAAAGTTCTGCCTCGCTAATTGTTCCTCTACGATCCACTCACAGGAATCATCATCACGGGTGTACCACGGGTCGCAGTCCACCAGCCTCGCTCCTCGTTCTCATTACGGATCCAACTGAAGCCTCACTCTCGGGTTCCTCCTGCAGCAAACCTCCAGTCAGCCGCTACGCCGCATCAAGAATCCTGCTATTTACTTACCTCCAGTAAATTAAACCTTCTAATACTTACCTATCATTTCCAAATGTCCTTCCGGGATCCAGCATCTGGCTCTGTCTGAAATCCCGCGAGATCATGACAGAACGAACTGGCCATACTCCGGACCCAGCTGACCCGGAAGGACCCCGCCACGCCATATCCCTCCAAGGTAATCTCCTAAACCGCCAAGCTGACACCCTCACTCAAATGTCCGCGGCTCAGCAAGACCTTTTTCGCCGCCTCGACAGTATTACTCATACCCTCACGGAATTAACTGGACAGTCTTCTAATGTCGCAGCCTCGGCTCAAGCTCCTACTTCGGGCAACAATCATCTTCCAGCAGGCGCCCAGATACTATCAAACGGATCACAGCAGAATTTCATTAATCGTGAACTCCTTCAGAAACAAAGCACTACAGTGGGGTCAGGCTTTTCTGGCTTCACATCCCATATCCCATCTGCCTTTCGACCGGTTCATCGGAGAATTTCGACTAGTGTTTGACCAGCCCCGTAAGCAGGAAGAAGCCACCCGGTGGTTGCTGAGTTTAAAACAAGGCAACCGCTCGGTGAACATTTGATCGATTTCCGTATCTTAGCGGTTGAGGCAGGCTGGCCTGACCCCGCCCTCAAGGGTATATTCTATCAATCCCTGAGTGAAAAAATAAAGGATCACTTATGTTCACAACCCGAAGCTAATACCTTTGAAGATCTTGTCTCCACACCCCTCCGATCCGATGTCCGGTTGCAAGAACGTCAAGCTGAACGGAACCGCAAACCACTTTTTCACCCCCAAAACCCTGTTGCTCCGAATTATGTTTTCCCGCTATCAGTTCACGAACCATCAGCCCATGCGTTGGAAGAGCCCATGCAAGTAGGTCATTCGAGGGTAACGGCCGAAGAACGATAGAAACGCCGTGAAGAAGGCCTGTGTTTTCATTGTGGTCGTCCCGGTCACCTAGTTTCTCAATGCAGTCAACGTTTAAACTCCAGAACCCCCCGTTAGATGACAGGCCACGGGGGACAAAATTAATCACGTAGATCAAATAGCTCATCAAAGTCAAATCCATAAATTTAATACGCTCATTGATTCTGGCGCTGAACATAGTCTCATCGACCTGCAACTCGTCAACCATCTCTCGTTACCTTTGGAACCTCTCGACTCTCCTATTAATGTCGCTGGGTTAGGTGGCAAACAACTTTCCCGTACTACTTCTCGCACTAAGCCTGTCCTCATCCTTACCTCCGGCAATCATAGAGAATATCACCAGTTTTTTATCACTCAGTGTCCCCAGACCCCCATCATTCTGGGTTTCTCCTGGCTTCAAATACACAACCCACACATTGATTGGACCGTCCCTCGCATCGCCAATTGGAGTACTTATTGCATGGCCAACTGTCTTCATTCCGCTATTTCCTCCGCTATTGCCTCTACCTTTAAGCCCGAAAAAGAAATCGACCTGTCCAAAGTACCCTCCTGCTATCACGACCTCAAAACTGTTTTCTGTAAATGTAAAGCCAGTGCGCTACCGCCCCATAGACCCTATGACTGCGCCATAGAACAGCTTAACGGCGCCCCCCTCCCTAAGGGACAATTATTCAATTTATCCGGTCCTGAAAAAGACGCCATAAAAAATACATTCAGGAGGCTCTTTCTCTGGGCCATATCCGTCCCTCTACGTCCCCGGTCGGCGCTGGTTTTTTCTTCGTGGAGAAAAAGGACAAAACCTTGAGGCCCTGCATCAACTATCGTGAGTTGAACCAGATTACGGTAAAAGACAAATATTCCCTTCCCTTTATTGATTCTGTTTTTGACTCAGTCCAGCAGGCACGCATTTTTTCTAAACTGGATTTGAGAAATGCTTATCATCTGGTTGGCATTCACGAGGGGGACGAATGGAAAACAGCTTTCAACCCTTCCGCATCCGCCATGACCCCCGAAAACTGTCCTTCCGGGTTCCAGCGTCTGGGTCTGTCTGAAATCCCACGAGATCATGACAGGAAGGCTTTAGACCTTTTTAATTTAGCTTTTAGTTTATGTTTAGGAATTTCTTTGATATTTTAATTATTTATGTTCTCTTTTTACTAGTTTTATATGTGTATGAAAATTCATATATTTATTTCTTTAGTTATTTGTACTTATTTATTTTTATTTTTTAGTCACACTTTCCATTTTATATGTAATGTTTATTTATGTAAATATTTGTTTTCTGTTCATTTTTTAAATAAATTTTAATTTTAATTTTATTACTTTTCCATTTTAGTTGTAACTCCAGTGTTTTCCTCAGAGGGATTCTCCACATCGGTGACTGACCGATTTGTCTTTTGATCGGATCTGGGGGGGTCCTGTGGTAGTGTACTCTGTGAACTTGGGTGGGGGTCACTGATGTGGACATGTCACAAAAATATTGTTTCCCCACTTCAGGACAAAGCCAGGTCTCTACATTCCATCATTGTATCACTCTTTTTATCATGGTGTGTATGTGTGTTGGAAAAGTGCTATATACATAGAGGTTGATTTGATTTGATTTGAACACAGCTGTGGTTTCGAGCTGTGGCTTATCAGTCCAGCCTCACTCAGTTTTTATTCTCATGAAGATGGTGAGAGGAAGAGGAGGTGTGGTTCTGCCCCTGGGTCTGCTGGTGCTCTGTGGTTTCCTCTTGAAAGTTTCCATTTTTGTGAGTGACTCAGTGTGTTTCTGTACTGCAGCGTGTCAGTGTGTGTGTTTGTGCGATAACTGTCAGTCATGAAGATCCTGGTGCTGCTGCTGGTGCTCCTCACAGGTATGTGAAACAAACCAACATTCAGCTTCAGCTGGACTTCAGTCGGTCAGGTCTTTATTTAGCATCAACTTCCTCAGCTCTGTGGGCAGCAGCATCTTCTTCTCTATTTTCTGCAGAAACTTCTTGTATGAATTCAGATGTTTGATGTTTTACTGCTGTTTCTCTTTCCCCCTCATCACATCTGCTCAGAAAAAAAAGTGGAGGCCTGCGATTTGAACCAAGACCTTTAACTCATTTGTTATGAGTTTGAGTTGTTGAGATGTGGTTGTGTTCCACAAGTAGATGTTTGCAGAGTGTGACGAAGACTTTGGGGTTGGAGGGGCGGAATTTTCAAAAGCTGTTTATCTGTTTCTGTTCTCAGTACTTGAATGTGAGAAGAATGTCACTGGACAAACTGGTCAGAACATCACTCTGCCCTGTAAATATGACATAAAAATCAACGGACCTACAAATGTGTGCTGGGGTCGAGGTCCTCTTCCTCTTCTCGACTGCAGCAACCAGCTCCTCACCACAGACGGACATAAAGTGATCAAAGAAAGCAGAGCTTCCAGCAGGTATCAGCTGCAGGGTCGACTGGATGAAGGAGACGTTTCTCTGACCATCATGAACGTCACAGAGGAAGATGCTGGACTGTACGGATGCAGAGTGGAGATTGTTGGACTATTCAATGATGAGAAACATCCTGTCCACTTAACTGTTAACAGAGGTGAGAAAATGACCAAAGAATCACCAGCAGTTTGAATTTTAAAAATCTACTTTCAAGCATCCATGATCTGTTTCAGCACCACGTTTGATCTCTACACCTTCATCAGGAACAACATCTTCATCATCAGACATTCATCAGACCACAGCAGCCACTCTAACTTCAGGTAACCTGATGAGGATGAGGAGGGATGAAGGATTTAACTACATCTTTAGAGTCCCACTCTGATCATCTGATCTATTTTCAAAGTGTTCCCAGTGGACTTTCAATTATGATGATGTCGTTTTTAGCTAAATAAAAAAACGGTGTTGTTTTCTAGGACATAGTTTCTGCAGAGCGGCAGTTCATTAGAAATTCACCTCTGAGTTATGGGTGGGACTGTTGGTGTGGAGCATGCTGTCTCTAATTCATATGATCATTTTGTTAACACTCTCTCTACCACTGCCTCACAACCCAATCCTAACATTAGCAGTGCAACAAAAATGGTGATCAATATCAGATCCACCCAGTCATTCAGTTTAGATCCAGATTCCAGCTCAGACGAGGAAAACAAAGACATTCATGGATCTATTTGTCTGACAGTGGATGATTAGAAGAAAGCTGAGCTTCATTTCTGAAAACAACTTCTAAATGTGGAACAAAGAACTCAGCAGGTTGTGTCACAGAGGTGCTGCTGAGAGAAAACTTGTCCTGATGTGTTTTGCATTCTCCTCACATCAGTCAGTCTGCTTTGAGTCAGATCAGGACTGTTCTACTGGTGTGAAGGCTGTAAAGCTTCACACAACAGTGTTCCTGATTATCTTCTGTACACGTCTCTGGCTCAACTCATTCAACTATCAAATTGTTCAGTTCCTTCAGGAGATGAATGCTGGGAAGTTTCAAATCACACCTCTTTAACTTTTTTAACTATTCAACTAACTACCGCTTTTTAACTCCATTGAAAACGGCTCATAGAATCTTCAAATGCTCCATTTTCAATTAAAAACTTTCAGCTCTACAAAACAATAGAACTCAAAAAGACTTTCAGCTACAGAAACTATTCACCTTTTAAACTACTCAGCAGACTTTAGGCTCCTGGATGTTTATTTTTGTTCTTAAAATTTCTTATTGTTTTTAATATATCACACGTCAAAGTATAAAATGTCATCTTTGAGTCAGTTTCCAGTTATGAATGAGTTTCTATGTGAAACAGCTTTCAGTTGCTCTAGGCCAGTGTTTTTCAACCGGTGTGCCGAGGGATTTTTGTCAAGGTTAAAGTGTGCCATGGCTCAAAAAAGGTTGAAAAACACTGGTCTAGGCAGCAGAGTGGAGGAGAGAGAGAAGAACAGAGACTTTTAGTAGATTCGTTTTTCCAAATCTCTAAGTTCGTTTCTTTCACAGAAAAAGTTTTTACATCAAAGCTTGGGCATTTTTTCTGGCTTTTAGACAATCTAACTCTGAAAACCCTGAGGCATGTGGTTTTCTTACAGTGGCCCCAAATATCAGTAAAAACATGATGATTCCTCTCATTGACCCCAATTCAATTTTGGCAGACAAAATTCTTGAAAGATGCTCATGTTTAACTTGCAATTGCTGCTGTATACCTGAGCATAAAAACATGAGAATCAAGCTAGTTGTAGTCCGTCATCTCTGGATTCTAACTGTGTTTTCACTTTTACTCTGAGGGAAATGGTTGAGAAGATATGAGCTTTTGTTTGAGCCAAGTGCACAGCTATATTTTCAAGGGGAAAGAAGGACTCAGCTGCATGTGTCTCCCTCTGCCTGTTTGTTTCCATGATGACTTCGGAACACTCTATGTCACACACATGCATGCTTACCATTGACAGTATGGAACTGGACTGAACAGTACCCCCTGATTGACAGATTCTCCCAAACCACCAGTTTTCAGTGAAAGGGGTGTGGCCTTCCATAATGCTCACTCCTGATTGAAGAGAGTGGTTGCCATAGAAATATAGACAGACTAATCACGGCTCAGTGAGGACGTCTGGTTTTAACTTGGTGACGGACAGGAATACGGCGACTGAATTGACTCCAGTAGGTTGGAACTGGAAGCAAGGCATTACCTGTGAGTGATGTCAGTTATACAGTATAGACCAAATGTTTGGACACACCTTCTCATTCAAAGAGTTTTCTTCATTTTCCTGACTATGAAAATTGTAGATTCACACTGAAGGCATAAAACTGTGAATTAACACATGTGGAATTATATACATAAGAAAAAAGTGTGAAACAACTGAAAATATGTCAAATTGTTACCTTTTGATTTGATTACTGCTTTGCACGCTCTTGGCATTCTTTTGATGAGCTTCAAGAGGTAGTTACCTGAAATGGTTTTCCAACAGTCTTGTAGGAGTTCCCAGAGATGTTTAGCACTTGTTGGCCCTTTTGCCTTCACTCTGCAGTCCAGCTCACCCCAAACCATCTGGATTGGGTTCAGGTCCGGTGACTGTGGAGGCCAGGTCATCTGGCACAGCCCCCCATCACTCTCCATCTTGGTCAAATAGCCCTCACACAGCCTGGAGGTGGAGGTCATTGTCCTGTTGAAAATTAAAAGATGGTCCAACTAAACGCAAACTGGATGGAATAGCATGCCGCTGCAAGATGCTGTGTTATGCCTTCTATTTTGAATAAATCCCCAACAGTGTCACCAGCAAAGCACCCCCACACCATCACACCTCCTCCTCCATCCTTAACCGTGGGAGCCAGGCATGTAGAGTCCATCCGTTCACCTTTTCTGCATCACACAAAGACAAAACCAAAAATTTCACATTTGGACTCCTCAGACCAAAGCCCAGATTTCCACTGGTCTAATATCCATTCCTTGTGTTCTTTAGCCCAAACAAGTCTCTTCTGCTTGTTGCCTTTCTTTAGCAGTGGTTTCCTAGCAGATATTCTAGCATGAAGGCCTGGTTCACACAGTCTCCTTTGAACAGTTGTTGTAGAGATGTGTCTGCTGCTAGAACTCTGTGTTTCATTGACCTGTTCTCTAATCTGAGCTGCTGTTAACCAGCCATTTCTGAGGCTGGTGACTTGGATGAAGTTATCCTCTGCAACAGAGGTGACTCTTGGTCTTCCTTTCCTGGGGCGGTTCGCATATGAGCCAGTTTCTTTGTAGCGCTTGATGGTTTTTGTGACTGCACTTGGGGACACTTTCAAAGTTTTCCCAATTTTTCGTACTTACTGACCTTCATTTCTTAAAGTAATGATGGCCACTCTATTTCTGTACTTAGCTGCTGTTTTCTTGCCGTAAATACAAATTCTAACAGTCTATTCGGTAGGACTATCAGCTGTGTATCCACCTGACTTCTGCACAACTGATGGTCCCAAACCCATTTATAAGGCAAGAAATCACACTTATTAAACCAGACAGGGCACACCTGTGAAGTGAAAATCATTTCAGGTGACTACCTCTTGAAGCTCATCAAGAGAATGCCAAGAGCGTGCAAAGCAGTAATCAAATCAAAAGGTGGCTACTATGAAGAACCTACAATATGACATATTTTCAGTCGTTTCACACTTTTCTGTTATGTATATAATTCCATGTGTGTTAATTCACATTTTTTGATTCCTTCAGTGTGAATCTACAATTTTCATAGTCATGAAAATGAAGAAAACTCTTTGAACGAGAAGGTGTGTCCAAAAATTTGGTCTGTAATGTATGTCATACATATAATGGTCTCCTTTTGCCTGCTTGTTTCCATGACAACCTCAGAACACTTTGGATATGTACGAATTTCTTCACTACTCAGTAGTGCTGTCCGAATCTACAATTCCAAAATTGCATGCCCTAGAAATTTCCCAGAAGTCTCACTAGATCTGAGAATATAGACCACAATGCATTGTGTCGGAACAATTTTTGCCAAAAAAATTAAACTAAAAACTAAATTAATTCTTTATGAAACCATCAACGTTTTTATCTTCAGAACTCAGCGGACTCATAAATAGTCGTTTTAAATTTATATTATATTCATGTTATTTAGATTTTAACTTAATATAATCGATGATGTCATAGTCGCCATTAAAAAAAGAGTAGTGAGTGTCATAATGACGATGACGAGGCAGACCCAGATGCTGGAACCCGGAAGTAAACTCAGGCTAGGAGATCAAGCGAAAGAGTTTAATGGATTCACAGGATACCAGCTGCACCCGTGTTGAAGAGGACCTGAAGGAGCACAAAAGAGGTAAGTTCAAGGCTTAGACTTGAATTGGCGTAACTTAACTTTGAGCCAGACGTAAGCATCGAAGAGTGTATAACGGACTGGCGTCGAATGCTGTGATGGATCTCCTTAAGAAGGACAGCAGGTGATGAGATGATGTGAGGCAGCTGGTTCCAATGAGCAGAGTTGGGAGGGGGAAGGCAACCGACCGAGGCACCGTGACAGTGCCCCCCCCTCAACGACCGCCTCCAGGCGGTCCAGGACGGCGATCCGGGTGGGCCCGGTAGAAATCCTCGATGAGGGAACGGTCCAGAATAAGCGAGCGGGAGATCCATGAGCGCTTCTCCGGACCGTAACCCTCCCAGTCCACCAAGAACTGAAAACCGCGGCCCCGGCGACGGACGTCCAGGACCCGGCTGACCGACAATGCGGGGGCGTCGTCAATGACCCGGGCGGATGGAGGGGAAGCGGACGGCGGGCACAGAGGGGTCTCCTGAATGGGTTTGATCTGTGAAACATGGAAGGCGGGGTGAACCTTAAGCGCCGCTGCAAGCCGCAACCGTACGCAGGTGGGGTTTATGATCCTCTCGATGATGTAGGGACCGATGAATCGTGGAGCCAATTTGCGAGAGGTGGCCTGGAGAGGTATGTCACGAGAAGAGAGCCAGACCCTCTGTCCCGGCTGGTAGATGGGACTTTCCTTCCTGCGACGGTTTGCGATGCGGCAATTACTCTCCCGGGTGCGCAGGAGAGCGGCCGAGCTTGGTTCCAGAAGTGCTGAACACGCTGGAGATGGTGTTGCACGGAGGGCACAGCCAGATCCAACTCCTGAGAGGGGAAGAAAGGTGGAGAATATCCCAGAGAGGCTTCAAAGGGGGACATACCGGTGGCAGAGGAAGGGTGGTTGTTGTGGGCGTACTCGATCCAAACCAGGAACGAGGACCAGTTGGAAGGGTTCTGGGCAGCCAGACAGCGGAGGGCAGCCTCGAGTTCCTGGTTGGCACGTTCAGCTTGCCCGTTGGATTGGGGGTGGTGACCTGAAGTGAGACTGACAGTGGCCCGGAGGACAGAGCAGAAAACCCTCCAAACCTGAGACACAAATTGAGGGCCTCGGTCGGAAACAATGTCACAAGGGATGCCGTGATGATGAAAAACCTGCTGAACCATGATGTCGGCCATTTCTGTGGCTGTGGGTAACTTGGGGAGAGCGATGAACTGAGCGGACTTTGATTATGGTGAGAATGACAGTGTTACCTTTCGAGGGTGGTAACCCAGTGACGAAGTCCGCAGCGAGATGGGACCAAGGGCGTTGAGGAATGGGCAGCGGATGGAGCAGACCGGCTGGTGGGGCATTGGAGGATTTAGAACGGGCGCAGACGTCGCAGGCGGCGACGAACTCCCTGACATCTCGTTCCATGGAGGGCCAGAAGAACCTATGTTGGAGGAGCTTGAGAGTTCTCTGGACACCTCCATGACAGGAAATACGAGAGGTATGCCCCCAAACCAGAACCTCAGAGCGGAGCGAGGAGGGGACATACAAGGTGTTCACCGGGACAGGGGGATGATCAGGTTCTTCGTCTTGGGCCTGTAGGACTCGAGTCTCAATGTCCCATGTGAGGTTCACTACTATGCAGGTGGGGAAGATAATGGGAGAGGGGTCCTGACTGTCCTCTTTACTATAAAGACGTGAAAGTGCGTCCGGTTTTACGTTCCTGCTGCCAGGCCTATAAGTAATGATGAACGAGAAACGGTCGAAGAAGAGGCACCAACGGGCTTGGCGTGAATTAAGGCGTTTGGTGGAACGAAGGTAAGCCAAATTTTTGTGGTCTGTCCACACTATGAAAGGCTGATCAGTACCCTCGAGCCAGTGACGCCACTCCTCAAGGGCGAGTTTAATGGCGAGGAGCTCCCGATTACCCACGTCATAATTGCGTTCAGCAGTGGACAGTTTTCGTGAGAAGAACGCGCAGGGTTTTAGTTTGCCCGTGTTGTTCTCGCGCTGGGAGAGGACCGCCCCAACGCCTGAGTCGGAGGCGTCCACCTCGACAATAAATTGGAGAAGGGGGTCGGGCTGAATCAGGATAGGAGCCGAGGTCAATAAACCTTTTAGGAGATCAAAGGCAGCCTGAGCCTCGGGACCCCAAACAAAGGGTCTGTTAACCGAGGTGAGCTGAGTGAGGGGAGCTGCGATACTGCTGTAGTTTCTTATAAACCGGCGATAAAAGTTAGCGAGACCGAGGAAGTGTTGCAGTTGCTTTCTGGAATCAGGAGGTTCCCAGTTGGCTACTGCCATGATCTTAGCTGGGTCCGGACGGATATTACCGGCCTCTATGATAAAACCGAGAAATGATATGGTAGGGACATGAAATTCGCATTTCTCTGCTTTAACAAAAAGCTTATTTTCAAGAAGGCGTTCGAGGACCTGCCGGACATGGTGGGTGTGTTGATCTTGATCACGTGAGTAAATGAGTATGTCGTCCAGGTAGACAAATACAAAACGATTTAAGAAATCATGGAGGACGTCGTTTACTAGGTGCTGAAAAATGGCGGGGGCGATGGTAAGCCCGAAAGGCATCACCAGGTATTCAAAATGCCCTAGGGGTGTGTTGAACGCCGTTTTCCATTCATCCCCCTCCCTCATGCGGACTAAATGATAGGCATTGCGGAGATCTATTTTAGAAAAGATGCGAGCCTCTTGAACGGAATCTAAAGCAGAGCTGATGAGGGGAAGGGGATACTTATTTTTAACCGTGATCTGATTTAGTTTGCGGAAATCGATGCAAGGTCGTAAGGTTAAAGTGAGACTTTTTCTGAACGATAAAGAACCCTGCACTGACCGGGGACGAAGAGGGGCGGATGTGACCGGAAGAAAGAGCGTTGTGAATGTATTTCTCCATAGCCTGCTTCTCAGGGCCGGATAAATTAAATAAACGGCCCTTGAGTAGAGTAGCCCCCTTTAATAAATCTATGGAGCAATCGTAAGGTCTGTGAGGGGGAAGAGCGCCAGCCTTGGTTTTGCTAAAGACAGCCCTAAGGCCGTGATAGCAGAAGGGTACCTTGGAAAGGTCGATGATTTCCAGGGCTGAGTGATGACTTGGAGGAACAGAAGGGATGG
The DNA here is from genome assembly GCF_053564925.1 of Oryzias latipes. Lineage (NCBI taxonomy): Eukaryota > Metazoa > Chordata > Actinopteri > Beloniformes > Adrianichthyidae > Oryzias > Oryzias latipes. The sequence goes on from NC_136250.1 coordinate 3,740,984, forward strand.
CGGAACGGAGGCAATTAGCCATGCAGGCAGTACTCCAGTTGGTGATGTGACGATTCACCCAATCAAACTGCGGGTTGTGAGCACGAAGCCAGGGGAAACCTAAGATGACGGGAGATTGGAGGGATTGAGTGACATAGAACTGCATGAATTCATGGTGATTACCAGAGGAGATGAGTTGAACAGCCTTGGTGCGGTGAGTTATGTGAGTGAGGAGCTGGCCTCCCAGACCTGCCGCCTTGACCGGGTGTTCTAAAGGCTCTGTGGGAAGGTCGAGTTCAGACACAAGGTTACAGTCAATGAAACTTTGCTCAGCGCCAGAATCTATGAGGGCTTGGCAAACATGGGTCTTAGCTTGGTTACATAGCTTGACAGGAATGTACAAGAAAGAGTTCTCAGTAGTGAGGGAGTGACCCGCCCGCGTCGTCTAGCGGGGGGTTCTGGCGTTTAAACGCAACGTACACTGGTGAACAAGGTGACATGCCTGACCACAGTAGAAACATGATCCCTCGTCCCTCCGTCTCTGCCGTTCCTCGGGTGTGAGCTTTGAGTGCCCGATCTGCATAGGCTCCTCAGGGGATAGTCCAGCAGCCTCATGAGAAATGGAACGAGCTGAATCAGCTGTGGCGAGGGGGGGGGGGGAATTAGCCCCAGGTCTTTTTTCATGGCGGAGACGCTCAGTCTGGCGTTCCCGGAGACGCACGTCGGACCGCAAGGCCACGGTGTCAAGCTCTTCAAAAGATGTAGCCTCGGTTTGTGAACATAAATTATCTTTAATTGAATCGTTTAGTGACTGATAGAACACACCTTTCAGGGCGATGTCCGGCCAACCTGCTTCCACCGCTAGAATCCGAAAGTCTATTAAATGGTCACTCACAGATCTGTTGCGTTGCTTTAAGGCTAGTAGACGACGGGTTGCTTCCTCCTCCTTGCGGGGCTGGTCGAAAACCAACCGGAATTCCCCTATGAATCGTTGAAACGGAACTTGGTAAATGAGATTAGCCGTTACGTAGGCCTGCGCCCATTGGAGCGCTTTACCCCTGAGGGAGTTTACGATGAGTGTTATTTTGCTATGATCTGCGTGGTAGTGTGGTGAAGCCTGCTGGAAAATCATTTGGCACTGTAGGAGGAAACCCCCGCAGGCCTCCACGTCTCCCTGGAAGGTCTCGGGTTGAAGCCGGATGTTTTCGTTAGCCGGGCTAATGGTAGCGGGGGGGCAAACTTCCGGCAGAAGGAGAGGCGCTGGCTGTGGCGTAGGCGGATCGTTGACCTGTAAGTTCCATCAGGGCCTGAGAAATTCCATCCAGACGTCTAAAAAGGTCCTGCTGTGCGGAGGCCATCTGGTTCAGGGATTCAGCTTGTCGTCCCGGGGCGATGCCTTGATGTGAGACGGCCAAGCGGAGTCCTTCCGGGTCAGCTGGGTCTGGGTGATGGCCAGTCCGTTCTGTCATAATGACGATGACAAGGCAGACCCAGATGCTGGAACCCGGAAGTAAACTCAGGCTAGGATATCAAGCGAAAGAGTTTAATGGATTCACAATCCCAGAGTTCAGGAAAACAGCGTGGACCAGAAGTGAGTATGTGGCGTGGAAACCAGAGTTTCGTGCCAGAACGTCTTGGAGGAAGACTTCGTGGGCTGAGCAGAGGAGACGAGGAGAGAACAGGATACCAGCTGCACCCGTGGTGAAGAAGACCTGAAGGAGCACAAAAGAGGTAAGTTCAAGGCTTAGACTTGAATTGGCGTAACTTAACTTTGAGCCAGACGTAAGCACCGGAGAGTGTATAACGGACTGGCGTCGAATGCTGTGATGGATCTCCTTAAGAAGGACAGCAGGTGATGAGATGATGTGAGGCAGCTGGTTCAAATGAGCAGAATTGGGAGGGGGAAGGCAACCAACCGAGGCACCGTGACAGTGAGCATGGTGTCTGAATTGCTTTTAACCCTTGTGCTGTCCCATGACCCCACCCTTATATTGGTAAATGCGTGTACTTATATAGCACTTTTTCTACCTACAAGGCCCAAAGCGCTTTACAGCCCCCCACCCCACCCCAGACCCCGCAGCCGAAGCGGATGACACCCAGAGCGACTGGGGCCCCCAAGAGGGTTGTCCCGTCCCGTCCCAGAGCCAGGGAAGGGCCGATTCCAGCCCCAGGTGTAGATGGGCAGCCCATCCAGCGCCGCTGCCCCCCCCCCCCCCCCCCCGAGCAGGGCCCCCACCAACCCCCCCCAGCACAGTCAAAGGGACCACCCCCCCAAGCCAAGCCAGACCACCCCCCCACCCCCCCCCACCATGCACCCCCACACCCAAGCCCAGAGGACCACGCAGCGCCCCAGCCCGCCCCACACAGGCACCGGACCCGACCCCCCGACCAACGGAGCCCCCACCACCCCCCGCCAGGCACCGGAGGCCCCGACCCCCACCCCAAACCACGGCAGAAGGGCAAGGAGCAGCGACGACCAGGCCCCCCCACCCTCTAAGTCATGGAGTTATCTATGGGAGACCAGAGAGACTGAATTCTTTTAAAGTTTCTTGAACTTTGGGCTGAAATTTTTTCCAAGCTGATATGATCAAGCAGCAGATTTCTGTGTTGACTTATATTTATATTTTTCTTGTTTTTCCAATTTATTAAAATAGTTTTTTTTAGCAATAAAAAGAGTTATGAAAATGATAGAGCCTAATCCTCCTTCTACATCGATGGCACTCATGTCACCAAGCACACAAAGTGACGGTGAAGCTGTGATTGAAACCTTAAGCCAGACTGATAGATCGGCACATACCTGCTGCCAGAGAACTTGGACAGGCGTGAAGAACCATAGTGCATGCATGTAATTGTCGGGTAGATTACTGTCACAGTGCTGACAAATGTCTGAGTTACTGAGACCCATCTTGAACATCCTCTGTCCAGTGTAGTAAATTCTGTGAAGAGTTTTAAAATGCATTAGCTGCAGATTTGGACTTTTTGTCAGTTTAAAGATGTTTAGACAAAGTTCTGACCAGAAGCTTTCATCTGTGCTGATGCTCAAATCCGCATCCCATTTTGTTGTCGGAAGTGAAATATTATTATCTAAATTACATAAAATTTTGTATATTTTGGAGAGAGTTTTATTCATTGAGAAATTAATTCAATTCAATTCAATTCAATTCAATTTTATTTGTATAGCCCAAAATCACAACAACAGTCGTCTCGATGGGCTTCGAAGTAAAACATGAAATCAAAAGGATCACGAATACAAAGAGTTCAATAGGAAAATACTAAAATGAACTAACAAACTGACTAAGCTATACTGGCATCCCTGCCCTTAGACCCCCCTTCGCGGTAAGGAAAAACTCCCAAAAAAAAAACCGGATTCCGGAAAAAACGAAGAAACCTCAGGGGTGCCCACATGAAGGAGGGATCCTCCCCCAGGACGGACAGGCGATTTACCAGAAATCTTAGAGAAGAATTAACTTATCTAAATCTACAACTACATATATAAAAGTCCAGCAGACGAGCTTCATCCAGCCGTGGTTATCGGGACAGTCAAAGGCGCGAGTCGAGCCGGAGACAGGAACCACAGCCAGGTGTAGGAGCAGGAGCAGAGACGAGGTACTCGGTCAGGTACAGAGCAGAGACGAGCCAGAGATGAGCCAGAGGCAGGATCCACAGCCAGGTGTAGGAGCAGGAGCAAAGGCGAGGTAAACGGTCAGGAACTGGAGCACGGATGAGCCAACTGGAGTCTGGAAGCACTCCCACTCCCCAGGAGGGGAGAGGAAAAGAGGGACAATACATGAATCGCACTGCACCAAACAGAGGCATGGAGAACTAAATGATAAATTATGATCAAGAATAGAGGAGAGGAAGGGTAGAAGTAAAAAAGGAAAGAGGACAGAACCCCAGTGTACCATAGTTACCCCAGCTTCAACTTCTAGCAGCCTTTTAAAAGAAATAGTTATTGTTAAGTTTAATTTAACTAACATTAAGTTAAATAATCTCTGAATACTAACTAGTCTGACAATAAGCCTGTCCAAAGAGGAATGTTTTCAGTCTAGCTTTGAATGTAGAAACTGAGTCGGCCTCTCTTATATGAGCTGGGAGTTTATTCCATAAGACAGGGGCTTGGTGGCTAAACGCTCTACCTCCAACCGTACTTTTACTAATTCTAGGAACCACAAGCAGTCCTGCATTTTGCGAGCGAAGTGTTCTGATTGGTTGGTAAGGGACTATGAGGTCCTTAATATAGGACGGGGCCATTCCATGTAAGGCCTTATAGGTTAACAGGAGGATCTTGAACTTAATTCTAGAATCAACTGGGAGCCAATGGAGCGAAACTAACACAGGAGTGATGTGATCTCTTCTGCTGGTTCCAGCTAACAATCTAGCTGCTGCGTTCTGAACAAGCTGGAGACTTCTTAAGGAACTCTTAGGACACGCTGCTAACAAGGAGTTACAGTAATCCAGCCTCGACGTAACAAATGCATGGATGAGTTTTTCAGCATCACTCTTAGAAAGTATATTTCTGATCTTAGCAATATTCCGCAGGTGAAAAAAGGCAGTTCTACATGCCTGAGATATGTGAGCCTTAAATGATAAATCCTGGTCAAGTAAAACCCCAAGGTTTCTAACTGTGGAATTGGGGGCTATACTTATACCATCCAGGGAGACTATCTGAGCAGACAGAGCATCTCTGAGGTTTTTAGGACCAAGTATAATGACCTCAGTTTTTTCTGGGTTCAAGAGGAGGTAATTAATTGTCATCCAGGTCTTGATGTCACTGATGCAGGCGTTCAGTTTCTCTATCTGGTCATTCTGGTCAGGCTTCATGGATAAATACAACTGCGTATCGTCGGCATAACAATGAAAATTAATGCTGTGTTTCCTGATTATGTTTCCTAGGGGTAACATATAAAGCGTAAACAGGATCGGTCCCAAGACTGAGCCCTGTGGGACTCCATAGTTGACTCGAGTGCACTGAGAGGAATGGCCATTTACATTAACGAACTGATACCTATCAGACAGATAGGATTTAAACCACTGGAGAGCAGATCCTCTGATCCCTATGTCCTGCTCTAATCTATGGAGTAAAATACCGTGGTCGATAGTGTCAAAGGCAGCACTGAGGTCCAACAGGACCAGAATAGAAAGTAGTCCCTTTTCTGAGGCCAATAACAAGTCATTAGAGACTCTAACTAGTGCAGTTTCCGTACTGTGGTGAGGTCTAAACCCCGACTGAAAGTGAATTAATCAGAGTGGTAACTACATCTGGTAGCTTTAAATCGTTGTCTCTGTATTTAAACTTTTTAGTAATAATTGATTTAAGTTGCTGATATTCCAAGAAGTTATTTATTCCATGTTTGTCTTGAAGTTCCTGGGGAGTTATGAATCTTCTATCAATAATTATGTGCTCTAGTTGTTTTATGCCCCCTGCTTGCCAAGCTGAGAAGTGGATCATTTTTTTGTTTAAAAGGATGTCTGGGTTGTTCCAGATGGGTGTCATTTTGCACGGTTGAATTGATGATTTTGATATTTTGAGAAATTCCCACCAGGCTGTTAAAGTGGCATTTATATTAATACTTTTGAAACAATCCTGTTTTTTAACTGTTTGGCTAATAAATGGGAGATCTGACAGGTTGATCTTTCCACATAACGCCTGTTCCAAGTCTAACCATGAGTTGGTTTCTGGATTATTTTTTAACCATTTTAAGCGAGTGTGAGCTGGTTCGCGTGTGCTTGCCCGTGTGCGCGCTTGTATCAAACCATTTTAATTGGAGGGGGAGTTTATAGTAGTATAGTATAATAGTTTGTTCTAGTTTATTTGATATTTAGCTGTTATATTAGCAATATGCTAACTCATTTGGAATCTAGAGCCAATGTTTATCCTAATTTGACATTTAGCTACCACTGTATTTTAGAAAAATGCTAGGCAACACTTTTTCCTTTGGTTTTACAACTCACTCATAAATGAAAGAAGAAGAGCTTGGGGTTTCATGGTCTACTAGATGTAAACATTTAATTTTATATTTTCCACTTTGGTCAATCTTCAGAGCACAATGTTGTTTGTAGTTTAGTTTATATTGTGGTTTTACACATGAGGGATTATGTAAGTGACATCATAGCTTTAGCGATTGTTCCTCTGAGCCCTGCTCTGGATCACCTGTATGTCTGGCCTCAGCGCGGTTCACTTAACCGTATGCGAGAACAAAGTGACCACAACTAACCAGTCTCTGGGCACAGATGGACTTTGTTCGGTCAGAAAGAGTCTGTGGTGGATTTATTCCAATTTACTTTAAATTCACACTTAAGGGGAGGTGCTGACAGGGCAAAAGCAGGTGAACTGTGGAGTTTCCTGCATGGATCTTCTGTGATCGCTGAATTTCCCAGAATGTGTGAGCTAGCAGACTGACTCCAGAGAGGAGGTCCTGCAGGGTTGTGTTTCTTAGCTTTGTTCATATTTTTGCTTAATCTAAATCCGTTTGTCAATTCAGTCAGCTCTGTGGTCATAAAATGCAGCTGAATGATGACAGCTGGAAAAAGCTCTTCATCGTCTGCATGTTCCTTCATTCTATCAGTGAGATTTCCTGTTGCAGCAGACTGACTCAGAGAAAATGCTTTGGACGTCTCCATGACTTTCTTCTCTAACAGCATCTGCTTTCAGTTCCTTGTCCTGCAGGTCACATGACCTCAACAGACAACAACCGGACTGCTTCAGCCTTGGAGGACTCAGATAAGGTGAGGGGTCAACACACAGCACCAGGGGTTGTTCCTCTGGCCTTTTCTGTCAGATGTGCTGCAGCCAGGATCCTCCATGGAAACAAATGATCCAATGAAGTCCAACTGAAACCCAGGCAGAACCTCACAAGGGACAGTAATCAACAGTGTTAGAAGATTTTGAGTCATGTGGGGTTTTTGTTCAGATCATCTGTGTGTGTCTTTTTGGGGGGGTCAGAAAAACATAGAATGTTATTTGACTAATTTTAGTGGTTGTGCTTTCAGGGTGTCACCTTGGTGGTTCTGGCGTCGGTCGTGTTCATGCTGCTGGTTCTGGTCACAGCAGGCATCCTCATCATCATGGGTAAGTGTTGCAGCAGGTCAGTGTGGGTCTGCTGTGTGTTTTTGTGTATTTACTGTGTGTGGTTTTGTGTTTCTGCAGACAGAAGATGGAAGAAGCAGAAAGTGTGAGTTTGTTCGGCGTGACTCATGTCATCTTCTGCATCTCGGAATCAGCACAGGCCCAGGTCTGCTGAGGAACCTCGCCTGCACACCTCTGACACATCTTAAACCTCAGCATCAGAGCGTTTCATGTAGTACTGCACATTTCAGTAAAACAGAAACACTTCAGACCCCTCTCAGCAAGCAGACCCTCTGTGAGAGCATCCATGCTGCCTGACCCAGAAAGAAACCCCTCAGAGGGCGTGTGGGACGCCACGGTCTTTCATAAGCAGAAGCAGAGTCACATCTGTTTCCAACTAAAGCTGTTGATGAAGATGAGTCAGACTGAGCTCAGCAGGTCTGAACTCTGAAAGCCAACTGATCGCGTTTTCGTCCTTTTGTCTCCTGAAAATCGCACACAGGCAGATGTTAGACCAACACATGAACATTTTTAATGACATGAAAATAACATCTAATTATTCTAATGAAGTAAGTTTACAAACTTCAACACTTTCTCATTTATTTAAAATAACTAAAATATCCATGTTTTCTGTCTCATTAAGATATACACAACAACAAAAAAAAAAAATTAAAAAAAGATATACCCAACAAAACTTAGTTTTTAGTTAGTTTTTAGTTAGTTTTTAGTTAGTTTTTAGTCAGTTTTTGAAAAATGCTGAAATGTCAAACCATTCAAAAACAAAACAAATGACTCCAGAACAAATAATCCATTTAAAACAGAAAAATGCAGATTTCAAAGGTCACCTGCACCCCCTATGTTGGATCAGCATTCATGTTATTACATCCATCTTTATGCTTATCTTTGAAATTTTCTGGTGTCTAATTGGCACCAAAACTAAAATCCACTAATAAATTATAATTATAATAGACATTTTCTCTCTTTTCTCAATGACAAATTGTGAAATCTTTAAAAATCTATTAAAAAGTTCAAATATGAAAGTAATGAATGAATGTTCAGCTGTTCTGGTGCGAGAAAGGATGAAAAAGGAAACACAAATACATAAAAAATGTCATGAAATACAGAATTAAAAGCATCTCTTTCAGTGTAGACTGCCTCAATCTTAAAATTAATGCAAGTCTACCTAAATACAAGACCATTTAAAATAAATTTATGTTTTGTAAAAATCTGTTGTTTTTAAGGGAACGACAGTTACACTGCTTTTTATTTCATCACTGTAGTGACATTCAGGGCCTGAAAACTATATTTTTATGAGTTTGAAAGTCATGCCATCAGTTTTTCATTCATTCATTCATTCATTCATCTTCTGCCCTTTTTTATCCCTTTCTGGGTCACGGGGCTGCCGGAGCCTATCCCGGCCACTTATGGGCGAAGGGAGGGGACACCCTGGACAGTTTGCCAGTCTGTTTCAGTGTCATCAGTTTCTCAGACATAAGTGGTGGAAAAATAATGTTTAATGCTAATAATGAGGAAAACCACCTTTCACGCGCCTGACATTAGGCTGTTGGTTTGAATATGGTCATTATCCACCACAAGCACTACCGCATGGACATGTGGTGAAATGTTTTAAGTTCATTTCTAACAATAATACTCCCACCCCAGTGTAGTATATTCTTAACTCACAGCAAAAACGAAATCTGATCAGAAATGTTTTCATAATTAGCTCAATAAGAGGTGGTGACTGAACACATTTCACTGAAAGAAAATTTGTACTCAGAAAATGAAAATAATTCTTAGTTTTCACTCATTTTATCAATTGATTTTTTATTCTTATAAATTGAAGTTGTACTATAAATCCTTAAACTTCATTAAAACATTATCTTTAGATAATTATTTGAAGTTAGTTTTAATGGAAGTCCCATTCATTTCTGCAGATTCTAAACGTATGTCTGAGATGTGGCTGAACGATCAGAACAGCTGCTTCTGCATCACCTCAAATGCAGACATTCAGGCTTCAACCTCCCACCCCCTCGCCGCCGCCTCGGTTTCACTGTCAGAACTCATTTTCTGCCCTTTGCTGAAACTTTGGTAAAGACTTAAACCACGTTGCTGTGGCAACTCTTGTTGAGGCTTTCCTCGCTAAAAAGAGAAGCTGAAAATGACCTTTGATGCTTCAGTGTGGTTGAACTGACAGCAGCAGCGGCCCGCTCAGAGCCTGAGAATTGTTACACTGAGCGCGCACGTGACTGCCCACGCACACGCAACAAACAGCCTCTTCAAAATCCTGAATGCAGAAAAACTGCATTTATTGTAAAAGGGCCTTTCCTGCAGACATAGGAACTGTAGACACACGCTGCATCAGAGCAGAATGTGTGAAATGATCATGCCTTCATCACATGCACCCCTACGGGTGCTGGGGGGTTTTGGGTTGTTCAGGCCCTTACAGGGTCAGAGAGGGGAGCAGCCTCATCCTAAGGGAGGCACAGGTGTGTCTTGCAGTTCCTTTGAGGCTTGTGTGGCCACCTCAAGGGATGTCATGAAAATGGAACGTACCATAGTTGTGTGTGTGGATGTGAATCATGAAGTATTTTTGAGAATAATCTAAATTGCAAGCACATACAGTCAGGACCATAAATATTTGGACAGAGACACATTCTTTCTAATTTAGTTTCTGTACATTACCACAGTGAATTTTAAATACAACAACTCAGATGCCATTGAAGTGGAGACTTCCAGCTTTTATTCCATGGGTTTAAAAAATGCTTTAGTTTTTCACATTTTTATGCAATCATTTTATTCAACCCATGGAATAAAAGCTGGAAGTCTCCACTTCAATGGCATCTGAGTTGTTGTATTTAAAATTCACTGTGGTAATGTACAGAAACTAAATTAGAAAGAATGTGTCTCTCTCCAAATATTTATGGACCTGAATGTATGACGTACAGTGATGCTGTCATGCGGTGTCCTAATACCACACTTCAGTCATTGGTAAGTTGGAAGTACTGGCCTCTTACAGACTATGTGAAAATGCTTCACACTTGGGGTTTGCATGTGAATCGTTAGTGCCTGTAGGACGCCCATAAGATGTCCACACAATCTATAATCTGACTGTCTATTTTCCTCATTTTTAACAGTAAAGCTGCAAGCACAAAGCATGCACTTATCTTAAACATCACTGATGGGCTCCTTATGCAGTGTGCATGTTTTTATTTTTGTTTGTTTTCTTTTGGAGGGGGGGTGAAAAATCCATGTCTCCCGCCGTGTCTAACCACTTTACCCTTACGTACATGTTGTTCAGGTGTCCGCTACAATATGTCACCTGCAGCATGCCCTCAGCGAGCGGTCTCTGATCTTGACATTTTTGTGCGGGCCTCCTGCAGGTCCTGTACAGGTTAGCCCAATTTCGGCCCCCAGACAGCCCATATCCACCTGCACCACGGGGCGGCAGTGGTGCAGCGGTAAGGCGGTCGACCCATGATTGTAACATTGCAGGTTCGATTCCCGCCTTGCACGCCCATGAGTCGAAGTGTCCTTGGGCAAGACACCAAACCCCACCTTGCCTCTGGTGGTAGGCGGGGGCCTGTGTTTGGCAGCGGAGCGGCCACCAGTGTGTGAATGTGTGTGTGACTGGGTGAATGGGTCTGTGACTGTAAAGCGCTTTGTCCTTGTAGGAAGAAAGGCGCTATATAAGTACAGTGATCCCTTGATTATCGCGGGGGTTACGTTCCAAATAGATCCCGTGATAAGCAAAATCCGTGAAGTAGAAACCTTTATTTTTTTTACAATTATTATACAATGAAATACACTATTATACATTGAAAAGAAAGAACAAACCATTTAACAGGCTAAATCAATTGTTTTTTTAACAAATAAAAGTACTTTAGAAACGTTTTTTCAACAAATAACTTCTGTAGTGTGCTGTCAAATAATAATTTCAATCATCGATAAGAACAGAAGGCTTTAAATTGCGGAGATTAGCCCCGCCCACCGCGACCCGAGTGGATTAAACGGAAGAAAATTTAAAATGATTATGAAAAAAATAAAAAAGTACAGTGGGACAGAGTGACTCCGGTCTTCTTTTTCACTGCTCTTCATACTGAGCCGCTGCATCCTCTGCAGCGTTTTTTCCTTTTGAAGCCCGCGGTGCAGCTGCAGGTGTGATTGTTCGGGAGAGGAACATAGTGATAGGCAGTTGTTGTCGCTCTTTTTTCTTCTTTGCTATAAGATCCTTATACACCGACATGCTCCCATCGATTATGTTGGCGAACTGTAATGAACGGCTCATCAAAGGGTCCCATTCTTGAGCTACTCGCTGAGTGACTTTTTAGCCAATCAGAATGCAGAACACAATGCACAATCCAAATCCGTGAAGTAGCGAAACCGTGAAAAGTAAACCGTGATATAGCAAGGGATCACTGTATATGCCGTTTGCCATTTATGGGCAGTTGTGGCAAACGCTTTAATCAAACTTCTATGTTACTGAAAATGTCTTCTTTGTCCTTCAGCTGTTCCCTTTAAAAGGGACCAGAACCATCTGCCTTCTGACCCTCTCCTCTTCTTCTTTACTCATACCAACTACCCTCATGTCCTCCTCCTCTACATCCAGACTCATCATTCTGACACTCTTCTTCACATTTTCAAACTCCTTCAGGATCTTTCCTCTTTCATTCCTCTTTCCATCCACACCATCATGAAACAGCTTGAACAAGATCCCAATCTGCAGGTCTGGATCTCTTTCCATCTGGTCTCTTGAACACACAGGAGATCCACATTCCTTCTTTCCATTATCAACTTCACTTGGACTTTGGACCGATACAGGGAAGCACTCCTTTGTGCCCATTTGAAGTTACATTAATATTGTTATTGACGTAACGTGGAAGAAAAACAAGTATTTGATCCTCAGCTGATTTTCTAGGTTGGTTCACCTAAAAAAAAATTCAGTCTGTGCTCCTAATGGTGGTTTCATTTAAACATTCAGAGAAAGAAAATCACAAAAAAATCAAGAAATCAGCTTAAAAGAATGTATTTACATTTATTTGCATTTCATTGAGGGGAGTAAGAATTTGGTCCTGTAGTAACCATTAAAAGTCTGGTTCATACAGACCAGTTAGACTCTCCTAATCAACCTGTCACCTGAATTGCAGACACCTGTTTGAACTGATCACCTGTAGAAAGACACCTGTCCACAGATCAGTCCATCAGTCAGACTCCAAACTCTCCAACACGGGAAAGACTAAAGAGCTTTCAGTGGATTGAAGGGAGAAGCTGGGGATTAACGTGGCAACTGTTGCTTCAACTGTTCATGCAACTGTGCCAAAATACAAGAACATGACCATCAATCCACCTTTAGCTACGGGGCTCCAGACCAGATCTGACCTGGTGGGGTTTCCATGAACATGAGAACAGAGAAATTGTCATGAAACAACACGGCAGGAGTTAGTTGATGATCTCAAAGCAGCTGGAACCACAGTCACCATGGAAACCCTTGGTAATACTTTACGCTGCAATGGGTTAACATCTTGCAGAGGTTAAACCTCCTGCTGACGAAGACACATGTGCAGACCGACCTGAAGTTTGAACTCCTTCATGATTTAGAGAGAGATTGGGAAAAGGTAACCCAGCTAGTCTCTGGACATCCATCCCATAGAAAACCTGTGGAGATAGAGCTGAAGCTCAGAGTTGCAAAGCAACAGCAACTAGATCTGAATGATGTAGAAGTCATTTGTAAAGAAGAGTGAATCAGAGTTCTTCCTGATATGTGCAGAAACATCAACTACAAGAAACGACTTACCACTGGTTTTGGTAAAAAAAAAACAATTTAGTCACAAACTACTGTTTTTCTGGAAAAGAGGGTTCAAATACTTATTTCCTCTAATCTAACCCTTATTAAAAAATGTGATTACTTTTTAAAACTTCTTTATTAGACAAATTATCTTGCAATAAACCTGCAATCTTGCAATGTTCTGCTGTGGTGAGACCACAGCAGATGCAGAGGTGATCTCAGGAGATCAGATAAGCTTTGTATGTAATGATGCTGCCATGTGGGCCAGTTTTTAGCTTTCTGTGCAGTTTGTGAGCTACTTTGGAAACGACCAGCTTCAAAAGATCTACATAAGAATCATAGCTTCAAATGCACGGTGTGCAAACAACAGAAATGTTCTGTTCTATTTGAGGTTCTTTTTCAGTTACTGACCTCACTGAAGCTATAGGAGGAAGGAAATAGATAACTGTCAAAATGAAAATTGTGCTCTTACACAAAGTTGTGTGCACACTTTGAAAAAAGAAAAACAAAATTTGAATACATTTGGTTTGGCACTGAAAGACATTGACATGTCTGTGTTGAAGATGACTTTTCTTTGTTTTGATTACATTTTCCTGTTAAATTATGTCAGAAATACATCACAAGCTCATGCCACAAGTAAACCAGGGGTGTCCCACCTCTAAAAGAAACATTTTGTCCAGTTTCCTACAGACAAAAACAGTGAGAGCTGAAAAATCTCACTACACTGTTTATAAGTGGGCGGCCGTGGTGCAGCGGTAGGGCGGCTGACCCATGATCATAAGATTGCAGGCTCAATTCCCACCTTGCATGCCCATGTGTCCAAGTGTCGGCAGTGGAGCCGCCATCAGTGTGGGTATGTGTGTGTGCATGGGTAAATGGGACTGTGACTGTTAAGCGCCTTGGGCTTTCGTAAGAAGGTAGAAAGCGCTATATAAGTATACACCATTTACTATTTTACCATAAAAATACGCTTTTTTGCGGCCATTGAGCCATTTATTTATAACATGTAGTTTTTACATGTTTACAATATTTAAACTATAGCAGTGTTATATTTTTAAATAGGCTGTATAACAATTTTGATGTATTTTGATCTGACAGCAGCACATTCAAGTTCATTTCCAAACAAAAATGTGTCCAGCCCACACTTCCTTCTTGATGGACGCATTGGCTACTCCTGCTTTAGTCTGTATTCCACCAAAAATGATCCAGTTCCTAGACTATAATCAATAGTTCTCAACAGGATTTAACCTTCAGCTCAGCCTGAGAGGAAAACTACTGCAAGATGGTTGGTTATCTAGCTAAAGGTGTCACACTGCAAAAATCCTCCATTCACTCACTTCAGATTCATGTATTCATTTGCTGTCTTTTCCTTCATTTCTATTCAAATCCATTTGCTTAGTTATGAACCAGTTTTGACTAAAGCAGTGATTTCCACTTGTTAAATCGTGTTTTTAAATTGTTCATGTTTATACTAAAACTGAGAAAGAGACAGGTTTTCCAACACAGAAGTTCATTACAGGAGAAACTAAATGTGGATCTTCATTTCAAACTCAGCTGCAACAAGGACCGCTCCATCTTAGGTAGCAGGGGGTTGAGATGCTCCATGTGAAGCTGGACTGACAGCTGGGTGTTTGTTTTTCAGGCCGAGCCTCCCCCCGCAGATGAAACGCCCCACTCAGGTGGAAGAGAACATCTACCACATTGATGCGAAGGACGATGGAGACTACGAGACGTGTCCCTGAACGGGAATCTGGGGGGCGTTCTCTTCTTCTATGTCAAAAGCCCACAGTGCGTGGTGTAGCGTAAAAAAGGATGATTGAGAAGAAACGAACTGCAACCAAACAAGTGTATGAGTCAGAAATTGACTGACTTCATGGGGTTCAGGCTTCTGTGTCGTCCATTCATTTCTGAAAACGGACACTTGGTAAGGCATCATCCCTTACTTATTCTGTATTTTGGCCAAAAGAAATCAAGCCTGTCGGTTTCTAGGACATAGTTTCAGCAGAGCGGCAGGAGTTCATCAGAAATTCACCTCCAAGTTGTGCAGAAGTAAGCCTCCGCTTGTTTCCCATGATCCCTTTGTTTTTAAACTCTCCCGCTAGCTTATAGCCCCTAATTACCCCAACCTAAATACCAGTGCAACAAAAAAGTGAGCAATTTTGGAGCTGTGTAATGATACACCAGATTGTCATCTCACTGATTACCAGCCTTTCACATTTTATGATGCTTTTTAAGGTTTTCATACTTTGAGTACCGTAATTCCCAGACTATAAGCCACTACTTTACTACTGAGGCGCGCGCTTTTCAGTCGCCGCAGCTTTATTTTACTTGTGTTTTTTTTTTAACCAGCCCTGTTAGTACCATAATGCTGCCGCGACACAAGCGGAAGGAGAGCTGTTCCTTTTCACCCCTCCATGCACAGCTGCTACTTGCTCATTCTTAAACACGTACAACAGTGTGACGAGCTGGGCGTTGGCCCCACCTTTAGCCCCTAAGACTCATGGGAAATGGGGGATCGTGGATGTAAATTTCCTCATCATAACTGAGGGATGTAATGTTGATTATATGGTTACTGTTTGTAATTTTATGTGTGATACCTAGATTGTCAATAAGTAAAACAACTAAAAAAATAAATAAATAAACCATAACTGAGGAAGGTAAAGCTGACTCCTCCCACAGTGTGGTAATGAACCTTACCCATGCTGGGAGTCAGGACGTGAATTGTCAGGTTTACCATGTTACCTAATACATGCGGCTTTTACTCTGACGCGGCTTCTGTATGTTTAAAAGTAGTTAAACACGTGAAAATGGGTGGGTGCAGCTTGTAATCGGGTGCGCTTTATAGTCCGGAATTTACGGTAAATGAATCACAATCTACTTAATCTAAAAATTATATTTTTATTTTTTTATTTATTAGCAATAAATACTTTTCTCGGTGTCAAGTGTTTCATTTTTGTTACATTGCTTACGGAGCTCATCTAGTAACGTGACATTCTGTATTGAGGCGTCTCTGCAATTCGGGTATCGAGGCTTCATATACTTCATTTAGGGGAGGAGCTAAAAATGAGGATGCCTTAAGCTTCACTGAGCGACTGTATACCACGCAACTGATTAAGAAAGCAGTTCAGACTTTGCCATGAGTTTTGACGATATGAATTCTTCAGGAACCTTTCGAAGTGTAGGTTTGTGACGGAGAGCACTGGAATGAACAACTGGATGAAAGGCTTCAATGCTTCATGAAGCTTCATCTGCCCAACACTACTCATTTCTCTTTATGCCGCTGTGAGATGATTTAGAAATATGGACGGACAGATGGATGGATGGCCTGAAAGAGCTGAGGTGCTCAGATGCAAGATGCAGTTAAATCATGTTCAGGCTAAAAAATATTGCTGCTGATGAAAGACATCTCAGTTCTTTATGCATCAAATGTAACCTGACCCTTCTATAGCTGCGAAGTCCCTCCCCCACACTTTAATTCAAATAAAAGGCTCCAAGTCTGTTTGTTCCATCATCTTTTTTTAATAAAATAAAAAACTCAAAAACTCCTCGGTGAGTCCAGATCAGCAGAAATGAAATCATATCAGATTTCATGAGTTCGTTGAAGGTAACGCAGCTGCATCTCAGGAGGGTGTTGCTCATCAGTGGAAACTGGTAAGGGCGGAGCTTCCTCTGATTGTGGCCGGCAATGGTTTGGGCAGGTCTGACAACTCGCTCAGACACTCATCTTGAGTTGACGGTGCTGACCCGGTTCCAGCAGGAATACAGGGAGTGTAGCCTCATGTGTTTCACTGAGATGTGGCTGAACGAATCGACACTGGACTCCGTGGTCGCCCTGGATGGATTCAAACTGGTTCGGGCGGACAGGAGTTCGACAGACAGTGGTAAGAAGAAAGGAGGAGAACTGGAGGTGTTTATTAATTAGAGATAGTGCAAACCGGCGCACGTCTCTGTGAAGGAACAGCTTTGCTCGCGTGGCATTGAGGTTCTCGCTGTGGGTATTCCGCCGTTTTCCATCCCGAGGGAGTTTTCTCATGTTATAGTGTTTAACGTGTACATCCCTCCATCGGCCGACATGGAGGCAGCCTGCGAGCGACTCCATGGAGGGGTGACGCGTATGCAGACCCGGCACCCGCAGGCACTGCTTCTCATCAGTGGGGACTTCAACCATGCCTCGCTCTCCTCCATTCTCCCCACTTTCACTCAGCACGTTAAGTGCCACACTAGGGAGAACAAGACGCTGGACTTACGAACGTCACTCAGCTGCTCTGATTACAAACTTGATGCCTTCTGCCTTCTGAATACAGAGCCAGGGCAAGAAGAGAACCACCCCAGAAGAAGTCAGTGAGAGCGTGGACTGATGAGGCCAGTGAGAGATTGAGAGACTGTTTCCAGACTACGGATTGGGAGACACTCTGCAACACCGACTACATCAGCTTCTGTGTAGAGAACACTATACCAACTCGGAGGGTGCAGTGTTTCTCCAACAGCAAGCCCTGGGTAACCCCAGAGCTGAGAGTCCTACTGAAGGAGAAGAGGAGGGCTTTTATTTCAGGGGACAGAGAGGAACAGAGGAGAGTTCAGCATGAACTCAAATACAAAATCATACAGGCCAAGAACAGCTTCAGGAGGAAGCTGGAGAACAACAATGTTCGGGGTGTGTGGAGAGGTCTAAAGACCATCACTGGTCACTGACAGAGAGCAGTCATGGTGACATCTGATGAAGACCAGGGCCTGGCCAACGAGTTAAATCTGTTCTTCAACAGGTTTGACTCCAGCCCTCCCCGCTCCACTTCACACATCTCCAGTCCAGCAGCGACACCCACCCCCAAGCATTCTTATCACTGTACACCACCCCCATCCACAGCCATACCATCTCTGCCCCCCACCTCCACTCCACTTTGCCTCACTTCTAATCAGGTGAGGAGAGAACTGAGGTGACTTAGAACCAGGAAAGCTGCAGGTCCAGACGGCATCGGACCCGAACTGCTCAGGGACTGTGCTGACCAGCTCTGCGAGGTGGTCACTTACATCTTCAACCTGAGCCTGAGCCTGAGCCTAAGCCTGGAGACGGTCCTGGTCCTGTGGAAGACCTCCTGTATGGTTCCGGTTCCTAAGATGGCGCACGCTAAGGAGCCAAACCACTGCAGACCAGTAGCCCTGACCTCCCACTTGATGAAGACCATGGAGAAGCTCATTCTCAGCCACCTTCACTCAGTGGTCAGCACCGCGACAGATCCACTGCAGTTTGCCTACAGACCGAACATCGGGGTGGATGATGCTGTTATCTACCTGCTGCACTGGGCGCTGACTCACCTGGAGGTCGCCTAAACCGCTGTGAGGGTCATGTTATTTGACTTCTCCAGCGCCTTCAACACCATCCGACCAGTTCTGCTGAGAGAGAAGCTGGAAGGGGCTGGAGTGGACGGACGACTGGCTGCATGGACGACCAACTACCTCACCAACGGGCCATAGTATGTGAGGTTACACAACTGTGTGTCTGAGGTGGTGTCCAGCACCGGGGCTCCTCAGGGGATGGTGCTTTCACCGTTCCTCTTCACCCTTTATACATTAGACTTTACATACAACACCGGCAGTTGTCACTTTCAGAAGTTCTCTGACGACTTGGCCATTCATTGTTGGCTGTGTGTCGGGGGGTGGGGGGGGGTGAGACTGGTGTGAGCGTAATCACCTGTGCTTGAACACCAGTTAGACAAAGGAGATGGTGATTGACTTCCGGAGGAGAACATCACAACACGCACCAATGAGCATCCAGGGCTCGGACATTGAGATAGTGGACAGTTTTAAGTACCTGGGTGTTCAACTCAACAAGAAACTGGACTCGACTCACAACACAGATGCCCTATATAAGAAGGGCCAAAGTCGCCTCCACCTTCTGAGGTCCTTTAGAGCGTGTAGGCCTCTCTTAAGGACTTTTTATGACTCTGTGGTAGCCTCTGCTATCCACGACTACGCTGTGGCCTGTTGGAGAGCCGGCAGCACAGACCGGGACATTGATGGTTTAATTAAAAAAATACATTTAAATACTTTATTTTGGCAAAAATTGTTCTGATGCAATGTACTGTGGTCTATATTCGCCGACCTAGTGAGCATTGATGCACACTGGTGAGACTGCTGGGAAATTTCAAGGGCACCGGATTTTGGGATTGTAGATTCAGACAGCTCTACAAAAAGGTGAACGCAGTATGCAGTGAGTAGTGAAGGAATTCTGACACAACCCAGGTTTAGTTTGTTCACTCCAACCACCAAAGACATCTCCATCCCATTATGCTGCTACTGTAACCCAAAGATACTTCACTGGATGTAAGGAATTTCTAGGTTGGTGTATAAATATATTGGAAGCTATTCATATTTATGTGATTTTTGGTTGTGAGTGGAGATCATCTCAGTGTTTACTTCCAGAACTTTCTTCCACATAATCTATGTCCACCTTTAGTGTTCTGTTCTCGTTTGAGAAAATGTGTTTCTCTAAAGAAAGCAAATAAAATTTGTCGGTGGTGGTTCACCTTTCAGCAGATCCCTTTATGGATCGCCTCTGCGAATCCGCTTTCAATACTGCTATTTTTGAAGTCCTCAAAGAGATGAACACCTGCACAGGTGAGCTGCTGACTCACCACTTTAGAGGGGATGTAGGCGTACGGCAAGCTCCTGTCCTCACACATGACCGGTAGGTGGCAGTACACCTCGATGGGCAGAGTATCGCCAGCTAAAACCACGATCCTGTGGAGCAACGACCAATCAGAAAACCAGCTTCCAAGCAATGATGTCACTTCTGGTCACGCCCCCTCAGACTAAACACAAAAGACCGAGTCACACAGGTGACTGCGCATGTGCGGGGTCAAAGGTCAAGACCTCATTGGACAGCAGACAAGATGACCGCTAAGCCAAAAGGCAAGCCATTATGATAAATAATCAAAGACAAAAGTACAGGACCATCGGCAGACGCAGTTTGCCCGTTGGTGGGTCAGCTAATGAACTAATAGTGCTCGTCTATGCAAGAGAAACCGAAGCAGGAAATACTATAACAAAACAGGCTGTTCAGTAACATGAGTGAGTAGGGCTGCACAATATGAGGAAAACTTGCGATATTAATGATCAATATGCGAATGATGATATGGTAAATGGCAAATACTTACATAGGACTTTTCCTACTTCGAATGCACAAAGTGCCTTCCATTCACACACACTCAAGGCGGCTCTGCTATCAAACACTGGTGCCAGCCTTCCACCAGAGGCAACTGTTCAGTGTCTTCCCAAGGACACTTCAACACATGGGCGGGCAAGATCAGATGTCGACCTCCCTACCGCTGAACCACGGCTGCCTATAACTTGCGGTATATGAACAAATAACAAAACAACTAAATACATTGTTTCCATTTCACTGCAACATATTCCACATATTTACATCCAAGATGCTCATTTCCCGTTCAGAGTTTTAGTTCCTCCACGGCTAATGTTTGAAGCAAATATTAGCCTAATGCTAACCCATCTTCTTTCGGGCCCTCCTTGCAGCGAAGAAAAAAAGCACTGACCGAACGGATTTAAAAAAACCATGAGCGATAAAGAAATGTATGTTTTCCATCCTATTCTTTTTATTACTTGAGGTTTTGTTCTTTAGTGTGTCGTAAACTCCTTTTGAACCCTAAAAGCTTATTCTCCTGTGACTTGCCTTTTTGGTTTATGGCTGCAGGAGGCAAATTTTCCCCTGTAAACCTCTTTGAAGAGACGTCAGACCTTCCTGTAGGATCAGGAAATTGTACTGGCCAGAGTTTTACTATCTGTTCAAAGGATCCGAACCCTGGGAAACAGACAATAAAACCCTTCTCATGTGGATGACCAAGCTGACTTATCATCTGTCAGATAAATGCATCTAGACATTAAAGAAAAATACAATTATAAACAACAAACCAGAACAAGAATCAAGTTTGTCGTCCACGAGGGAGAGGAGCAAGAGTGACAGAAAACATCTACCACGCTTCTCTTCTCAAAGGTCTGCCTCTCCTCGTGCTGCTTTTATTAAGAACACAAGAAGGAGGCAACATTTTCAAAACAAAGAGAAAAAGTTCATTAGGGGGTGTCTTATAATGACCCATTTGGTGGATTCTAAGTTCAAACAGTATTCCTTATCAACTCAGGACAGTGTCGTAAAACCCCCTCTTCCTAGCTGGGGATGAGAAGCAGATGAACAAACACAACAGTTTTTAGAAGAGGTAAAAAGGTCAATCTGAGTTAACATTTAAACATACATTTAACCAATGATAATAATAAAACAAATTCCTTCACATCACCTCAGTGCATACCAGTGGCATCTCTGTTGTCCATTTGACGGTGAGCAGACATGGGGCTCACCTCTGGCGGGGTACTGTGGGGTGAATCTCCACATATGGTCAAGACGGAAGCGGGCGGCCCCTCTGTCAGCCAATCCGAGCGTCCAGGGACGGAGATTCGGCCACCATGATGTGTCCAGGAGAAGGAGATTCGATCCGACATTAAAAAGAGTTTGCACGGAGGAATTCCTTTGTCTCTCAGTCGGCTTGCATTCTAAGGCGCCTGTAGTTTCTTGCGCATTTGCAGATTTTATAGACTGAGTACCCAGGTATCTGCCTTAAACTTGTTTTAAACTTGTTTTAATCTGTTCTAGAACTTTTGTTAGGTAAATAAAACTTTGTATTTTTAATCCGGTCGAATCCTTGGTTTGTGTTCATCTCTCCTAACTAGTAAACACGCATGGAAAAGATCTGAAAAGCGTACAGATTTTTTTCTACAGCGAGCAGGCCCTTAATAATGATCACAACAGTAATAAAGCACATGTAGAAGATTGTCCTTAATAATAATCACAAAAATAAAGCGCAAAGCTGAGTGCGTGATGTGGTGCATACGTTCGCTGAAGATTTTGAAATCTTAGATTCTGAAATAAGATAGAATTATAATAAAATTTAAAATGATTTAAAATGATGAACAGATTTTTAAGTCAAATGAAATGTATTTAATAAGATTATGGCTAATTTAAAATCTGTGTGCAGGTTTTCCCAATTTCATGATCTTTTTATATATTTATGAGAGATTTATTGGTCGATTGTGTGGTTGCACAAGGTCATATTTATTTATTTAATTATGAACAGTTTAGGACTCCATACTATGGCTCCGGAGCCGCATGCCGCTCTTTCATCCTTGTGCTGCGGCTATCTGTATTTTTGTAAAATAACTGTCATGTTCTCAGATTATGGTGCCTTTACCACCGCCAGGTAGTGCGAGCTGGCAGCAGGCAGAGAGCAGCGTGAACGCACAGGGGGCGTGTCTGCAGCTGTGAGCGCCGACCAGAGTCTGTTATGGGATGGAAAGTTTTTCTAAAAAGACAGTCAGTGGCGATCTCGTAAGGGACATGTGAACGCCTCCCCCAGACTAAAACCACCCATTTCCGCGTAAAATGAATTACATTTCCATCAGGGCGCCCCTACTATCCTGTCACCTTGCTGTTACAATGACCGTATGTTGTGCTGTCTGTGTAGAACACGCTGGAGGGGGGTTTGCACACGGGGGAAACAACGAAAAGGTAGAGAGGCGGGGGCGGGGCTTAGACTCACCGCTTATGATGCTAGACTAGCTAGAGATGGAGAGAAGGAAGGTAGATGTACTGTGTGTGCAGGAGACAAGGTGGAAGGGCAGCAAGGCACATAGTTTTTGAGGAGGATACAAACTGTTCTATCATGGTGTTGATAGGAAGAGAAACGGGGTAGGAGTGATTCTGAAGGGGGAGTTTGTGAACGGTGTTCTAGAGGTGAAAAGAGTCTCAGACAGGATGATGAGCCTAAAGTTAGAAATTGAAGGGGTGATGGTGAATGTAGTCAGTGGGTATGCGCCACAGGTTGGCTGTGAGTTAGAAGTGAAGGAGAGATTCTGGAGTGAGTTGGATGAGGTCATAGAGAGTTTTCCCAGAGGAGAGAGAGTTGTTATTGGAGCAGACTTTAATGGACATGTTGGTGAGGGCAACAGAGGTGATGAGGAGGTGATGGGCAGGTTTGGTGTGAAGGAAAGGAATCTGGAGGGACAGATGGTGGTGGACTTTGCGAAGAGGATGGAAATGGCTGTATTCAACACTTACTTCCAGAAGAGAGAGGAACATAGAGTGACATACAGAAGTGGAGGTAGGAGTACTCAGGTGGACTACATCCTATGTAGACGAGGTCATTTGAGAGAGGTTAATGACTGCAAAGTGGTGGTAGGAGAGAGTGTAGCCAGACAGCACCGCATGGTGGTGTGTAAGATGACTCTGGAGGTCAGGAAGAAGAAGAGAGGGAAAACAGAAAAGAAGACCAAGTGGTGGAAGCTACAGAATGAAGAAACTTGTGAGGAATTTAGGCAGAAGTTGAGACAGGTCCTGGGTGGTCAGGATGAGCTTCCAGATGACTGGGAAACTACAGCAGAGATTATCAGGGAAACAGGTAGGAAGGTGCTAGGTGTGTCATCTGGAAAGAGGAAAGACGGTAACGACACTTGGTGGTGGAATGAGGAAGTACAGGAATGCGTCCAGAGGAAGAGGTTGGCTAAAAGGAAGTGGGATGTAGAGAGGACTGAGGAAGGTAGACAGGAGCACAATGGTCAGATGGTCAGAAGGAGCTGCATTGTGTGTTCGTAGATTTAGAGAAGGCGTATGACAGGGTGCCGAGGGAGGAGCTGTGGTACTGAATGAGGTCGTCTGGAGTGGCAGAGAAGTATGTCAGAGTAGTTAAGGACATGTATGAGAGAAGTATGGCGGTGGTGAGACGTGCTGTAAGTCAGACAGAGGAGTTCAAGGTGGAGGTGGGACTACACCAAGGATCAGCTTTGAGTCCCTTTTTGTATGCTGATGGACAGGCTGACAGACGAGGTAGGACAGGAATCTCCCTAGACAATGATGTTTGCGGATGGCATTGTAATTTGCAGTGAGAGTAGAGAGCAGTTTGTAGTTTGTCCAAGTGGGGTTACCGTAGTGTGACGTTATACTCAGTCGAAAGGACCCCGAACGGAAGTTCCAGGCCGATGGTACCTACACCGTATTTTATGATATGTGCAAAGGCGATACTGCATTAAGACATGTATTGTCTCTAGATATTAAATGTATCACTTGTTTGATAAGTGCCTTGCCTAGCAATTTATGTGCACACGATACTTCAAAAGCACATATATTTTTTCCAGACATATATTGTTTATGACAAATTTGAATTACGCATCTGCTCTGTTAAGCTGAGTTTGCTCTGCACTTATATTTTCCCACAAATGTTTAAAAACAGGTGTGAAAAGTATTGACAAGTCAACCCAAGTTTGATTAAGATATACAGTAATATCCTCATTGCTTCATCAAAGGTAATAAATACAATGGCACTTCGGGCATACAACAAATTTTGTCATTTTCAACAGCCAATTTCTTCCTGAGCATGTATCAAGTGGCAGGAAAGTCTTTTGTGATGTTTTGTAAAACAGTATCTCATATTATACCAATAAAAAAAACATAAGAAACTTTTTTAAAAACTTTAGGATTGTTTTTGGTAAGAAATCAATGATAACTACTGCTCTGTTTATGCTTAAATGTTTTCAGGAAGTGGGTGAAGACAGTTTATTTTTTTTAACTTTATTGTACAAAATGTAAGTACAGCAAGGAGAGCAAACATATTACATGCATAACTGTAACATAACAACATACTTCAAGATTGCCCTTAAAGTTGTAGTTTCATCCCATTTTCTCAAGAGTTCAGTTAAACCTGACTCTGATTCTAAAAGTGTGCTTTTGTGCTCTGTGATGGACAGGCAACTTGTCCAGGGTCTACCCTGCCTTGCCCAACAGTGACCAGGATAGTAGGCTCTGACAACCCTGTGGCCCCAAAAGGGGTAAGCTGGATGGATGAAGGTGAGGAGTATTTATTAAAAAGTTTGAGATAGTCTGACAATGGATATCCAGCTGCAGTCTTCTTCTAACTCTTTCGGCTTTTCCCATCAGGGATCGCCACAGCAAACAAGTCGCATGGTAAATTTGGCAATGTTATACGCCGGACGCCCTTCCTGATACAACCTTCTCAAAGCAACCGGGCTTGGGACCGGCACAGAAGTAGAGAAGGGAACAGGGAGCAGCCCGAATTCGAACCCTGGTTTACGGACGGAAGGCGCCGCAAACCAGCACGAGCTAAACCGGCTCCTGAATATCCAGCTGCAGTAATCCATTTAATCAGCAGGTGGAGCTGTACGCCAAGAAGTCATCTACCAAGGAGATAAAAGAGGAATAAAAAGAAATGAAGGATAAATAAAAAGAGAAAACTGAAGGGAGATAAAAGAGAAACAAAAGCAGATGAGTGTTTTTCCTTGCGTTCAGTGTTTTTATGTGGGAACATTTCTCTCCATATTTCAAAAACGTTGAACAGAAAAGTCATTCTGAACATCAGTAGCTCTGCTGGAACAGGAATGTTTTGTTTGAACACTATGGCTGAACCATATAAACACTTTGTGACAAGAAATGTTTTATTCAATGTGTTTATTTTACAGACTTGAGGTTCAACTATAAACACCACAAATAACAAAAAGTAAAACATATAGAATAAAAACACCTGTAAAAGTAGTATAAAAATAAGGAAAGACTAAGAACAATAAAAGTGATAAACATACAAAGGAAAAAAGGAAAAAAAATCATAAAAAGGGGTCTATACCAGTATGTCCAAATTGGGGACTGGTATCTACAGGCGTCTACTGTTGAAGACCACCGAAATTATTGTATTTTTAGAAGCAATAAAACCATAAATTAAATGTTTTAAAAGCGCTTTAAGATAGAACTCCTGCACAAACAAACATTTTTGTAGCTCTGCTCTGTGGTGGTGGTTGTAATAAAATCCTAAAGGCATCACTGTAGGCCACCTGCAGCTTCTGCATGCTCGCTGCTTCATAGTTAGACCACAGATGGACAGAGTAGAGAGGAGTACAGTGGGACCTGAAGAAAAGGTTCTTTGTTGCGACTGAACATAAAAAGAATATTTGCCTGAGTGTACAGTAAACAGTGCTGTCTGTGGATCATCATCAGTCCATTTGTCACAAATCACATGATCAAGATATTTCACTTTCCAACAGACAGGAAGCTCAGCATGAGAAAGTGTAAAGGCAGGAAAATTTAGTGTCACAAAAGAAAATAAGAACAACACAGAGAAAAAGAAGAAAATGAAGGTAAAGCACCAAAGAACCACAAATCAACAATTTGTGTTTTTTTGTTGTCTGATTTTATTCTGGGTTTTGCTTGGGTGAATTTCCCTTTGAGGGGTTAATAAAGTTGTTCAATTCTATTCAGTAACAATTACTTTTTAATGTTTGTTTATTTTTTATCCTTAAATATGCCTCTCAGTTATCCAGCACATTTTGTTTTTAGTTTATCCCTTCAAACCTGGTAGACCTTTTATTATTTCCCTGCGGGTTCATGATCTCCTGAATTTGGACTTTTTGTTGGGTATTTATGACTTTAAATCTAATTCTACCAGGATCAGCCAGCAGTTTGATACCCATTGTGCTGAGTGAAGATTCTGGAGAATGGTGCTCCTTTAAGTTGAATTGTCTCTGCTTTGATCAATGATTCCATCAGATAGCATTAAAGGTGTCAGGGGTCTGACTTTCCCTAACAAACAGAAGAACCACACAGAAAATAAGAATTTCTGTTAGACTTCTACAGAAGGAGAATCGGTCTGTCACAGCTCAGTGTTGTCACAGAGGAGTTCTGCGTTCCCAGTGTATCCAGTCTGGTTTTATTGGTGGGCGGGGTTCAATCAAGCAGTACAGGAACATCATATCTTGTATAGTCAGCACTTTTCACGTCATTGTTTTATTACTGAAAGATAGAACTGAGAAAATCATATTATGGTGATAATAGCGTGGAAGCAA
This sequence comes from Oryzias latipes, assembly GCF_053564925.1. NCBI lineage: Eukaryota > Metazoa > Chordata > Actinopteri > Beloniformes > Adrianichthyidae > Oryzias > Oryzias latipes. The sequence continues at coordinate 3,767,716 of NC_136250.1, forward strand.
ATGTTAAATAACCCTAACAAAAGGAATGAAAATTCCATTTCTAAATGTTGTGACATGATGTCACATCTACAGGTGAAGAGAATTGTTTTGTTTTAAATCAACTAGATAGTAAGGAGGTGCTGCCTCTGGGTCTGCTGGTGCTCTGTGGTTTGTTCCTCTTTTGTGAGTGACTCAGTGTGTCTCTGTACTGCAGTGTGTCAGTGTGTGTGTTTGTGCGATAACTGTCGGTCATGAAGATCCTGGTGCTGCTGCTGGTGCTCCTCAAAGGTATGTGAAACAAACCAACATTCAGCTTCAGCTGGACTTCAGTGGGTCAGGTCTTTATTTAGCATAAACTTCCTCAGCTCTGTGGGCAGCAGCATCTTCTTTTCTATTTTCTGCAGAAACTTATTGCATGAATTCAGATGTTTGATGTTTTACTGCAGTTTCTCTTTCCTCCTCATCACAACTGCTCAGAACAAAGTGGAGGCTGGTCTAGGATTTGAACCAGGACTTTTAACTTTCACTAATTTGTCATGAGTTTGAGTTGTTGAGATGTTGTTCTTCTCCACAAACAGATGTTTGTGGAGAAGAACCAAGATGTTGAGGCATTCCTTAAGGGTCATCTGGTCATTAGATGGCCTCACACACGGGAGTTTCAGAAACAGGAAACTGCTTGAAGAGAAGCAACTACAGAGTGTGAAGAAGACTTTGTGGTTAGAGGGGCTGAAGTTTCATAAGCTGTTTATCTTTTTCTGTCTTTAGTCTCTGAATGTGATGGGAGAGTCATTGGAAGAATGGGTCAGAGCATCACTCTGCCCTGTAAATATGACATAAAAATCAACGGACCTAGAGAGATGTGTTGGGGTCGAGGTCCTCTTCCTAGCAGTGGCTGCACAAACCAGCTCCTCGCCACAGACGGACATAAAGTGATCAAAGAAAGCAGAGCTTCCAGCAGGTATCAGCTGCAGGGTCGACTGGATGAAGGAGACGTTTCTCTGACCATCATGAACGTCACAGAGGAAGATACTGGACTATACGGATGCAAAGTGGAGATTTTTGGATGGTTCAATGAGGGGAAACATCATGTCCACTTAACTGTTAACAGAGGTGAGAAAATGATCAAAGAATCACCAGCAGTTTGAATTTTAAAAATCTTCTTTCAAGCATCCATGATCTGTTTCAGCACCACGTTTGATCTCTACACCTTCATCAGGAACAACATCTTCATCATCAGACATTCATCAGACCACAGCAGCCACTCCAACTTCAGGTAACCTGATGAGGATTAGGAGGGATGAAGGATTTAACTACATCTTTAGAGTCCGACTCTGATCATCTGATCAATTTTCAAAGTTTTCCCAGTGGTCTTTCAATTATGACGATGTGGTTTTTAGCCAAAATCTGAAAACGTGTCGTTTTCTAGGAAATAGTTTCTGCAGAGCAGCAGGACTTCATTAGAAATTCCCCTCTGAGTTATGGTTGGGACTGTTGGTGTGGAGCATGCTGTCTCTAATTCCTATCATCACTTTGTTCACACTCTCTCTACCACTGCCTTACAACCCCATCTTAACATCTCAGTGCAACAAAATAGTGATCAATATCAGATCTATGCAGTCGTACAGTTCAGATCCAGATTCCAGCTCAGAAAAGGAAAAATAAGACATTCATGGATCTATTTGTCTGACAGTGGAAGATCAAAAGGAAGCTGAGCTTCAGTTCTGAAAACTTCTAATGTGGAACAAAGAACTCAGTAGGTTCTGTCACAGAGGTGCTGCTTAGAGAAAACTAGTCCTGTTTTGTTTTGTTGTGTCTTCTTTGAGTCAGATCAGGACTGTTCACACAACAGTTTTCCTGATTTTCTTACATACACGTCTCTAGCTCTTCAAGCCATTGAAGAAGAGTGAACCAACATTCCACAGGCCAAAGTAGACCTTATCAACTCTATGCGAAGGAGATGTGTCGCACTTCATGAGGAAAATGGCGGTCACACCAGATACTGACTGGTTGTCTGAGTCCTGTAGGAAAAAACCTGTCGCTTTGCAGTTTTTCCACGCATGCTCAAAAAAGTCGGGAGATGAAGACCAGAAAATGCGAACGGAATAAAATTAAGAGTTTTTATTGTCCCCTAACAAAGAGCTCTAAAACAAAATAAAACAGATCATCTGGGTTCCCAAATCCAAAGTCTGCAAAACGTAAGAAGTTACATACGAATTTACATGCAGCTGTCTGAGAACAAAGGAACTTCCTTGAGTGCAGACTTTTAAACATGTGGTCAGAATCCCCTCCCCCGGAAGCAAGATGGCAGCCGAAACTCCGCCTCCGGCCACTCGGATTGGCTGACAGAGGAGCCCGCCTACTTTCTTCAGTCCATGCTTGGAATCACAGCATCTGGACTCTGCTCCCCATGTGGTCCACCACAGGCGGCAGGAACTATCACCGCAGGCAGTAGATCATAAAGCTTTTGTTCTCCACACGTGAGCTGGTGCCTGAAGTGGGTCCCACAGATTGAATCAGTCACAGAGATGATTAATTTATGGTCCATGTAAGACCTACAGTCCAGTCTTCCAAATGGCCTTAGAACAGAGGTGGGCACTGAGGGCCGCATTCCTGCATGTTTTCCAGCATACCCTGCTCTGGCACGTTCTAATTGGCTGGACACACCTGAACCAGGTAATCAGCCATGAGTAGGGCAAGATTATTGGCTTGACACACCTGAACCAGGTAATCAGCCATGAGTAGGGCAAGATTATTGGCTGGACACACCTGAACCAGGTAATCAGCCATGAGTAGGGCAAGATTATTGGCTGGACACACCTGAACCAGGTAATCAGCCATGAGTAGGGCAAGATTATTGGCTTGACACACCTGAACCAGGTAATCAGCCATGAGTAGTGCAAGACTATCTGGAAATCATGCAGACACTCCGGCCCTCGAGGCCTGGAATTGCCCACCCCTGCCTTAGAAGATCATAGTGTCCCTGCAGGGGATGAACTTGGAGCTGCAGTCAAAACCTTCTCACATATGCAACTGAAGGAAGCTTCTTCAAAGTTCAAAGGACGGAAACAACACACACTAATAAAACTAAACTTCAGTGAGACAGAAAAACTTAATAAAATGAAGACAACAAATATATATATATATTCCTTCAGTCCCCTGACCCCCTCAATAAAACAAAACTGAAAAACTTAATAAAATGAAGACAACAAATATATATATATATATATATATATATATATATATATATATATATATATATATATATATATATATATATATATGGTTGGTTCGCCATTACCATCCTATGTGGTTGTGGTGGATGTGGCAGTGCCAAGCGATGGGAACATCAGGAAGAAGGAACATGAGAAACTGGAGAAATACCAGGGACTCAGAGAAGAACTGGAGAAAGCCTGGAAAGTGAAGGTGACAGTGGTGCCTGTGGTAATTGGAGCACTCGGGGCAGTAACCCCCAAGCTGGAGGAGTGGCTGCAACAGATACCTGGAAAGATCTCAGACATCTCAATCCAGAAAAGCGCAGTGCTAGGAACAGCTAAGATACTGCGCAGAACCCTCAAGCTCCCAGGCCTCTGGTAGAGGACCCGAGCTTGAGTGAGAAACCACCCACGAAAGGGTGATAGGGGCAAGTTTTATATATATATATATATATATATATATATATATATATATATATATATATATATATATATATATATATATACATATATATATATATATATATATATATATATCCCACATTATAATCCACATTATATCCACAAATGTGGGATATACCAAGGTGATGCTCTGTCCCCACTGCTGTTCTGCATAGGTCTCAACCCCCTCAGTCAAATAATCACCAAGACTGGCTATGGATACCGACTCAGAAATGGGGCCAACATCAGTCACCTCCTCTACATGGATGACATCAAGCTATATGCTAAGAGCGAGCGTGACATTGACTCCCTGATCCACACCACCAGGATCTACAGTACTGACATTGGGATGTCATTCGGGCTCGAGAAGTGTTGCCGGATGGTGACAAAGAGAGGCAAGGTAGTCCACACAGGGGGGGTCTCACTCCCAGAAGGAACAATACCAGACATCGAGTACAGTTACAAGTACCGTAGAATTCCACAGGCAAATGGCAACCTGAAGCAGGCAACAAGGAAAGCTGCAACAGCTAAATACCTCCAACGAGTAAGGCAAGTCCTGAGAAGCCAGCTCAATGGCAAAAATAAGACCCGGGCAATTAACAGCTACGCACTGCCAGTTATCAGATACCCTGCAGGAATAATAAGATGGCCAAAGGAAGAGATACAGACCACGGATGTTAAAACACGAAAGCTCCTCACCATGCATGGAGGGTTCCATCCCAAATCCAGCACCCTGAGACTGTATGCTAGCCGCAAGGAAGGAGGCCGAGGACTAGTGAGCGTAGAAGCCACTATCCAGGATGAAACATCCAAGATCCATGAGTACATCAAGCTCAAGGCCCCAACTGACAGTGTGCTCAGTGAATGTCTCAGGCAATGGAGAGCAGAGGATACAGTGCTGGAGGACAGATCCTCATGGGAGGACAAACCCCTGCATGGGATGTACCACCGGACCATAACTGAAGTGGCTGATATCAAGAAGTCCTACCAATGGCTAGAAAGGGCTGGCCTACAGGACAGCACCGAAGCGCTCATCCTGGCAGCCCAGGAACAAGCCCTGAGCACCAGAGCAATAGAGGCTCAGATCTACCACACCAGACAAGACCCAAGGTGTAGGCTGTGCAAAGAGGCCCCTGAAACAATCCAGCACATAACTGCAGGGTGTAAGATGCTGGCAGGGAAAGCATAAATGGAGCGCCACAATCAAGTGGCTGGAATAATATACAGGAACATGTGTGCAGAACATGAACTGGAAACCCCAAGGTCAAGATGGGAAACACCTCCGAAGGTGGTAGAGAATGAGAGGGCAAAGATCCTGTGGGACTTCCAGATCCAGACTGATAGGATGGTAATGGCGAACCAACCAGACATTGTAGTGGTGGATAAAGAACAGAGGAAAGCCATTGTGGTGGATGTGGCAGTGCCAAGCGATGGGAACATCAGGAAGAAGGAACATGAGAAACTGGAGAAATACCAGGGACTCAGAGAAGAACTGGAGAAAGCCTGGAAAGTGAAGGTGACAGTGGTGCCTGTGGTAATTGGAGCACTCGGGGCAGTAACCCCCAAGCTGGAGGAGTGGCTACAACAGATACCTGGAAAGACCTCAGACCTCTCAGTCCAGAAAAGTGCAGTGCTAGGAACAGCTAAGATACTGCGCAGGACCCTCAAGCTCCCAGGCCTCTGGTAGAGGACCCGAGCTTGGAGGAGAAACCACCCGCGGAGGGTGAGAGGGGCGTTTTTATATATATATATATATATATTCCTTCAGTCCCCTGACCCCCTCAATAAAACAAAACTGAAGATTTCAGAGTGGCCTTTTCTTGTGGCCAGTCTAAGGCACACCTGTGCAATAATCATGCTGTCTAATCGGCATCTTGATATGGCACACCTGCTAGGTGGGATGGATTGTCTTGGCAAAAGAGAAGTGCTCACTATCAGATTTAGACAGATTTGTGAACAATATTTGGTAACGCTTTCTTTTACAGTACAGTACTTACAGTGTACTTAAGTGGTATTTACATGGTACTTATAGTGTAACTACTGGGTACTTTCAGGGTACTTTTTATGGAATTTACCGGGTACTTACAGTGTGTTTACATGGTACTTTCTATGGGACTTTACTGGGTACTTACATGGTACTTTTTGTGTCTACTCTGTACTTACATGGTACTTACTGTGTATTTGTATGGTACTATTTGGTTCATACCTATGTGGTACATACTGGGTATTTATAATATTCTTACTGGGTATTTACATGTTGTGCAAAGGTGTCTTTTATGATACTTACCACATGTAAGAACAAGGTAAGTACAAATAAAGTACCTTGACCTTTAGGTCTGCACTCGCTGCATGTTTCATGGTATTTACCATCAATTTACCACAGAGACTATCCCTTAAGTACACTGAAAATGGACTGTAAAAGAAAGTCAGCCCTATTTCCACTCAACTACATGGTACTTTCATTACTAAATACCAGGTATGTTCACTTGAATATTACTTGGCACTTACCCCTTAAGTACACTGAAACTGTAACTGTAAAAGAAAGTCAGCCCTATTTCCACTCTATTACATGGTACTTTCAGTAGTAAATGCTGGGTATGTACACGTATTACCATCCCGTACAGTGTACATGAACACACTTGGTCTTCTGACCTCACCACATGAGACAATGCTAACCTGTTGGTAAGGGTAAAGTAACTACATTGTAAAAAAAATATACTGGCCTGATTACTTCTTGTAACATGAGGCAAGTTTAAAGAGAAACAAGACAGCAGTGAAAACAACAATCTTTAATATGATACGTGTCTGCAGCATACAAAGTGTCATCACAATGAAATGTGTTTTAAGTACAAAACAGTACAAAGGAGAATTCTAAAAAACACATTATTGGCCTGAGGGTCGTGCTTTTTGTCCATCCAAATTCCTTCAGCAGAGTTTGGTAACGGTGCAGGACTTCTTCAGGGTTTGTAACTGCAAGAAAATTCACAATATGAGCTCAAGTGAACATAAAAAGCATAATGACTTTGATGAAGTACAAAATAAATTGTACTTATTTAATCATTTCTGTAATGAGTTTGATAAATTTCTGTGAATTCTTTATCGCTTTGACTGTAATGCTTGAAATTAATCAATTATCCTCATTTATGAACATGATAGATTATTCACAACTTTATATTTTAGTTACATAAACAATAACAACAAAAAAGAAATCAAAGAAAAAAAATCAAAATTGCCATAAAAAAAATCTAATTGTTTAGACAAAGAATGACAAAAGTAATGTTTTAATTGGCAATTGCTGTGTGTATTTCTTCTTTATAAATATTATTCGCACCTACAATTTGCATTAGCATGAAAAACATGGCAGTGTAAAAGAAAAGGAAAAAAGAAATAAATAGTCAATTTCAAATTCAACACAGTTATTCACAAAAATATGTTTTAATTTTCAAACAGTTACATTCACTGTTGGGTGGTATTGTTGTCTCTATCATATTTGAAAATAAATAAAAATAAAATAAAAACGGCGAAAAAAAGAAAATGGGGAAAAGGCAGTTAAACTCTTCATTAATGTAAATAATATGTCCACTTGGAGGATTTAATTTACTTTAGCTTACTCTCCTGTGACTTCACGGATTCGTCTGGGATGTTTTCTTCACCATAGCTGATTTAAAGCGGTAAAAAGACGGAAGTACGTCATCATTATTTTAAATAAACGCCTTTCTTTGATTTTCCCAGAAAGACGTGCGCTCAGTCAAACGAGCACAGAATAACAGACTTTATCATTTAGGCAACGTGCTTGTTTTACAGGTGCCACTCTCCTGGTAAGAAAAAACGATGTTTGTAGATTTTCATTACAAACTTTGAAAATGTATACATGAAATAACTGAAATTATTGCAGTAAGGTAGACATGCTCTTACGTCACGTTTCAAACACAGAGATAGTGGCTTGAAATCACGAGGTTAGCTTCTTTATAAAGTTTGATCAGTTTAAATATTTTCATGTAATTTATCCAATATTTTTAAAAAACAAAAACACTGGCTTACCTGCCAGATGAAGAGAAATTCAAACTGTTGCGCGCGCCTCGAGGCTTTCCTGATTAATCTGCACGTTCACTTTGGGGGTAGTTGTGCTGCATTCAAGTGCGCTGGGAATTTGCAACTTTACTTGCCCCGTTTTAACAAAAACACACACTCGGGGTGTTTTTAGTATTAAAAGTAAATATTTAGCCTTGTTGTTTTACATATTTTCCTGACATTATATAATATATATTAAAACAAGTTCATTTTTAGAACAATATTTAAAAAAAGTTAAGTTTTGAATAATTTATTATCATGTTTTTAAATGAGGATAGTACTTGATTAATTTCAAGCATTACAGTCAAAGCGATAAAAAAATTCATAGAGATTTATCAAACTCATTACAGAAATGATTAAATAAGTAAAATTTATTTTGTATTTCATCAAAGTCGTTATGCTTTTTATGTTCACTTGAGCTCATATTGTGAATTTTCTTGCAGTTACAAACCCTGAAGAAATCCTGCACCGTTACCAAACTCTGCTGAAAGAATTTTGATGGACAAAAAGCACGACCCTCAGGCCAATAATGTGTTTTTTAGAATTCTCCTTTGTACTGTTTTGTACTTAAAACATATTTCATTGTGATGACACTTTGTATGCTGCAGACACGTATCATATTAAAGATTGTTGTTTTCACTGCTGTCTTGTTTCTCTTTAAACTTGCCTCATGTTACAAGAAGTAATCAGGCCAGTATATTTTTTTTACAATGTAGTTACTTTACCCTTACCAACAGGTTAGCATTGTCTCATTTGGTGAGGTCAGAAGACCAAGTGTGTTCATGTACACTGTACGGGATGGTAATACGTGTACATACCCAGCATTTACTACTGAAAGTACCATGTAATAGAGTGGAATTAGGGCTGACTTTCTTTTACAGTTACAGTTTCAGTGTACTTAAGGGGTAAGTACCAAGTACTATTCAAGTGAACATACCCGGTATTTAGTAATGAAAGTACCATGTAGTTGAGTGGAAATAGGGCTGACTTTCTTTTACAGTTACAGTTTCAGTGTACTTAAGGGGTAGTTTCTGTGGTAAATTGATGGTAAATACCATGAAACATGCAGCCAGTGCAGACCTAAAGGTCAAGGTACTTTATTTGTACTTACCTTGTTCTTACATGTGGTAAGTACCATAAAAGACACCTTTGCACAACATGTAAAAACCCAGTAAGAATATTATAAATACCCAGTATGTACCACATAGGTATGAACCAAATAGTACCATACAAATACACAGTAAGTACCATGTAAGTACAGAGTAGACACAAAAAGTACCATGTAAGTACCCAGTAAAGTCCCATAGAAAGTACCATGTAAACAAACTGTAAGTACCCGGTAAATTCCATAAAAAGTACCCTGAAAGTACCCAGTAGTTACACTATAAGTACCATGTAAATACCACTTAAGTACACTGTAAGTACTGTACTGTAAAAGAAAGCGTTACCCAATATTTCAGAGAACTGGTTATTTTGTGTACGTGGAAAATGTTTCACATCTTTGGGTTCATACCATAAAAAATGGGAGCAATAACAAAAGTGTTGGGTTTATATTTTTGGTCAGTGTAAATACATTTTAGAAATAAAACCCCTCCTGGATGGATTTAGTGAAAAAATCTTGTCAGTTATTTTTGTTTCTGTGGTAGTTGAAAATTGTGGTAGTTGTGAAACAAAGAAATGACGTACTTGAAGGTAACGAAAAAAATCTGAGTTTAAAAGATCAAATTTCTCTTTCAGTTGAACAAATGAGGCAAAGGCATCCTCTATAAGTAGATCTTTAAAGCGAGTGATACCGCTGTGATGCCATCGCAGGAAACCTGGATCCATAGTAGATGGCTTAAAAAGGTGATTCATGGCAATAGAATTCCAAATAGAGAAACTGTGAAGGCCAAACTGTTTTCTAAACTGAGACCATATCTTCAGTATGTGTTTAACTACAGGGTTGTTAAGAGATACAATACAATGTAAAGGCAAACCAGAGCCAACAAAGGTCAGAGGCGAGAGATTATTGTCTTGGCAAAACTCAAACGCTATCCAGTTAGGACAATCTGAGTGGTCATGGTAGAAAGACCGATTCAAAATATTTCTTATATTGGATGCTCAGTAATAGAAGCGAAGATTCGGCATGGCAAATATTGGATCTAAACCTAAACCAACATTTCTCAATATGTATGCCGAAAGAAAGGACGCGGACTCGAGGAAGTCCTTTTGCGTGGAGAGCAAAGTAAAAGCTTGTACTCAGACAATGCACTACTTTGCTCTGAGTTTTGATCTTTTGATCAAAACATCCCTTGTGATCGTTTGTTCACCACTGTAGATTAGGTCCATTTCTTGCAGATTTAAGGTGAACAGCTGCCGCAAGGTCAATACAAAATCTTTTACTGCATTCCCAGGATCACGTTCCTCGCAGAAAAACAATGAACACACTTTATCATATATGATAACACAACAGTACAAAAGTTCTGAGTAAATTTGGGATAACGCATGTACAAATTTATTCTAACAGCAAACCACCCCTTCTATTTTAGTTTTTTGGAGGTAAATTTTCTTTAGACGAGGTTGTTTACCCTGCCTTATATACTGTAAGAGTGTCTAGTTGCTGAAAAAAAGAGCAAGTAATGCATATTGGTAGAGTATGGAAAAGATACAGAAGTTTAGGCAGTATAACCATTTTAACAGCGTTCACTCGTCCAACTAAGGACATTGATAGGAAGGACCACTGCCGGACTATCAGTTTGATTTGGTTTGAATAAACAGCAACATTTTCTTTGAATAAATCTTAATATTTCTGGGTAACTGTGACTCCAAGATAAGTGAATCTAATGTACTTGACTTTCAGAGTGAAACTATTAAAGTCTAGGTTTCGTGTTGCTTCGTTAACTGGAAAGAGCTCACTCTTGCTAATATTCACCTTATATCCTAAAAACTGCCAAAATGACTGAGCAATGCCAGGGCAGAGGGAAGGGGCTGAGCTGGGTTGGAGACATAGAGCCACAGGTCATCTGCATATAAAGAGACTCTGTGCTATCGCAGGTTCTATTGCTAAGTTGAAGAGTATAGGGTTTAAAGGGCAGCCCTGTCGGGTGCCACGGTACAGGTTAAAGGGGCTTGATATTTGGGAGTTAGTGCGAATCCTTGCAGTGGGCTCAGAATACAGTAACTTGATCCATGGATTAAAGGCAAATTAATAAAGCCAAATTTTTCCAGTACAGCCAGCAGATAAGGCCACTCGACCCGATCGCATGGCTTTTCTGCATCAATAGTAATCACACATTCGGGTATGTCTTCAGGGGCAGAATAAATTATATTAAAGAACTGTCTAATATAAAAATATGCCTGTCTTCCCTTGATGAAGCCCGTCTGATCTTTGGAAATAATGGTAGGAAGGATGCTCTCCAATCTATGAGCTAAAAATTTTGCTAAGATCTTAGTGTCTGCATTCAAAAGTGAGATGGGTCTATATGATGTGCAATCAGTAGGATCCTTGTCTTTCTTTGCAATAAGTGTAATGCATGCCTCAGTAAAGGACTGGTGTAATCAATTCAATTTGCAAGATTCTAAAAGGACTGAACAAAGTATCAGTGAGAGTAACCTGAAAAATCTTTTAAGAAATTCTGTAGGGAAGCCATCTGGACCAGGACACTTGTTTAACTGCATTGACTTGATGGCGGCAACTGTTTCTGCCTTCAATATTGGCTCTTCCAATTTTTTCCGGGAGTCCTCTGAAATAGCAGGAATAGCAAGATTGCTGAAGAAGTTATGTGTCACTGGCATCCCCAGGGGACTCTGAGGTGTACGGCTTTCTCTTAAACGGATGACCAATCTAGGGTGAACACCCCCCCACCACCACCACCACCCTTTCATCATCCAGGTTCAACTCTGGCACACCGTGAAGCCAAAAGGGATGTGGCGTGTTGAAAACAGAACGGATATATGAATTGAAGTAATATTGCAGTATAAGTAATTTAAGCTTTAAATGTATATATATATCTTGCTGGTACCAACAGGAAGTGATGTCACAGGCGGCAACAACACAAACCTGGTGGTAACACCAGTTCAGGTATCACATGACATCAGCATCTAAAGATAAGTTTGTTTTTTGGAGGGGGGGTCATTATTTCTCTGCTGACTCTGTTTTTGTTCGTTTGTTTATTGATAGTCACAACTTCAGCAGGAAAATTCTCTCCACTTTTTCATTGGAAACACTCTGCGATTCTCCTTCGTCATCTTCATCCCTCTTTTGGTCTCAGCTTTTTTTTACCGTCAGTAAAAACACAAATTTAGCTTTTCAAGTATTTTCAGCTCTAAATATGCAATAGCGGTGTCAGAACTACAGGCTGCACTTGTGTTTGTTGCAGGAGTTTGGAGATCTAACCTGAGATTTCCAACTAACACGAGACCAGACCAACCAGAAGACGAGGATGATGATTCTGTGTGAGGAGGAGACAATCACTGTTGTTTTATTTTCTGATGTATACATGCTTTTCTCATCTGCTCTTGACCTCAAGTTGACCATGCAGATGGAGAAAATACACACATTTGTCATAACAAAACCAAACCTGTCTGTCCTCTGCTTTTCAATGCTCAGTTTTCTGCATTTTCTCCGACTACATAGGTCAGGTTGCGCCACAAGCTCTTCATTCAGACTTGTGTATTTCTTTGGATTCCACTGTTATTTCTTTCTAAACTGTTTTTTGAATGTTGTCTTGCAAGTTTGTTCCATGAATCAGGATGCCTTCAAGAAAAAAGAATCATTCAAGTTCTGCAGGTCTGTGTTTCAACGTCTAATATTAAAAGGACACTGGAGATAAAATACCCAGTTATCTGTAGTGTTTTGTTGCCATTAGGACCACACAATAGAAATGGAAATCAGTTTCACCATTTTTATTGCTAACTACAGTAATGTTCCTTTGAGTTGAATATACTTTTAGCACAAGACAGCAATGTTGTCTATAGATACAGACAACTTATTTATTTAGGTATGTCAGATATATTTATCTAGATCATTAAATAAAAACACAGTTAGACAACACCAACAAGCAAAGTTTCTTGTGCACAAGGGAGGAAAAACAAGTGTGGTGGAGGTCTTCCACCACCTTTCTCTCTCTCTAACAAGACTGCTGCTCTCTGTGCTCCTTTAATTTGAAATACAAGTAGGAGGTTACAATTTACAAGCACAGAAACAAATTGAAAAGTTTAAGGGTAACGTATAATGAACCATTTGGACATGTTTTGGGTTCAACAGTATCCTTCCTTGTCTGCTAAGGACAGTGTGTCATACAACCCCTGTCATCATATTATTCCCTCTTGTTTATCATTGATAAAAGAGGAGCAGGAACAGTAGAGAACAGAACCTGTTTCTTAGCCCAGATGGACATGCCATTGTGGGTACCTATCTTTAGGTGGGACAGGCTACTAGCACATCATCCTAAAGTCTTCTAACACGGTATTTTTCAACCGGTACCCATTTCAGTCAGTCAACTCATGCAGTAAAATATTTATTTCACATCTTTTTTTTTGTTTTCACATTCTTTGTTTTGCTTTCACATTCTTAGACATACATTTTCCTTAGCATTCACATTTCTTTAAGTTAGCATTTCACATTTTTCCAAGTTAATATTTCGTATTCCTCAAAGTAAGCATTTCGCATTCCTCAAAGTAAAAATTTCACATTCCTCAAAGTAAGCATTTCGCATTCCTCTAAGTTAGCATTTCGCATTCCTCTAAGTTAGCATTTCGCATTCCTCTAAGTTAGCATTTACATTCCTCTAAGTTAGCATTTACATTCCTCTAAGTTAGCATTTACATTCCTCTTAGTTCACATTCATTTTTGTTGGCATTTCACGTTCCTCTATAATTGCCATTTCACATTCTTTTAGTTTGGCATAAGACTCCGTGCCATTCCATGAGACAAATTTCCATAAACATTTGGGTGATAACTACCCCTAACGGAGCTCACAGGTGGAAGCCGGGGAGGAGGGTGGGGACGAAGAACGCAGTGCTGCTGTAAAGAAGGATGAAAAGCTTACACCCCTGGACTTAAATAGGATGCTGCACAGGTGAGTTGATTTAACTGACTCGCCCTAGGGGGAGTGACCTAAGTAACCACCTGCGTGAGATGACTGCCCGAAATGCTCCCAAGGTCACTCACTTCTGTCAGTCAACTCATGCAGTAAAATATTTATTTCACATCTTTTTTTTTGTTTTCACATTCTTTGTTTTGCTTTCACATTCTTAGACATACACTTTCCTTAGCATTCACATTTCTTTAAGTTAGCATTTCACATTTTTCCAAGTTAATATTTCGCATTCCTCAAAGTAAGCATTTCGCATTCCTCAAAGTAAAAATTTCACATTCCTCAAAGTAAGCATTTCGCATTCCTCTAAGTTAGCATTTCGCATTCCTCTAAGTTAGCATTTACATTCCTCTAAGTTAGCATTTACATTCCTCTAAGTTAGCATTTACATTCCTCTAAGTTAGCATTTAAGGCCTGTACACACCGGGAGATTCGGCGACGTTTTTTTTTTTTACTTGTCCTGTCCAATAGCTGGGCAGACAGATGAGAGCTGAGGGCCTCTTGTGTTGGACATATTTTACTTTAACAAGAGGGGTTATTAATCTTTAGACAAACCAAAGGTATGTCTGAATGAACCCCTTTTGTAATTGAGGCCAAACTTTATTAATTTCAATCATGTTTGAAAATTTTTGGTGTTGGACCGGACGGAAAAGGAAAGGAGGGAAGAAAAGGGAGGGATGTTAGAGAGAGAGAGGGGGGTAGGAGGGTGATAATAGGAGGGGAAGGGGGATAAGACCATGAAGCAGCTTAAAGCAACAAGTTTACTGGTTGTTAATCATTATGGTAAGGTTCAAATGTAGTACAAAAAGGGCGGGGCCTGTCCACACACACACTCAAATGTTATAAACACACCTGCTAGCTGCAAAAATGTCCACCTGTCGACATGCACACAAACAGATAGTGTTCAGACGCATACTTATGCCTTAAAACCATCTAGTGTGAAATATTTCAGTCATTCAATCATGCAAACTGTTAGTGCAAAGGTGAGCTAACACCTGTGCTCAGGTGAGTGTTTATGTTCTTCTAAAATGGATGGTGGAACGTGAAAAGAAGGAGGGAGAGTGCCCAGCCATCCCCACCCCAAGACCCCCACCGCAGCAGCAGCGGCAGCCGGAATCCCCCCAACGCCACACGGGAACCGGCAGGGAACAACCGCCGCCCGGGCGACCAAGCCCGCCACCCAGGCCAGGGCCAGCAGGACCGCCGCAAGGCCCCCAGAGCCAGAGAGCAGGGAGGCACGGAGGGAAAGAGAGCGCCGCCCCAGCCAAACCAGGAGAGCAGCCCCCCCGCCACGCCGGGAGAGCCCAACGCAGGGCCCCACCGGAGAAGGACGCCCACAGCCCCAGACGAGCACCCCACCACCACCCAGGAGTTCCGGGCATCCCCCCACCCCAACCCCAGGTACGAGCCAGGACCCCCCAAGGGAGACCCGCTCCGCACTCCAGGCAGCCATCCGCCCGGCCCACCGTTGGTCCAGGGAGGAGCAAGGCAGGGGCCCGCCGCCCCCGCCCAGGAGGAGGGAACCCCGGGGAAAAAAGAGGGCCCACAAGGGGTGTTGTAAATATGGCCCGACCAGGCTCGGCCACAGTTGGAAATTTGGCCGGGCCCAGCGCTCAGGAGCAAGGACCAAAACCCACCCCCCAGGGACACGAACACCTCAGATATAATGTGACCCCCCCCCCCACCGCGCGGAGAGAGCACCGCCGGGCCCAGGAAGCCGGCACCCCGGGGACACGGCCGCCGCTGCAAAGGGGCCCGTACCCCCCACCAGAGAAGAGGTAGGGGACAGATGGTCCAAGGTCCCACCTTCCTTGCAAAATGTGTGTGCGTGTATGTGTGTTTGAGAGGGTGTGTGTGTGCATGTGTGTGTGTTTATGTTGGGATGTATATATTGAGGCGGGAAGAGGTGTGTATACTAAGGGGGGTGCAGTTAAAATTGGCGGGTAGGGCACTAAGGGGACATCTCCTGATTACTCACAGTGACGTCCCCTCACCCTCCCCACCAAGGGGCCCTAAATGTCTAAGGTGCAAATAAAACCGAAAGAGGGGGGGCCCACTCCATCCGGCAACCATAGGAGGGGGGCCACCGCCAAGTAACCCCCCCCCCAAGGCTCATTGCAGGCTAAGCCCCCCACCCCCTCACCCTAATATGAGGTTATATGAGGAAGGGGGTAAGTTGGGGACAGCTGGTAGACTGTCCCCCGGT
Organism: Oryzias latipes; assembly: GCF_053564925.1. Classification (NCBI taxonomy): domain Eukaryota; kingdom Metazoa; phylum Chordata; class Actinopteri; order Beloniformes; family Adrianichthyidae; genus Oryzias; species Oryzias latipes. The sequence goes on from NC_136250.1 coordinate 3,783,702, forward strand.
GGTCAAACAGCCGTTCCCCGCCCCCCGAAGAGCAAAGGGGGCAGGCCCGCCCAGCCCAGGGGCACCACCCCCGGAGGCGCCGACACCCCATGGCCCAGCACCACCCACCCCACACAGAGAGAGAGGAGCCAGAAAGCGTCACCCCCCCCCCCCCCCCCCCCCCCCCCCCCGGAGCAAGCCCAGGCCCCCACCCCCAAACGCCGGCCCAAGAAGAGCTCTGGTCAGGCCTCGACGGGACCGAGGCAGCCAACCGGCCGGGGGAACCGCCGATGGCCTCAGCGGAGACCCCGACCCGTCAACCCCCCCTGCCCCGTACCAATAGTGCCCCCCCCCCTCCCCCAGAATGACCCCCCACAGGACAGGGCCGACAAGACCCCCCACCCCACCCCACCCCAGACCCCGCAGCCGAAGCGGATGACACCCAGAGCGATCGGGGGCCCCAAGAGGGTTGTCCCGTCCCGCCCCAGAGCCAGGGAAGGGCTGATCCCAGCCCCAGGTGTAGATGGGCAGCCCATCCAGCGCCGCTGGGCCCCCCCCCGAGCAGGGCCCCCCGCCAACCCCCCCCAGCACAGGCAAAGGGACCACCCCCCCAAGCCAAGCCAGACCACCACCCCACCCCCCCACCACGCAACCCCACACCCAAGCCCAGAGGACCACACAGCGCCCCAGCCCGCCCCACCCAGGCGCCGGACCCGACCCCCCGACCAACGGAGCCCCCACCACCCCCCGCCAGGCACCGGAGTTCCCGACCCCCACCCCAGCCCACGGCAGAAGGGCAAGGAGCAGCGACGACCAGGCCCCCCCACCCCCTAAGTCATGGAGTTAGCTATGGGAGACCAGAGAGACCGAATTCTTTCAAAGTTACTAGAACCTTGGGCTGACATTTTTTCCAAGCTGATATGATCAAACAGCAGATTTCTGTGTTGACTTATATTTATATTTTTCTTGCTTTTCCAATTTATTAAAATAGTTTTTTTAGCAATGCAAAGAGTTATGAAAATGATAGATGCTAATCCTTCTTCTATATTGATGGCACTCATGTCACCAAGCACACAAAGTGACGGTGAGGCCGTGATTGAAACCTTAAGCCAGACTGATAAATCGGCACATACCTGCTGCCAGAGAGCCTGGACAGGCATGCAGAACCATAGTGCATGCATGTAATTGTCGGGTAGATTACTGTCACAGTGCTGACAAATGTCTGAGTTGCTGAGACCCATCTTGAACATCCTCTGTCCAGTGTAGTAAATTCTGTGAAGAGTTTTGAAATGGATTAGCTGCAGATTTGGACTTTTTGTCAGTTTAAAGGTGTTTAGACAAAGTTCTGACCAAAAGCTTTCATCTGTGCTGATGCTCAAATCCGCATCCCATTTTGTTGTCGGAAGTGAAATATTATTATCTAAATTACATAAAAGTTTGTATATTTTGGAGAGAGTTTTATTCATTGAGAAATTGATCAGAGTGGTAACTACATCTGGTAGCTTTAAATCGTCTCGTTATTTAAACTTTTTAGTAATACTTGATTTAAGTTGCTGATATTCCAAGAAGTTATTTATTCCATGTTTGTCTTGAAGTTCCTGGGGAGTTATGAATCTTCTATCAATAATTATGTGCTCTAGTTGTTTTATGCCCCCTGCTTGCCAAGCTGGGAAGTGGATAATTTTTTTCTTTATGAGGATCTCTGGGTTGTTCCAGATGGGTGTCATTTTGCACAGTTGAATTGAGGATTTTGATATTTTGAGAAATTCCCACCAGGCTGTTAAAGTGGCATTTATATTAATACTTTTGAAACAATCCTGTTTTTTAACTGTTTGGCTAATAAATGGAAGATCTGACAGGTTGATCTTTCCACATAACGCCTGTTCCAAGTCTAACCATGAGTTGGTTTCTGGATTATTTTTTAACCATTTTAAGATGTATTGTAATGTATTTGCAAGAAAGTAATTGTGGAAGTAAGGTAATTCTAATCCTCCACAGCTTTTTGCAGATTTTAAAGTTTTTAGACTAATTCTTGCAGGTTTATTGTTCCATAAAAAGCTTGATATGGATGAGTCTAATGTTTTGAACCATTTTAATGGCGGTTGTGTGGGAATCATTGAGAAGAGATAATTAACTTTGGATAAGATTTTCATTTTTACCGTGGCAACCTTGCCCATAAGGGACAGAGGCAGGTTGGTCCAGCGTGTTAGATCATCCTGTATGTTTTTCAGTAATGGGGTGTAGTTTAGCTGCACCAGTTCTGATAGTTTGGGGGAAAAATTGATACCTAAACATTTGATATTTCCTGATTTAACTGGTATTGTGAGTCTTTGCTCCGCATTATTGTTCAGTGATAATAAAACAGACTTATTCCAATTAATGCAATAGTCTGATATAGAAGAGAATTCATTAATGATTGTTGCTGTTTCATTCACAGAATGTAAATTACTTAAAAACAGTAATATGTCATCTGCATAGAGACTAATTTTATGATGGCTATGTTTGGTTTTTATTCCTTTAATGCTCTCATTCTGTCTTATTGCTGCAGCTAGAGGCTCAATAAATATAGCAAAAAGAGAAGGAGAGAGTGGGCAACCCTGTCTGGTTCCTCTTCCAAGAAAAAACCTGTTGGAAGTCTGTTTATTAGTTCTAACTGATGGATTGGGGTTGTGATATAATATTTTGATCCATTTGATGAATGCTTCTCCAAAACCAAACTTATGGAGGGCAGCAATAAGGAACTTCCAGTTTACTCTGTCAAAAGCTTTTTCAGCATCCAGCGATAGTATGGTCATTTCCTGGTTTTTAATGGAGATTCGGCGATGTTTAACGCCTCGTGACTAAACAAAGGGCACCAATGTGAGTGTGCACACCGACGCGAAAAACACCACGCGTAAAAGCGTCATTTTTTAAAAAAACGCTTCGGGTTCGTTTTTTTGGTTTGACGCGCTGTGTTAAAAACTATATGACCAATGAGAATGGCGCTTTTGTACACGTTTCTGGAGCTTCTGAAGTTACAGTAAAACACAACTTGGGGGCGCTCAAACACAAACTTGTCTTGCTGAGCACACAGACATCAAGGCTAAGAAGATATACGCCAAGTAGCGTTTACACTGCCGCGAAGAAATAAGACGAAGAAGATGCACTCACTGACGGACATTCTAAAATATCCCCGAAAACGCTCATGATACATTTTCAGCTCTTGTAGCAGTCGATAAAACTCCCCGTGTTCTTCTCTTCTCTTAACTATGGGATGTACCCAAAATCCTCGTCTTTTCCGGCGTCTTTCATCATTCAACAGAACAATAATTTCTTCATCGCTGGAACTGGGGCTAGAGCTACTGGTACTTGAAATATTCATGTTTTCCTTGTTCGTAAATACTTGGTCTCTTCTTCTGAGTGAAAAGCAACTTTAAGAAGCGTAAAGTTGCGCAGCGCCACCTTGTGTACAGGGGTATTTCTGTTTTACATTAAGCGCCATCTAATGTCAGGGAATGAAATTGCATGTTCGCTCGGCTCATTGTCAGTGAAAATCACCTGGGTGTGAACACAAAAAAACGTGTTGAAAAACGCTGGAGAATAACGGCTGGCGAATATTCGTCCCGGTGTGTACGGGCCTTTACACTCCTCTAAGTTAGCATTTACATTCCTCTAAGTTAGCATTTACATTCCTCTTAGTTCACATTCCTCTTAGTTGGCATTTCACGTTCCACTTAGTTCACATTTTGTCATGATATTCAGGCGGAGCGAACCCAGGCGCTGAAACCCAGAGTAATGACAGGTAAGTTGTAGGTGAGTAAAGATTTATTGTTTCTCCATGGAAGACTGGGACTTGGCTTAGATGAGGTCCGGACTTGAGGATGGCTCGTAGCGTGACTAGAGGTCCTAACGCACTTAGTGACAGAGGCAGAGGCTGCAGGCTTCCTGATGCTAGGTAGCAGAAGGTCCACACTGGCGTCACTCCTGGAGTGGTTTCCTGAGGCACGAAACAATATTTAGTTTCAGTTTGAGAGCAAGGCAGAGCAAGACAGAGCATGAGTGAGAGCAGGCGAGTAACCGTTGAAGGGCAACAAACTGGCGTCGGCTTGAGGCTTTACAGCTCCTTAAGAGGAGATGAGATGATGAGGATGAGTGACTGCAGCTGGTGGAAATCAGGAGTAGAGTGGAGCAGAGCTGGAGGGGGAGGAGTCCGACAGAGGCACCATGACACATTTCTCTTAGTTGGCATTTCACATTCCTTGATAATACCATTTCACATTCCTTTATAATTGCCATTTCACATTCTTTTAGTTTGGCATAAGATTCCGTGCAATTCCATGAGACAAATTTCCATAAACTTTTGGGTAATAACTACCTCCAACACCAATTTCATCAAGGTTGGATGGAAATTAAATATATATATATATCAGTGTGTAATCAGATGGAGTGTGTTTCAGATGCATTCCATATTCAGACTTACAAGTATGACTGCTATGTGTGACCCAGCACCATTGACCGTTGGGCCGCTCCCGTTCTAGTACGGCGCCAAGAAGGGAACACGCTATCTAGTGGATCTGCTATGTGTGACCCGGTACCATTGACCGTTGTGCCGCTCCCGTTCGAGTACAGCGGCAAGTAGACAACACAACTTAATAAAATCTGAAGCTTCCACTGGCATAACATGATGAAAGCTTAAGTGACATCCATAATTTAAAAGCTTCCATCTGAGAACTATGAACAAGCTTGACGCTATAATTTCGATGCTTCCATCCGGCACATTATGATACGAGTCTAAGTCATCTCAAATTTTGAGCTACATGCATATCATAACACAGCTTAAGAACGTCCTTATTTTGAGGCTTCCACCTGGCAATATAGTTTTTCTATAAAATCTATTCGTAGATTTTGTATGCCATTCTGATGCTAACATATTGGTTGGTTCAAGTAAGAAAACTCATTGAAACTGGGAGGAGGTTTAGGTAGGTACTTGGAGTGCGGTTGTCATTTAAATTTACATACACCAACGGTAAGAGAGAAGTAACCTTTCGTCATTTCCGGAGGGACGCAGCTTAGGAAGGCCATCAAGGAGCAGGCGAATAGAAGGTTAACCAAAGCCCAAGGAGATTACGTAGATGAGGAAGGTCGCCATCCCACGTAGCAATGGACGGCAGCTCGGCTAGATTTGACGTTATGTTCTTGATATCATAGGTTATCAATAGGTGGACAACAAGAGCACAGATAACCTAAATATTAATTGGCAAAGGGGTGCCTGAATACCGCAATGAAGACAATTTTGAGATTGAAGAGAGATCATAGGTTATGATAGTTATATTAGCTCGTAATGCAAGTTATCTAAACACTAAACCATGTTAAATGATGGCACATTACTATTTATCATCGCACTTCTTAAAACAACCTTTGTAATAATATCCACGGCTGAATTCTCTCTGAACCTCATGAGCTGTTAATGGACCATTAAAGCTGTAAATTTGGGTTAACGACCAAAAAAAAACAAAAAAAGAATTCTGGCGGCAGGACATTCATAAACAAGTCTTCATACATATTTTCTCTCCCCCAAACCAAAGGAGGGCGCAGCCTCAGAAAACAAGTGGAGGGGCACCGTAGACCGTGCCATATGAACCATCTCGTACTCTGAGGACCTCAGGGGCCGGCCTCCTGTTGATACCCAGAGTCAGAACTAAACAAGGGGAATCAGCGTTTCAATATTCTGCAGCTAAAATCTGGAACAGCCTCCCTGAAGGCGTAAGACAGGCCTCTTCTGTGTTCATGTTCAAATCTAGACTTAAAACATTTCTGTTTAGCCGTGTATATGACTGAAAGGTCCTATCTGCACTTTTCTTTCCTTTCCTTCCTTTATTTTTAAATCAATTTTCAATTTTTTTCTTTTCTTTTAAAGTAAATTTTACGTTGATTATTTCTATGATGTATTGTGATTTTAATGCATTTTTCTGTTTTGTGAAGCACCTTGAATTACTTTGTGTACGAATTGTGCTATACAAATAAACTTGCCTTGCCTTGCTTAGACCTGAAACAAACATCGTTATAACAAAACCACACTAAGCAAAGAAAATTAAAGGCCAGAAAAGCAAGACAGAAACATCCAGAACAACAGGAACACGGGGGCCCTTTTTTCATGGTTCGGCCAGGGGTGCGACTTATACTCCGCAGCGACTTATATTAGAAATAAATTGAAATAAATACATTGTTAACCCTCCTGTTATGTTCATTTGTGAGGAACAGAGATGATGTTCCTGGCTAAATTTGATGTATGAGGTATGTTAAGTGTTAAGAGTATGTTAAGTGACTCAGACAATCAGCAAACTTTTTTTACAGTAAGATCTTGAAGGCTAACAACATAATATTCTATTTTGCAATGATTTCATAGATTCAGAAATGCAATAAAAATGACAACTGTTTATACAAATACAGGATGAAAACAGAGTATTAGTTGGCCAATGATGCTTCATGAAAGGAATAAATAAATAAGTATGAGAAAGAATTACTGTGAAATTATTTTTTTTTTTTTTTTTTTTTTAACTTGTCCTGTCCAACAGCTGGGCAGTCAGATGAGAGCTGAGGGCCTCTTGGGTTGGACATATTTTACTTTAACAAGAGGGGTTATTAATCTTCAGACAAACCAAAGGTATGTCTGAATAAACCCCTTTTGTAATTGAGGCTAAACTTTATTAATTGCAAACATGTCTGAAAATCTTTGGTGTTGGACCGGACGGAAAAGGAAAGAGGGGAAGAAGAGAAAGGGACGTTAGAGAGAGGGGGGGTAGGGGGTGATAATAGGAGGGGAAGGGGGATAAGACCATGAAGCAGCATAAAGCAACAAGTTTACTGGTTGTTAATCATTATGGTAAGGTTTAAATGTAAAAAAAAAAAAAAGGGCGGAGCCTGTCCACACACACACTCAAATGTTATAAACACACCTGTTAGTTGCAAAAATGTCCACATGTCGACATGTACACAAAACAGATAGTGTTCACACGCATACTTATGCCTTAAAACCAACTAATGTGAAATATTTCAGTCATTCAGTCTGTTGAGCTAACACCTGTGCTCAGGTGAGTGTTTATGTTCTTCTAAAATGGATGGTGGAACGTGAAAAGAAGGAGGGAGAGTGCCCAGCCATCCCCACCCCAAGACCCCCACCGCACCAGCAGCGGCAGCCAGAATCCCCCCAACGCCACACGGGAACCGGCAGGGAACAACCGCCGCCCGGGCGACCAAGCTCGCCACCCAGGCCAGGGCCAGCAGGGCCGCCGCAAGGCCCCCAGAGCCAGAGAGCAGGGAGGCACGGAGGGAAAGAGAGCGCCGCCCCAGCCCAACCAGGAGAGCAGCCCCCCCGCCACGCCGGGAGAACCCAACGCAGGGCCCCACCGGAGAAGGACGCCCACAGCCCCAGACGAGCACCCCACCACCACCCAGGAGTTCCGGGCATCCCCCCGCCCCAACCCCATGTACGAGCCAGGACCCCCCAAGGGAGACCCGCTCCGCACTCCAGGCAGCCATCCGCCCGGCCCACCGTTGGTCCAGGGAGGAGCGAGGCAGGGGCCCGCCGCCCCCGCCCAGGAGGGGGGAACCCCGGGGAAAAAAGAGGGCCCACAAGGGGTGTTGTAAATATGGCCCGACCAGGCTCGGCCACAGTTGGAAATATGGCGGGGCCCAGCACTCAGGAGCAAGGACCAGAACCCACCCCCCAGGGACACGAACACCCCCGGCTCAGATGTAATGTGAACCCCCCCACCGTGCGGAGAGAGCACCGCCGGGCCCAGGAAGCCGGCACCCCGGGGACACGGCCAACGTTGCAAAGGGGCCCGTACCCCCCACCAGGGAAGAGGCAGGGGACAGATGGTCCTAGGTCCCACCTTCCTTGCAAAATGTGTGTGCGTGTATGTGTGTTTGAGAGAGTGTGTGTGTGCATGTGTGTGTGTTTATGTTGGGATGTATATATTGAGGGGGGGAGGGGTGTATGTACTAAGGGGGGTGCAGTTAAAATTGGTGGGTAGGGCACTAAGGGGACATCTCCTGATTACTCACAGTGACGTCCCCTCACCCTCCCCACCAAGGGGCCCTAAATGTCTAAGGTGCGGTTAAAATTGGCGGGTAGGGTGCTAGGAGGACATCTGCTGCTTGCTGGCAGTGATGTCCAAGCACCCCCCCTACCAATGGCCCTACATGTTTAAGGTGCAAATAAAACCGAAAGAGGGGGGGCCCACTCCATACGGCAACCATAGGAGGGGGGCCACTGCCTAGTAAACCCCCCCCCAAGGCTCATCGCAGGCTAAGCCCCCCACCCCCTCACCCTATTATGAGGTTATATGAGGAAGCGGGCAAGTTGGGGACAGCTGATAGACTGTCCCCCGGTGGTCAAACAGCTGTCCCCCGCCCCCCCCCAACAAGGGGGCCAGGCCCACCCAGCCCAGGGGCCCCACCCCCGGAGGCGTCGACACCCCAGGCCCAGCACCACCCCCCCCCCCACACAGAGAGAGAGGAGCCAGAAAGCGTTGGCCTCCCCCGGAGCAAGCCCAGGCCCCCACCCCCAAACGCCGGCCCTAGAAGAGCTCTGGTCAGGCCTCGACGGGACCGAGGCAGCCAACCGGCCGGGGAAACCGCCGATGGCCTCAGCGGAGACCCCGATTACTGTGAAATTATGAGATAAACAGTCTGCCATGATTCTGTCATATGAGGTTGTGCAAGTTATTAGTCCTTGGTCTCAGATTTTGTCAAATAAATTTCCCGTCAAAATGCGACTTATAGTCCAGTGCGACTTATCTGTGTTTTTTTCTACTTTAAAATGCATTTTTGGGCTGGTGCGACTTATACTCCGCAGCGACTTATAGTCCGGAAAATACAGTAAATTCATATTTTACCATCAAAGATCGGATAAACGATGCGCAACACAAACACGAGGGATGACATAGTGGCAAAGAGATCCATGACAGAAATAAATCCAGACAGGCGGAGAACCATACGTCTTCCTCAAATAAAGCGGAAACCTAGATCCGAAAACGAGTCGCGACCATGGAGTCGCAAAAGACCGGTGAAAATAAAACACCAAGAAAAACATCAGAGGATGCAAAACAAAGTGGAGCCCATAGGATTACACCAAGTCCAGCACAGGGCTTTCGAGAAATGAAGTCAAAAACATGACAGATACGACAGCCGAAAGGTAAACTGATACATAACACTTCGAACTCCACGTAAGTCAGAAGACGCCACTGGGAGGAATGGAGAGGCAGAACAGGGAGAACATCAGCAATATCAGCCTCCCCAGCCATGCACTGCGTCCGGTGGAATAAATCATAGAGATGGCAGGTCAGCCAAAGTGCAAAACAAAACCGGACGGATCACGAGGAATAAGGCCGCTGATTGATGCCCAAAATAAAATGGAGGAGCCAAGGCGCCGACAGTTCTCACACAATCGCTTCAAACCTGAAAACGTACAGGAGGCCACCTTAGGGCTGACTTAAAAACAGAAAAAAAATATATATAATAAATGAGGCTCCGGAAAAAGCCCATCACAAGCTCCCCACAAACCAGCCATAAATCCCTAAATCAACCAGAGAGACAACAACAAAACATCAGTGAGGTTGAGAAGACAGGGCCACGTACAAAACAGACACATACACAACGGGCCAGAATTTAGGACCCCGAAGGCCAGGGGAACGCTCTTCTCCTCACCTTCCTTCTTGTCTCTCACAGAAGAGACAAATCCATAAACTGACAAATCCAAATGCAGGTTAAACTATCAATTATACACAGCTTTAACAGAAAAGAAACAAAACAAGGAGCCACCACAACCGAAGGATGGCCCACACAGCAGAAACCGGACCAGGTTTTGAAGAAAAATGCACCGTGTATTTATAAAGAACTGCAAGTCCCAGGGTCCTTAGGGGCGTAACGTCACCGATTACCACGTTGAGCAGGAAACAGGAAAAGCCGCGACCCGGAAATACAACACAAAAGCACGAAAGATGGCGGCACGCCGCTCACCAAGAGATCACGGCGATCACGGCACTCAAGAAGGCCAATACATCCCCCTGATCGAATGCCGCAGACAACCCGAATGCTGCAGGACGCATCCCCGCAGGCACGCATCGGAAAACACGAGAACCGCGGCTCCGAAGACGCGCCGGGAGCCAGGACAGCCGCTAACCAAAAAAAGGGGAGCAGACACGGGGAGACAGACGCCCCCACACCATAAGCAGGGGGATACAACATCCGGAAGGAATGGGGGGAGGACACCATGGAGAAGGAGAACAGCGAGCATGGAGAACCGGCGAAGAACGCAGTGCTGCAGTAAAGAAGGATGAACAGCTTACACACCTAGACTTACATAGGGCGCTGCACAGATGAGTTGATTTAACTGACCCACCCTAGGGGAGTGACCTAAGTAACCGCCTGCCTGAGATGACTGCCCGAAATGCTCCCAAGGTTGCTCACTTTCACTGATCAAGAATGACGGTACCGCTATTTAGCCGCAACTTCAGCTCTGTTTTCGGAAAAGTCCTGTTCCTTCAACTGTCTCTGCCAATCCTTCTTGGACGGAAATTGCTCTCATTCACTGATCTAAAAACATTTACCCTCTCCAGGATATCAGCTCTGTGTTCATCCAAACAGGCCCTAATAAAACACTGAGTAGTTAGGAATATGAAAGACTTTTTTCTTCATGTTTATTTGATTCTATTAAAGACATTTGAATAAAAATGACGGTACCGCTATTTAGCCGCAACTTCAGCTCTGTTTTCTGAAAGTGCCGCCCCTTTAACTGTCTCCACCAATCATTCTTGGGGGCTTAATCATACATCATCAGTCTGACCAATCAGAAGTCTTCACTTCCTTGTTCTGATTCTGCTCATAAAGTCTCTCAGTTCCAAAAAAATACCAGCTAAAGCTTGTCTTTAGCCGTGTAGTTTTCCACAGAATCCGGTGTCAGACCGTGGAACAAGTGAACAAAACAATGAAGCTCAGTCTGTCTGTGTTTGGCGCCGGTTTTGCACTACATCTCTCATGATGCATTTGGTTAAAGTGACAGCGTCTCAGCGCACAATGATTCTTTCTTGTTAAAGGTCTGTAACTCTCTGTAACTCTAACTTTTATATCTATATCCCTTGTGCTATCCTAGGCACTTTAACATTGGGAATTGGGTCATCTAGACCCACTAGACAGTGCGCTGAACCTTTTTTCTTCAATGATTTGTGATCTTCACTGGTGTCCATGGATTATATGAAATCTTTCCACCTTGTCATGGTAGGAAGAACACGTCAATGTAAGGGTGGGGTCATCTGAGATAGCACAAGGGTTAAACCAT